>NW_028317876.1:8137500-8737500 GCF_062004578.1 Staurois parvus | reverse complement strand
GCAACCATGCTCTAGTGGACTTGGAGGTATGCTTGGGATCATTGTCCTGTTGAAAGGTCCAACGTCTCCCAAGCCTCAGGTGTGTGACGGACTGCATCACGTTTCCATCCAATATCTCCTGGTACTGAAGAGAATTCATGGTACCTTGCACACGCTGAAGCTTCCCTGTACCTGCAGAAGCAAAACAGCCCCAAAGCATGATTGACCCTCCACCATGCTTCACAGTAGGCAAGGTGTTCTTTTCATCATAGGCCTTGTTCTTCCTCCTCCAAACATAGCGTTGATCCATGGGCCCAAACAGTTCTAATTTTGTTTCATCAGTCCACAGAACACTATCCCACAACTTTTGTGGTTTGTCCACATGGCTTTTGGCATACTGCAGTCGACTCTTCTTATTCTTTGGAGACAGCAAGGGGGTACGCCTGGGAGTTCTGGCACGGAGGCCTTCATTACGCAGTGTGCGTCTTATTGTCTGGGCTGAAACTTCTGTACCCACATCTGACAAATCTTTTCTCAGTTCCTCAGCAGTCACACGGGGACTTCTCTCCACTCTACGCTTCAGGTAGCGCACAGCAGTCGAAGTCAGCATCTTCTTTCTGCCACGACCAGGTAGCGTTTCAACAGTGCCCTTTGCCTTGAATTTGCGAATGATGCTTCCTAAGGTGTCTCTTGGTATGTTTAACATCTTTGCAATCTTCTTATAGCCATTGCCCTTCCTGTGAAGAGAAATCACCTCTTCTCTTGTCTTCCTGGACCATTCTCTTGCCTTCACCATGTTTGTAACCACACCAGTAAATGTCTAGAAGGAGCTGAGTATCACAGTCATTTTAAAGCTGCCTAATTGGTGCTTATTATGCTTGATTGCTGCTCGGTGACATCCACAGGTGTTTTCAATACCTGATGGAAAGCACCTGTATGAACCTCTGTTCTTCAGAGTGGTAGTCTTTAAGGGGTTGAATAATTGTGGCAATGAAGAAACCACATAAGAACCATTTACTACTGTATTACATAAACAATTGATGTCATTTTAGTTGCATTTGGGTAGTTACAACGTCCTTGTAGGATTTGATTCTGAATACAATTCCAAATGTACACTATAGTCCCTAAACCCCTTTACAGCATTGGGGGTTGAATAATTTTGGACACAACTGTAAGTAAATATGTCCTTATTCTGGCTGTACTGTTATTATTTCAGAAGTTATGAATTACACTATGGTGTTGGCTTCTTTGCTACTAACCAACTAGACAAGAATGTGGATTCAGCCTGTCCACCAGCCAAGCTATTTATGACTGATGCGCCTGAGACCAAAACAGGTAACTGTTAAAATTCTAGTCACTCAAGCTTGCAAGTCTGACTGTTTTATGAGGACACTGAGACATGTATTGGGGTTCTGCTAGACCTATCAAAGTACTGATAAGGGGTTTTTGGCGTGCAGCTCAGAGTTTGTAGACTGTATAAACTGAAGGAGGAAGGAGAGAGGGGAGGTCACTGCAGCTATGTCTCTACTTATGACAAAATGGCATAGGGGACTTGTGACCTGAACAACATGGCCGTCACATACTGTTTTTCATGTGCTCAATGTGTGATACCATTATAGATGCATCAGACATTAGTGTTATTTTGGCTTATTTCAAAGACAATACAGTGCCTGTGCAGTAGCATCAACATTTAAATGTACACCAGTGTCATCCACAATAGCCACATCTAGGAAGTACATTCAGAGCAGTCCCTGCAGCAATTTGTGTTGCAATGGGATATGGCCTTCTAATTTGTCACCCTATTAGTTCACACCACCTCGCTCCCATCACCACTGTGCCTGCCCCCCATCTCTTCTCACCACTGAGTCTTAAACACCACTACCATTGTCCCTTCATGCAAAACTCCTTCACCTACTCCCACCACTGCAGCTGACCCCCATCCTCCTTTCCCATACCCCACCTGCACACTAACCCCTACGCTCAACAATGCTCCTGACCACCAACCCCCACCGCCCTCACTTTTCACTGCACAGACAGCCTAATCACTTGCCACCACTGCAGTTATGCACCCATTTGTATACAGAAATTTAACAAATGGGGAAACTTTAGCTAGTGCAAAATAAAGAGAAAATGAATAGTGAATTAAGCTCCTTTGTTGTGAAATGTAAATATTAATACAGTGGGGCAAAAAAGTATTTAGTCAGCCACCAATTGTGCAAGTTCTCCCACTTAAAAAGATGAAAGAGGCCTGTAATTGGCATCATAGGTAGACCTCAACTATGAGAGACAAAATGAGAAAAAAAATCCAGACAATCACATTGGCCGATTTGGAAAGAATTTATTTGCAAATTATGGTGGAAAATAAGTATTTGGTCAATATCAAAAGTTAATCTCAATACTTTGTTATATATCCTTTGTTGGCAATGACAGAAGTCAAACGTTTCCTGTAAGTCTTCACAAGGTTGGCACACACTGTTGCTGGTATGTTGGTCCATTTCTCCATGCAGATCTCCCCTAGAGCAGTGATGTTTTGGGGCTGTCGCTGGGCAACACGGACTTTCAACTCCCTCCAAAGGTTTTCTATGGGGTTGAGATCTGGAGACTGGCTAGGCCACTCCATGACCTTGAAATGCTTCTTACGAAGCCACTCCTTCGTTGCCTGGGCGGTAGGTTTGGGATCATTGTCATGTTGGAAGACCCAGCCACGTTTCATCTTCAATGCCCTTGCTGGTGGAAGGAGGTTTGCACTCAAAATCTCATGATACATGGCCCCATTCATTCTGTCCTCTACATGGATCAGTCGTCCTGGTCCCTTTGCGGAGAAACAGCCCCAAAGCATGATGTTGCCACCCCCATGCTTCACAGTAGGTATGGTGTTCTTTGGATGCAACTCAGCATTCTCTCTCCTCCAAACACGACGAGTTGTGTTTCTAACAAACAGTTCTATTTTGGTTTCATCTGATCATATGACATTCTCCCAATCCTCTTCTGGATCATCCAAATGCTCTCTAGCAAACTTCAGACGGGCCTGGACATGTACTGGCTTAAGCAGGGGGACACGTCTGGCACTGCAGGATCTGAGTCCCTGGCGGTGTAGTGTGTTACTGATGGTTGCCTTTGTTACGTTGGTCCCAGATCTCTGCAGGTCATTCACTAGGTCCCCCCGTGTGGTCCTGGGATTTTTGCTTACCGTTCTTGTGATCATTTTGACCCCACGGGGGGTGAGATCTTGCGTGGAGCCCCAGATCGAGGGAGATTATCAGTGGTCTTGTATGTCTTCCATTTTCTAATTATTGCTCCCACAGTTGATTTGTTCACACCAAGCTGCTTGCCTATTGCAGATTCAGCCTTCCCAGCCTGGTGCAGGTCTACAATTTTGTTTCTGGTGTCCTTCGACAGCTCTTTGGTCTTCACCATAGTGGAGTTTGGAGTGTGACTGTTTGAGGTTGTGGACAGGTGTCTTTTATACTGATAACAAGTTCAAACAGGTGCCATTGATACAGGTAATGAGTGCAGGACAGAGGAGCCTCTTAAAGAAGAAGATACAGGTCTGTGAGAGCCAGAAATCTTGCTTGTTTGTAGGTGACCAAATACTTATTTTCCACCATAATTTGCAAATAAATTCTTTCCAAATCAGCCAATGTGATTGTCTGGATTTATTTTCTCATTTAGTCTCTCATAGTTGAGGTCTACCTATGATGCCAATTACAGGCCTCTCTCATCTTTTTAAGTGGGAGAACTTGCACAATTGGTGGCTGACTAAATACTTTTTTGCCCCACTGTATCTCCACAATGTTTATAGTTACAATGGTGAAAGAGGAGTTACTTTAAAGTACTTTTACTGCTTGTTCAGAATATTTAAATACCTTAATATGCATAGTCTGGACGTTTAAAGATTACGTCTTCATTAATGGGACATATCACTAGTTCTGGTTGGTTTGTGCGGGTAATAAACCAATAGACATACAGTGCAATAGCTTGTCAAATTTTCTATCAAAAGAGATGTAAAAAAGCTTCATAATTTACCATGAAGAAGGCAGCAGGGGTCATTATACTCACTAATGTGTCCATCTTGCTGACCCATACACCAAAGAAATTTTCAGAAAATAGATATAAAAAAAATCCTAAGGAAAGCTTTTTGTTTACAGCTTGTAGAACTGTGTGAAACTGGAATAAATGGCACAACGGTGAATAGAGCCTGCTGCAGAGATATTTCTCCAGGTTTAGTTGCAATTTAAAAACAGATTTTAATACATAAAAGCAGGGCTTAAAATTTCAAGTCTAGACCTACTAGCCAGGCAAAAACCTTACTCTCCACCAGTTGCCCCACCAAACCTTGCCCAGGCCTGCCTCCAACCCCACCCCAGACCCATCCCCAACCCGGCCCCCAACTATGCCCCCTTAAAGCTTATGAAATTACATTTTTCTTTAGAATAAAGAGTCGAAAATATAAAAAACAGAAATTATAACATAGCTTTATTATGTCAATTTAAACATAATAGCAATAGCTTAATAGAGTCTAGAGGGAAAATGGTTAACATAAAAAAATGTAAACATAAAATGAAAATAAGTGTCCTCCTTTACATCAGGCGTTCCCATCAGAGTCCCCCTTTACATCAGGCGTTCCCATCAGAGTCCCCCTTTACATCAGGCGTTCCCATCAGAGTCCCCCTTTACATCAGGAGTTCCCATCAGAGTCCCCGTTTACATCAGGAGTTCCCATCAGAGTCCCCCTTTACATCAGGCGCTCCCATCAGAGTCCCCCTTTACATCAGGCGTTCCCATCAGAGTCCCCCTTTACATCAGGCGTTCCCATCAGAGTCCCCTTTTACATCAGGCGTTCCCATCAGAGCCCCCTTTTATATAAGGCGTTCCCATCAGAGCCCCCTTTTATATAAGGCGTTCCCATCAGAGCCCCATTTACATCAGGCGTTCCCATCAGAGTCCCCCTTTACATCAGGCGTTCCCATCAGAGTCCCCCTTTACATCAGGCGTTCCCATCAGAGTCCCCTTTTACATCAGGCGTTCCCATCAGAGCCCCCTTTTACATCAGGTGTCTCCATAAGTGTAACCTCACCCTTCCCCCTTGTACTCACAGATCTTCTTGTGAATGCAGCTTCTCCTTCTTTCGCTCCTTCGGTCATGTGATAAGTCACATGACAAGGGGGGAGAGGAAGGACACTCTGCCTTCACTCCATAGTGCCGGCTGTCTATTGCCCCCTGCATGCAGGAGGGAGGATAGAGCCTAGTCCTCCCTCCAGCAAGTGTCAGCAGCTGCTCCCTGTGACAGGAGTGAAACTGCAATCACTCTGGTCACTGAGGAGCGGCACCAGCAGTACGCCCCCCCTCAACGCAGTGCTCAGGGCAGGTTGGTGCTGCTGATAGCACCCACCCTCCATTGCGGCGCCTGGGAAAAACTCACCCCCATGTTATTTTCACTAGCCAAATGCGAGCAGGCGAGTGGAAATTTCAAGCCCTGATAAAAGTATGCACTGAGCTACTATGGACCAGTAAACACATGTAGACAGGCTGAAGTCAGCTGCCTACAAGGAGAATGTATCACGTTGGTGAGCCAGCTAGTCTGCCCAGGTTAAGGAAAAGTTAATGTTATCTATGCTGGCTCACAGGTTTTTTGAAAGTCTCTGCCCTCCTCCCTGTATCCCACAAAAAGGGGGAAGGCTCTGCCCAGACAGGTCCTGCCACATGGGAAGAAGCAGAGGGAGCACAGATGAAGATATAACCTTTTACAGCTAGCAATCACCTGCCTGGTGGGAGAGAGAAGCCTGCACAGGAAGCTGCTGTGGGGATGCTGTGCCTTGTAGTCTCATAAGAGACTGGAGCACTGCCAAGTCTGGACTTCCATCAGTTAATTGACTTTCTCCTTTCAAAGGTAAGCCTAGGCAGCCACTAAGCAGACCGCCAGGGTTAGGAGGTTCTGGACTTTGTACTTTGTTACTCTGCAAGACTTTCAGTAAAGCTTACCAATTTGATGAGCCTGGTCTGAAGTTACTAAACGGGTGCATGAGTGTCATATGGCTGATATACTAAAATACTCTGGGCCTGTAAAGCCCTTGAAGAATATGGAGTATGTCAAACTACAGTGTCAAGTGAGAATCTTAAGGAAGAAAAAAGCCATTACAAAGAGCAACCAGGTTCACATTAAAATGACACTAAGCAACCAGTCGAGGCATGGAACTAGGGAAGGTAAGGCATACTCCGGAAGGGAGCTAATTGAGCTACCTCCTTAGTGGTCCGTCTCCCATAGCATCCGAGAGCAGACCAACATCACAGAGGCTCTCAGCCTAACTGATGGTACGAAAGAGGAAGAGTTAACATAGGACATGCATAAGATCCATGCTATATGTTCAGTGGGGTTGTCAAGATGGCTCTTCTGTACGGACTTCTGTGCACAAGCTAATACATTTTTCCTTGTGCTCAAAAAAATTAGGCACATGCTAATGCGCATATGCACTCTCACATTCGAGCTCATAATTGTGCAAATATTCGTGAGTGCAGGTGCACATGTGCACTTGTGACAGATGCTGGCACCAAACAGCCAATTTAAAATGGGCTAATGCTCAGGATCAGTGCTGCCTTGACTTCAGGCTCCTGTGTTTCCTGTGTTCCTGTATCCTGACTGAAGTTGCTGACCCGGATTGTCCTGACAACCCCTAAACTCTGCCTGCACCGACCTCGGCTTGTCCTCTGACCTTCGCTTCTGTCTGTTCTATTGGGTCCTGCTCTACTGATCGGCTTGCAGACCCTATTTATACCTAGACCAAGCTTCTTCCTGTGCCCTGTACCTGATCCGTCCTACCAGTGTATGACCCAGCCTGTCTGACTCTGCTACTTGCCTGCCTGCTGTCACTGGTACCTGCCTACCACACTGCTGATCCTGCCAATCCACAGACTGCTACCAGCCACTGTCATATCTGTCCGCTATTGCCTGTACCAGTATTCTATAGTCTGCTGCCCAGCTGCCCGGCAGTGTGCCTGCCTATCTGAAGACCCCTGATGACTTCACCTGCCCAGCGAGAACACCAATTCTGCTGCTAGCAAAACTTACAGGCACTCGTGCCACTCTGCACCGAGTCAGGGGTTTGAGAGGCCTTCCTCATCATATCAGGCTGAGCTACCAGGTACATGATAGGGGTCTCATTCTTTTACTGGGAGTGAGGTAGCAGAGGTACACTGGCTGGTGGAGGTAGCATGTCTTGGCCAGCTACTCAAAATGCAGCATAAACAAGTAATTGTGTGTAGAGCTATGGGACAACACCTAATGGAGAATCTCAGCTTCATTACTACATGTCAGGAGTCGGGACACTGCTTAACTGCCTCCCGCCCGCCATATGAGGTAATGCAGGGGCGCAAGGCGGTTCTCTTGTTCTGGGAGGATGTCATATGACACCCTCCCACTCTAACAGCGCAGGAGCGGCTCCGGGGGCACGCAGCGCGGCAGCTGGTGGTGCGCTGTGTCCCTCGGACACAGCGGATCATCGATCAACAAAAAGAGCCGAAGATGTCGGTTTGGTCATGTGATCAGCTGTGTACAATCACAGCTGATCGCATGTAAATAGGGAAATGCTGAATATCAGCATTTCTCTCCTCACGAGCTGTCACGCTGACAGCTCGAGAGGAGAGCAGAGCCGGTAATCGGCATCCCTCAGAGGGGACATGTACACTGATCATCAGGGAACTGATGATCAGTTTGCCCTGATGATCAGTGTAGCCCCAGCAGTGCCAGCTGTCAGTGCTCATCAATGCCACCTGCCAGTGGCCATCAGTACCACACCAATGCCACATATCAATGCCTACCAGTGCACATCAATGCCACATATCAGTGCCCATCTGAGCTGCCTTTCAATGTCACCTATCAGTGCCAGTCAGTGCCATCTATCAGTCCCAGTCAGTGCCACCTATCAGTGCGCATCAGTGCCACCTAACAGTGCCGGTCAGTGCCGCCTATCAGTGCCATATGAGTGCTGCCTTTCAGTCCCCATCAGTGATGCCTATCAATGCCCAACAGTGCCACTTACCAGTGCCTCCTCATCAGTGCCACCTATCAGTGCAGCCTATCAGTGCCCATCACTGCAGCCTCATTAGCGCACATCAGTGAAGGAGAAAAATCACTTATTTACAAAATTTTATAAAAAAACTAAGAAAAAAAGTTTTTTTTTTTCAAAATTTTCATTTGCTTTTTGCGTGTTTACCAAGAAATAAAAAACCCCGAGGTGATTAAATACCAATAAAAGAAAGCTCTATCTGTCTAAAAAAAAATGATAAAAATGGCATATGGGTACAGTATTGCATGACCATGCAATTGTCATTCAAAGTGTGACAGCACTGAAAGCTGAAAATTGGCCTGGTCAGGAAGGGGGTATAAGTGCCCTGTAGGCAAGTGGTTAATGTTACACTATTCACATGTCTGCAGTTCCTGCCTGATCCTGGACATTGGTGAGCGCACCCTCAGGAAAAGGTACCCCTAGTGCACAGGTGCAGTAGGCCCCACCCACACTGCCTGGCATAGCCCAAAAACCTAGTGTGCTTTCCGTCACATGGAACATTCACCATCACCGGCCCATACATAGAAACTATGCAAATGTTAATAAGTTTACTCAATTTAACATTCTTTATATTCTGTGTTCTATATAGGGTCAGTATGAGTGAAGTAGCAGTGTTCTCCCTGTACTCTGCAGCTTTCTCTATACTTCCAGCATCAACTATCATATTCAAACTGTAAGTGACTCTTAGGAAGTCACATGATTGGTGACAAAATGTGTAGGGTTGGGCTTTAATAGATGACGCTGAGGGAATTGTTATAGGCTAGTGACAAAACCTTGGGTTTAGGTTGTTTAAAACCTACTTGTGAGCACCACACAGTGGTGGTTTCTGTACATTATACAAGGTATTAGTTTTAAGTTTATAATGTGAGTGTTCAATCCGCCAAATGGAGAAATAAATGTTTTTAAAGGGATAAAGCACTATTGCACTTTTTTACTCCTTTACAGGGGAATGAGGGGAGGAGAGGACTGGAGAGTGCCAGAAATAAAGGAACCCAAATCACTGTTAATATAAAGGATTGTTTAATATAGTAATAAGGTGAGAAGACATTGTGAGTGAATATCCTGATCCTACCTAGGAGCTTTCACTTTAATTTTCAGCAAGGCCACAAATTGCAGCAGTGCGTTCCATATGATGCTATTTATCTTATTACCTAAAGCAGCCTTTCTCAACCTTTTCAACGCAGAGGAACCCTTGACATAACTTTCCAGTCTCAGGGAACCCCTGCTAAATATGACTTTATCTATAATTCATGATGCATTAGTGTGATAGTCAGAGGTAAGAATGCTTCTTACACTTGTGGTCATTGGGAAGAATTACCCCCTTACAGACTGCTAAAAAGATCAAAGGAGTCAGTGGGAACTTATCTGAGAGGCAAAAATTGCTCATTGCTCAAGAAACCCCTGGCGACCTCTGGAGGAACCCTAGGGTTCCACTGAACCCTGGTTGAGAGACCCTGACCTAAAGTGTCCTCTTAAGGAAATATTCTAACTGTATTGAGGTCAGTATAAAGAGTGCAAGCACAGCAAGAAAAACAGTAGATATGCATAAAAGAAATATTAAACACAGTAAAAGGTTCAACAAAGTAATAAGGCACAGTATCACTTTAAGCAAGCCCAAATGACATGCAGGATCAGAATTTAAACATCAATTCCAGATTCTGAGATAGTTCACTTCAGCTCACTTGGGAATATCAAGATGTCAGGCTAACTCACTTTTGGGCTTTCAGTTGCTGGTAACTGGATTAACTCTTGAGATGAATACTTTTGTTGTAAGCAGTAATGTCCCCTTTTTGTATCTCATAAAAGAATGGTGACAAATCATCTGCGCACTTGATGGGGACCTAGTTGGTGCACATTAAGGTTCAGACCACTTTTTGTGTAAGAGCAAGATTTCCTCAAGATTGTATAGCCACAGAAAGATTCTGCCTTTAAGTGATGTTGAAACTGGGTAAGGCCTCTTTAACACAAAGGATGAAGGCAAGAATTTGTTAAAAATGAAGAAAGGGACGGAAGCAGACTTCAGCAGAGGCTGAACTAGTTTGGTGAAGCAAGTTCCTTTGAGGCTGGAAGAGGCTTGAGATGATACACTGGAGTTATCCTGTTTGCAGGGGGAATGTGGTGTAGCCAGAGACATGCGGTTTCAGGATTTTGGTGAGACTAAAGCAGTAGGATGTAATACTGAATGGGCTAGGCAGTCTGGGTCTCAATGTGATAATCTGTGGTGTAAGGTGTACTGAACTGAACAATTAATATTAGCACAGTCACTTGTAACTTGTGATGATTTGGGTTATGGAACCTTCTCACCTGGTTTGTAGCCTTTGCAGCGTAAGAGGCAGTTTCTCTGTTGGGGGGCCTTGTGTTCTGTTGGTCCTTTTAAGAAGCTATGCTAATGACAGCGCTATAATTCGCCTGCTTGTAGGATTGACGGTCTTGCTTGTCACAATTACCAGTGGTCTGCAGTCCTGCTTTCCTTTTCTATGACAAGAGCCCGATCCAGTCTAGAACCCCAGAGTTCCACACAGCCTTCTCCACACACAAACTTGTCCCCTGCCTCTCACCATCCACTTCCTTCCTGTTGAGTTCCTGGGCTTCTCAATGTATACCTTTCTGTCCCTTTGCCAGCTCTGCTGGGAAATGTAGTGTGTTCACTTCTTATTTGAGTGCAGAATTCCTGCTGCCAGAATCCAAGTTCTGGATAACTGAACCATAGAACCCTGCTTCCCATTTAATTAACATCCTGCAACCAATATTAATGCAGTGTTACACTCATATAGCATCACTTTTTAAATATGCCTTTTTGTGGTAAAAATCTTTATTTTGACCTTGTGGATCTCTAAAATCAATTGTTTCACACCTGAAATTTTAATTATTTAGCAAATCGAATTGTTAAAAAACATGGGATCACACCTGTGCAGAGCGCTTACATTTACACAAGTTAACGTGCATTATGTTAAAAAGGTCCATTCATTTTTAATTGGCTGCCAACACAACCTACAAAAGCCCTAACTGTACCTCACCTCGGGAACACAATGCACTAGCTGATGCATGGTGCAGCAGCATTTGTTGCAGTATTGTGCAAGTTACTGCAACAGGAAGATGTGATCCCAGGCGTATACCAGAAAATAGGCATTGCATTGTGACACACACAGAAGGATGCATGTGTTGAAAGTGTGCAACATAAGACCCATCACTTTCATAGGTCTTTCTGTACATTTATTTAAAAAAGTTTGTGTATAGTAAATTTTAACATATTAAATCACCATATGTTTTTTTATACCTCCTATGATTTTATATATATATATATATATATATATATATATATACATATACTTGAGTTTTCAGGTCTGCAACAGGAGGACCTGGAACACTTGTAGGTGGATAGAAACAGAACCTGTATCAAGAGCAGGGAAGAATATGAAGGCAACACAAGAATAATCCTAACAATCTCAATCTTTCTACAATATCACTTTTGAGTGGACTGATCCTTTAAGTAATACGATGCACACATTAGCATTTTGGGGCTGATTGACACTTCAGCAAACCAATGATGTGAGTAAAACGTGCATTAACATATATTACTTCACGCCTTAATGCACATTGCAAAAGGCAGCACATTAATTATGAATAGGCTTCCAATGTACCACAACAAATGAAAAAACATACATGACCCATAGGGGTGCACACAACAGATCAAAAATACACATGACCCACAATGCAGTGCACTATGACACCTGGTATGTGTGTTGTGCTGCATTGTGTGTTGCACTCAACTGTACAGTGCATTGGGGTGCCATTCACAAAGAATAGCACAGCACCTAGAGCAATGCACAAGTGTGAGGGTGCCCTTATTGGGTGATTGGAGATTAAAAGGTACAGTCACGGTGCTAGGCAGGGAACAAAGCTGGAATCCTCCAAATTCGATCTCATACACACTGGATATTTAGACTTGGTGCATGAGATCCTGACATTTAGATGGGGGCAGAAGGTACATGCGTACTGTCCAGCTCCTCTGGCAGCAGCCTGTTAACTCTTTGAAAGGCTGTAGGCTGCTATGGCTGGATGGGATTAGATGATGCACTGAGTGGTACTAATGTTTAGGCAGTATGCGCCTGTAGTCAGGTGCAGCCTGTACTCCCCTCTGTAGGTGGCGCTAGATTCAAGCGGCAATGCAGAAGGGGAAAGAAGGTGTGAGGAACCTATATCCTATTATTTCCTGCAGTTATCAGGGGAGCAGCTGTCCGATTGGTCACCGGTGCCCTGCTTGACCTCCGCAGCCATCGCTGGAGAGGGCAGTGCTTATTTAAGACACTGGCTCCCTGATTTGATACTAATTCTTGGAGAGGTTAGTCTAGAAGAAATTCCCTTTCTATCAGGGAAAGTGCTTCAAGTGAGTGAAAGGAGGAGTAGGGACAGTGCAGGGACTATGCCTATCCTCTGCTTTAGGAAGCCTTCCCTATGGCTGTGGACCGGCCAGGCCGCATTCCTGCTGCTCATTGCAGTTGCTGTCGCTGCTATAGTTTCATAGGTGGTTCCGGACAGCTGTGCCTACCTGTCGAGCCTAGTTGTACCTTTTTATAATACTCCTTTCTCATTCATTTCGGCCTCTGTGTGATCCCTGTTCACCGACACACCACACCACACTGCACCCTGCTCACATGCCCAGAGACAAATGTATTTGTCCTGGGGCATACTGCCCAAAATGTTTTCACCGCTTTATGCACTGTCCAGCCACAGCAGTCACAGAGTTTAACAGGTTGCTAGAGGGAGAAGGGGGGCTGGATGGTGCACATGTCACTTTACCCCCACACCATACCATCAGGATCTCATGCATCAGGGCTAAACACCCAGTGGGGTAGATTTACTAAGACTGGAGCATTCAGAATCTGGTGCAGCTCTGCATGGTGGCCAATCAGCTTCTAGCTTCAGCTTGCTCAATTAAGCTTTGGTAATAAAACCTGGAAGCTGCTTGGTTTCTGTGCAGAGTTGCACCAGATTTTGCACTCTTCCTTCCATTCCTGACAGAAAGTTATAGACTTATGGCATTGTGTCTAGGCTACTTTGTAGGTAACATGTAAATGGATAAAAATCATGAAATAACTGATTGAAATGTCGCCATCACAAAGCAAAAAAAGTCTAATTATACTCCTGTTATCTTGGTGGAAACCTATACTGAGAAACCTTGGAGACTGCCATTGCTGCCCTCCTGCTGAAAATCTTAGTTATCTGGTTGTCATGTTGAATCAGTGCCTTCAATACTTTCTTAGCCACTGATCTGAAACAGGTTTGTAGATCAGAAGTTCTGATTTCTCTTATTTTCTTACCTGTATGATTGTTCCACATGACTGAAGCCAGTAGGTTGTCACCCATGGCAGGCTTATATTTATATTAGTCCCAGTCTCCTTAATACATTGTGATTACATAGTACATCATATACAAGTATTCAAGTGGTAGCACCAGCTGGTTTGACAACACAGACCGTATGAAAGACTGTGCCAAGAAAATCACAGCTGCTTCAACACTTCTTAGAAGCAAAACAATTCATTCTGCTGCCCATAGCAGCAGTTACAAATATGGACATATTTCAGATTTAGGGACATGGCCAATAATAAAGACACACATGAAAATCAGGAGAAAAAAAACACATAAACTTGTCAGACTCAAATATCAACACTTGAAAACTCACATTTAGATAGACAAATAGAGAGACTCAGACAAATTCACATGCATATAGATAAACAGAAGGACCATATCAAGAGTGTGTGTAACATTATTATGTTTATATTAAAGGAACATTATCAGACCAAATATTTCCCTTGCCTGATACCAATTGTAATAATTTTTTTATTAAATTCTGTATGAAACAAAGTTCATATATACAACTATTTTGTTTGCATTCTCATAAAATAAACTTGAAGAATATTAGCCACATTAAAGTAGGTATGGACCTGTCTGAGAATCCACTGAGAACAATAGAACATTATTTCTCTATTAGGTTCCTTGAGAAATCCTATATTCTGTCTAGTGTAAAATATCACTTCCCGCCGAGTACAATTTCCTTTGGCAGGTTGTCATTTAACTCAAATATCACAAAATATATTTTTTCCCAATTAACTTTTATATTCTCTCAAACACGTTAATTAGAACCAAAGTATATAATGCAAATTCTGGTATGTCAAAAGGGAGTCATGCGTTAAGGCATGGACAGAAATGTTGTGCCACTGACAGTAACTCATTGGAATCACTAGAATTATTCCACCTGTAATTGGTTTCAAAAGACTTATGTTCCTTAATTCTATGGTTTTATTCCAGTCAGATAATTATATTCACAGTGGTGACATATAGACTCTATAATGTGTTAACACTTTGTTACCTTGCAAAGGGTATTTGCATAGCTGTAAATGCTAATTCTTTAGTAATGGCATACTGGTAAAACGCTTCCTGATACGTACTACTAGAAGACATGTCTTGTATTTCAAGAGCTCATTAATAAGTGCTATACATAGTTACTGTTCTATATACTTATTTACATTTACTTTTGCCCATACTTGTGGTAGTTCTACTTGTGATCTATATAATAAAGCTACATTTCAAAATGTGATTACACTTAAGAGTTTTCTGTTTGGACCAAAAACTTTTCCCTTTGCATAGACACATTATTTTTGTCAAGAATATACACAAGCTGAGTCTCATGAGTTTAATTGAATGATTTTGTAGCAAACAATTAAGTTTTAGTATCAAAGGTGGTCATTCATACAACAAATGATGTTTATCGGTAAGATGTTAAAATTAAAATGCCATTTTAAGGTTGTTGCACAGCCATTTGATTTGTTTCCAGGGACCCAGGTGTTCATCAAAACCAGAAGGATGTAGTTTTTTTTTCTTGGAAACCAACACTTAGTATGATCAACAGCTTCAGAGATGTCTCAGATTTTTAGGTAATCATTTACTATTTGGGAGAACCGTCTTCTGGAAAAAGCAGAAAAGTTGTAACCCTGAAAAGTGACAGTAACACCTTTTATCTCCATTGTTCTTTAGAATAAATGTGATACAGGGTAATAGTAACAAAGTTTGATTTCAGAACAGTTAGTTTAACAAACAGAAAAATGAATTAGGTGCCCAATTTAGTAGGGTTTCTGGAATTAATTTTAACAAACACTTTCTATACAGTCAGGTCTGGGTATTTGGAGTCTACAGCTGGATACTGTTTATGATATTTTGTAGGTGTGTAACATGCAGTTTTTGGATCAGAAGATATAAAACAGTAGGAAGAAGCAAGCAGAGTGCCACCAACTAGGAGAAAGAACCCTCCAAACCAGCCCATGAACAAAGCTTCACCAAACTCCCATCTTGGGACAATGTCTGGAATAGTTTCATCCCAAAATTCTTGGACGGTGTCATAAGCCACCCAGGAGACTGGCGCCAAGGCACTCAGACCTGCTGTCCAAAGCAGTATGCCTCCTAGAAGTAAAAGTCGATTTTTGGACTCCTGTCTTCGCTCTCCAATGTTTACACAGTCCAAGCCAAGACCACAGATGGAGAGACCGAGAATCCCAGAGCCAATAGATAAGCACATTAAAATCCTGGAAATCCTGAGTTCAGCTGACAGAGCCAAAAATGAATCAAAGTCCTTGCATTGCATTCCTCCTTCTTCCTGAACAACACAGGTCTGCCATAAACCCATAGTCCAATTTTCTAATTCATTCAAATCTAAATTCAAGTTTTTCCAAAGTGGCACAAATGTGGTAACACAGGACAGAACCCATCCTGCAAAGGACAACAACATTCCTCCAAACTGTACGTAAGTTCTTTTGGATAACTCCATGCTTTTCAGTTATTCCTTGACAGTACAATGATATGCACTGCCCAGCAGCTATCTGGTGTCCAGAAGCTGATAGTGAAGTGATAGTTGTGCCTTTCAGCTAGTCTGTATATAAGCTCTACCTGTTAACCCCATCAGTAACTTTCAAGCAAGGTTTTCTTCAAAAGACAGATAGGGTTTCATATACATGGAGGAAAGATTCTTTACAACCATGAGTTAAGTATATGATAAGCATTTGATCCGTTACCTTTGAATTTGCTGGGTAAAATTATATCCCAATGCCTGATGATTACAAGCCAGTGGGTGAACAAAGAAGGCTCTATGACCCCTCACCCTAAAACACAACAGTAATCATTGTGTTCAATATGGATTAATTAGATCTAAAATGTGATTAAAGCCTCCTCTGTCTGCGTAACAGGACTTCATTGTAAGAGTTTTACTTGAAACTAGGGTAACTAGAAATGGTCAAAGGAAAGTTTTTCAGCTTCAAATAGACTTTTATAGCTTTACTTCATTAATTAGTCTGCGTCTAAGTGATTATTGTCTCAGTTTCATTGTAAAATATGCTTGAAATCAGGGACAAAACACAAATTGAAAGAGCTAAAAGCACCTGCAAACCATTTGAACTTGACATTTAATAGAGTGGTTCAACTTCTAGGTGTGAACAGACCATATTCATGGAGAACACGCATAATTCAGTGTGTAATAAGATTAGAGGGCATTGCACATACAGAATAGAGGAAAGGGAAATCTTTTGGTTTTCATAGCAACCAGATGTTTGCATTTGCCAATCAAGAGATATGGGCAAACATGACACCTTTTTCTCCACATTAATAGTTGAGGCTTACTGTTTGCTATACTAATATACATGATGCTATATACTGGCAAGGTATTAAAGAATCATGCTACTAAATGTATTTTACATCATGAAATGTTTTTATTTTCATAATTATGTTAGGTATATTGAAGCTCATTTGAAGTCTTACACTTTTTTATTGCTTTATAGTCCTGTATTCTCACTTGATTCTTATGTGATTGATTTTTGTGAGGAAATGTCCTAAGTTTAATTTTCGCTCAGAAATAATGTTGTTTTTTGCTCTCACAATGCAGTATTCTATGCTGGTATAGCTGAATAACAGGCATATCCCTCAGCACAAATGTCTCTACTCAGACCTGTATTGGGGCATGTTAATGCTAATGAGAAGTAGGTTTTAAACTGGACATAGATGGATCAAAATGTGGCCAGTTAAGCAGGGACTGGACAAATTTCAATCCAGGTTTGGCCACTGTGGTTGAACAGAAGTCTTCTGTTTAACCACCCTGTCTTAAAATAGAAAAAAATCTGCTCGACCAGTGCTATAGGCAATAGGGACTGATCTGTGTTTACTGACAGCAGGGGAATGGTTTTGCACAGAGCAGCCCCAATCCTCCTCTTCTTGGGTCCCCTACCGAAGCTCCTGGCTCCTCTCCCTCGTCGAGTGTCAACCATAGGAAGCCGCTTCCTATGGTGGTCACTCCCAAACAGGGCTGTTTGTGTCTATTCAGACACACAGCCCAGCTCAGCCCCATCTCCCGCTCTCTGCTCACAGGTTTTGAATGACAGCAGCAGTAGCTAATGGCTGCCGCTGCTCTCAGCCAAGCCTGTGAGAGTTGGGAGAGAGGAGAAGAGCTGCTGCAGTGCTGGACTGATATCTATATGTATGTACACTGTATATATGTAATATATCCTTCCTCATCAAAATACACTCTCTGAATAAAGTGCTGTAGTGCCTGTGCAGAATTTCCTACAAATCCAATATAAAATCTGTACACCAATTCAATATAAATAATCAGTGAATTCAGCATTCAGTGTATCCCTTTCTTCCTCCTCAATTTCTAAATTGTTTATTTTTTTATGTATGTAGCTTTTTTTTTTAATTCTTTATTTATGAAATTCACATACAGTAAAAGATAACCAGGAGAAAGATTCACCAGAATACAGAGAGACCGGTACAACCAAACCAAATTTGAGACAGGCACATGAGATAGGCCATAGGGGTTCATCGAGTTTGTATGTGAAAGTGAAGTATCATAAACAAAGAACACGGCACATGAGAGGCAACAAAAAGGACAAAATCATAGCATTGGATAATCACTTAAATAACCTCCTAGGAAGAGGATGCTAGAGCATAGAGAGCTCAGGCCAACTGTATAATTACAAATATGTGAAAGGTAACGTAGAGAGAAGCAATTGGAAATCGCAATTACCATGCCAGTATCAGAAACACAAAATAAAATAGGGGGAGAGAGTAAGAGGGGGAGAGAACCCCGCTGTAAAATACCGTAGAGACTGGAACCAAAAGTGAACAGAAAAAAAGGATAGAGCAGCGCAGAAAAAGTTATGTGAAAGAGGAAGGGAGCAGAAAAAGAAAAGATGTAAAGTATGGGAAAACCTGAGCAAGAGCCCTATAGATTTGCTTCCCCTCCCAGGTTGAGAAATCAAGGCATGTAGAGACAAAACATCAGTGGGAATCAGTAAGTTCGGTCAAGTAAGCCTCCGTAAATACAAAGTATTGCCATGGAGCCAGGTGTCCTGAAATATCTGGTCCTTGTTATACAGGGTGGCTGTGAGGTTCTCCTTGTCCCTAAGCTTGTTCACCTTCGAGAACCATAATGAGAGGGTAGGAGGGTGATTGTCTTTCCATCGTAAAGGTATACAAGCCTTGGCTGCATTAAGCAGCTGAATAGCGAAAGAGGACTTATATTTTTTGATGGGTCTCCCCGAAAGTTGCAACAGGCAGCCGGCCGGATCGTCACGCAGGTCTACAGCTGTAAGATGTTTGATAATATCAGTCACTCCATGCCAAAAAGGCTAGATCCTAGGGCACTGCCAGAAGACATGGAGGAAATAACCTCCATCTGCTCCGCAGCACCAACACACAGGAAACCACAACGAAATACGGTGGAGCTTAGATGGCACCTGGTACCAGTGTGTGAGACGCATATAATTGGTCTCCTGAACTTTGGTGACCAAAAAAGACTTATGGACAAAGTACAAGATCTTTTCCTGTTGTGACAAGGTAAAGGAGACGCACAGGTTGAATTCCCATTTATATAGGAAAGGAGGAAAAAATCAGGTTCTGGGTGGATGAGAGAAGAGTAGATGATGGAGAGGCTATGGTGAAAAGGGTTCACCGTTGTGGCAAAGAGTTTCAAAGGCAGTCAACTTTTGAGAAATACCAGGAGTAGGCGATAGGAGCAAAGCTGAAGACCTCTCCAGAAACTCAATGGGGGATCCACCAGACGAATAAAATCTTTAGCAGAAAGATCCCCAGTAGGGGTGTGAGAGTCCACTAAATGGGAGTAGCCAGCAGTAGTAAGACGGGCCAATTGAGGGTCCTCTTGTCCTGGAGAAAAATCAAGGTTACCCTGAATGGGAACCAAAGGGGAAGGTGACGGAGAAATAGACGTGTTGCAGAATGCTTCTCGGTCAACCACAAGAGTGGCACCAAGAGTTGGGTATGCAACTAGGTCAGGAAGCAAGGGACTCAGCAGCTACGGTCGTGTCCCCCCCCCCCCGAGTCCTCCAACTCCATGGCCACCCAGTGCTTGGCGTCCCCATGGCAATGCCAATCAGCAAGGCATGCAATGTGAACGGCTCTATAATAGGAGCGATTATCCAGCAGAACCACCCCTCCACATGTCTTAGGCACAGCCAGGACACGGAAAGCCAAACGTGCCCCCCCCAATAGAGCAAATAAAGGTGCGGAATAAGGCAGTAATCTTCCAAAAGGACATGGGAAGCCTGATGGGAAGGGCTTGTACTAGTTATAGTATACATGGCAGTACTGTCATCCTTAGCGCACTACATTGACCAAACCATGTCGGTGTAAGGGATTGCCATTGTAGAAGGTCTACTTTAAGATGAATAAGCAGAGGGATGAAATTTGCCTCATAAAGGCATTCAGGGTCTGGTGTGATATTAGTACCCAGTTACCTGTTCGATTCTGAGGTCCAGCAGAGAGAGAAAGAAGGCGACTGAGGACTGTGGGTTCGGTGAAAATATTCAGTGCCGAAGACATTGTGAGATTGATTTTGAAGTAGGAGAGGCTACCACAGACCCAAAGAGCCTGCAAAAGGTTGGGTAGTGAGATAGGTAGGAAAAAAAAATAAGATCATCCGCAAATGCGGCCACTTTATGTTCCCTGGCTGGCTTACGGAAACCAGAGGTGTTGGTCTGCTCGAATTGTACATAAAAGAGGTTCCAGCATCAAAATAAAATCAAAGGGGAAAGAGGGCATCCTGACGCGTTCCATTGTTGACAGGAAAGAAGGCAGATCTAGTTTCATTAACTTTGACAGATGCTGAGGGTTGGGAGTATAAAGAGGTAATCCAGCGAAACATGGATGTACCAATCCCAATATGGGCCAAAGTTGCGTGCATGAACTGCCAGTTTACCCGGTTGAACTCCTTCTCGGCATCGGTAGAAAGCAAATTAAGCGGAGTCGAAGCAGTTCTAGCAGCATGAATCATGTTACAAACACATATGGTGTTGTCCTGTGGTTCCTGAAGCAGAACAAAGCCCGCCTGGTCCCTGTGTATGAGGTTCGAGATGTGAGGCACCAGCCTTTCGGTCAAGATTTTCACAAACAGTTTCAAGTCAGTATTCAAAAATGAGATAGGGCAGTAGCTACCGCATTGTGATGGGTCTTTATCTTCCTTCGGAATCAGAGAGATGTAGGCTCTGAGAGCATCCGAAGGTATAGGCTGTCCCTTTGCCAGGGAGTTGTAAGCCACCACCATATGGGGGGGAAGTAGGTCAAAGAAGGTCCTATAATACAAGGCCGTCAGGCCATCTGGACCCGGAGCTTTCTTGGGTTTGGAGAGGGAAAGCGCCACCCCCAGTTCCTCTACTGAGTTAGGGGCTTCCATCTCCTGGTGAGTGGAGGGGGGTAAGGTTGGGCATACCAGACACAGATATATACGAACATACAGTATCGCTTGCTGCATATCTCGTGGAACTTCCCGCGCGCCGTCCGAGAAAATGTTGTACAGTTTCTGGAAAAACTTAAAAAATTCCCTGGCCATAGAGTCTGAGGTGAAATGTTTGTCTGGAGGCCGACTTATTATGAGATATAAAGGCACAAGGGCAAGTGCTGCGAAGAGCCCGGGCCAAAAGAGTACCTGGTTTGTTGGAATACTCATACATGGTGCGGTGGGGCCAAGCCAATTTTTGTTTAACCTTGTAAAAGAGAAGATATTTAAATTCCTCTCTGGTCTTCAAAATATCCTGATAGGTTGCCCTGGCAATACTGGCTGGAAGGCGCTCACCGTCTGAGTTGGGCCAATAAAGTGGCAATGTGAGAGGAGTGCTCTTTTTTAAGTTTAGCCGCAATTGCCATCAGAGTACCCCGGAGAACAGGCTTATGGGCCTCCCAAAGCACTTGGGGCTTAGCAACCAAGTCGGCATTCAGGAAGAAATACTTTCTGATAGCATTCCAGAGTCACCTTAATTTCAGGGGACTTAAGCAGGGCTTCATTTAGATGCCAGGATGGAGGACTACTGAGGGCAGGCCCTATCTGCAACTCTAGGAATACAGGGGCATGGTCTGAAAAAATTATATTACCGATACGCGTCGACTGAACGCTGGGAAGATGTTTTTGTTGGACAAAAAAGTAATCTAAATGGGAGTATGTTTGATGGACTGCAGAGTAGTAAGAATAGTCTTTCACGGTGGGGTGGGATATACCAGATGTAGCAAATGGAGTTCGGCTTTCAACCGTTTAAGACAGGAAAAAGAGAGATGAGAGGAGCCCCTGGAGACATCCAGGAGTGGTTCCAGTGCAAAGTTGAGGTCACCACCAAAAATCAAGGAGCCCTCCATAAAGTCTAAGAACAGCGGGAGCAACCCACTCAAAAAGAGCAAATGGTTCACATTAGGGAAGCAGACATTAGCAAAGGTCACTGTAAAGTGACCAATCTTACTTTTGACAAGCAGGTAACTACCCAACGGGGATAGACCAAGGGACCGTTTTGGCTAGTAAGATACTAACACCTTTCGATTTGAACTGTGGTGTACCGTCAGAAAGTCTCAAAGAACCTAGGGACATGGTTTACCTGAAAATGGGTTTCCTGTATAAATGCCACCTGTGTCTTACCTTTTTCAAGTCCAGGAGAAATCTGGAACGCTTATCCGGGACACTCAGGCCCCTGACATTAAAAGAGACAATTTGCAATGTGCCCAAAGTATACGGAGTGCCGAACAGACAGAAGAAAAAAGGGGCACCCGGGAGGGGGGGACAAAGGGAAAAGAAAAAATAAACAGAGCAAAAGGGAGAACGGAAATAGAGACATCAGCAAGGGAGATATGGGGAGCAGAGGAACAGAAAGAAGAGATTAATAAAGAGGGAGAGAAGGGGGGGGGGAGGGGGAGAAAGGTAAGGAGAAAAGAGTGGAATAAAGGGAATGATGGAAAAAAAAAAAACCCTAAATGGACCAAAGAGAGAGGGAGTAGGGAGGGGTTCCCTGGGAGTAAAAAAATGGATATAGACTATATAGGAAATGCCAGGGATAAGAAGGAAGGGAGAGAAGGGGGGGGAAATATAAGGGGTGGGAGAATGAGAGTAACAAGCTAATAGAATTTTTCCCAGAAACTCCTTTCAGGGTGCACAAGAATACACCCTTTAGGGTAGGCCCTATGGGGGGGTAGTAGATTAGGAAGCACGAGAGAGGAGAGATGCACGGGAGAGTCTGTCCAAACTATTAACTGAAAGTAAATGCATCAGAGGTCCAAAAAC
Source organism: Staurois parvus (assembly GCF_062004578.1). Classification (NCBI taxonomy): domain Eukaryota; kingdom Metazoa; phylum Chordata; class Amphibia; order Anura; family Ranidae; genus Staurois; species Staurois parvus. Next base: position 8,714,862 of record NW_028317876.1, on the reverse strand, counting down.
TGCAACATTGTCAATCTGACATAGAAGATGCAGAATGCAACATAGAACAATAATAAGAGGATACCTCACAGCTGCGTCACCCCTAAAGACAGGGGAGACAAACACCCACATGGCAGCGAGAAGCAGCCGGCCGGAGAGCCCCATGACCCCCCAAAGACAAGCACCGGAAGATGAAACAATGCCGGGCATGATCCATGTGATCATGATCAGGGGATCATAGCCACGAGACTCCCCAACTGGGCACCGCTCAACGAAAATAGGCAAAGGTAAAAACAACACACCTGCCACACCATTAATAACAATAAAATAAATGAACAATAAACAACAACAATCAGAGTAGGACCATCAGGGAGGGCTCAATTATATGAGACCATCCTGCCAGATGTAGTCATAAAAGGCACTGCACGATAGGCAGAGGGCAAGACAGGGGCCCGGTCCAAATGATGGTCAACCCCCCCGTGCAACCAACTGCCTAAGCGAGGTATGATCTCTGCATGGAAAGAGTAGGAAAATCCTAAAACCAATATGTAAATTACCAGCCACATTCTCAGAAAAAAGAGAGAGGTAGGCTCCCACTCATGAACAGGGACTAGAGTTATTATTATTATTATTATTATTATACAGTATTTATATAGCGCCAACAGTTTGCTCAGCGTTGTACATTACAGTGGGAGAAAATACATGAGACAGTACAGTAACAATACAATAAAATACATGAGGGGTTCGAGGGCCCTGCTCCTTGGAGTTTACAATCTAGGAGGGAGGGGAGAGTGGCACAGGAGGAAATAGCTGTGGGGGATGGAGTGGGTGGGGGAGCGGAGGAGATCAGCAGTTAGGGTAGGGCGGGGTAGGCTTCTCTGAAGAGATGGGTTTTCAGGCACCTAAAGGTGAGGAGGGTAGGTGACAGTCTGATGGATTGGGGTAGTGAGTTCCAGAGGATGGGGGAAGCACTGGAGAAGTCCTGGAGGCGGGCATGGGAGGAGGAGACCAGGGAACTAGAGAGTAGGAGGTCTTGTGAGGAGCGGAGAGTACGTTTTGGGTGGTAAATGGATATCAGATCGGTGATGTAGTTTGAAGCAGTGTTATGAACAGCTTTGTACGTCAATGTTAGTATTTTGAATTTTATGCGTTGGGCAATCAGAAGCCAGTGGAGGGATTGGCAGAAGGGGGTGGCAGATAAGGAGCGGTTAGTAAGGTGGATGAGTCTGGCTGCAGAATTCAGGATAGACTGAAGAGGGGATAGCCTGTGTTGGGGTAGGCCAGCGAGGAGGGAGTTACAGTACTCAAGTCATGATATGATAAGGGAGTGAATGAGTTGCTTTTTAGTTTCTGGAGTTAGGAACATGCGAATTTTGGAGATGTCGCGGAGGTGGAGTCTGCATGAATTTGTCAGCGATTGGATCTGGGGCTGGAAAGACAGATTGGAGTCTAGAATGACACCAAGTACTCTGGCTTGCGGGGTGGGGCTGATGGTGGCGTTGTTGATCGTGATGGAGAGGTCGGGGGGGGCGCGGGCTGGGGGGAAAACTAGGAGATCGGTTTTGGCAAGGTTTAACTTGAGGAAGTGGAGTGACATCCAGTCTGATATATCGTTAAGAAGGCTAGTGATTCAGGCGGAGACTGAAAGGGTAAGGCGAGGGGTAGAGAGATAGATTTGAGTGTCATCGGCATAGAGATGGTAGTTGAAGCCGTGGGAGTTTATCAGGTGACCAAGGGAGGAGGTGTAGATGGAGAAGAGAAGGTGCCCGAGGACAGAACCTAGGGGGATCCTAACAGAGAGGGGGAGTGAGGGGGAGGTGGCAGCGTTATAGGTAACTCTGAAGGAGCGTTGTGATAGATAGAAAGAGAGCCAGGAGAGAGCGGAGTCTCTGAGGCCAAAAGAGTATAGTCTTTTGAGGGGGGGGGTGGTCAACTGTGTCGAAAGCCGCAGAGAGGTCGAGGAGTAGTAGCACTGAGTAGTGGCCATTGGCTTTAGCGGTTAGCAGGTTGTTGGTGAGTTTGAGTAGGGCAGTTTTGGTGGAGTGTAGGTGTCAGGGATCGGTGTCCCTGCTGCGATACGCCGGGCGGCGCATGCCCAGGACACCGATGCATTCCAGGCAGCGGGACCCGGGCGATCACGATGGCCGCGCATGCGCACTCGCGGTCACGGACGCTCACCTGGCACCAATGACAGCGCAGGGCGGGCTATTTAAACAAGGATAGAGGTATGTCAGATTGCCGTTTGGTCTTTTGTTCCTGTGTTCCTGTACCTGATCCTGTGTTACTCCGTTGCCGACCTCTGCATTGTACCTGACTCTGATTGTATCCTGCTTAACCCTTGGCTTGCCTGACCATCCTTCTGCCTGACCCTTGTACCGCGCTGTCCGCTAGTCACTGAACCCGGCTTGTGACCTCGACCATTCTCTGCCTGCTCCTCTGGTACCTCGCTGCCCGCACGTTGCTGACCTGGCCCGCCTGACTACGCTTTCAGCCACCCAGACGACCCATCCATCCCGCACGGATCACTATTAGTAGTCTGCCTGCCTCTTCCCATCAGACTCCATTCCCGCAGTCCCCTACCGGTGCTCTCTACCACAGCCGGATGCACTCGGGGGTCGCGACCTGGTTCCAGTCTGCACCAAGTCCATCCCCACCACCAGGGGCCCTGGTGAATAGCAGGCTGGGACTTAGAACCCGCGCCCTGAGGAAATCCGTGCTGTGGGCTGCTAGAGACACTGCCAGGTGGTTCCTGACAGTAGGGAACGGAAGCCAGATTGTAGGGGATCAAGGAGGTTGTTGTCGGTGAGGTGGGAGCTTAGGCGATTATAGGCTAAGCGCTCAAGGAGTTTGGATGAAAATGGCAGCAGGGAGATGGGTCTAAGGTTGTTTGGGTCGGTGGGATCCAGGGAGGATTTTTTAAGTATGGGAGTGACATGCTCATGCTTCAGAGGGGAGGGGAATGTGCCAGTAAAGAGGGAGAGATTAAAGATGTGAGTGAGGGAGCGTAGGATGGAGGAGGAGGGTGATCGTAGGAGTTGTGTGGGGACAGGGCCAAGGGGGCAGGTGGTAAGGCAAGTTTCAGAGAAGACCTTAGTGACCTCTTCGGTGGTAACGGGGTCGAAGGAGTGGAGTGTTGAGGGGGTTTTAGCGTGAGGGATGTTGGGCGGGGTGGAGGTCACATGAAGCAGTCCCTGGGGGCCCAGAGGCTGCAGATGTCAGCATCAATCCTTTGTGACAGACGGAGAATGTCTGGGTGGTTCACAGCTTGGAGCTCTGGAGCGATTCTGGTGGATCCGTTGCAGACGTGGAGGAGGTAGACTGGAATATGAGGTCCTCAGAAGGTAATCTAGCCAATTTGGAACTTCCACCACAGGCTGTTCCAAGAAGTCAAACAATGCTGGCAGTTGGTCAGGTGAATGTAGAAAGTACGACGCTCCTTGTTTAACCACAATTAAATGAAAGGGGTGACCCCAACAGTAAGTGGCACCTGAGTCCCGGATGATGTCGAGAAGTAGACACAGCATACCCCTCATTTGATAAGTCATGCAGGATACATCAGGGTATATATACGAAGCGCTGCGCCATCAAAATCTACCGAGCCTTTTTACCATACTTGTCTTAGGATCTCCTCTTTGATAGCAAAGAAGTGCACCCTGCACAGTACATCTCTTGGAAGGGCAGCAGAGAAAATGTTTCCAGAGGGCCTCCCACACGGTCAACACGATCCAGATCCAAGTCTGGGGGGGGTGTACCCAACAACTGATTAAGAACGGCAGTCACTGTCAGGTGGAGGTGTATGCCCGCTGTGGCCTCTGGTAAACCCCTCAACTGCAGATTATTCCTCCTGCTCCGGTTCTCTCCATCATCAATATGAATTTGGATGTCAATATGCTGGCATAGATAGTGAATTTGAGCCCGTTCCAAGGCTGAGAGGCAAGTCTCTGTGTCAATGGAAGTAGATTCCAGCATGGTCACTCTCTCCTCGACTGAATCAATCTGCTGTGGGAGGTCATGGATCTCTCTCGATAGAGTGTTGACAATAGGGGTTGCCATAGCCTGCATGTCCTGCTTGGATGGCAGGTCAGCGATCATGCCCCTGAGGTCATCATCTTGGTGAAGGGAGTGGGGTCCCCAGAGGAGTCCGTGCAGGGCAATGTAGGCGTAGAGATAAGAGAGTCCGGGCAGGTAGCCAATGTCATCGCTGCTGCTGCAGAGAGTAACTGCGCAACAGCCAATTTCCTGAGGAATGAGGATGAGGAGGATACAGCCTGGCTGGATTTTGTCAGTGCCATCTTAGGTGGAATGGCGGCAGTCGAGGCCGGCGACCCCACCAAGTGTTGCTGCAGGAAATAGTGTGTGATCTCCTGGTTATGAGGTCCCCCGTGTGCCGAGGATGTTTCCAAGCACCCGGCATGTGTTGCAGCTGTTAGAGCGGGCTGTATTGTATGTCTGGGCAGCAATCCTGGCAGAGCTCTCCAATTAGCGTGCTCACGCCACCATGTTCATGCCATGCCCCCCATGAATGTGGCTTTAATGATGCACTCTAGCACCTGATAATTCTGCATGGAAACTGACTTAGGGGCCCCAAACTGTGTGTTAACTATTTATCCTAGCCTTTATATACTGCAAAGTCATCCTACTAGCTAAATTCATATACAGTAGCTGCTGGTATCCTCCTTAGAGTACCAGTGTGTTCCATGGTTTTAGCACCGCCCACTCCATGAACCCATTGAAGACCATGCACTGCTACTTAAGCCTATGTGGAAAGCTGCACAAAACAAATTAATGTGACCAAATGCTGCAGGCCAATCTGGAAAACGTGTACAATGTCTGCTGAATCAGAATGGAAATAATTATGTGAAGCCTAAATTATGTTGTAATGAGTAATGTTGTATGTCGTAATGAGTGGGTTTGTTGACAGTCTGAATTTATCTTGGAATGAATTAGCAGCTGGCTAGTAGAGTCTACCCATTAAATGGAGTTTCTCTTTAACAACATTAACAATTCAGTACTGTCCGTGATACTTTTTTTATTTTATTTGCACTAACATACAATTTTGAGGACAAGCTTTCGGGGAGTATTCCCTTCTTCAAGGTCCAAGCAGTACTGTTACAAAGTTTTAGCAGAATGTTAAAAGATATGTGGGGATTGAGAAAAAAAAAAAAGCAGAAAGAAACACAAGCCTAAGGTTAGCCTAGAGATAAGACACAGCAAAGCAAAAGCAAGGACTGGGGGGGGGGAGAACAACACTCACAGAGGAAGTCATAAATATGTTGGATAATGATTGAGGAATCCCATGTCCAAATTAAGGCCTTTATCTCTTGTGTCAAATAGAATTATCATTCTTAGTTCAAAAGTTTTTCTTTCCTGAATGGATTTGAAATTTCCTTTTAAGAACTAAAATATTGAGGTCTTCCATAATGTGTTCTGGTTGTGCGAAATGGTGTCCCACAGGTGTGCAAAGGTCATCTTTTTTATCATTCTAGTATCACGGACAGTACTGAATTGTTTCCGTCACAAGTGCACTAATACAGCTACAATCACCTCTTTAAGCACATTAAAATTTATAAAACTGACTACAACTGTTTTTAATATTTAAGGTGCCAGTTCAATTTTCAAATCAATGTTTTCAGAAACATAATAATCAGGTTAAAACAGAATATATTTTAGCCCTGGTTCACACTAATGCAGTGCAGCACATTGCATGTGATTCGCACAGAAAACGCACTACATTCCTGTGCAAATCACATGCGATGTCTGTGCGGTGCAATTTGAGCCATACACTTTGTATGGCTCAAATCACATTGCATCCGCACCAAAAAGGTGCAGGAACCTTTTTTGTTCCCTGCACCTGATTCGCATCGCATGGGTGTTCACACCCATGTGAAGCTAATTCTGGTAATAGCATTGCGTTTTGCGATCTGTTTCAGGGTATAATTAATTTAACATTGACACCTGTACCAGATCGCATGGATGCTGTGTGACTGCAATGCGGTATGGGAAACACACAGGATTCGCTGCATTTCCCGCACTGCATTAGTATGAACCAGGGCTTAAAATCTTACCTTGAGCAGAGTAGAACTATTATACACTGGTTATACATGAATAAAAGGGTGGTTCCAGTTTCACTTATGCGTGTGATTATGAGGCCATAACTTCTTTTATTCGTAGGATGAAAAGCAGAGACCACTTTGAGGAAAAAGATCCTTGGTCTCAAAATAGACATTTCTTTGTTTAAAATCAAATGAAGCTCCTTTCAGGACAAAGTGGATAACTGAGACCTTTCAGGCAAAATGTTGGTCACAAAAGAGGCAACCTTATGAGATAACATGATGGAAGAAACCCTGAATAGATTCAAATGGAAATCTAGAAACACTGAATATACTAAATTTAGATCCCGCAGTTTAACTGGATGCCCAACAGGAGGAGCAACATGAGCAACCCCCTCTATCAAAATATGAATTAGAAAAGTATTAGACAGGGCAGATACCTAATTCTTGATGTGGTAAAAGGCAAATGTTTTCCTACACCTCCTCTTGTCATCCACATTACACATATCTGCTGTGTCAAAGAGGCTATGTGTACATGCTGCACAAATGCTAAAGAAAATAGAGGTGGATGACTGCCCACCTGTGTTCCCTGTGTGTTATGCTATGTGCTGCTGTCAAGATTTTAACTTGTTGAAATAAAAAAATCCGACTTTTATCAGTGGGTGCACAATCATCCACCTATAGTTTCTTCAGTATTCTGAGGTTGAATCGGACCTGCACCCTGTTTTCTCAGGGCATTATCGTATTGGACAGACTTGGAGCAGTGCATTTTGTTTCATTTTCACTACGCATGTACATCCCTGGTCAGCAGAGCTTTCTGTGCTGGGAGCATGCTCTCTGCATGCTCCCAGCACAGTTACTGAGCTGTCAGAGACAGCTTTCGGTCTGTATTAATGATTGAGAGTTGGTAGGACTGGCTCCAGATCATGTGACTACTGGGACATCCAATCACAGTGGTCATGTGATCAGCCGATCTTGCGTGGGAAGGGGTTAAGCATAATCAAAAAAACAGACTCCAAAATGTCCTTGTCTCCATAAATTGGGATTCAACAGCCAAACTGGTAATATTGCCAACTGAGAAGCAGTATCAAGACATACTGATCCAACGGCGCTACCAAGGTACCCGCTGCATCTGCCATCAGGTCCCATGGCCTAAAGACAACGCAGTCCAGCTTCTTGCAAAATAAAGAGGCTAACACATCACGCTCAGAATACCCAAATGTAGACATAGCTCTGGAATACCCCTGATGGAAAGATCATTCCCATGGATCCAGATATTGCCTGTCTGCCAGTTCTCCATCCCGAGAAGCAGCACCATAGAGATCACAGGAATATGAAACTGCTTCCAGCATAAGAAAGATTCTACCTCCAATTGATGTCACAACACTGCTGATGCCCCCCAATAATTGATGGGAGCCACCATTGTGGCATGTCCAATTGAACCAGGATAGGAATGCCTGTCAGGGAGGATATGGCCCTTTGAAGTACAACAAATGAGGTGCTCACAATGTGCTCAATTTATCAAGAGTACAACAACCCAGAACAGACAGAGGATCCAGAGCACCACCTTATTTCAGAAGACTGGTGTTCAAAGAGTCAATCATCCAGGTTAGAGAGGAAAAAACTACCCCCTCACAATGCCAGGGACAGAAGTCACCATAAGAGAGACACCATCGGATGAAGACTTAACTGGATCATTTTTGTCCAGAGAATGACTGGATTGTTCCATGAAGTGGAAATGTTCCATTGCAAATGTCTGGAGTTGTGCAAATGGAACTGCTTGGAAGATGGATTGGATAATGACAATCTCACATTCATCTGCAGCTCCACAGGGAAAACAAATGTTAAAAATTATAGCTGTCGAACTTGACTCTGCAGTTTTATAAACTGCTCCTCAGGCAAAAAGATCTTGGCTTAAAAGGTATCTAGAAAACTAACCTAGTACCTCAAGCAACATAAAGGAATTAGAGATGACATATTGAAGTGCATGATTCATCTGAAGTCTTCCAGGGTCTACACCGAGACTGACATATTGTTGTTCAAGGTCAGAGAAGTTTAAGTGCACAGTAGCAGATCATCCAAGTATCTAATGACTGGAATGTGTCTGAGATGGAGACTAGAAAATTGATACAAGAACCTTTTGAGAACACTCTTAGAGATTAATTAAGACCAAAAGCAAAGGTCACCAATTTATAGAAGTTGTTTCCCACAGCAGAGTAAAGAAATTGCAGATGGCCTGGTAAGATAGAATTGTACTGTACAAGTCGTCCTGCACACTGGACATTTTTACAGCTCCTGTTTTTGGCTTGTGGCATTTTTTGTTTTTTTTTTTACCTCCAGTAAACTTCCCAACATGTTATCCTATGTGTCCAGCGTTTTTTGGCAGGGGAGTTTTTTGGCTGGAAAAAAAGCCCCAGAACTAGTGGGTTTCTAGAGGGGTTTTGTAGCTGTAAAAATGCTCTAAAGCTGAAAAATGTGGAAAACAGGCATTTTTGGGCATTTTTTAAGCCAAAATTGTTTTTTTGTGTGTAAAAAGTGCGACTAAATGCTAATGCTAAAAAATGAAGAAAAACTCACGTTTTTAACATGACTTTATACAGCTAAGGCTACTGGCGCTTTTAAAATGCCCAGTGTGCATGAGGACTTAAGACTGAAACAAAAAATTTCCACAATGAAGGGAGGCATGAACTGATAGAATAGATTCTATCCAAAATGATTAAGGACTTACAAAGGATTTGAAAGCTTTAAGTCAACAATGGAATGAACATCCCTATTTGAATTTCAGAGCTGTAAACAAGTTTGCATATAAAAAGCCTTGAAACTTTTTATTTAAAAGAATGGAAGTGAAAAACTGCTGGAGCAAGTCCTGAACAACTAAAAGGAGTCTGACCTATGATGTTGAGACACGGGAAGGCACAAAGTTAAGAAGTGAGACGGAGGCCAAAGGTTAAACTCTAATATGGTTAACCTCCCTAGCAGTCTGATTATGTCAGTATTTCTGTGCTCAAAGCGGTACATTTTCTTGCATGGAAATATGTCGTTTTTTTATTGTAGGGCTGTAAATTTTAGGAATAACTCACTGAAATCTGTCCGAACAAGAGTCTAGTAAACATTCTGGGTATGTTAAAATTTTAAACAGGAAATCATAAATTATAATTTTAAAAATAATCATAAAAAACATAATAATAAATTTAATTCAATAATATAATCAAACCAAAACCACTGAAATTTGAAATAGAGCGCCAAGTTCGCACATCACTGATCTTAGTCACAGATTCATTTTCAGTGTCTGATGACAAATTTCCCCACGAATCATTATCACTCAATTCTGCAAGTGGTCTGCAAGTGGCAGGAGGAGATGGCTGGGGACACTGCAGGGCGGACATCGCGGGAGCGCAGGACAAGATAAGTGCAGAAGGAATCCCGGCGCAACGCTGCAGGGTATTCCCGAGTGTAGCTGGGGGTTACCGCTTGTGGTGCTGAAGCTTTAACCCGAGCTACACTCGGGAATATCGCCAGGGAGGTTAAACCTTCAAATTCTACCTCCAGCAAGGTTGCATTGGCTGTGCAAGCTTCACACAGCTCCTGGACAGCCAACAGGCATCTTCCCATTAGGTGAGGTTGTTCCAGCATGCAGAGGCAGATTTATCTGATTTTTTATTTCTCAGATTGTCACAGAGCCTGAAGAGTACCTGGGGTAAATGAGCAGTATTTCCCCCCCCCCCCCCCCCGAGAAACTTTAGTAAATTTCTCCAGGGGCAGACTGACCATTTGGAAACTCAGGCACTGCCCGAGGGCCCGGGGTCAGTAGGGGGCCCCATGAGATGCCCCTGGTACCTTTTTCTTAGGCTCTTTTGAGTTTGGGCAAGGACACAGGGGCCCCATGAGTTGTCAGTCCGCCCCTGGTTGTGCCATGGTTTTACAGCCCCAAGACTCCCTACTTAAATTTTACCATTACAGCTGAAAAGGACTGTATGCTGTGCTTTGCAGCTGCCAAAATTGTATCTTGGTTAGGAGAGTTTGACAGGTGGTACGCTCATTAAAGTCAACAGGTGCGTGCTGCAAACACAAGTCAAGTGCTTGGTACTCAGTTGCTGTATACACACACACACTTCATGTATTATGTGTTGGGTAATACTTTCTAGGGTTATGTGTTGTTGCTAGATATAATGCATTGTTTTTAGTATTTAATTTATATACTAATGTAATTTGTATGTTTACTTTAATTTAATTAAATGTAATACTTATTTAATTTGTATACTGTGTACACACACATTTCATGTGTCATATAAAATATGTTGGGTAAAACTTTCTATTTGTTGTGAGCTATAAAACATTGTTTTCTTATCTAATTTGTATCTTTTAATTAATGGGAACCATGGCGATTCTTTTTAAATATATCTCTGAATCTGCACAGTATAATGTTATCTCGTGGTGGTTGGTAGATGCACCTGGTCTTTAAGTAGTTACTGAACCCCTTATTTTATGTCTTCAGTTTTATTTTCAGTCACATAATAGATTATTGTTCTGGTAAAGTTACCCTGAACACAAGGTAGACTTTCTGTGAGAGCAATGCAATGGGAAACATGATATGAACATATATAACAGAATGGAAGTGGACAGTCAAGTTCTTGGCATTTCTTGGCTGACAGCAAAGGAATTAAACTAAATAAGTGGAAAATCTATTCTTTTCATCTTGTTACTTATTGTCGCACGATTAAATATGCTGAGAGATCACTTTAAAGAGACTTATTCAGATGTTTATAGAAACTTATGTGGTTATCTAAAGGTGGATATAAACATTACATCCAAACTAGACAATTTTTCATGTGAGGATTACTTGCCGTACTAAATAAAGTATACTTTATAATATTTCAAACTACAGACAATAAATGTTCTTCACCTTTTGGCAGTTAATTCTGTTGAGGCAACAAGAGTTAAAAAATGTCAAACAAGACTTTTCACCAGGCATCCATGAGCACTCTTATTGAAACAGCTTGGCAAACACTTTGCACAATCGTTCATCCTGGCTTCACACCCCTCCAGATGTTTTGTGCTCTGGAGTTTGGGAGTCTCAGCTCATTCCAGATTTTTCATTTGTTTCTTTTTTTCCCCTCCCTACCACGTGCTGATCTATTTGCATGCCGGTTGACACCTTTCGAGAAAGAATGTCTACAGGCGGCCCGAAAAGTCACACGTTTAACTGGTCCTATAAGAAACCTCCACACCACCTCCCTGCCTTGCTTACCCTCCTCCCTGTCCCCCCCTAGTCTCCCATCCTCTTCCCCTTTCTCCCCCTTGTATGGTCTTCCCTTTCTTCTCATCTCTGATCTCTTTTCTATATCACCTATGCAACTGTACCAGCATCCTACCACAGCAATGACTATACTTTCAGTATATGGGAGAGAGTCCCTTGTCTGTTCTATGACCAGTAGAACAAACATTGACATTGCCATGAATCCTAATTATATTTACTTTGCATAATAATGTGTTCAACAGAATATATTTACTAAGATTGCCAAAAAAAAAAGTGCGGCAAAAAAAAGCCAAACTTTGATCTAGGGGCCACAATGACAACACTGAATATGTAGAGATTGCAATTTTGTTTCAAGCATTTGTAGCACAAGATGTTAAGGCAGCTCTCCTAGTGGCTGCCATACAACTACACCAACATATTACTGCCCCTTCCCAGCAGGGTACAAGATTGGCTGTACATTTTAGCAGAAGGGGAACCCATGCAACCATGCCACAGTGGTAGTGACCCATTGGCAGGCCAACTACCCCATTCTACTCCAAAATCCATGACAGTGCTAAACACCTTTTCTACTCTCTTCTTGCTTTAAATCTTTATCCCAGAACATTGCAGTCATAGAATATCCAGTCAGCATAGGGTAGGTTACGTTTTAACAGCTTTATATTAACATAACATGTTAGCAACCAATACTTTCTTCACAAAGAAGCATTTCCAACATGCTTTAAAGCAGGTTTCAATACAACAAAGATCTTACAGAATTGCTAATACTCAGGTGCTTACATCTTCACAGGTGTTCAGTTAGACCATATAAAAGGTGGAAACTCTGTCCTGTCTGTCTACAGAAGGCTCTCCTGAAATAAGGGCAAAGTCTTCAACTTTGGATGCATGGATAAGTCTCTCCCCCAAAAAGGGGATTCTCAAGCATTCGGTACACCTTATGGCTCCTGGTCTCACTCTCTTCCCATGGAAAAGACTTTACTTCATTGGGAAGCAGATCTGTTTCCTGGAAGAGGTGGCCATGAACCAAACTCCTAGCTTCGCATGATAGTGGCTGTTCTTGTTCTTTGTAATCCAGGACTCCCTTCTGTGGTGAAATACATGGTTATTGTATACTGTGTCCTTGCCAAAATTGCCACCCAAATCTTGAGAAACCTTTGTGTCCACTTGCAACACAGACCTCTCCACGATGGAGTCTGAAGCCCACAGCAACGGGAACATTATTCCAATGTTGGATCCTCTTAGAAAAGTTCCCACACAAATATATTCCGGACATGTAAGGAAATCTAGTGGCACATTAAGATCAATGCAGCAGAATTCTCTCAAATACTTACAATAGGGTCCTAACATCTTGCTACACATTGAATAAAAATATACAGTTGATCTTGCAGAAGTCAGAGTAAACTGATGTCTAGATTTAAACATGCCATGTATTTAATTTTAGGCAATCTTTTATGAACAGTATGATTGTATGAAAAGACCAAAAGAGACAGCGATGCAGAGAAGCACCATTAAATACAGTTATAGTTTCTGAGAAAATACCTTTCTGTTGCTTTAATTATAATTAAACAATATTGGTGAAGCGCTTCACATGAAAAACTAAATAAGTAGGTGCAATGGTATAAAAATACATGTAAAGTGACCACACTGTATTGAAAGGTATTGATAACTATTGCTAAATAATCCCCCCCAAAAAAATATATAAGTGCCAAGTGCTGAAAGTGCAAAACAGGTCATGCGTTTGCTGACTAGATCGTGCCAAAATACAATAAATGGACAGTAAACATAATACACAATAACATTGCACACTCTGAAAGTGGAAAGTGCTCAGTATGGGTATGAATATAGGTTAAAAGTAAAATCCACAATAAAATTCAAAACAGGTCATGCGTTTGCTGACTAGACCGTGCCAAAATACAATATATGCACAGTATACATAATACACATAATCCTGATGAAGCCACGTGATATCGTGGAGTAACGCGTAGAGCGCAGTGATGTACTTCTGGTTAAGCACTTCCGGCAGGCGCCATCTTTGAACACCCAGCACCTTGCAGTACACCCACAGCACATGGGCGACCAGCTGTATGAGATCTGCTATACTGTGAGTGTTCTCTTTTGGATTGTTTTTATTTGCTATATGGAATAAACAGCATTTCACTATGGAGGCTCTCTTTGTCTACCTCTCTATGGCCTTGTGATATCCCGGGGGTATTACCATCTGAGGGCATAAGTGACCTGGCAGAGAAGATCGAGTGCTACTACAGGAGTATTATTACAGAGATCCCCAGTCTGGTGGAGCTATTTTACCTAAAGCATTGTGGCCCTTAGGGGTCGCATGGTTAAGGTGAGGAGGCACTTTAGCCATTTTTGGATTATGATATACACGTGTGGCATGATAACACGCATCATGTTTGGAGTGGAGAATTGAAGCACTGACATCGCGGTGTTTGTTTGCACATGAAATATCAAGCAATTTGTTATTGCACTTTATTGTGGATTTTACTTTTTACCGTTATTCATACTCCTACTGAGCACCTGTCACTTTCAGTTAGAGTGTGCAATGTTATTGTGTATTATTTCACTGTGCATATATTGTATTTTGGCGCGATTTAGTCAGCAAACGCATGACCTGTTTTGCACTTTATTGTGGATTTTACTTTTAACCTATATTCATACCCATACTGAGCACTTTCCACTTTCAGTTAGAGTGTGCAATGTTATTGTGTATTATGTTTACTGTGCATATATTGTATTTTGGCACGATCTAGTCAGCAAACGCATGACCTGTTTTGCACTTTCAGCACTTGGCACTTATATATTTTTTGGGGGGATTATTTAGCATTAGTTATCAATAACTTTCAATACAGTGTGGTCACTTTATATGTATTTTTATATCATTGCACCTACTTATTTAGTTTTTCATGTGAAGCGCTTCACCAATATTGTTTTTTTATGTCATACATCCTGTGGTATTGGGAATAGGCGGTAGCAGCTTGCATATATTTGGGGTTGTGTTTGTTCATACCAGTGGAGCGCAGGGGGATTATATATTTTTACTTATAATTACTGCTAATATAGTCTAAGTCCCCGTTCACACTGGATGCAAATTAGCATGCGATTTGCTTGCCATGCGATTTGCAAATCGCATGCCAAGTTGCACCCTATTTTCCGCAATTAGAGCGGTCATGTCGGTGCAGGTCCGATTTGTTCGGAGCCGCACAGATTTCTAAAGTAGTGCATGCACTACTTTTTGTGCCATTTGCATAGACATCTGTGTCAGATGTCTTGCAAATTGCAACTGAAATCGGCATGTCACCCGACTTTGAAATCGTGCGACTTCACTGTAAGTCGCACAATTTCAAAGTTGGTTTTGATGTGACCGGGGTGTAACTCCTTGCTGCTGGATTGTACATGTATTTTATTAGTGCAGAGACAGAAGAGATTCATGAATGTAGAGTTTTATGAAAGATTATTTACTCTTAAGAAAGATAAAGAAGCCTAATGACATCAATATCCCAATATGCATCTGGAAAGCGAAAGGATGCCTATTATTATTATTATTATTATACAGGATTTATATGGCGCCAACAGTTTTACAAAATGAAGGTAGACATTACAGTTACAATACAATTTGGTACAAGAGGAAACAGAGGGCCCTGCTTGTAAGATGCCTAGACTATGACTAGGAAGTGCTGGGGATCCAAATATTTTATATATCTTCACAACCAAAGATATTTGTTTTGTACAGTCTATAGTATAAAACCACCCTTTTGTTTGTTTCAAAACAGATTGAGAGTGCAAGGCAAGGCCAGTTTTACACCTGTGCAATGCAGTAATACACTCATATTAATATGTGCTACCTTGCACACTAACATGCAATTTGGTAAGACAACCCGTCCAGTAACCTCAGATAGTGGCCACTAGTAGTAGATAAGGCCTTGGGCTTGCTGGTCAGTGGGAGTAAAAAAAAAATAAAAATACATACAACCCCCTGTGGTCAGTAGGAGGCACAATGCCCCATCACGGGTATTAGCTGGAGGAATAGCGCCCCTGTCATTGGTGTCAGTTAGAAGAAATGTGACCCATCGTTGATGTCAGTGGAAGACATAGCTCCTCATCATTGGTATCAATGGGAGAAATTGTGCCCCATCATTGGCGTCATTTGGAGGAGTAAAATAGTGCCCTATCATTGGTGGCAGTAGGACAAATAGTGCCCAACCGTTGGTTTCAGTGGGAGAAATAGTTCCTCATCATTGGTGTCAGTGGAAGGAATAATGCCCTATCATTGATGTCAATATACAAAATAGTGCCCCATCGTTGGTGTCAGTGGGAGGAATATTGCCCCATCATTGGTGTTAGAAGAATAATATCCCATTGTTGGTGCCAGAGAGAGGAATTATGTCCCACTGTTGGTGTCAGTGGGGGAACAGTGCCTCGCATGAATGGGAGGAATAGTGTCCCAAGGGCCAGATAAAGAAAAGCAAAGGGCTGCATCCGGCCCACGGGCCACAGTTTGGAGACCACTGCTCTAATGTAGACATGTGCAAAACAAAAAAATGTGTTTTCTCTCAATTCGTTATTTGACTAATTTCTTTTCAATCGATTCATTTAATTCGTTTTTGGAATTAGTTTCATTTAAATTCAACCGAATTCAAAATTTTAAACGGATTTGAAAATATTTCTAATGTTACAATCCATAATACACAATCCATATGTGTTTTTGATGGTATTTGGGCTATATGAAGAGTTGTGCAACCATATTGGAAATTTCTATTTTCTTCAGCAAAATTTTCACAGTGCCTTTGTTGATCACTACTCCCGTCACCATAGCGCAGCTTAAAATTTTTATTTGTTTTTTAAAGTATTTTCTATTTCTATTCTATTATTTTCTATTCTATTCTATTTAAATTTGAATTCATTCTATTCAAATTTCGGAAGACCGTTATATTCTATTTTGTTCTTTGGTTTTCTATTCTTATCTTTCCTATTCTATTTGATTCTTTTCTATTCTATTCCTTTATTTTCTATTCTATTTTGTTCTGTTTTACTCTATTCTTTACTATTCTATTATTTTGTATTTTGTTCTATTCTTTTATTTTCTATTCTGTCCTTTTTTTCTTTATGCTATTATTTCGATTTCTTTATTTTCTATTCTATTTTATTCTATTCTTGTTTGTAAATTGTTTTCGAATCGATTCGAATTTCGGCCGAATTTCGTTGCGTTATTTTGGATTTGTTTAAATTAGTTGCCAAATTTCGATTCATAACGAAACGAACCGTACATCTACTCTAGTGTATTGTGGTGCCATTCAAAATTAATCATCACAATGCACTACCGTTTGCATAGTCATTTGGCCAGGTCAATGCACGTCAAACTCGAGAGGATCTACATTCCCAAGTGGCACTGCCCCACTCAGGGCCTGGTGCATTCCTCTGATGTGATTGCACCCGTGTTTAACTGTTATTATTCAGGCCTGTACAACATCCCCAAATCCAACACCGAATCTTCTTATACAAATGGCCTCTCTCAGCTGCTTCAATATGTAGAACGTACTGCCTTACCTACTGCTGATCAATCATTGGACGATGACCACATGGACCCATCTACCACAGGTGAAATACTCCAGGTGATCTCACTGTTGCTGACTAGTAAGAGCTCTGGCCCCGATGGCTTTTCCAATGCCTTCTATACACAGTGTAGAGGCACCTTGGCACTTTTTTTGAACTCAACTTTCAAATCCATTTCCGACACATATCCCTTTGCTCACCAGTCTCAAAATGTTTATATTGCCCACACAGTGTCCAACTACTGTAACCTGATCAATGTTGATCTGAAAATCTGAGCAAAATTGTTAGCTATTCAGTTATTACTTTTTATCCCCTTGGTCATAAGTCTGGATCAGGTGAGCCTCATGCCCACATGCAAAGCATAGGACAACACCATCAAAAAATGTTTTTAATTTCCCACTACCAAAAGCAAAAGATACCCCTTTGTCTACTCCCTTTGGACGCTGAGAAGGTGTCTCTCGCTCACACCCGTTTACTGCTGGAATTTGTACATTACAAAAATGGCATTGTATTTGCACCCCACTGCTAGGATTAGGGTTAATGGCCTTCTTTCCACCCCTGTTTAGGGATGCCCACTTTCCCCGCTGCTATACATAATTCCCATAGAACACCTGGCAAATGCCCTGAAGGCTAATAACTCCATCCAAGGCATTGGCTCCAAGTTTGGGATATCATGCTTAAGTGGCATAACTATTCTCATTTTGCCGTCTGTCCCCAATCATGGGGAATCTAGAATTCCCTCCTTGGTGGCAGAGCACCTTCTTTCTTCAGTGGAAGGATTCACAACCATCCCCCATACAGCAAGTGTTACGTAGGATCGGAGGACCAAGGAGCTGCGTGAGATTAGGGATGTAAAATATCCAGAACTTTTGAAGCCAGGAGAAAATCATTTTTTTGCCCTGTTTTTTTTTTCCGGAAACAAATGTAAATTTTCAGAAAAATTAAAAAAGTTCAGTGTGGAGTGGTTTTACAAATTGAAAGTAATTTTGATACACTGGGAAAGTGGAATGCAGTGTATATAAAAGTATTATGCTAGAAATAAAAGTACAGCTTATTCCAGCCTTTCCCAACCTTTTCAGCACAAAGGAACCCTTGAAATAACTTTTTGTTTTTTTTGCAAAAAATGACCATATCTACTCATGATATATTAGTGTGATGGTCAGTGAGAAGAAAGCTTCTTACACTTGTAGCCACTGGGAAGAATTACCCTCTTATAAATATCTAAAAAGATCAAAAGTGTCAGTGGGAACTTTACTGAGAGGCAGAAATTGCTCACTGCTCAAGCAATCCCTAACAACCTCTGGAAGAACCCATGGAACCCTGATTGAGAAACCCTGGCTTATTCAGTAAATAAACAAAACTTGATTCTCTCAAAAGCAACAACCCCCCCCCCCCCAGAAACCATCAACATAAAAAATGCCAGTTCCTTACAATGGTAAGTAACTGGCATTATTTGTTCCAGAAGGGTATGGACATTAACCTCCCTGGAGGTATTCCCGAGTGTAGCTCGGGGTAAAGTTTCAGTACCACCAACGGTAACCCCGAGCTACACTCGGGAATACCTTGCAGCGTTGCTCCAGGATCTCTTCCTCCCTTACCTTGTCCTTCGTTCCCGTGATGACCCTCCTGCAGTGTCCCCGGAAATGTCTTCCAGCCGATGCCGGCATCTGTCTTCTAGGTTCCGTTCCCTGTGACGTCAGGACGTACGGGGACGGAACTTCAGGAAATTTAGAAATGTGAAAAAGTTCACTAAATACACTAAAATCACATAGTAAAATATTACCGTATCAAACCATTTCACATACATTTTGTCCCTAGTGCTTTGTCCTTCTTTGTCCTGCACCCTGCCTGCATTTTTACTGTTCTTTCTGCCTGGAAACTGAGAAATGTCCATGGCGTCCAAAAAGCGTCCCTTTAGGTCAAAAGCGGTTTTAGACCAGCTAGAAAACAGCGATAGTAAATTAGAACCACTTGCAGAATTGAGTGATAATGATTTGTGGGGAAATTCGTCATCAGACACTGAGAACAATTTTGCAACTTTGCTCAGTGATGTGCGAACTTGGCGCTATATTTCAAATTTCAGTGTTTTTGGTTTGATTATATTATTTAAATTTATTATTATATTATTATTTTTTATGATTATTAAATTATAATTTATGATTTCGTGTTTCAAATTTTAACATACCTGGGATGTTTACTAGACTCTTGTTTGGACCGATTGCAGTGAGTTATTCCTAAAAATTACAGGCCTACTATAAAAAAAAAAATACATATTTCCATGCAAAAAAAGTACCGCTATGAGCACAGAAATACTGACATAATCAGACCGCTAGGAAGGTTAAGGAGAATAATTTAAATGTCAAAGATAATCTAGCCTGTTAGACAAATTTACCCTCTTATCTGTCAAATAAAGAATATGTAAGCCCAACATTTCATATTCCTGATATGTGCCTGCTGTATCATGTACTTGTATGAAAAAGTATTCTGTTCTCTTTGTATTGCTTCCTTTTTGTGAAATCCCTGGTGTTCCTGCTAGTCCCTCTGCTTTCCTATTAAAAATTAACTGTACTAGGCATGAGAGCAAAGTGTGGTCAGCTCACTAGCTGTGCTGGGAACAAAGATCAGACTTCTGCTCACACCCCCCCACCCTCCACACAGCCATTCAATGGGTAGTTCAGTGTTCTGCTGTTTCTCCTCCCCCGGCTCTCTGTTCTCAGCTGCATAAGGAGTTTAGAGGGTATGTGATCATACAGTATATAAAACAGGTGAAAGGGGGTGTGGCCTAACACCGATGTGAGAGGGGGTGTATAGCTCACCTGGGCTCCTCCATTCTGATTCCCTTCCAGTGTGCCCTGAAAGTATGGCCGGAGAAGCTGCTTGGGTCTTGGCAGTGACTCCTGAGACTGATGGAGGGTAATGCCGAGGCTCTAAGTGGAGAAGTGTGGTGCAGAGCTTTGGCAGATATGGGGGGGGGGGAGCAGCTGTTAGCTCTCCTGGCTCTGAGTAAACCTGGTCGGCTTCCCCTAGCATCCTCACCTTCGGTCCCTTGATCCTCTGACCGGCCGGGTGAATTGTGGTTGAGAGGGGGCAGTTGGCGGTGACAGTGGCTCTGGCTTTCAGAACTCTGGTAGGATTAGGACAGCTTGGCTTTGGCTTCTCCCAGTCCCTGTTGGCTCCCTTCGGTTGCTGTTGGCTCAGCTCAGTCCTACTCAGCCCTTTTCGGTAGTGTCTAGATCTTGAAAGCCGGGGAGTCTGGATCGTGAAGTGAGGGGATAACCATTTAGCCCCCCAAACTAAGGGAAAGTGGAGAGGATGACCAGGAAAAAGGGGAGACACCAGAAACACAGGATGCTGTCAGCTCACAATCGCAGCATATAGTAAAGGATAAAAGCAAGGAGGAAGTGGTGAAATCAGAACGGTTTCCACATAATCCGCCTCAGAATACTGGGAAAGTACAACAACCCAGATTATCCCCTCCACCATCCGCATCCCTTAGGATGACTTCAGCGCCCTGTACTCCCGCTACAACAAAATCACATGACCACTCCACCTTGGAAGTCTCAATGGCGGAGAAATTATCCCTAAGAGAGGTATTAACAGTGGTAAATGGATGTAAAACCACTTTGTTTGAAATAACTGACCAGTTGAAATGTATTAAAGAGGAATTTTCACTGTTTAGACATGATTTGCAAAAAGTGCGAGAACGCACTATGGAGCTGGAAGGCAGAGTTAGCGAAGTGGAGGATGCAATAACACCCATGAAACAGGAGATCGAGTTATTAGAAAGGGATTTAGAGATTGCAGAGAAAGAATGTTCACATAACAGGCAAATAATATGAGGGATTTCCTGGAAATTGAAAGGGCTCATAGAATCCCCTTGAGAGCCCCACCACCAGGAGAAATTTCAAGACCAGTGCCTTTTTTTTTAAGGACAGAGAAATAATACTGCGGAAAGCGAAAGAAAAGAAAGATATCATGTATAATAGTGTAAAAATATAATTATATCCAGATTTCTCAGCAGAATTACAGAAAAAGAGAGTGAAATTTGTTGACACCAAGAGTTGCCTCTGCAGCAGGGGTGGACTGACCATTTGGAAACTTGGGCACTGCCCGAGGGTGCGAGGTCAGTAGGGGGCCCCATGAGATGCCCCTGGTACCTTTTTCATAGGCTTTTTTGAGTTTGGGCAAGGACACAGGGGCCCCATGATCCCCTATTGCCCGGGGGCCCCATGAGTTGTCAGTCCGCCCCTGCTTTGCAGTTAAATGTGCAGTATGCTATGTTGTACCCCGCACGACCGAGGGTTGTGGCTAATGAGGTAGTTAATTTTTTCTATGCACCTGCCGCTTGGTTGGAAAGAAATGAGCAGCTTTTAAAGGCTCAGTAAAAAAATTAGATAGTCTTTATGTCAATTAATTAAAAAGATTACAAAGGAGGGGGATGATTTTCTTTTTTTGGGGGGAGGGGGGTGGGGTAAACACAAGCACAATAGTTTTGAATAGGCAGAAAATAGGTTGGTGTGGAAGGGGATGGATTTCAAACATGATGACACAAGAGAAGAGCAGGAGAGAATAGTAATGGGAACAGTTTTAAGAAATGCCTTAAAGTTTTGGGGAAGTATCGAGTTAATCACCTGGGGTTTGGTTAGCACAGGGGTGAGTAGATTTTATGCTTAAATTATTTTTCTCTTTTGTATCTTGTATGAATAAAGTAGTGACTATTTGTTCTTAGAATGTGAGGGGGCTGGGGGATCCAGCAATAAAAATTCGCTATATTTAAGATTGCCTCCACTCTCAAGGCTTCTATCCTTTGTCTGCATGTTCTGTTAAACAGAAACAAGATTGAAACACAAGAGATTTACCTGTCAGTATCATTCGGTGTATACCTCTTATTCTGGAGTAGTGATGGGTTGAACATACAGAGTGTTCGACATTGAACTTCGAACAGGGACAATTTACTAAGCGTATCTTACCACATGTGAATATACGGTAAGCTACCACTCTACTAAAATACCACATAAGTTATATTACTAAGTCATGCGGTACTGACAGCTGACTGTCAAAAGAATTGTCAGTATTGCTTGACAATTAAAATTTTTTTTAAAAACCGGCATGGAGTCTCCTCTCCCATCCATACCAAGTCCTTTGGGTCTGGTATGGATTTTGAGGGGAACCCCCACGCCAACATTTAAAAAAAAATGGTGTGGGGGGTCTCCCCCAAAATCCATACCAGACCCTTATCCGAGCATGCAGCCAAACAGGTCAGGAAAGGGGGGGATGTGTGAGCGCCTCCCCCCCTCCTGAACCACACTAGAAAAAACATGCCCTCAGAGAGAGGGTGCTTTTTGGCGGGAGGGTTTCCCCCCAAAGCACCTTGTCCCCATGTTGATGAGGACAAGGGCCTCTTCGCCACAACCCTGGCTAGTGGTTGTGGGGGTCTGCAGGCAGGGGGCTTATTGAAATCTGGAAACCCCCTTTAACAATGGGGCCCCCAGATCCCGGCCCCCCCATGTGAACAAGTATGCGGTACATGGTACCGCTACCCATTCACAAAAAAAAAGTGTAGTAAAAAAATGACAGGAGCCAGTATTTGACAAGTTCTTTATTAAAAACAAAACAAAAAAATGTCCCCCGAAGTAGATCGAATGTCAATCACGATGCCTACTGCCAATCAGAAAAAAGAAAAGAAAAAAAATGCTCCATTCTTGACACTGGCTCCCACCGTCTGACAGCTGCACCAGGGTAACAGTTCTTAAATTCTGTGATGACGTCACAAGGGGGCGTCTACTCGAACATGAAGCCCGGTACTCCTCGCTTAACGACCGAGTTCCGTTTCAACGACTTGGTCGTTAAGCGAATTGGTCGTTAAGTGAGGAACTGCATGTACTGTATACAGTAGTACAATATATGCATAGTATTTGACAATACAGTATTCTGAATAAGTAAAATAACAAGAAAGATCAAACTGAAAACTTCCACTTGTTTAATTTGCATAGGTTGTGTAATTTACACACAGTACTGCAATGTATTACAGTACAGTAGTACAATACAGTATATGCTTAGTATTTGACAATACAGTATTCTGAATAAGTAAAATAACAAGAAAGATCAAACTGAAAACTTCCACTTGTCTTAATTTGCATAGGTTGTGTAATTTACACACAGTACTGGAATGTTGTATTACAGAACATAAAGTTAGCAAAGTACAGTAGGTACATTAAAGCACCAAAAACCACAGTACTGTAGAGTGTGCAAGAAGGAAAAAGGATATTTAAAATACAGTAAACAAAAAAAACAAAACAAACAAACAAAAAAAAATAAGGCTATCATTTTAGTCAACGAATCCTTCAAAATCTTCATCTGTGTCATCATCAGAGCTATTATCAGGAGCTGCTGAAGGCCCAGGTAAGGGACACGATGGAGTAGAAATTGAAGCATTGGTAGTGCTTGGTGTAACTTTCCAAAAGTATCCACTTAGAGTGGTCTGCTTTGTCATTTTCTTTTTTTCTTCATATATTTCACGATAGCACTGTAAAACTTGACTTATTTGTCTTTCCACCTTTGTGAATCGTTCAACATTCGGATCCATACTCTCTAGTTGGAACATAGCTGCATTCACTTTTGAGAACACACCAGCTAATCCCTTCACAGTAAACTTCTTTGGTACTTCTTCCATGTTTTCATTTTCTTCTTCCTCCACCGCCAGGTTCTGCTGTGCTTCCAACTCTATTAAATCTTCGGTAGTTAGCTCTCCCTCCCTGTATTGCACTAATTCCTCAATATCTTCCACCTCAACTTCTAAATTAAGCACTTTAGCAAGTTCCATAGTTGTTCTATATATGGTATCAACATGTTCATCTTTCTCAAAAACTGCAACATTGTTCACAAAACGTTTTAGGCATTTTTTCCATATGCCTTGCATACACTTTTCTGTCACTCCCTTCCAAGCGGATTCAATGTTGTTTATGCAGTCTAAAATGTCGTAAGATCTCCAGAAATCACGGAGAGTTACTTCATCATTTTCTGTTGCTGCTACAGCTTTGGAAAAAGTTGTGCGTAAATAGTATGCTTTAAATGTGGCTATGGCCCCCTGGTCCATTGGCTGAAGGATTGAAGTTGTGTTTTTAGGTAGATATACTATCTTTACACCTGGGTTTAGGTCATCAAGATACTGGGGATGGCCTGGAGCATTATCAAGCAGGAGGATAATTTTAAAAGGAATGCCCTTTTCTTGACAATAATGCTTCACTGAGGGTATGAAGCAGTGGGTGAACCAATCCTCAAATAAAGCTTGAGTCATCCATGCCTTGTTATTTGCTCGGTAGTAAACAGGCAGTGTGTTCTTTCTAACTCTGCTCAATGCACGTGGGTTTTCAGAGCGATAGATAAGCAAAGGCTTCAACTTAAACCCGGTAACATTTCCTCCCAACAACAATGTGACCCTGTCCTTAAATGCCTTAAAGCCAGGCATTGTCTTAGCTTCTTTGTGTATATAGGATCTTTCAGGCATTTTCTTCCAAAAAAGTCCAGTTTCATCCACATTGAAGATCTGTTCTGGACAGTAGCCACCTTGCTCTATGATTTTATCAAATTGGTCAACAAATTTTTCTGCTGCTTCTACATCTGCACTTGCTGCCTCACCACTGGCACTCCGATTATGCAGGTTGAATCTTCGAGAAAACCGTTGAAACCATCCGTTACTTGCTGTAAAGGTTTTGGTTGAACCGCTGCGTGCTTGCAAAGTCTCAAAGATATTGAGTGCCTTGGCTTGAATTATTGAAAGGTTCAATGGCATTCTTTTTTGAATCTGCTCATCAAACCAGATAGCCAGTAACTTCTCCATATCATGAATTAGGCCTTTCCGCTGTCTAGTTATTATGGCTTTAAAGCCTGTTGATGCTTTCACTGCCTCTTTTACTCTATCTTTATCCTTAAGGATTGTTGAAATGGTTGAATGTGCCAGCTGCAAGTCATGTGCTATCTCATGGACTTTTTTGCCACCTTCATAATCCTTTATGATCTTCATTTTCTTCTCAAGATCAATAGCCTTCCTTTGTTTCTTGGCATTTTCTGGTGCAACCTTGCTTTTCCTTTTTGGAGACATCTGGGGTAAAGTACAATACAGAATAAGGCACCCAGATCACACACAACTTGTATGCTTGAAGAAAAAGCTTTATAAATAGTTACACTGTACTGTACATACTGTAATGTACTATATCTGTACTGTATACAGTATTGTCACACTACTGTGCTGTATTGTGTGGGCCTGAGAGAGATCCTGGACTGTATACAGTACAGTACAGTATAGCTGTTTATAAAGTTTTTTTCTTTGCATCGCAAAAAAATACAGTAATTTACAGTACTGCTGAAATGTGAATACTGACCAGGAAACCAGCAGTACCGGACCTCAGAATAGTGTACAATTTCAGCCATGAATGATGAATGACTTTGAGACGCAGGGCCGCTACCACGTTTAGCGCGTAACCACGTTTTAGCACGTACCGTCGGTGAGATGGCCGTAAGTGTGAGCGGTCGTAACGGTGAAGAGATGGTCGTAAGTGCGAGTGGTCGCTAAACAGGTAGGTCGTTAGGCGAGGAGTGTCTGTATTCGGAAGGTACAAGTATTCTACTACACAAATCTGTGTTCCCCTTTTAAGATGGAAGTAATTAGATAGCTGTAGAGTTTATAGCTGATAAGCCAAGGGTCCCAGTCCTGGCGGTAGGGGATTTCAATACAGTGATGGATGTGTATATGGATAAATTCCCCCGGGGGAAAGGAACTAGACAGGGCTTATTTACCCATTATATAGGGTATTTACAGAAGCAGGAATAAGGGACATTTGGCATGAGCGATATCAAAAACATCAAACTCTTTAATTTATTCTGGCACTTACTTTTCACACCCTAGAATAGACCTGGCACTGGGGAATGAAAGTTTCTTACCCTTAACAACAGATATAAGGTATAAGGCTAGAGGATTGTGAGATCACTCTCCCATGGTCCTGACAACGGGGCTGGGGAGAAGTCAACAACAAAGGGAGTGGAAGGTGAACCCATACTGGCTGCAGTTGATTATACCTAAGGAGTATATGATTGAAACATTAGGAAAATTTAGAACATAATAAGGCATCTGCATCTCAGGGAATGGTATAGGAGGCATTTAAGGCTTACCTTAGGGGGCTTATAATACAAGAGATTTCCAAGATTAAAAAATCTACCAAAGATTGGGAGCTGTCAATTATGAAAGGAGTGGTAGAGGCAGTACAGTTCACGTTGCTGAGGCTGTGGTGGACAATACGATTGCTGCTTCGGTATAAAGAGATTACAGAATATGCGCTAATATGGGATAGTAAAAATCTATCAAAGCTTGAGGAGTTAGAGAAATTTGACAACTGGAAGCAGAAGGAAATTGTACAACTGTCGTGATTACATACATTTACAGTAATGAAAAACTTTCAGGAATGTAGAGATTTTGGGTTCTCAAATAAGTGCTTTTATCAATATTTACAGATAAGACACGCAATGACAGCCCAGTTTAAAGCAATAGAGCTGTTATGGAATAATGCCCCCCAATTAACAAAATGTGTAAATGCTACATCTACCAAAGGGTTAATATCAAAATTGTATGCTAGTATACATCTAGTGGCATTAGAAAATTATTTACATCTCCCATGTACTGCAGAACAAGGTGGGAAAAGGATGTGGGAAAGTTAACAGATGATCAGTGGGATCATATTCTATGATCAGTAGAGGCAATATCTTTATCGTTAGTACAAACATTTATGCAGATTTTTATTCTGGAGACATCCAGATGCACCTTGCCCCAGGTGTGGAGATCCATCCAGAAGTTTTTTTCATTCATATTTCATTCTGGAGGTGTCCAAAACTATACAGATATTGGGGAAAGGTGATGGAAACAATCAACTCCGTGTTTGGTTTAACTCTTTTGATGGAGCCCTAGTTGTATTGGAGTATATGGGAAATCAGATAATCTCCGACTCCACACAAATAGCATTATTGAGGTATCTCTACCAGGCTAGAAAATGAATTGCCCAGAAATGGATAATTCCTTCACCACCTACTTATGAAGACTGGTTGAAAGCGGTTAATAACATGATAATAAGAGACAAATGAACTTCTGTAAGGAGGGGATGTGTGGGGAAATTTGAAAAGATATGGGAACTATTGAATGAATCCTGGAGCTGTGGAGAGCCAGGTGGTACGCCTCTTCATTTGTAGTTGTCATGCACTAAGATTAGGCTGTTCTAGAATTCCATATTTCAATTGAGCAGCCTAACAACGAGCAGAACGTTGCCAGACATGCCAGAAGTGACTCTTCTTTCTATGTTTCCTGGGCCTGTCAAAACAATATCCACCGCTATCAGGGAATGGGTTATTGAACTACATAACACCATGAGGATGAAAGTGGCATTGACAGAAGATGATGAGAATCATACTAACGTCCTGGATCTGTGGTTTGCATGGATTGACCCTTCAGCCTTGTCACAGCTCCTGCCATTTCTCGGGTAATCCAACTTGTTACTTACATCTATGTTATTGTGATGGAGGTGTGGTCGGAGCAGAACACATGCAAATATCAAGAGGGATTTTAGGGCCCCTGACCAAGGGGTTCTTTATTTTGGGGGGCTGAAAAACAGGGAATCAGATAAGGGTAAGACCACAGGGCAATAATTCCAACACTGTGAGGGACATGCAGGAATATAACAGGGTGGCAAAAGGGCACAAGAAGGGATAAGGGTAGCAATCTAGTACAGCAGGGCCTTAGTCCAGAATGACAGGGCACAGTCCGGGCACAGTGAGTAGCAGGCCAGAATCGCAGTCCAGGGTCACAGAGCAACAGTTCAGGCACGAGAGACAAGCAGCAAACTTGTACAGCAAGGACTTAGTCCAGATTCACAGTGCACAGTGAGTTGCAGGCCACAATCCAGCACAGCAAAATCTAGAGTCACAGGGCAGTAATTTAGTACAGCAGGGTATGACAATGCGAGGGTAAAGTCCAGCACACAGGGCAGGGATCCTGATACAGCAAGATTTATGTTCAACACACAGGGCAGGGATCCTGACTCAGCAAGCATTTATGTCCAGTGCACAAGGCAGTAATCTAGCACAGCAGGGTATGATACAACACGGGTGCACTCCAGCACACAAGGCAGGGATCCTGGCACAGAAAGGGGTTGATGACTCACCAGCCAAGAGCAACCTCAGACAAAGGGGTCCAGTTAGGGTGGCAGAGAAGGTCCAAAGGATGGAGGACGCAGGTCCTTCCCAGGCCAATTGCAGGCCCTCAAAGGGCAGTGTGTCCTGGCCACAGCTTCAGGACCACACAGACAGCTGTTGTGAGAAGAGTAGAGACATCGCAAGGAGAAGTAGTCCATGGAATAGCATTGTGGAACTTCAGGGTGAAGTAGTCAATGCGGGCAGCAGTCCTCAACCCCTTTTTAGTCATCTTCTAGTGGGACCTTCAGACATGGTTCCCCTGTGTCCATCACTGAAGTAAGCTCTCCACAGTCTGACCCTTCTCTTTGTTGTCTGGAACCTTTAATGGAGCCAGAGATTTCAGCTAGCACCTCTTGATGACAAAGTGTCTGGCCATTCTGGTACAAAATTCAGCAAAACCTGAAGGAACCTATACCTCCAAAGCCTCTGCTTGGTCACATAAATTCACTAATCAGTTATGCCGATTTACATACTGCTTTTTATTTAGTTTAATGTAAAAAAGGTTCTGTTAGATGTTTTCTCTTTTTCCCTATTTCTTACAAATCTTATATTTCTGATCTCTGTTACAGTTATACAGGGTCGAATTAGCCCCTGAAATCTCTTTTCATTCCTTCTCCCCTTTTTTTTGTTGTTATTACTTTCATTTCTTCCTCCTTTTCTTTCCCTTCTACTTTTTCCCTCCCCCCACAAAAATAAAGAGTGGCCTATTGCCAATTACCTTTACCATATCCTCATTAGATTTTAAATATATGTGATGTTTTGATACGGAACTAGACTAACGCCTGCCCTCGCATCTATGTTATTCGACTGATGTTTTATTTTACTAAGTTGCTAATGGAAAGCTGGTCCTCCGTATAGCCTGACACTTTATCCTAGTTAATATTTTGCCAGCTGTTATCTTTTGTAATCTTGAATTCTTGTTAATGATGGCCATGCTTTGTGTCGTTCACTGGATGTTGATGATATCTCTCACATTGCTCGCGCATGTCACCTAGCTACCCCTGATGAAGTCAAGTGGTGTGTGACGATACGCTTGGGGAGAAGTCAGGTGACGTCAGCGCTCCTACATCGTTCTGACAGGGAGGGTCTTGCTCTCCATTGTTTGATTCTGACCGCTGTTTCATGCGTTTTTAACACTATTATCATGTGAGTTCATATGCTTTAATAAATATATGCCTTTTAAAGAAGTCTTCTGCACTATGGTCTACTTTGTGGTTGTCGAGCTTTATCCACAGAGTTGGCTGTACTAAAATTGGGTGCCATTTGTGAAGGTCTAGTGGTGATTCATAAGGGGAAGAGTGCACAGAGGAGCAAGTTATGTGTTACTCCCCCCCTCCCAATAGGGGAGATGCTTTGTTTGACCTGTGTCCACATACAGGTCCATGCGAGAAGGTGAGAGTCTTTATCTTTTATCATCTTTTGGGACTATCAGTCACGTTTGTGTTTGAATATTTACATGTATTGATTTATGCTAGCAGCGCGACACTTTAATTTGTTTTAGTCTGTTTTTTATGTTTACACACATAACACGTGTTTGCAGCAGCTCGTCTATTATTATTCTCATTTTTTGGCAGCTCACAATTTTCCTTTTCCTTTATTATTTCTCAAAATTTGCTACTGTGCCACACAACTAATAAACAAATATTTTGAAAAAAACTTTTGCATAGGATATTATTGTGCATTATGCAACACAAAGGTGTGAAGCTGAAATAACTAGGACTGAGCTCTGTTATCAAATTCCTGAATATCATGATTATCATGACATTTAACATAAAAGCATATTAAAATATTCCAGTCTTTTCTTTTTACTTTGAAAGCACCCTTGTGTTGGAGCTATTGGCATGTCTTCCCTGAGGGCTTGGCTTATGTATCTTTTCTTGAATTATTTTTTTTCTAGCACGCAAATCTCTAGTTACATGATTACCACTGATTGGTAGATTCTAAGCAAGCTTGCTACTTACAGATTTCAATGTCATGTATTTGTGTCATACAGAGCCCATTCATTCAAATGTCCACCAACACTTGAGTGCTCCCAATGTCAACCCCCAGCAGCCATCAAGACACCAACGCCCCCCTGTTGTGTCAATGTTCAATAAAAATCCAGCTCTCCAGCACCTAAGGAATATGTTAACTGTCAAAGGTGAGTTCTCTCCTGTCACTCACTTCTCAAGACTCTTAGTGGTTTTTCTGACCCACTTGTATGAATAGGAGTCTAATAAAGATTTACATCACCCCCGCCTCTGTGTCCTCTGTTCCTTCTAATGGTGCTTTCACTTCAGTGTTTCCACATTTTCTACAAAAATCTTCAACTCATCATGTGTAGATTACCCAAAAAATAAAATAACTCATATAGTGCAGTCATTTTCAAATGACCATACAATGTTACTGTATTGTGCTCACATGTGTATGTGACAATCAAGCATGATAATCACCAATGATACGTAACTTCTCACCTTTCCTGCTTATCTTCTTACCAAATATACACTTTAAAAGGTTTATCAATTCACTCCAAATCTACATTCTCCTCCCCAAAATCCTCATCTTCTCAGTATCACTCCAACAGAAAATAGCTAAAATAGTGTAGTATCGCCACAACTACTGTACACAAAATAATTTGTTCTTACATTAAACCATGCTCCATAAAGTGCAAAAGTTGTAAATCCATCAATACATGCCACCATACACCCACCCCCATGTGCACACAACACCTTACCAAACTCAACCCCTAAGGCACAGGATTGGGTGATATTGCATCTGACAATCCTCTTAGATGTCACTTCTCCAGTCCTCTTATTGCACAGACTCCTAATGGGTGAATGATATATAGGACAAAAAAAAGGATAAAAGAACCTCATAGTGCAGACATCCCCATTAAATGCTTTATTTACCATAAAAATTCTCACATAGGTAAAGAGATGCAGGTTTCCAATACTCAAGTTGGCAGAATGGGCACTCCCAGTTCCAGGGTCAGCATTTGAAATCACTTCCTGACATGTTTCATCCATAGACTTTATCAAAGAGGTTTCTTATAAATTAGTGACCAGATAGTGCCGGACTCCTGTAGTCCTAGCTAAACTTTGTCCACATAGTAGCCCACTCTCTTGACGCTGTGGCACTCAAACGGGCTCTCTGTTGCATGTATTTTGACTGTGGTGTCTTGCACCCATTCTGGCACTCGGGTGTATTTACCACAAGGAAAACAAGGAACTTGCCTAGGGTGGCATTTTTCAGGGGGCAGCACCTCCCCCCAGAAGAAGGGAGGAAAGAAGGTACACGTGCACCATGGGAACCAGGTGGGATCCGAGAGAGGCTGCGGGCTGCTTGATGGTGTATGTAGAGCCTGGCTTTTGTTCCCGGGGATGTCCGGAGCTGTGAAGATGAGTGTCTCTCTATTGCCAGAGGGTGGGGGGTAGTGGAAGGCTCTCCCGGGTGGGAGGCAGGGGTGTTGTTGGTCAATGTCATTCTCTCTCCGCGGGAGGGGGAAGGGGGAGTTGTATTGGTCGCTGTCCATGGGGGCAGACGATTTTCGTGTTGCCTAGGGCAGCACAAAACCTAAATACACCACTGCTGGCACTCAGTCCTAGAGTTCATCCAACAGGTAACGGGGTTTGATTTAACCGATAAACCTGAACCAGTCTTACTTCACCTTATACTTCAATCCTATATCATATACACTATATTGTCAAAAGTATAGGGACACCTGCCTTTACACACACATGAAATTTTGATGGCATCCCTGTCTTAGTCCATAGGGTTCAATATTGAGTTGGCCCACCTGTTGGCCTTTAACAGCTTCAATTCTTCTGGGAAGGCTGTCCACAAGGTTTAGGAGTGTGTCTATGGGAATGTTTGACCATTCTTCCAGAAGCGCATTTGTCGGACAAGAAGGCCTGGCTTGCAGTCTCCGGTCTGATTCAATCTAAAGGTGTTCTATAGGGTTGAGGTAAGGACCAGTTAAGTTCCTCCACCCCAAACTCGCTCATCCATGTCTTTATGGACCTTGCTTTGTGCTCTGGTGCGCAGTCATGTTAGAACAGGCAGGGGCCATCCCCAAACTGTTCCTACAAAGTTGGGAGCATGAAATTGTCCAAAATGTCTTGGCTTGCAGACGCCTTAAGCGTTCTCTGCACTGGAACTAAGGGGCCAAGCCCAACCCCTGAAAAACAACCCCACACCATAATCCCCCCTCCACTAAACTTGCACAATGCAGTCATTCAAGTACCGTTCTCCTGACAACTGCCAAACCCAGACACGTTCATCGGATTGCTAGACACAGAAGCATGA
Organism: Staurois parvus; assembly: GCF_062004578.1. Lineage (NCBI taxonomy): Eukaryota > Metazoa > Chordata > Amphibia > Anura > Ranidae > Staurois > Staurois parvus. The sequence continues at coordinate 8,682,492 of NW_028317876.1, read as the reverse complement.
TTTGTCAGTTCAGAGAACACATCTCCACTGCTCTAGAGTCCAGTGGCGGTGTGCTTTACACCACTGCATCCAATGCTTTGCATTGCACTTGGCAATGTAAGGCTTGGATGCAGCTGCTCGGCCATGGAAACCCATACCATAAAGCTCTTTACGCACTGTTGTTGTGCTAATCTGAAGACCACATGAAGTTTGGGGGTCTTTAGCAATTGACCCTGCAGACAGTTGGCGAATACTGCGCAATGTGCACTTCAGTATGTACTGACCCCGCTCTGTCATTTTACGTGGCCTACCACTTCGTGGCTGAGTTGCTGTTGTTCCCAGTTGCTTCCACTTTGTTATAATACCAGTAACAGTTGACTGTGGAATATTTAGTAGCAAAGAAATTTCACGGATGGACTTATTGCACAGGTGGCAATCTATCACGGTACCACGCTGGAATTCACTGAGCTCCTGAGAGCGACCCATTCTTTCACAAATGTTTGTAGAAGCAGTCTGCATGCCTTGGTGCTTGATTTTATACACCTGTGGCCATGGAGCTGATTGGAACACCTGAATCCAATGGAGGGATGTCTCAATACTTTTGGCAAGATAGTGTAAGTGATTTAAACAAATGCTAGTAATCTACCTCCTGAATGCTGCCAGTATACCAAGCTTCTGGCAACATAAGTGCCCCCGCACCCACCCTAAAGCATTTTCCAGAGTGAACGTCATCCAAGAAATGTAAAAAGAAATATATTTATTTATATATGTGAGTGTGACAAATGCGGGTGTCAGACCGCTGCCCTTTTCAGCAACCTGAGACAAAAGACTGGCCAACCTCAACCTGTCACTTATGCAACAATGGCAGTTTCAGCCCCACACTGCACAAAGATTTTCCAGCTTGCAGGACCACAATCTAAGCGCAATTGTTCCTGGGTTTAGCTAACTAAGCAATTAAAGTGTTACTAAACCCACAACAGTAAAATCACTCTGTATATGCGGTAAAGCACGTTTTATACTCACTGTGGAACCTAAGGAGTTATTCCTCTGCATTGCGTAAAAAGGCTGTTTGATCATGTCTTCTCTGCTCCTCCTCTTGTTCAAATGTACACCTTATTTCCTGATAAGACAGACTGAACCATAGCCATTCTGCACATGCTCAGTTTAGTGTGTATTGCTAGAAAGGTTTTTTTTTTTCTTGGAAGAGTGCATGTGATTATCACAGGGCCAATCAGCACTGTCCAGACAAAGGTCAGGGGTTTTGCATCCTCCTAGATCAGAAAGAAAACTCCTCCTACAAGCTTTAACCAATATACTGCTGAACACTGCTAGAAGTCTCAATCTGCTCTAACTTCCGATGAGAAAAGGTATTTAGCAGTTTATGTTTACTAAAATAATTGCATTTCCATGTTCTGTGTACTGTGGGAGACCAGATATAGTGAGTGCAGGGTCCTGGGTTTAGTAACACTTTAACTCTTTGAACTGCCACCACCAGCTTTTACCAAAGAGTTGGAAGCTTCCTCAAGATTAGCAATAACACTTATGATTTTAAAACTAATGTCTGTACACACACTGTCACAACAGACAGGTATATTCAGAGATTTATCATATACAGTAGTGCTCTTCAAGAGACCAGAATTCTTTTAGTTTGCATTAGAGCCTTAGAGACAATTTTAACACTTTTTAAAATATACTTTAATAATAAAAAGGTAAGAATGGTGCAAATAAAATTTTATTTAAAAAAAAATCAAGTTACTTACGGTAACGTCTTTTCCGGGAGTCTTTCAGGCCAGCACCTTGAGAGACCTTGGCTCCTCCCCATCTGAGGAAACACCTCCACCCTAAAATAAAAGACCTCCACTCCCCTCTGACCTCAGTTCACCAAACATCCTCCGGTCACCTGGGGGAGACACAATGTGAGACAACGTAATCACCACAAATCATGCTCACATAAACCATATCAATACTGGGTGGGAAACCGGTGCTGGCCTGAAAGACTCCCGGAAAAGACGTTACCGTAAGTAACTTGATTTTTCCCCTTACGTCTTTCAGGCCAGCACCTTGAGAGGATAAGCGGGTACTCACCCCTCGGGCGGGCTAACTGCTTGCAAGACCTTACGACCAAAGGCCTGCTCCTGCACCGAGACCAGGTCCAACCTGTAATGTTTGGCAAATGTGTCATAACTGGACCATGTTGCCACTCTGCAGATCTGCCCCGGAGACGCCCCTGCAACCTCAGCCTGAGTAGCCGTCACCGCTCGTGTGGAGTGCGCCCTGATACTGTCTGGAACTTCCAGGCCTTCCGCCTGGTATGCTCCAGAAATTGCCAACTTTAACCAACCTGCCAGCGTCCCTCTGGACGCCTTTTTCCCTTTCCTAGTTCCCTTGAAAAAAACAAAAAAGGATTCGGTGCTCCTAAACTCCCTAGTCCTATCTAGATACTGGAGTACGCACCTTCTGACATCCAATAAATGAAACTCTTTCTGAACATCCCCAACCGGGTCAGGAAAGAATGAGGGAAGGACAATGCCTGAAGAGCCTCTGCCACTGCCTTCACCTCCCTCCAGTTTGAGGACATGTTCCTCTGTTCCCAGGACCATTCCCCTTGAGCCATCAATCCTCCCAGGTGGGCGCCCCATCCTTTGGAGCTGGCATCCGTCGTTACCTCCCTGGACACTGGGAAGCACCATAATAACCCCTGCGTTATACTGGACGCCCTTCTCCACCACCACAGCGACCTCTTTACACTGGGGGGAACCAGTACTCGGTCCTCTAAGGAGTGAGCACTCCCGTCCCAAACTCTCAGGATCCATAACTGGAGGGGACGCATATGCAGACCCGTCCATTGCGCTGCCGGGATGGAAGCCGTCAGTAGACCCAGCACTGACATGACCTGCCTTATTGCTATTGGCCCGTTTCCCTGCACCAGTCTGATCCCAGCTTCTAGCTTGGACACCTTCTCCGAGGTCAGGCTGACCCTCTGACTCACCGAGTCCAGAGAGTAACCTAGATAAACCATCCTCTGAGAAGGCACCAGACAAGACTTCTCCAGATTCACCATCCACCCCAGGTGTTCTAGGTGGCCCCGCACTATACCCAGATTCCGCAGAAGGTGAGCCTCTGAATCTGCGAAGAGCAGCAAGTCGTCCAGATAGGCTATCACTGAAATTCCCATCAAACGAATAGGAACCAGTGCCTCCGTCAGAACCTTGGTAAAAATTTGCGGGGAGGAGGACAGGCTGAATGGAAGAGCCCTGAACTGCCAGTGTCGCACTCCTCCCTCTCCCTCCACTGCCAACCTGAGGAACCGCTGAGAAGTTTCCCGCAGTGGGCACGTGCAGGCATGCGTTCTGCAGGTCTATAGACGCCATAAAGGACCCTGTCGGGATCAGGGACCTGACTGTAAATATAGACCGCATGCAGAACCTCCGGTAACGCACAGACCTGTTGAGGGGTTTTAGGTTCAAAATCAGCCGGAAAGCTCCCGACGGCTTTTGAACCAGAAAAACATGGGAGTATACCCCTTTCCTTTGTTCCCCTTCTGGGACCCTGACTACAACCCTTCGGTCCTCTAGATCCTCTAAAGCAGTGATCAGGGCAGCGGCCATAGCCAGGTTTCTCGGACGCGATGTCACCATATATCTTTCGGACGGTGTCCTTACGATAACCCCTTCTGACAATATCCAAAATGAAGGGGCTGGTGACCACCGCTTCCCACTGCGGGAGGAAGGCCGCCAATCTCCCTCCCACAGGAAGCACCGAGTCAGTGTGTCTTCCGGGGCTGCTCAAGAGGGCGAAAAATCACTCCTCCCCTGCCCCGACCTCTCTGTCCTGTATGCCTACCCTGGCCCACCGGTCTAAGGCTCAGTCTCCTTAATGGACGGGCCCTACGTGTCCCTCCCTCCGGTAACTTCCTTTTGAGGGGAAAAGATTTTTTTCTTGTCTGCCGTTCGGTCCAGTGATTCCTTTAAACCTGGGCCGAAGAGACAATCTCCTGTGAGAGGGATACCGCACAGTCTGACCTTGGAAGTGATGTCCCCTTGCCACGTCTTTAACCATAGTGCCCTCCTAGCTGAATTGGTGAGAGCCGCAGACCTCGCCCCCAACCTCACCGACTCAGCAGATGCATCCGCGATATAACCTACCCCCTGCAGAAGGGTCTCAAAAGAGGCCAGGATCCTTTCCTTGGGGGAGTCTGCCACTATATGAGCCTGCAACTGAGTAAGCCAGTACTCTAAGTTTCTGGCTACCACCGTCGAGGCCATGGCTGGTTTCAGATTATACAAGGTTGAGTCCCAGGCTTTTCTAAGAAGGGATTCCGCTCTCCTATCCAGCAAATCTGGTAGGACCCCCATGTCCTCAAACGCCAGAGATAGGGTCCTAACCTCCTCCTTTATGTCCAGGGTCTCATAAATTGCCCCCAAGAGCTCATCCACCTCCTCTAAAGACAATTTATACCGGGAGGGACCCCTACTTCCCTCCGAGGGACCCTCCCCTACGGACTCCTCCTCTGACCGGGAATCCCCTAATGGTTCCCCCTCGTCCCTAGCCACGAGAGGCTCCGTGCTTCGACTTAAGGTCGCCGGGGGGGGGAAATGCGTAGACTGGGGAAGCGCAAACCGCTCCATGAGTGTTTTAAAGGAGTCAACTGTGCTGGTCAACTCCTTTACCGACCTAGCTAAGTCCCCCTGCTCAGGCCTGTCTTCCCTCACCAACCCCTCTATGCATGGGCACCTTCCTCCAAGATTCTTTTAACACCTCCTTGCAGGATGGACATCTCCGTTTGGGCTCCTGGTGCTTAGTTTTAGCCCGAGCTTTGCCCTGAAAAACATAAAGGGGCAGGCAGGAAGTCACCATACTACCCAATACCAACTGGGTCCTCTTCCCTGGCAGAGCCTAAGGGCCTGCATCCACCACAGACCCCCTGCCCTACCCTACCGGGAATGCCTCTGGAGCTAGGGGGCAACAGATAGGTGAGGCCTCCACTGAGGCACCTTACCTGCAGCTGGCTGGTGCTGGCGTCTCCTGGTCCCGGTGCCTCCGACATTGCGCTCCGGGAGGGTAGTCGCTAGGTGCAGGCCTGTCCCCCAGGCTACTATGCACCGCACCGCCGTTTGAAATTCGCGCCGTGGTTGAGGGCCGCGACTGGAAGCGGAAGTCGCGGCCCGGGGTGAAGCCCTGCCCCTTCCGCCAGAACTCACCGTCTGCCGGCGTCCGGCCCAGCAAACAAGCCTGCCAGCATGGGAAGGAGAGAGACCTCACCCCGATCCTCACCAGACCATACCACGGCTACCTCGACACCCCAACTCGCCGGAGGGGGTCGGGGGGCGAAGTGCAGGTACGTGCCGAGCCCCGTCACTCGGGGTGCGCGCCCACTGCCACACAGCCTGCCTAGGGAGGATGAGCAGCCGGACCCTCCGGCCTTCACTCCCGGCTGCGTTAGGCCTGACAGCCGGCTATCCGGCCCTAGACCCCCCTGCCATCTGGGTGACAGCACCTTAAGCTTCCTTATGTCTCCCCACCGGAGGAAACACCTGAACTGAGGTCGGAGGGGAGTGGAGGTCTTTTATTTTAGGGTGGAGGTGTTTCCTCAGATGGGGAGGAGCCAAGGTCTCTCAAGGTGCTGGCCTGAAAGACGTAAGGGGAAAACAAAGATATTACAAAGGAGTTGAGGGAGAGAATGCTTAACAATGTCCTGGTTTCAGCAGAGTCCAATGGATAAGCAAAGATGGCACAGTGGCTCTCTCAAGTCCATTTAGGTTTTCCTTGGTTTGATGTTAAGCTGTCAAAATGTGGTGTCATTCCACTTTTCTTCACATCAAGGGGGGTGTTGACAGAAACCATCTGACCAATCATCCACTCTAAGGGGTGGTTGCTGGGATGTCACTATGTTTATGACTGTATCATGACCCTCCCTTACACAAGGTTTTATAATAATCAATATATCTTCCAATATGTATCAGCTGTATCCTGGAAACCGGTAGATTATTGTTCAGCATTTTATTTTGTGTCCAGGGATACCAAACAGAGTATATTGGATGGGCCTGTCACCCAGGAAGTAGGAGACTGCTATCTCCCCTTTTGTATTCTCTAGCTTAGTAATGTATGACTTCAATTTGTTCGGCATGATATTCCCCATTCAAATGTATACTTAATATTAATGTGTCGTGCTCCTGTCTGATTTTATGAATTGTGTGTAGATTTTGTGAATGGGGCAGAAGTTAAAGGTCGTCTCTAGCCCTGAGTGTCTTTTTACAAAACCCATTGTTTCTGGGTAGACGTTTTATGGCACACTATGTATTCCTAAAGCCTTTAATTGCCCTACAAACCACAGGTGACAGAACTGAAGGATTTTGCTATAGTTTTAAAAAAGGGCAGAGGGAAGTGTTACTCTGCTAATTTCTGCTTACCATAGAAATCTACAGACATCCTTCCACAGCTTCAATTAGATATTTACAGCTCTGGTAAATGTCTGTGTACTGGTGTCTGCTGTCCCTAAGTTGCGATAACAGTTTTTTTTTAAATGTTACTAAGTTAGGGAGATGGAGGTGCATTCCAAAGTATTTGGGCTGCAATGTGTAACTGTTCTACAAAACAGTCATGGCCAATCTATGATTCTTGAACAACATGGCCGCCAGACACAGCTTTTCATCTGCTCAGTACGTGATATCATTACAGTGAGTACTGTGGGAACAAAAGTTTATGCCTACAGCCACTAATATATAATTTATTGATATATCTGTTTTTTTATTTTATTAGTAATTTAAAGTGACATTTTATTGTCAGCCAGTAAGATTGAATTTTACTGTTTGTAAATCAATGGAGTAGCTCTACACATAAGGATTTATTGGGGAGTGTGGGAGTGTTTCACATAGAGAATTTTCGCATTTTGTTTGATCAAATTGAGTATTTATTGGGTAGTGCGGGAGTGTCACAACATAATTATTATTGCACATCCAAGAAATAGACCTCACTGTGGCCCTCTGGGACAAAAGCTCCGACCAAACCCAAAAATGGTTTTATTGGGAGAAATTAAAAAGCTCATCCAAACAAAAAGTTTGACTTTTCATTGAAGCTTTCAAGTTCTAGGATGGACTCTGACTGACATGCAAACCATAACCTTTGACTTGAGACCTTCACAGCACTTCCTTGAACCTATTATATTGTGGGTGGGGAGTTTCAGGGGTAAGGAAGTGAGAGGATATACTTCTTCCCAGGCTCCCTTCCCCCTGTAACAGCACCCCGCCCCCCATTTTTTTTTCTTTTCTCCTAGCCATCCTTTATGTCTCATGGTTCCCACTTCCCCTGACCATTTATTCACCTCTAAGTTCTAAATCTCCCCCAGGACGACCTCCAATACTGCATTGATAAAACTCGGAAGAAGTTCCCGGGAAACTTATTATTGACTATTTTCTATCTCTGTCTTGTTTGCCATACTGTAAATGTAATGAATATTCCTATATTCGTAGGTTGTTTTTGTATACATTTAGTTGACACTAAATGCGTTTTGACTTTCATTGTCTCTGATTTATGCCTTATGTCTCCTGTGTGTTGTAAAGAACTTTTCCCCACAATAAATAAAATATGTTTAAAACATTTTAAGTACTCCGACATTTCCTACCATCACAGCAAGAAATTGCTGAAAGAGGTAGTCTAGTAGGCAGTAAAAAAATTTTAGCGGTTTAGTGTAGTCTCCATATACTCACCATGGGTTCCTGGACATTATGGTTGCCCTCAAAGGGCCATAGAATTGTATTATTTATATATTAATAGTAGATGTCCAGAGCACCCCATCACCTTTACAATAGATGTCAAAAGCCCCACTACCATCACAAGTCAAGAGTCCCCCACCCTCCCCTACATCACAGTACACCCGTCTTACCTCTTGATGCTACCAGAAAAAAGCTGGGAGGCAGAAAGTGCAGGGTCTGGAGGAGGACCAGAGGAGAGTCTGCCAAATTTGAGACCAATGGATGCAGAGACAGATGGGTGCTGTGGCTGAAAAGAGAGGTGCAGGATCTGTAGGAGGAGTTCTGTTCTCTATGCTGCCAACTGCTGAGAAAAGGAGGCAAAGACCAGCCCCTCTGGAACTGTATGGAGATCTACTAGAGGAGATCTGTCCTCTCTGCTGTTGAATGCTGAGACAAAGTGGGGATAGCTGTGCCAAAGCTGCAGAGCAGGCATGTGGTCTGTCCTATTGTACCGCATGAGTCACAGAGATGATGCTGTGAAAATGTTTGTGTGGCTTTCATAATTTGTTTTGTTTTATTCTGCATTGCATGCATGCTCTTTGCCATTCTGACCTAGTTTTGCATTTTTGATTCTATGTTGCACCTGTTTAGTAAACTGCAATTTACAATTATTCTACATCTGATCACTCATCCGATTATGCATCTTTTTACAGTAACAGGACTTTTTTTCAAAGAATAGGTGAAGGTATTCACACATCCCCCCTCCCCCCCTTCCTGGACCACGCTTGTGTTCACTCCTCAGCACCTCCTTGGAGAAAATGCCCAACAGCAAATAGTGGTTGAGTCCAGATAAGAGTGTAAGAGGCTTAAAAGGGGAATGGTTAAATAAAGCCTGAGCCAAACTCTGCTTTGGGTCACAAGTGTGTCGCACACAGGATGCAAGGATCAGGAGTGTGTAGTGCATATAGTGCAGAGATCAAGAGTAGGTAATGCATGTGTGCAAGGATCAGGATTGTACACACACAGAGAGCAGGGGTCAAGAGTAAGTAAAACAGTGTGAAGGATTACAAGTACCTCCTTCTGTGCACAGTGTACCACCCTCTGGACACAGATCCTTTTGCATGCTGATTGCACACGAGCTGCATCAAACTGCTGCAGCTCCTTTTTTGATCATCAATGAGGATTGAACTAAGGCACACAGACCCATTACTTGCAACTGGCTGCAATAGCCAGAACTCCTTCCTGAGGTTGAGATATACGTGGTAGTGATCAGCCATAGTGATAGCAATAGGTTAGTATTATACAGTATTACTCCACTACAAACCACAGCTCTTATTTTTTAGCTTTTGATCATTCTGAGTTTATTAAAGTTTTGTAAACAATACAGAAAAAAGAGAGCGCATTCACACAAACAATAACATTGGAGGGACAAAAAATTAAACAAACAGAAACACACAAAAAACCCCCAAACAACACAGAATAAGGGCAGGGGAAGGGGTAGAAATTAGGACGGGCAAGTAGGACAAGAAGCAAAGACTGAAATATGCTGGTGCTAAGTAGCATCAATGACAAAATCTAAGGACACATTGCAGGTAGCCTGGTTGTACAATAGGGTCAGGCCCCCAAAGGGTACAAACAATAATGACACAATGCGTAATAAAAAAACAAAACTGCAAGAAGAGGCACCAGGAAGGGAAATAGATATCAGTGGAAGGAGAGATGGTGGAACCTCCTGTCAGCAGTCCACAAGCAACCCCCCCCCCCCCCGGCAAACCAGCACCCAGAAAAGGAGAAAAGAAGAAAGAGAGAGAGGGGGAAAAAAGGGAAGGGTTGAGGAGGGAGGGAGAAAGGGAAAAAGAAGAAAGAGAAGAATAGACGCGTCTGAGGAAAGACGCCCAGTGGGACAACAAACTAGTAAGGACCTGAAAGGGAGGAAAAAGATAACTCCCGTTCAAGTAGCCAAGAGAGCACGAAGTGCAGAGGACTCCCTATACATATTCCAGGAGAGCCAGGTCTGACGACAACGTTCGGAAGTGCCCAATTCCTGAGCCAAGAGGAACTCCATACGTTCAATATGATCTTAAACTATGAATTCTTATACTGTACCGTGCTCCAATATTATCAACCTTTTGTGATTAACCTTTTTTAAATTGATCCATATCCTCAACCCATTTTAGAAGGGTCGGGACACAGCTAGTTCTCCAATGGCGAGGTATAACCAGCCTGGCGGCCATCAAACAATGGCGCAGAAGTCCACATTTGATACACTTGAAAGAGACAGGCAGGATAGAGAGCAGAACAACTTGAGGCATATTGGAGACCATCAGGTCTGTAACTGCAGAATAGACTCGCAAAACAATATCCCAAAACGCATGAATAGGAGGGCATTCCAACCAGACATGAAGAATAGAGCTAGGGGCAGCCCGACAGCGCCAACAGAGATCAGAGGTGGAAGGGAAAATCATGTGAAGTAGGGTAGGATATCTATACCACCGAGTGGGCAACTTGACATTGGTTTCCTGCTGTTTGCTGGTCAGAGACAAATGGTGGGTAAGAGTAAAGGATTTCAGCCAGTCCTCATACGATTAAGAGGTGGGGGTGCAGCGCTAATAGAAATCCACAAATACTAAGCATCAAAACATTATAACAGTATAATAAATAAAGTGACAATGTGCAAATACATGGGCCAATAGATGGGTGGCCAATATAGTGAAGAAAGTGTCAGACTCTATCAGATGGGATAAGTCCAAAGTGAGAGTGTTGATAAGATCTCAGGTGATCTTCAGATATCCAATAGCTGGAACCGTGGAAGAGGTGACAAAAATGTATAAAGATTGCGCACTCACCAGATACGCAATCTCAATGCGCATTTGTGATAAATAACCACAGAACATCAGATATCCTCGGATTGGTCTGGTCGGATCTGGTCATGTATCCCTCACTGCTTCATGGTACTGCCACACTCGGAAGAGACCGCTCTGTAAATGTAGCCAGCTCCCATAGGAGCTCAAAAGAACAGAGGAGGCCAATTGTCAGGGCTCCAGGGTATGACCAGAGGTATGTGAACTGACGCAGGGAAACGCAGGCTTCAGATATGTTATAAACAATATAATTTATTAACACTAACAATACATAAACGCAGTGCAATACTAAAACATAACACAGTGCAAACGAACCAAACCACCCACAGATAATAATACATACAATGCAAGCGTCGTCAGGCAGGCCGGGTCAATAACAATCGGGCAGATAGGAACAGGAGGAGCAGGCAGAGAGTAGTCAGGTCACGAGCCGGGTACAGCAACTAACGGGCAGGTAGGTACAGGGGGTCAGGCAGAGAATGGTCGGGGTCACAAGCCAGGGATCAAACAGGAGAAGTCAGCAGAGGTCCGGATCAGGCAGGGTCAGCAACGAATCAGTCAGACAGGAACAGGGATGCAGGTAACAAGATACAGGGGCCCAGGAAAACACACACCAAGGCCCAGACTGCAGGTCTGGCCATCCCTTAAATACACCTGCATAATCAGCTTCAGGTGTTTGGCTGGCTGCAGGGTTGAGTCTCTGATTGCTGAGAGCACCCGCTGGCCAGCCCTGGTACTGCAGCCCACAAGGCAGGTGAGTCCCACCATTACTGGCAAGTCCATTCCTGACAGTACCCCCCCCCCTCAAGGAGCGGCCTCAGGACGCTCCAAACAGTCCTAGCTGGGCAAAATGTTCCACCGCCCAGGTCTGGTAACTGGCGGGATATCAAAGACTGGCACATCGGGCTGGACTCCGGGCAGCGGCACATCGGGCAGGACTCCGGGCAGCGGCACATCGGGCAGGACTCCGGGCAGAGGCACATCGAGCTGGACTCCGGGCAGAGGCACATCGAGCTGGACTCCGGGCAGAGGCACATCGGGCTGGACTCCGGGCAGTGGCACATCGGGATGGACTCCGGGCAGTGGCACATCGGGATGGACTCCAGGCAGTGGCACATCGGGCTGGACTCCGGGCAGCGGCACATCGAGCTGGACTCCGGGCAGCGGCACATCGAGCTGGACTCCGGGCAGCGGCACATCGAGCTGGACTCCGGGCAGCGGCACATCGAGCTGGACTCCGGGCAGAGGCACATCGAGCTGGACTCCGGGCAGAGGCACATCGGGCTGGACACCGGATCACCAGGTGGAGCAGCAGGCACCGGGCCACCAGGCGGAGCAGCGGGCACCGGGCCACCAGGCGGAGCAACGGGCACCGGGCCCCCAGGCGGAGCAACGGCATCGGGCCCCCAGGCGGGGCGACGGGCATCGGGCCCCCAGGCATGACAGCGGGCACTGGGTCACCAGGCATCAGGTCATTTGGCTCGCCAGCGGGCACCGCGTCATCTGGCAAGGCAGTGGGCACCGAGTCACCAGGCACAACAGTGGGCTCCGAGTCAACTGGCATGACCGCGGGCACTGGGTCAGACAATGGATCGTCTGGCCCGACAGCGGGCATCAGGTCACCAGGCATGACAGCGGGCACTGGGTCATCAGGCATGGGATTGTCTGGCTCGACAGCGGGCATTGGGTCACCAGGTATGACAGTGGGCACTGGGTCACCAGGCATAAGGTCATTTGGCTCGCCAGCGGGCACCGCGTCATCTGGCAAGGCAGTGGGCACCGAGTCAACTGGCATGACTGCGGGCACTGGGTCAGACATTGGATCGTCTGGCCCGACAGCGGGCATCGGGTCACCAGGCATGACAGCGGGCACTGGGTCATCAGGCATTGGATTGTCTGGCTCGACAGCGGGCACTGGGTCAGACATTGGATCGTCTGGCCCGACAGCGGGCATCGGGTCACCAGGCATGACAGCGGGCACTGGGTCATCAGGCATTGGATTGTCTGGCTCGACAGCGGGCATCGAGTCAACTGGCCTAATGGAATCATCAGGCTGGATCAGTTCATCAGGCTGGGTAGAAACATCATGCTGGGTAGAGGCATCAGGCTGAATGGAGGCATCAGGCTGAATTGTGGGCGCCGAGGCACCAGGCTGCACCACGGAAGGCAGGTTCTCAGATGGGAGGCTGACCGGTTTGGATACTGGCAGGATGGTATTGGTTGGAAAGAACTTTCGCCTTTTCCTGGTTTTAGTTACCGGAGCACTGTAAGTAAGCGCAGGTTTGTAAACGGATGGAGCAGCTGGAGACAGAGAAGAGCTTGAGGATGGAACAGGGGAGGGAACAGTTGCTACAGAGGGCTTCTTTACAGGGTTAAAGGCAGGATAGGTACAGCGAGTGGGAACAGGGTACTGACATGCGGTAGATAGCAGGGTATACTGGGTTGTAACTGGAGGTGCTGTTGGGAATGCAGGAATAGAGCTTTGAAGAAATAGATTAGAAGCAGGACTGGGTTTTTGCAAGCTGACTGAGGCTGGGTGCAACAAGTCTGACCATGTCTGCAGTATGGGTTGAACAAAGCTCAGCTTACACAAAGCCTGTCTGACCAAAGACTGCACTGCGTTTATACAATTCCTTAATACCTGTAGTGAACATGCAGCATAATGCTCCAAGAAGCAATCCACATCATCCTCTAATAACCATACCAGGGACTCTACCTGGTCTGCACTAAATGGTGGCAAAAAGTCATTCCTGCTTTCAGGGGTACCAGATGAAGCCAACTCTACACAAACCTGAATCAAAGGTTGCACCTCAGAGAACTCTGTGCCCTGATCTACTAGAACATGAGCGATCCGTATACATTCTAGCAGTTGATCCCAGGTATACTCCCTCAGAGTCTGATAAGCATATTCTCTGTCATCAAAAACCAGCAGCGACAAATACACAACCTCATCAAGATCCATCTTTCCCAGCAACAAGCCAAGATGGCTTCCCTGTGCAGCCACTTCTGGTCAGGATTGGTCTTGGTGTAATGTCAGGGCTCCAGGGTATGACCAGAGGTATGTGAACTGACGCAGGGAAACGCAGGCTTCAGATATGTTATAAACAATATAATTTATTAACACTAACAATACATAAACGCAGTGCAATACTAAAACATAACACAGTGCAAACGAACCAAACCACCCACAGATAACAATACATACAATGCAAGCGTCGTCAGGCAGGCCGGGTCAATAACAATCAGGCAGGTAGGAACAGGAGGAGCAGGCAGAGAGTAGTCAGGTCACGAGCCGGGTACAGCAACTAACGGGCAGGTAGGTACAGGGGGTCAGGCAGTGAATGGTCGGGGTCACAAGCCAGGGATCAAACAGGAGAAGTCAGCAGAGGTCTGGATCAGGCAGGGTCAGCAACGAATCAGTCAGACAGGAACAGGAACAGGGATGCAGGTAACAAGATACAGGGGCCCAGGAAAACACACACCAAGGCCCAGACTGCAGGTCTGGCCATCCCTTAAATACACCTGCATAATCAGCTTCAGGTGTTTGGCTGGCTGCAGGGTTGAGTCTCTGATTGCTGAGAGCACCCGCTGGCCAGCCCTGGTACTGCAGCCCACAAGGCAGGTGAGTCCCACCATTACTGGCAAGTCCATTCCTGACACTAATAGTGCAGTATCTTTAGGATGTTTATTCCAAGGACAAGGCAAATAAGCATATCAGGAGTATTACAAACAATGCTGACCAGGTAATAACAAGATGGCCGCCGGGGCCCCTTGTGGCGCCGGCGGTGTAGCGTCAACACCTGCTGTAGCTCTTCCAAGGTAGCATTTGTGCCAAGAACGGCCACCCCAGTCTTTCAAACGCCTTCTCAGCGTCAACAGACAAGAGGCAAACAGGGAGTCCCACAGAATGAGCATGATTCATAACCAATAGAGTTTTCAAAGTGACATCACCAGCTTCTCTACCCTGCACAAACCCCACCTGATCAGTATGAATAAGGTCCGGGTGTAGGGGCTGTAGACAAGCGGCAAGCAATTTGGCATAAATCTTAACATCCACACCAATCAGGAAGATAGGCCGATAGAGCAGTTTCTCAAGTCCTTATCCTGCTTGGGAAGAAGGGAGGTGAAAGGGAAAGGGGTAAAAAGAGATATAAAAGCAAGAAAAAAGAAAAATATGAGAAAGAGAGAACAGAGAAAGAACAGTAGGAGAGAGAAATTCTCTCACTGGGTGCAGGGCTACCTGACAACCAAAAAATAACAAAAAAGAAAACCAGGAGGAAAACAAACGAAAAACAATGGAAAAATCCAAAAAAACACTGAACCCTTCCAGAGCGTCAGTGAAAATATAGGGAGGAAATGGACACGCACGGCAGGAGCTCACAAAAGAGACCTGGGGGTAGGTAAGGAGAGAAGGCACAACGATATTAAGGACCCCTCAGCAACAACAGGCAAAATAATAAAATAAGAGGAACCCACCAACATCTGACACCTCCCCCCACCCGCCACAGACCAGTGCTATTGGCACATGGAGAATCCCAGATAGGACATAGATGGACATGGGTTGAAGAGACAAAGTGGCCAGGCCAAACTAGCAAGCCCCCAGAGGAGGCCACCCACCAGCACAAGTCCATAAATGTAGGGTGAGATAAAAATCACAACCATCAGACCAAGCAAAGGGTGACACCGATAAAACAGGTACAATAAGAACATAACATAGAGGATTCCATGAGGGGCAAGGCTCAGACCAAAGATCCAAAGCAACCAAAACCCCCACGGAACACAGGAGACTAAACATATTGCCATAACATGCAGCATCGGGACAAGCAGCGGGTATCTTGCAACAAAATAGGTGACAAAGTACAAGAAAAACTGAGCAGCGAGTAGCCCACCCACTCAAAGACGAAAATGGTGGGCAAGGAGCAAAAACATTATGTAGTAAATGGAAGGTACCACTCCCACAGGGAGGCAAAAAGCCCCAAAGAGCAAATTTACAAACCCAATTAGGGATGCACCACCCCCGCTATGTCCTGCCGCCACATGTGCACCCTGCATACCCAATGCCAAAAGAAGTACACCCCCCAAAATGCCCTATAAACAGACCCAAAAACGGGCACAGAGGCACCAGGAGAGCAGGTGTCCCCCCACCTCCCCCACAGAAGGAGCAGGGGAGGATCTCCCTACATCACCAGGGGGCAACAACGAAAGCGTCCTTATAGATGCACATATAAGATATCAGTATAAAAGCAATCAAAATAAATGCAATGAAAAAAACAGAAATTCAGAAAATTTAACACAGGACAAGGGCCCTGATGCAAAAAATAAAAAAGAAGGGAGAGAAAAATGAGCACTAGCAATGGTGAAGTCCATACAGATGGATATCGGCCTGTGCCCCCAGATTCCACCGGAGGCCCAGAACCCAAAGTGGTGCACATCATCAGGTAGGGGGTACGAGAGCGTCCAAATCCTACTGGCAGAGAATATGACCAAGGCCAGTCCAGGGTAGGAAGGTCAGGCAGGTGAAGAGCAGACAACAGCGAGGGGATTTCAGAAGCACATCTGATGGTGAATAACTTGCCCTCACGCCGGATCTTCAGTTGGAAGGGAAAGCCCTGATAATAGGAGATGTTGCGTTCTTGTAGCAAAGCAAGTAAGGGCTTGAGAGCCATTTGCTTTTCCAGGGTGGGGCAAGAGATATCAGGCAGAAGCGTAATGGACGCCCTATCAAAGTCCAATTGGCTCTTCTCACAAGCCTTCCGCTGATGTCCTCCTTGGTACGAGAGAAGTGCAGCTGACAAATTACATCTCTAGATTTAGTAGGATCAGGATTACGGGGGGGCCCAAAGCCCGATGCACTCTGTCAATTTCTAGATCCACAGAATTAGAAGTGCCCAAAATGCCCTGGACCATAGATCAAAGATCTTCCATGCCCTTTGCTTCAGGTAAACCCCGCAACCGGATGTTGTTGCGGCGGTTGCAATTATCTAAATCTTCGTAAAGAAGAAATAAGTGGGCAGTGTGGTCCTCGTGGGCATCCAGGCGCTGCTCCTGAGAAGTTGCAGTAGTGAACAACTGATGACAGGTCTGCTGCAGCTCAGCAGTTTTTGTGCGGACCACCTGCAGTTCAGTTTTGAGAGAGTGGAGTTCTGTACGATATTCCTGCTCCAGACGCTTCACATAGGTCTCCATTTCTGTACAGGTGGGCAGGGCCCGGAGATAATCCCTGAGATCCCATTCCTCATGTCCCTGGCTGTCATCGGGTGAGGAGGGAAGTGACACAGGGGGACCCTGCCCATTGCTCTCAGCTGGCTGCAACATGGGGCTCGGGAAAGGGGACAGGGACTGGGAGCGAGCCAGAACAGGGCCGTGTTTGTGAGCAGGAGGAACAGGGCCTACCATCCGGCGTGAAGAACACTGGGATGCCGTAGCGGAGAGTCGATGCACTGCGTCCCTTCCAACCCATAGGGGATGGGAGATGGTGAGAGAGAGCGTCTGTAGAGCAAGATATCCAACCAGGTCTCAGCAGGAGCACACTCAGCAAGCTGCTTTCTCCTCCATGTGCAGGCCCCCCTTATTACTGCATGCCTGAAAAGAGGTCTCTGTGACTAGTAATCAGAATTATCTTAAGACGGCTTCTGTGCATTTGATGTCAGCTAATTTTGACTGGGTTCAGGGTCAGTGTCAAAAGCAACTTCTCTAACCCTTAGGCCCCATTTAAACGTGCAGTTCAAATGCACATTTTTTACTGTCCCTCAATCATCCCCTTAAGCTAGAAGGTAGGTAGATTTACCCATAATGCAGTACCTGGATTTGTGTTCTCTTCACATGCACACTGATTTTCTTTGTTTAACCGCTTCCCCGACTACCCTATACCAGAAGTACTGCTACAGGGCAGCAGGGATGCGCAAAATCACGTATATATACACGTGATTTTGTATTTCCCGGTAGGGGGTGTGCGCACGCTCCCTACCTGTGCTGCTATTGGCTCCTCGGCATGTCAATCACCGGGTCCCAGATGCTGAATCTCGGTCGGGACTCGGTGACCTTCGGCAGAGCTGACAGGGGAGAGGTCTGTATGTAAACAATACAGATCTGTCCCCTTTCAGCACGAACAGGCTGCTTTGTATTGCTCTGCACATCAGAGCAATACAAAGCAACTTGTCTACATAGTAAAACACAACACAGCACACAATTAACCCTTTGACCTCCCCAGATGGTAACCCCTTCCTGCCCAGTGTCATTAGTACAGTGTCAGTGCTTTTTATTAGCACTGATCACTGGGGATGTCAGTGGCAGTTAGTTGCCATCCAGTGTCAGAATGCCCGCCGCAGTCCCGCACGTCGCTGATCAATGCCATTACTAGTAGAAAAAAGAATTCCAGTGTGTATATGTATATATATATATATATGTGTGTATATATATATATATATATATATATATACCGCTATTTGTAGATGCTAGAACTTTCACGTAAACCAATTAATTTACATGTATTGGGATTTTTTTTTAGCAAGGCATGTAGCAGAATACATTTTGGCCTAAATTTATGAGGAAATTTTATTTTTTTATCATTTTTACTGTACATGTTTAATAGCAAATGTCAAAAATATTGTTTTTTTTTTTCAAAATTGTCGGTCTTTATTGTTTATAGTGCAAAAAATGAAAAATGCACAGGTGATCAAATACCACTGAAAGAAAGCTCTGTTTGTGGGGAAAAAGGCCATAAATTTCATTTGGGTGCAGCGTTGCATGACCGCACAATTGTCAGTTAAAGTAACACAGCACCGTATCGTAAAAAATGGCCTGGTCAGGAAGGGGGGTAAATCCTCTGGAGGGCAAGTGGTTAATTTTGCTCAAAAGATGTTTTAGGCAGGCCATAGACGGGCCGTTTATCGACTAAATTTTCGGCCGATAAATGAAAAATCGGTCGGCCCCGTTGCCGATGCTACCACCCATGTCCACAAAAAACAGCTGTTTTTTGCGGATTTTCCAGCATGACCGATAAAAATAAATGAAGAGATCAGTGAAAAATGGCCGACGGGTTGGCCTGTCTATGGCCTGCCTTACTGGGGCCCGCTTACACTTTTAGGCGCTAGGAAACTGTGTGGAATGCTATTCTCATAGTTACACCACTGTCCTGGTGCCTGTGCAGTAATTATGCTATGAGCTACTTGTACATGTCCTATTCAAATCACACCTGCTCTCACCTTGAAACTTGTAGTGCTAAAGTACAAGTGATAAGGGGCAACTGAGGAAATGCTTTCTCCACTCTGCGCCAGACTGATAACATTATTTTCCTAGATAGCATGTTTCACCCCATGTACAGTCACTTTCCTGGGGTAGATGTATATTTAGACATATCAAGACTGTATTCATGTTGACTTGTACATTTCCTGATAGGTCCACTTTAAAGTGACATTAAAGTCTATTTTTTTCATAAACCAGGTAATGATATAATGTACAGTACATGTATTTGCTTTTTTTTCTTAAAGAAAAAAATCCTACTCTGTGTAGCACTACGCCCACAGGAGCTGCTTGGTAGATTGGGTTCTTTGCCTCAACTCAGAGAACAACCTCAGCCCCACTGACACACCAGGTTAAGTAAATAGATACTGCACTGCTACCAGGAGCACAAATAATAATACCCTGCACACAACTGAAGTTCAGTATCAAAAAGCAAATATCAGACTGGTTAGTGGTAAATTAACCCAATATATTGGGACACGTTGCAGTATGCATATAAATGAGTAAGGAAAGGATTAGGTCAATCATAGTTCACTAGACAATATGTTCAATAGGCCAGAGCAGCATAGAATGGAGTTAAACATGGTAATCCACAAAATCAACAATAAGCAAAGGCATTAGAAAACAGTAAACACAATGATAATCAATACTGCAAAAACTCCTTTGTAAACACTAGGCTATATCCGCTTTAGTGTGCACTCAACAGCATATGAATGGCAGTGATGACATTTAAAACTCCCTAAAGGAGGTACCCCTTCCTATAGAACAATAGGAAAACTTCTTGTGAAGCAGCTATCCGAGTGAGCAATGTTTAGCCCAAGCTCTTCTAGTGTTGGGGCCCAGTCTTTATAGCGGTGCACATGAGTACAGTCTCTGTAAAGTCTGCATGCAGTAAATAATGCTAGTTAGACAGCCAATCCCTATGTGCTTAGTCTCTGCTAGCAGCAACAGGTTAATGGCAGCAGTGTCCTCTCACCAGTCCCAGCAATACAGCAACAGGGGTCTCACTGTTCAGATGTTAGCTCACTTCTGGATCTGAAGTAGATATAAAAGCCCCCTGCACTTGAATTTGGTACTCAGATGCTATAGGCACATTATTTTTTGTTCTAATCTTGACTCAAATGGAAATTCCACGCTTTGTTGCCTTCTTAGGACAGTGGTAGTCTGGACAAGCTGTAACCATAAGCAAACAGAGGGCGCAGCAGCCTAGTGCATTATCCTTCGATATCCATTATTGATAAAATAGAAAAATGTATTATATACTCACAAACCAACATACGTACAAGCTCATCAGAACAAGTACAAATACAGATTGCCAAGGTTCCTGCATATAATCTCAACATATCAAAAGAAGGAATAGTACAAGTCAGGACTATGAGGAATAGTGTACCTGCTTTGAAATGCATTAGCCATGTAGACTTGTTCTAATCCTACTTGTGATGTGTTGAGATGATATGGAGGAACCTTGGCAGTCTGAATCTGGACCTGTTCTGGTGAACTTGTGCATAAGCTGGTTTGTGAATATATAATAAATTTTTTAAATTTAATCAATAAATGAAGTATAAGGATAATGAACTAAGCTGATGTGCCCTCTGTTTATGGTATCACTTCTGGATCTGCCAGGAGTGATTCCGGTCCTAAGCACATGGCCACAGGCTTGTAGCAGGTTGATGTGCACACCTCGGTCTTTTCATAGCAAAGAGAAAGTTCCTTGATATTCAGCCTGAAAATATACAACTGTCTCCCCTTATACCCAGCTTGCATTGGAAAATGTAGTCCAATGGTCTATGGACTGTCATAGTTAAGTTTCTTTCCTGAATTTCATCTCCCATGATTCAAAGCTGCCAGCCATCAATTCTTTTGGGTTTCTTCTGCTTGTCTGTTCCTCCTGGTGGATGGAGGCGAAGTAGTTAACCCAGCACCTACTGGCTAGTAAACATAAACAAATGGCCTGTTCACAGTGTATGGGCCTCAGCACCCATGTGAACGAGGTATAAGGCTACATTCACACCAGCATTTTAGGTGTAGTGGCAGGAATCTTCTGATTACTGCTGCGAGCGGCTGGGTGCAGCTGCTGGCCCCATTCACTATAATGACAGGTTGTCGGCAGCCACAGCCATTCATGGCTTTCTGTACATTTGCATTGTATTGTTACTGTACTGTTGCATGTTCTGTCCCCCTTTGTAATGTACAGCGCTGAGCGAACTATTGGCGCTTTATAAATACTGTATAATAATAATAAATTAGGAAGTGCCAAAATGCAATCTTAATATACGAGGTGGTATTAAAAGATTTCGAGACTAGTTTTGTAACACGCCAACAGATGGCAGCACAAGGCTGCATACACAGCCACAGGGAGCACCGACCTTCATAAGTCAGTGTACCGAAAGACATCATCCTGTGTACATCGGGAGCTGTGCAACTGGTGCTATTCTGACCAGGTACGTTAACACTGGTATTTCTTCACGGACAGCCTACAGTAGTGTGCATGGACACGTAGGATAACACTATTTAGCTTCTAGGAACAGAAAAAATGCTAATAACAGCTTCTAGGAGCTTTAAAATGCTAATGTGCATGGAGCCTTAAGCTGCATTCACATTATAGCATTATGTGAATGTGTGCAAAACTGTGCCACATATATGCACATTTTTGGGCATTTTCACACCACACACATAAGGCAGCCCATTAATTTCAATGGGCTGCCTTATGTGTTCAAAATTGGCAAAGTAGCTCACCTTTTGAAGCTCTGAGCTTCTTGTGTTTTTTAGCCACATATTTATTTGCGTTTTTTATGCTTTTTTTTGCCATGTTTGGGGTGACATTAACAATGTGTGGCACCAGAAGCACAACATGGTTTTTACGTGTTTCATAAACATGCGCAAAATCTTGTGATTTTGTCTTCTTTCACAAAAATTATAAACTGTAGTGTAATTGCAGCCCTAAGGATAAAATAAAAACAAATGGGCCTCTGGGTGCTCTCTCGTTGATAACTTACAATTCTACTTAGATACATTTTGCAGCTAAATACTTAAAGATGAATTCCAGGTATTTTATACATTAATAAATCTGTAAATCTGTTAATACCATAGCTGGTTGATGCTCCTGAAAGGTGGAATTAATTGAAGCAGACATTACTAATTCAGTGATCTCCACAGGTCCCGTTCCACACGCCTCATGCCTGCCCTGCTGCATTCTGATGGATGAAGTGCATCACTGCCCTTCTTCACCTCATTTGCAAAGCATTTTCTAAATGACATAGCTATCAGCTTCCAGGGGAATTGACCAGGTATGGTATATACATTAGTTATATTTGCGGCTGTCAAACACCGGGTCCCGGTCGGTGATTATCAAGCATCTCCAACGGGGAGGAGGAATGTTTTGTTTATTAACAGTTCTCCTACCTGTCAGCTTGGACACACTGCTCTGGATGGCTGTGCACAGCACAGCCATCCTGAGCAATGTGATTACAGTGAAGCACACTGACACCGCACCCCAGTAAATCACTCACCACACACAGTTAACACTTTGATCGCCCCTCATGTTAAACCCTTTCTGCCCAGTGCCATTAGTACAGTGTCAGTGCTTTTTTTTTTTTTTTTTTTTTTTTTTTAGCACTGATCACTGTATTGGTGTCATTGGGGATGTCAGTGATACCAAGTCAGTTCCTCCCAATGTCATAATGTCCACCGCAGTCCTGCTATAAATCGCTGATCAACGCCATTACTAGTATAAAAAAAAAATTCCAGTATCTATACCGCCATTTGTAAACACTATAACTTTCACGTAAACCAATTAATTTACACGTATTTGGATTTTTTTTTAGCAAAGACATGGAGTAGAATACATTTTGGCCTAAATTTATGATGAAATTTGATTTTTAAAATTTTTTTTATTGGACATGATTAATAGCAAAAAAGTGTTTTTTTTTCCTCAAAATTGTTGGTCTTTTTTTTTTACAGCGCAAAAAAATAAATGCACAGGCGATCAAATACCACTGAAATAAAGCTCAATTCATGGAAAAAAAGGACATACATTTAATTTGGGTGCAGCGTTGCATGACCACGCAATTGTCAGTTAAAATAACGCAGCGCCGTTTTGCAAAAAATGGCCTGGTCAGGAAAGGGGGTAAAATAAATGGCTTGCGTGCCCCCCTACCCGGAAATACAAAATCACATATATATATGTGATTTTGCGCACCCATGCCGCCCTGTAGCAGTATTTCTGCTATAGGGTGGATGGGAAGAGGTCAAATGTATTTTACACCTGTGTATTTTTCTGTGCTTGCAGTGATTTTTAATCAACCAGGTGTGTGAGAAGGGCCAAGGTTGTGAATAGAGGGCCCTGAATATAGGTTGTGAATGACCACGCAATTGTCAGTTAAAGTAACCCAGTGCCGTAATGCAAAAAATGGCCTGGTCAGGAAGGGGGGTAAATCCTCTGGAGGGCAAGTGGTTAAACACAGTGTGCAGCTTTCATTAAAGGAATACAGTTGCTAAATAGTGCAACAGTGCTAAACTTTCTCCATTTGTAGACAGTCTGTCTTACCGTGGACACATGAACATCAAGGCTTTTGGAGATACTTTTGTAACCCTTTCCAGCTTCATGCAAGTCAACAATTCTTGATCGTAGGTCTTCTGAGAGCTCTTTTCTGTGAGGCATGGTTCACATTAGACAGTGCTTCTTGAAACCAGTAAACTCAAAACAGGTGTGTGTTTTTTAAGGGCAGGACAGCTGTCAGCAACACATCCAATATCATCACACTGATTGGAGTCAAGGTTGGCTCACTCCTGGCTCCAATTAGCTCTGGGAGAAGTCATTAAGCTAGGGCCTCACATACTTTTTCCTCCCTGCACTGTGAATGTTTACATGTTATGTGCAATTAAACCATGGCAACATCTAATGTTTGTGTAGTATTATGTTCAGCAGACTGTGTTCTTCTATTGTTGTGACTTAGATGACGTTCAGAGCACATTTTATGCCCAATTCATGCAAAACTCCACGTAATCCCAAGGGGTTCACATACTTTTTCTTGCAACTGTATCTGGTGATTCCACCATGAAGGTTCATGTACCTTCGATTGCACTCCTGTTTTGCCACTTTGTAACAGCTGCCCCTGGTGGAGATAATAAGCTGTCTTGCTGGCACACATTGCGCTCGTATGCTCCATCGTTGTCCCTTTCAGGAAGCCAGTCTGGAGTATTGACATGCAGCCCATGCTAGAGGAGATCAATAGTACTGAGGTACAAAAAAAAGATGAAAAAATGTTTGGCAATACAAATGTTTATGGAACACAATCTAGGTCAAACTAAATATCATGCAGTTAGGGTTTAGTTCAGTCTTTAAAGTTTAGGGTTTATTTCTAAAGCTGGCCATACAAGTAAAGATTTTTCTCATTCAGTCCAGTGGACCCGGCAGCAGAAAATGCATGCACTGATGATTTAACTGTCTGAATTTCTAAGTGTATGCTGCCAGTTGTCATTAAAGTTGCACAAAACATTTTTTTCCAAACACGGCTACTTACCCCTACAAGGCAAAAAGTGGGAGGTCCTGAAGGACAGAAAGTAGATTGACAAAGCCCTGCCTGAGATTGGGTCAATACAAAACGCATTGACATCTCTTGTATGTGCCCTGTTCTTCCCCTGCTATGTGGGATGGCTGAATGAGAGATCAGGAAAAGCCTTGGTGTGCAGCATCTCCCACCTTGTAATGAATACCCTGAGGTATGCTGGCTGATGATCTAACCCACAGGGGTGGCATGAAAGAACACTGACAGATGTGGGTGGATACATATGGATAAGTAAGCCCAGCTCTCTTATGCTTGATATGGTGGGACAATCGGACTGTTAGTTTATATTTTTGCTTTAAATTGGACTGTTTGAGAAAAAAGCTGGGACTAAGGTAATCTATGCACTTTTCTACACTAGTTCATGCCTGGATTGCATTCCCTGCTTGAGCCTTACTGCTTATTTCTTTGCATGGTTTCTGCTGCAACTGGGCCAATATTTGACTGTTGCTGCTCCTTGCTGATCTATGCTTTTTCAAACATTGCGGTTTGTGCTGAAATTTGGGCACTGTTGTCTAGTATTACAAGCTGCCTCCATACACACTATATCGCCAAAAGTATTGGGACAGCCCTCCAAATCTTTGGATTCAGGTGTTCCAATCACCTCAATGGCCACAGGTGTTTACAATCTAGGCATGCAGACTTCTTCTACAAACATTTGAGAAAAAATGGGTCACTCTCAGAAGCTCAATTCAAGCATGGTACCGTGATAGGTAAGTCCATCCGTGAAATTTCCTTGCTACTAAATATTCCACGGTCAACTGCTAGTGGTATTGTAACAAAGTGGAAGAAACTGGGAAAAGCAACTCCGCCACAAAATGGTAGACCATGTAAAATGGCAGAGCGGGGTCAGCGCATGCTGAAGTGAACAGTGTGCAGAAGTCGCAAACTGACTGCAGAGTCAATAGCTAAAGACCTGCAAACTTCGTGTGGCCTTCAGATTAGCACAACAACAGTGCATAGAGAGCTTCATGGAATGGGTTTCTATGACCGAGCAGCTGCATCCAAGCCTTACCTCACCAAGTGTGATGCAAAGCGTCAGATGCAGTGGTGTAAAGCACAGGACATTTCATTTGCTGTCAGTTTCTGTGAGATTCTGAACAGATTTTCAGATTGCATCATTTCCTGTAGATGGTCTCTCAGCATTCACTTCCTGTAGATGGTCTCTCGGCATTCACTTCCTGTAGATGGTCTCTCGGCATCCACAATCATCCTCGCGGTTACCCTAGGATGATGATGACCAGGAGTGGTCTGAATTACTCAAAGGCGCACTTGATTGCGCTGTCTGGTTAGTGCAATATATTTTCATTTCCACACTCACTTGGAGCACGGATTTTTACCAATCTGAATTTTGAACTTTATTATCACCTACGAACCATTTGCGCCATAATCAGACGCAATTTATACACTCACTGGGGCGCTTTCCAGCACATTCTTTTATCAATATTTGTTGGTGGGACTGTACTCAGCTGCCTAATATGCTAATTTTAGTATTTGATGTTTGCACATGTACGTTTACATAAATGCATTCACATTTATATGTATGTTAGAGCGCTGAATTTTTTATTCATTCTATCTTTGAAGGTTGGAGGTTATACCTTTTTATGCCAGCTGCTTTTAAGTATACTTTATTCTAGCGCTCGTTTACCCATTTTATCCCTTCCTGTTCCAACATGACTGCACATCAGTGCACAAAGCAAGATCCATAAAGACATGGATGAGCGAGTTTGGGGTGGAGGAACTTGACTGGCCTGCACAGAGTCCTGACCTCAACCCAAGAGAACACCTTTGGAATGAATTAGAGCAGTGGTTCTCAACCTTTCTAATGCCGCGACCCCTTTATACAGTTCCTCATGTTGTGGTGACCCCCAACCATAAAATTATTTTCGTTGCTACTTCATAACTGTAATTTTGCAGCGGGAGGAATAGTGCCATGTCATTGGTGTCAGTGGAAGGAGTAGTGCCCCATCACTGATGTCAGTGGGAGGAATAGTGCCCCATCGTTGGTGTCAGTGGGAGGAATAGTGCCCCATCGTTGGTATCAGTGGGAGGAATAGTGCCCCATCATTGGTATCAGTGGGAGGAATAGTGCCCCATCATTGGTGTCAGTGGGAGGAATAGTGCCCCATCATTGGTGTCAGTGGGAGGAATAGTGTCCCATCATTGGTGTCAGTGGGAGGAATAGCGCCCCATCATTGGTGTCAGTGGGATGGAATAGTGCCCCATCACTGGTGTCAGTGGGAGGAATAGTGCCCCATCGTTGGTGTCAGTGGGAGGAATAGTGCCCCATCGTTGGTGTCAGTGGGAGGAATAGTGCCCCATCGTTGGTGTCAGTGGGAGGAATAGTGCCCCATCGTTGGTGCCAGTGGGAGGAATAGTGCCCCATCGTTGGTGTCAGTGGGAGGAATAGTGCCCCATCGTTGGTGTCAGTGGGAGGAATAGTGCCCCATCGTTGGTGCCAGTGGGAGGAATAGTGCCCCATCGTTGGTGCCAGTGGGAGGAATAGTGCCCCATCGTTGGTGTCAGTGGGAGGAATAGTGCCCCATCGTTGGTGTCAGTGGGAGGAATAGTGCCCCATCGTTGGTGTCAGTGGGAGGAATAGTGCCCCATCGTTGGTGCCAGTGGGAGGAATAGTGCCCCATCGTTGGTGCCAGTGGGAGGAATAGTGCCCCATCGTTGGTGCCAGTGGGAGGAATAGTGCCCCATCGTTGGTGTCAGTGGGAGGAATAGTGCCCCATCGTTGGTGTCAGTGGGAGGAATAGTGCCCCATCGTTGGTGTCAGTGGGAGGAATAGTGCCCCATCGTTGGTGTCAGTGGGAGGAATAGTGCCCCATCGTTGGTGTCAGTGGGAGGAGTAGTGCCCCATCATTGGTGTCAGTGGGAGGAGTAGTGCCCCATCATTGGTGTCAGTGGGAGTAGTGCCCCATCATTGGTGTCAGTGGGAGGAATAGTGCTCCATCACTGGTGTCAGTGGGCGGAGTAGTGCCCCATCACTGGTGTCAGTGGGAGGAGTAGTGCCCCATCACTGGTGTCAGTGGGAGGAATAGTGTCACATCATTGGTGTCAGTGGGAGGAATAGTGCCCCATCATTGGTGTCAGTGGGGGGAGTAGTGCCCCATCATTGGTGTCAGTGGGGGGAGTAGTGCCCCATCATTGGTGTCAGTGGGAGGAATAGTGCCCCATCACTGGTGTCAGTGGGAGGAATAGTGCCCCATCACTGGTGTCAGTGGGAGTAGTGCCCCATCACTGGTGTCAGTGAGAGTAGTGCCCCATCATTGGTGTCAGTGGGAGGAATAGTGCCCCATCATTGGTGTCAGTGGGAGTAGTGCCCCATCATTGGTGTCAGTGGGAGGAATAGTGCCCCATCGTTGGTGTCAGTGGGAGGAATAGTGTCCCATCGTTGGTATCAGTGGGAAGAATAGTGCCCCATCATTGGTGTCAGTGGGAGGAATAGTGCCCCATCACTGGTGTCAGTGGGAGGAATAGTGCCCCATCATTGGTGTCAGTGGGGGGAGTAGTGCCCCATCATTGGTGTCAGTGGGAGGAATAGTGCCACATCATTGGTGTCAGTGGGAGGAATAGTGCCCCATCATTGGTGTCAGTGGGGGGAGTAGTGCCCCATCATTGGTGTCAGTGGGGGGAATAGTGTCCCATCATTGGTGTCAGTGGGAGGAGTAGTGCCCCATCATTGGTGTCAGT
The DNA here is from genome assembly GCF_062004578.1 of Staurois parvus. Classification (NCBI taxonomy): domain Eukaryota; kingdom Metazoa; phylum Chordata; class Amphibia; order Anura; family Ranidae; genus Staurois; species Staurois parvus. The sequence continues at coordinate 8,654,457 of NW_028317876.1, read as the reverse complement.
GGGGGGAGTAGTGCCCCATCATTGGTGTCAGTGGGGGGAATAGTGTCCCATCATTGGTGTCAGTGGGAGGAATAGTGCTCCATCACTGGTGTCAGTGGGAGGAGTAGTGCCCCATCACTGGTGTCAGTGGGAGGAATAGTGTCCCATCATTGGTGTCAGTGGGAGGAATAGTGCCCCATCATTGGTGTCAGTGGGAGGAATAGTGCCCCATCATTAGTGTCAGTGGGAGGAATAGTGCCCCATCATTGGTGTCAGTGGGAGGAATAGTGCCCCATCACTGGTGTCAGTGGGAGGAATAGTGCCCCATCACTGGTGTCAGTGGGAGTAGTGCCCCATCACTGGTGTCAGTGGGAGGAATAGTGCCCCATCATTGGTATCAGTGGGAGGAATAGTGCCCCATCATTGGTGTCAGTGGGAGGAATAGTGCCCCATCATTGGTGTCAGTGGGGGGAATAGTGCCCCATCATTGGTGTCAGTGGGGGGAATAGTGCCCCATCATTGGTGTCAGTGGGAGGAATAGTGCCCCATCATTGATGTCAGTGTGGTGGAGGGGAGAATAGTGCCCCATCATTGATGTCAGTGTGGTGGAGGGGAGAATAGTGCCCCATCGTTGGTGTCAGTGTGGTGGAGGGGAGAATAGTGCCCCATCGTTGGTGTCAGTGTGGTGGAGGGGAGAATAGTGCCCCATCGTTGGTGTCAGTGTGGTGGAGGGGAGAATAGTGCCCCATCGTTGGTGTCAGTGACACCAATGATGGGGCACTATTCCTCCCACTGACACCAATGATACTTACTTTGCTGACCCCTGCTCCAGCCTGGGCTCGCTCTCTCACTTACCTGTCAGCTGTCTTCCTTCTCTGGCCGCTCTCCTCTTCACTCGCTCCGGCAGCTCCCTCGATCTTCTTTGATGTACGCGCGCTGCCGCTCGGCTCCTCCTCTCCAAGCTCCACCTCCTCGCCGGTGATTGGCCGCCTGTGTGCCTCTCCTGAGCTACAGTTCCGGTGGCCAATCAGCGGCGAGGAGGCGGAGCTGCTGAGCGATCCCGGAGGTGTGGCCAGGTGACAGGAGCAGCGTATCATCCCGCCCACACATCGCCGGAGACAGGAGCGGCGTCTCGGTTCCTAAGACCATCGGAAATATGTGTTTTCCGATGGTCTTAGGCGACCCCTGGGAAATGGTCGTTCGACCCCCAAAGGGGTTGCGACCCCCAGGTTGAGAACCGCTGAATTAGAGCGTAGACTGCAAGCCAGGCCTTCTCATTCTACAACCGTACCTGACCTCACAAATGCGCTTATGGAGGAATGGCCATGGGCTACAGCAGCAGAAGACCACATAGGGTGCCACTTCTGTCAGCTAAGAACAGGAAACAGAGGCTACAATTTGCACAGGCTCACCAAACTTATAAGACGATAGAAGATTGGAAAAACGTTGCCTTGTCTGATGAGTCTTGATTTCAGCTGCAACATTCAGATGGTAGGGTCAGAATTTGACGTAAACAACATGAAAGCATGAATCCATCCTGGATAATGCACCATGTCACAAGCTTAAATCATCTCAAACTGGTTTCTTGAACATGACAATCAGTTCACTGTACTCAAATGGCCTCCACAGTCACCAGATCTCAATCCAATAGAGCACCTTTGGGATGTGGTGGATTACATTTTTTCATGTTAATAGACATATATCTTTGATACTTTAGTAAATCAGGTTGGGTCTGTAGCTCTGTGTGATGTCCAGATCCATAATTCTGTCTTTTTTAAATTAATATAGGCAGTGTGTACATCTACCTGGACCTAATAGGGGTAATCATATTGCCCACAATACCTGTTGGCCTCATATACAAATTCTTATTTTTCTGTAAACTAAAAGAAATTCATAGATTTCCAAATCCATGCTAAAAAGCACAGATGGAGCAATCTCTTGCTGTTGGCTATTGTAGTCTTCCATCTGGCATCTGTAGATTGGCTGCAGTCACTGTTCAACAGGCGTTTTGAACCTGGTTTCCTTCAATTTCTCAATCAAAGGTTGTTGAGACAGGTAAGTAATCCAGTTACAGTTTAGTTCTACCTTAAAGTAATTTGGGGGGATTTACTAAAACTGGAGCACACAGAATTTGGTGCAACTGTGCATAGTAACCAATCAACTTCTTACATCAGCTTGCTTGAGAAGTTGATTGGTTACTATGCACATGTGTATTACATTCTGTGTGCTCCAGTTTTAGTAACTCTCCCACAATGTTACAATTATTAGTCTCTTGGTCAGTGTTTTCATTGTTTTCAGAATACACACTGGTTAATGCACAGGAAATGTGATAGCTATTCAGTTGTATAAAATAAACTAAACTTGATATGTATGGGAAACCACACACTCATTGAAGTGACCCATAATAAACAAAAAACCTTATGGTATGTGTTTGGGATGCACTGCCAAAGAACCTAGATACATTTTTAATTCAATCTGAGTATATTAGTTTTTATAGTCATAAAGTACAGAAAATGAAAGACAAAGGGTCAAACAATAAGGCACGACATGGAAATACAATACAGTATTGTTGGTTAACATACAATAGTCAACCTTTAAGTTCAGCTTCTAATGAAAATTAACTAGAGCAGTTAGTGATGGAAGTACAGGGAGGTTGTATTTTAAACTTCATTCAGGTTTGAGCTACTAATTCTGCATATAACAGGTATTCATAAGAGGAATACCATCAAGTAAACTGTCAAGAACACATTGAGAAGGTATTGGGCATGCATACCCACATAGAGAAAAGGAACAATTGGATGATATGATTGGGTGCCTATGCATGAAAGTAAGAAAGAACATGAGTAAGAAATGAGTGTTCAGTGTATGAGAGAAAGGGTAATAAACTAACAAGGAGGGATGAGGGTAGACAGTGAGGCGGTGTTCCATCATGGCTTAAGAGGTCCGCTAGGGGGAGCATCTGAAACCCAGCCAGTAAACGCATCCAATAGCCTGAACATAGACCAAGAGGTCTAGGTTTTCCTACACTGTTTCTCTTTATTGCTTTCTTTAGAGAGAAGATGTTTTAGATCACTTATAGAGTCAGGTTCCACTGCCCACTCTGCTATGGAAGGTATGGTTATAGATTTCCAGTGGCGGGGTATGAAAATTCTGGCTGCAGCTGAGAAATGTCTGAGGACATCTCTTTTGGCGAATTGAAGCGAGCTGGGAATCAGAAAGAGAAGCGGTTACTCAGACGAAAAGGAGATTTGTGTTGCCACAATGTTGCAATATAATTTAAAAATTTTTGTCCAAAAAGATTTGATTAGTGGGCAATCCCAAAAATCTGGAGCATAGTCCTAACTGGACTGGCGCTTTATGATAAAGTGATGTATCAGGGACCCTGCCCCATTCCAAAATCTAGGTAGAGTAAACTATTTAATGCAAAGACTGGGATGGCAGGAATGCCAGATAAACATAGAAAATAGGTGGTGTAACTTCTGAAAGTAAGCTGTGGGAACATCTGAAACAGGCATATAAAACGGGATGAGTATGTTAATCCTGCCGAACCAGGAGAGGTGTTTTGATGTGTATGTGTGGAGGTCTGTTTGGATTTTGGTCAGGAGTGGTAGGAAATATAAGGAGAATATGTGGGAGGTGTTGGGGGTGAGATGGATCCAAGGAAAATGACTTGGAACATACTTTGAATGGGAAATTGTCTTTCAGGTTGGGTTAATTGGATTGCACTCAATGATATGTTTAAAAGTTAAAAGACTGAAAATATTGAATGTGCAAAATGTTTTAAATTCTCATATAATGGAAGGGAGAGAAATGTGAGATTGTGTTACATACAGTATCAAGACATCAGTGAAGGGAGCCATTTTCAAATGGGTATGGCCTACTAAGATGCATGAAATATAGGGGTTTTCTATTAAGGCTGTAGCAAAGTGCTCCATGGTCAGTATAAACCGGAAAGAAGATGGGGTAGCCCCGTCGGGTACCGTTTCAAATAGAAATTGGAGAAGAAACAGAACCATTCACTCTAATTCTAGCTGATGGTGAGAAGTAATTTGCCATAATTATAGAGGACATGGGTGGGCCTAGGCCTACTGTTTTAGGGGATAATTCTAGGAATTTCCAACTAACGAGATCAAATTCCTTTTCAGCATCTACTGCCAAAAGGCATAAAGGGATGTTGTGCTGCTGTGCATGATACATTAGTAGTGGGGTTTTAATAGTATTGTCCCTTGCCTCATGACCACTCACAAATCCTACCCGGTGTAAATGAGGTTTGGTAGTAGTGGCTGTAATCTGTTCACTATGATTTTTGCATAGATTTTGAGGCTGACTCTGATCAATGAGATAGGGTGGTAGTTAAAACAAAGGGAATGATCTTTGTCTAGGTTGGGAATTAAAATGATGTGGGCTTTGAAGGACTGGGATGGGAAATAGGAGCCAGTAGTTATTGAGTTAAAGGCTTTTATTCAGAACGGGTTAAGGAGCGAGGAATTTGTGATTTTAATGGCTTGTTCCACTTCCTCCTCCGTGAAAGGGCCTTCAACAGTCTCGCAGGTATGTGCGTCAAGTGAAGGCAGTGGTGTGTCTGCTATTTATGTCACCATTTCATCTTTAAGGGTCTCATAGTTATTGGGGTGACAATGAAGAGGTAATTTTCTCATTTGGGTGTTTAAGTTGGGAGATAAAAGTATGCATCGTTCTGGGATGGAGGGCTCTCATCCGGGATTTACACTATTTTTTCCTGAATTTGTACTGATGTATTGCTGAGAAACATTTTTTAATTCAATTTTCATTTCAGTCCTTACTGATTCAGTAATTAGGGCACACAACATTTTTAACAACAAATTTTCAACAAAATGTTATTGTATGGTAAGGTTTTATTTATGGTTTTCCAGCCATATCAGCAGTTTGCATTGTACTACTGTTTTAATTACTCATATAGTATTTATTAAAATAATGTTATCTTTCCTTAAAGTGGTTCTTCACCCTGTTTAGAAAAAATGTAAAGTCAGCAGCTACAAATACTGTGATGTGTCCCAGAAAACCAGGTACCTGCTCCCCCCCCACCCCAAAAAAGTGCCAAACATAGAAGAGGAGAGGGGGAGGAGGGAAAAGCTTGGGTTCAAACTTCTGCAGTGCGACACCGTACCGCATTCCTGTGCAAATGACATGCACATTCTGTGCAGTGAAATTTGAACCATACATTTTGTATGGCTCAAATAGCACCACATCCGCACCAAAAAAGTGCAGGACCCTTGTTTTTGTCCGCACTAGAATTGGATAGCATGGGTATTCACACCCATGAAATCCAATTCTGCACATCGCACTGTGTTTTGCGAACCGATTTTGCGGTGTTGTTAACTTAACATACACACCTGCAGTAGTTTGCATGAACGGGGTGTGATTATGATGCGGTGTGGTATTCGCACAGAAACCGGTGCGAATTCCGCACTGCATCAGTGTGAACCCAGGCTTAAACTGAACTTCAGGCAAACAGGTAACTACACAACTGAAATACATATATTGGATCTGTTTACCTGGCAATAGATTTATATTTCTGTTCGCCAAGTGTTGAGATTTACACAGCCCAACTAGACAGCATTTGGCTGATGACTTGACCTTTCTTTACAACAATTAACACAGCTAGGTCACATTCATGCCTCCAGCCTATACAAGGACAATAAAGGAGCAGTGGCACATTTATGAGGTCATCCCTCTGCTCACTGTGCTTTCTACTTCGACCAGCATGTTCCATTTCAGTAAAGGAGCATAAAGGACAATTGATTAGATCCTAGTATTGGCTGCTTCTCTTCCAGTCTGAGAAATAGTAACATTAATGCTTTTAAAGTGATTGGTATTAGATACAAAACTGCATTTAGTAGCATTTTCCATATCTTCTTTGAGTTCAGTATTAAAGGGGATTATATAGGTCTATTTATAAACTTTGAGCAAAGATTCACACATTTTCCCAATTAAATCCAAATAGGAGAATGTGTAAATCTTGAGTGAAAGTAAAATAATTGTGTCAAAACACTTAAAAGGCAAACTACTTAATGTTTACAGTATAGATCTACATGAATGTGGTCTAATATTTAATAAGGTATTAGGGGCGGACTGACAAGTCATGGCCCCTGTGTCCTTGCCCAAACTCATAAAAGCCTATGAAAAAGATACCAGGGGCATCTCATGGGGCCCCCTACTGACCCAGGGTCCTCGGGCAGTGCCCGAGTTTCCAAATGGTCAGTCCGCCCCTGTAAGGTATATATTATGTATTTTAACCAGTATACCCATCTGTATTTATTCAATTTACCCTCCTTCATCTTCTGTTTTACTCTTATATATCAATAGACTGTGAACTCTTTTCCCTTTGATATTTATCTCTTATACCTGAATACACGGTAAACTGCTCTACATTCTGTATCATCTCCCTGTATCTCCCCTCTATACTATAAATGCCTGTGTCGTGAATAGCAGGAGATGGTGGACCCTCCATGCAGCCTGTATGCTTAATGGCGGTACAGACCTGTATATAGAGCTTAACAGGTACAGAGAAAACAAAAATCTGTGGTCTCAACAAGTAAATATTTTAAAATATTTTCGCAAAATCAGAAGGACATGTATGAGGCCTCAACACTATATATTTACAGTTTCCAACGGTAGCAGCAGTTAACATTGCTGGCAATGTTTTTTAATACAAGAGGAAATGGAGGTATTACCATGAAATCTAGGAATGTGAGAATTGCATGATAATTCTGAGAAACCACATTCACACATTCAAATGGGAAGCAAAGTAAACTGAGAAGAGTTTCTGCAAGGGGCCATCAGGTAGGAGCTAACATGTTTGATATATTCACAACTACCAAAGGGCGCCACAGCGTGTGGGAGGTGTAGGGGAGACATGTATATCAGTTTCTTTAAATTCCATCCTAGAAAACAATGTTAGGAATCCTCTGATATTTAACAAGAGAATTCCGGAACCATAACCTCATTTAATCTAGTCATTTATAAATGAACAGAGACATTGTTTGTTTCAAAGACACCATGGCTTCAGTGATTAGGAGAAAAATAATCCCAGTATATTGTGGTGAAGGGTACACCGTTGTTACAGAAATAATGCACAGTCTGGTCTGCTCTGTCCTGCAATTAGTCTTTGATCTGTGTAGTTGTGAATTGCTTGAAAAGTTCTTGTCTCCACTTTTAAAGTGTTCTGTGATTTAGAGTGTAAAATTGTTTCTGCATCTCAAAATATCCCGTTTGTTCACTGATATTGAACTGGAACAGGTATAATGGGAATATGTATAGAGAAGCTGTTTAGATTGCTAGAAAAAACCCAAAGGCTAACTGTAGCTAATTGTTTTAGTTTTGGATAGAATGAGAGAGCATTAGGACACATTCACACCTTTGTGGTATATTATTTGGCTGGTAATGTAACAAAACATCAGCAAAAATTAATAATTTTGTCACGCAGGGCTCCACAACACCTGGTATTATGTTACTGGGCCTTGCAGGGTGCTGAAATGCATGTGCATTGGAGCTGCGTTGTGTTAGAACTTTGGGGTGTCATTCAAAATGACATCACAGTGTGTATTAGAAGCTTCAGAAAGACTCAGATATTAGGCTTTTCATTTCCTGGCTGGAGGATGTCTAGCATTATCTATCCCTTTTCTCCCCAGCCTTACTGTCCCTGGCCTGCCATTTTCTTTCATTGGATTTCAGTTTTTTCAATCATAGAGGCTCATCAGCATACATGGCCATTACCTAGATCAGTCTGCATGCAAATACATTCTGCTGAAGAATTCGCATTCCTTCATACCTCAAATCTTCCATCAATGCATTTTAATATTTTTATAACTCCTCTAAAGAGCATACATAGGGCTTCCATCAGCGCTGTTGAGAAGAGTACTGAAGCGGGGTGCTGTGAAGTTTTATAGTAAGATATGTACAGCAACTTGCTGGCCCCTCCAACCCAGCTATGATAGGCCTTCGTTGCATAGAGAGATAAGAGACCAAATATGATGCCACTGTGTCCAAAATAAAGTATGTAATGAAAACAGAACAATTGTATTGAAAAATGTAATTAGCATGTTGATGAAGATAAAAAATGAAAGGGGAAGGCAAAATGTGTGTAGTTTAAACTGCAGCTTTAACCGCCTCCCGCCTGCCATATAGTAATATGACGGACGCAAGGCGATTCTCTCGTTCTGGGAGGATGTCATATGATGTCCTCCCATTCTAACCACGCATGCGAGGCTCCCGCATTACGCTTTTATTCCATGTCCTGTCTTTCCCCCTGCACCCCATGCTTGATCTCCTGTGTATGACCCTGGCTAGCCCTGACTACGCTTTTATTTATGTATATGTATATATTGGGTAAAGGTTTTGGTTATTTGGTTTTTGTTTGCACTGTGCATTTTGTATACTGGTGTATCTCACAATAAATTATATTATCTACATCACTCCTGAAGCCTGATATTCCCTGTGTCAGTTCACACATCTCTGGTCATATCTGGATTACTGACAGAGTAGTTGGAACTTAAGCATCCACTGTCTAGTCCTCATAATGAATTTCTGGTAGAATTATTTAGACCTTATTCTTCACAATAACTTCTTCATGTTTGACGGAAAATTCTAACGTCAAACTCAGAGAGTTGCGATGGATGCAGTATGTGCACCCTCCTATGCATGTCTGCACCTAGGCTGGTGGGAAAAACCGCAGTGTATATTAACTCCAGATATCAAGACTACGTTGTTTTGTGGGTTTGCTATATGGATGATGTCTTAGTGGTGTGGAGGGGTTAATCGGAGGAATTCTAATTATTTATACATGAATTAAATTCTAATGACAAAAATATCTACTTAACATACAAAATGGACCAATGTGAAATGGAATTCCTTGACTTGGAAATAAAAAAGGTGGGAGATAAGATTGAAACTACCACCTTCCGCAAACCCACAGCGGGTAATACCCTTCTCCACGCCACTAGCCATCATCCCTGGCCACTCATTAAAGGGATTCCTTATGGACAGTTCCTCAGAAGTCGGACAAACTGTTCAAATATAGATGACTATCATGTTGAAAGCCAGGAATTGCAGGAAAGGTTCAAAGCGAGAGGATACCCCAGGTCGGTATTGGAGGCAGGTAGAGTAAGAGCATTAAAACAAGATAGGATACAGCTACTACTAAACAACAAAGATAAAAAGAAACAAAAATATGATAAAGTTGGGTTGGTTACTAGATATGGAACTCATTGGAGTCATATAAATAAACATTGGCACATCCTTACGTCGGACAAGAGAATACAGGATATAATAGGGAATAGGCCTTGAATTATAGCTAAAAAGGCCCCTACAATAAGAGATACTTTGGTGTGAAGTGAGTACAGAAGGAGTAGGAGTAGAGGTGAACCCATGTACAGTGGGGATCGAAAGTTTGGGCACCCCAGCGAAAAATTTGTATTCATGTGCATAAAGAAGCCAAGGAAAGATGGAAAAATCTCCAAAAGGCATCAAATTACAGATTAGACATTCTTATAATATGTCAACAAACGTTAGATTTTATTTCCATCATTTACACTTTCAAAATAACAGAAAACAAAAAAATGGTGTCTGCAAAAGTTTGGGCACCCTGCAGAGTTAATATCTTGTACTGTCCCCTTTGGCAAGTATCACAGCTTGTAAACGCTTTTTGTAGCCAGCCAAGAGTCTTTCAATTCTTGTTTGAGGTATCTTTGCCCATTCTTCCTTACAAGTCTTCCAGTTCTTTGAGATTTCTGGGCTGTCTGTCATGCACTGCTCTTTTAAGGTCTATCCATAGATTTTCAATTATGTTGAGGTCAGGAGATTATGAAGGCCATGGCAAAACCTTAAGTTTACGCCTCTTGATGTAATCCCCCGTGGATTTCGAGGTGTGTTTAGGATCATTATCCATTTGTAGAAGCCATCCTCTCTTTAACTTCAGCTTTTTCACAGATGGCATCAAGTTACCATCCAAAATTTGCTGAAATTTTATTGAATCCATTTTTCCTTCTACTCGTGAGATGTTCCCTGTGCCACTGGCTGCAACACAACCCCAAAGCATGATTGATCCAACCCCATGCTTAACAGTTGGACAGAGGTTCTTTTCATTCAATTCTGTGCCCCTTCTTCTCCAAACGTACCTTTGCTCATTCCGGCCAAAAAGTTCAATTTTAACCTCATCGGTCCACAGAACTTGTTTCCAAAATGCATCAGGCTTGTCTATATGTTCATTTGCAAAGTTCAAACGATGATTTTTGTGGTGAGGACGTAGAAGAGGTTTTCTTCTGATGACTCTTCCATGAAGACCATATTTGTACAAGTATCTCTTTATAGTGGAATAGTGTACCACAACTCCAGTGTCTGCCAGATCTTTCTGGAGGGATTGTGCAGTCAAACGTGGGTTTTGAATTGTTTTTTTCTCACAATCCTGCAAGCTGTTCTGTCTGATATTTTTCTTGGTCTTCCAGATCTTGCTTTAACTTCCACTGTTCCTGATGACTGCCGTTTCTTAATTACATTCCAAACAGAGGATATTGACATCTGAAAACGCTTTGCTATCTTCTTATAGCCTTCTCCAGCTTTGTGAGCGTCAACTATTTTCAGTTTTCTAGACAACTGCTTAGAAGAACCCATCGTGCTGATTGTTGGGGCAAGGTCAGATGAGTCTGGGCATTTAAAACCTTTGAGATTGACATCACCTGGTCTTCCCAGACGATGATTGAGAACAATCCATGACACTGGCAGGTCTCAGCTAGGCAAAGGGGGCAGTGCATGCTATAAATTCTGCAGTGTGCCCAAACTTTTGCAGACGCCATTTTTTTGTTTTCTGTTATTTTGAAAGTGTAAATGATGGAAATAAAATCTAACTTTTGTTGACATATTATAAGAATGTCTAATCTGTAATTTGATGCCTTTTGGAGATTTTTCCATCTTTCCTTGGCTTCTTTATTAATACAAATTTTTCGCTGGGGTGCCCAAACTTTCGATCCCCACTGTATATACAACCACCTATTAAGGGCATGTTTCCATGTACACATTGTTCCATATGTAGACATGTCGATAAGATTGGAGAATTTTAGGATTCCACAGGCATGAGAACATATTCCATCAACTCTTTTCTTAATTGTTCATCATCATGGGTAATATATAAAATTGTATGCCCATGTAATAAGATCTATATTAGTAAGACAAAAAGAGTTTAGACGTAGAAGATAACTCATCCCTAAAAGGAATAAAATGTGCAGTCATCTTCCAGTTGTCGCTGTCAGAGAGGAGAGGTGATAAGGACAAGATCTTGTTACAAAAGGAAGCAAGGTGGATCTTTTTATTAAATACTATGAGTCCCCCTGGACGTAATAATGATCTGTCCTTACAGCCTTTTTTATAAAAATTATAAACAAAGAGATTTTTTGCCTATCGATGTTAATGTGACATTGCTGGATGTGTAGAGCCTGAAATATGGAGAAGAGACAAACAAGTACCTTTTAGGGTTCCCATGTAGGGAACTAGGTTTTCTGTTTGCATTTGTTATATATTGAAGACTGGAGGATTATATCCTTTCAGGATTCCACATGTAGACCAACTAGGAGGGGGCACCCACGTGGTACACACAGTTTAGATTTATCCCAGGTGACTGCTTTAAGAGGTGGAACATAGTGTGATAAAGTAGATATATAGGCATGTCAGACATCCAATCCTTAGCTATGCCCTGAAGAAGCCCCGGTCAGTGGGAGGGGCAAAACATGTAGGCGGAAGGGATCGCGTCCTCCTTTCACGTGAAATCCCCTGCCGAGAAGCTGGAGTGCACTCCGGCTCTCCTGACTCACTGTGTGAACACTGCATACTGTGCTGCTAGCTGTGCTGTTTTATCCTTGGATACTGCTACCTGGGACTGCATGATCACTTGTTTTACTTTACCAGCACGGATGTCCTGAGAGCCACATGGTGAGACTGTTCCATTTATCTGTTGCATTGAGTGATGGACTTATTCTACGGCCTATGGACTACAATCAGCTACCAAGATGTAGGCTGGACCTGTTTAGTGCCGACTTTGTCCTTTTGAAGCTCTGATTACAGTGATGTGAACAAAGGAGGATTTGAGCATACCATACACAGTATGCAAACTTCTATAGCTACTTTGTTGCTTTTTTGCCTTCCTCCATAGGAATACTTTGTGGAGTGGACACAGCAGGGTATTTAGGGAGTTTCCATCAGCATAGTGAAAGATGACAGGGAGAGGTGTGGAGGGCTGGTCTATTTCACCTGGATCCCTCCATCCCTGTAAGGGTGGGGGGTGAGTAGGGGGGATCTCTTGGGGGGTTGGGGGGTGACCTGGGGAGTGGCGAGGGTGGGGTGTTGGGGTGGGATTCCATCTTTATGGGGGGCTCCTATGGTGTAGGGGGAGTCGTTTTGGGCGTGGGTGTGTTGTGGGGGGAGGGGATAGATGGGTTTATGCACTGAATTGTTCATTGTTTACGTCCAATAAATATATTCTGTTCATTAGCCATTGAGATGCTTCATCCTTTATTGTGAGCGTTGTTTTGCACTTATCAGTGGTTGTAGGGGAAAATAATATGAAGGACCTCCAGGTTTGGTACAAGTGGAAAAGTATTTTATAGGATAAGGGTATCATATTCAATATATTATAAAAGTCAGATATTTGTCCTTTAAGAGAAGGACCAATCAAAAAGGTCCTCTTGAAGTGGGTCAATTTAGAGAATTGAGAATTCATCATCATCAAGGTGTAGTGGCAGATTTGCAAGTATTTGTAGAATCCTTGTTTTGGTAATTCAAATTATCTTGAAGCCCTGCAAAGGAATACAGTTTTCTAGTTCTAACCAAATGACCAAATTGAAATGAGCCCTTAGAAATCCAAGGCGAGAACATCTACAAAGTCAGGCTGTCCACAATTGCTGGGTTGAAAAGAAAATATTATTGATGAGTTTATTGTTAGGGAGAATTGACAGTTACATTCCACATAAGCCCTCTAAGAAATGGCATAGTGTGAAGCAAGTTGGATAAGTGTATATCGATATTGCTGTTCCATAGCATGGAGTTAGGATGGATGGGAGCCATCCATAGCTTCTCCACTTTGGTCCAAAGTTTACAGGCATGTATAGTAAACCAGGAGGCCAAAGTTCTCAAAAAGGCAGCCCTGTAGTATCTGAGGAGATATGGAAAGGCAAGGCCACCTTGGTTAGAGGAGTTGTCTGAAACATATTAGCATTTTTTTCAATGTTTCTTACAGCCAGTTCCTTCAGATTGGCATGAAGTTTGATAATGTCTTGAGATTTTAATTCCTTTAGCTTTAGTTCAGCAGATGTTTTAGTAGCATTTGCATCCTTCTTAAGTGTGGTTGATAAAGCTATGCATCTAATCGCTGATTTGTGAGTTTCCCCAAAGTGCACCATGAGGCACATCTGTGGAAATATTTTCTTTAAGGAGTGGATTCTAGTTCCATTTCAAAGGACTCATGCTGCATAAGCAAAAATTCATTGAGTTTCCAGTGGCACATTTTACGTTGAAATGAAATAAAATCAATATGCAACATTAGCCCATTGGCATGGGCTTTTAGGACCAATTTTCACCAACTTGGTTCGCTGTGGTGCATTGTTGTAGGGCATTCTACTCATTTGAATGGGCTGTTCAATGCACCACAACAAGTGCACATATCACAAAGCAATAGTGTGAATGGGCCATGAGACATTTGTCTAGTGCTTATTTACACTGACTTCAGTATATTGGCAGCAGCTCCTAATTGGTAGGCTTGCTGAAATTGGACACACCAGCAATGGAACCCTCAAATTATGATATACTCATTGATATTCAGACCATGTATGAGCATAAATATTTTGCATCAGTGTGGATTATAAATTATTATTCCATAACAAGACCACAGTGGAAGTCTGGATGACCTTTGTATAGGTAAATCTGAGATCCAGTATTGGTCTGGACTATATTCCTATTTTCATGCAACAGGCAGATTGTGTTTGATAAATAACTTAAGTAATACTTTATGACATTGGTAGGACCCAGCAGATGCTAGACTTTGTCTTTATTTATTTTACAAATACAGTAAAGCATTTGAAATATGTTTATGTAAATTATTTTACACTGCTCAGAAAAATTAAAGGAACACTTTTTAATCAGAGAATAGCATCAAGTCCATTAAACTCCTGGGATATTGATCTGGTCAATTAAGTAGCAGAGGTGGTTGTTAATCAGTTTCAGCTACTTTGATGTTATTGAAATTAACAACAGTTGCACTAGATGGGCAATAATGAGATGATCCCCAAAACAGGAATGGTTTTACAGGTGGAGGTCACTGACATTTTTCCCTACTTTTTTTCTGTTTTTCACTAGTTTTGCATTTGGCTAGGGTCAGTGTCACTACTGGTACCATGAGGCGATACCTGGACCCTACAGAGGTTGCACAGGCAATCCAACTCCTCAAGGATGGCACGTCAATACGTGCCATTGCTAGAAGGTTTGCTGTGTCTCCCAACACAGTCTCAAGAGCATGGAGGAGATTCCAGGAAACGGGCAGTTACTCTAAGAGTGCTGGACAGGGCCGTAGAAGCTCCTTAACCCATCTGCAGGACTGGTATCTGTTTCTTTGTGCAAAGAGGAACAGGATTAGCACTGCCAGAGCCCTACAAAATGACATCCAGCAGGCCACTGGTGTGAATGCCTCTGACTAAACAATCAGAAACAGACTTCATGAGGGTGGCCTGAGGGCCCTGTGCTCACTGCCTGGCACCACAGAGATTGATTGGCATTTGCCATTGAACACCACAATTGACAGGTCCGCCACTGGCGCCCTGTGCTTTTCACAGATGAGAGCAGGTTCACCCTGAGCACATGTGACAGATGTGAAAGGGTCTGGAGAAGCCGTGGAGACCGTTATGCTGCCTGTAACATTGTTCAGCAAGACTGTTTTGGTGGGTCAGTGATGGTCTGGGGAGGCATATCTATGGAGGGACGCACAGACCTCTATAGGCTAAACAATGGCACCCTGACTGCCATTAGGTATCGGGATAAAATCCTTGGACCCATTATCAGACCCTACGCTGGTGCAGTGGGTCCTGGGTTCCTGCTGGTGCACGACGATGCCTGGTCTCATGTGGCAAAGAGTATGCAGTCAGTTCCTGGAGGATGAAGGAATTGATGATCGAATGGCCCCCACGCTTGCCTGACCTAAATCCAATAAAATACGTCTGGGATATCATGTTTCAGTCCATCCGACACCACCTCAGACTGTCCAGGAGCTCAGTGATGCCCTGGTCCAGATCTGGGAGGAAATACCCCAGGACACCATCTGTCGCCTCATTAGGAGCATGCCCTGACATTGTCAAGCATGCATACAAGCACATGGGGGCCATACAAACTACTGAGTACCATTCTGAGTTGCTACAATGAAATTTCAGCAAAATGGACTAGCCTGCTGCATCATTTTTTCACTTTGATTTTCAGGGTGTCTTTGAATTCAGTCTTCTGTAAGTTGATACTTTTCATTTCCATCAAACCACGGGGCATCCTTATGTTCCTAACACATTACCCAGTCCATATCAGTATATATATTTGGCATGATATTTTTCTCCATTGAGATCTGATGTGTTTTCAAAGTGTTCCTTTAATTTTTTTGAGCAGTGTATTTGTATATATTGATAACCTAATCACTTCAGTATATGTAGACCTATTATAATTGCTGGTTTTATTGGGACTGGTTATTGCTTTATATCTACCTAGGAGAACAGTATCAATATGCACTATACAGTGGGGAAAAAAAGTATTTAGTCTGCCACCAATTGTGCAAGTTCTCCCACTTAAAAAGATGAGAGAGGCCTGTAATTGGCATCATAGGTAGACCTCAACTATGAGAGACAAAATGAGAAAAAAAATCCAGACAATCACATTGATTTGGAAAGAATTTATTTGCAAATTATGGTGGAAAATAAGTATTTGGCCAATATCAAAAGTTCATCTAAATACTTGGTTATATATCCTTTGTTGGCAATGACAGAGGTCAAACGTTTCCTGTAAGTCTTCACAAGGTTGGCACACACTGTTGCTGGTATGTTGGCCCATTCCTCCATGCAGATCTCCTCTAGAACAGTGATGTTTTGGGGCTGTCACTGGGCAACACGGACGTTCAACTCCCTCCAAAGGTTTTCTATGGGGTTGAGATCTGGAGACTGGCTAGACCACTCCAGGACCTTGAAATGCTTCTTACGAAGCCACTCCTTCATTGCCCGGACGGTATGTTTGGGATCATTGTCATGTTGGAAGACCCAGCCACGTTTCATCTTCAATGCCCTTGCTGATGGAAGAAGGTTTGCACTCTAAACCTAACAATACATGGCCCCATTCATTCTGTCCTGTACATGGATCAGTCGTCCTGGTCCCTTTGCAGAGAAACAGCCCCAAAGCATGATGTTGCCACCCCCATGCTTCACAGTAGGTATGGTGTTCTTTGGATGCAACTCAGCATTCTCTCTCCTCCAAACACAACAAGTTGTGTTTCTACCAAACAGTTCTATTTTGGTTTCATCTGACCATATGACATTCTCCAAATGCTCTCTAGCAAAGTTCAGACGGGCCCAGACATGTACTGGCTTAAGCAGGGGGACACGTCTGGCACTGCAGGATCTGGGTCCCTGGAGGCGTAGTGTGTTACTGATGGTAGCCTTTGTTACGTTGGTCCCAGCTTTCTGCAGGTCATTCACTAGGTCCCCCCGTGTGGTCCTGGGATTTTTGCTCACCATTCTTGTGATCATTTTGACCCCACGGGGTGAGATCTTGCGTGGAGCCCCAGATCGAGGGAGATTATCAGTGGTCTTGTATGTCTTCCATTTTCTAATTATTGCTCCCACAGTTGATTTGTTCACATCAAGCTGCTTGCCTATTGCAGATTCAGTCTTCCCAGCCTGGTGCAGGTCTACAATTTTGTTTCTGGTGTCCTTCGACAGCTCATTGGTCTTCACCATAGTGGAGTTTGGAGTGTGACTGTTTGAGGTTGCGGACAGGTGTCTTTTATACTGATAACAAGTTCAAACAGGTGCCATTGATACAGGTAATGAGTGCAGGACAGAGGAGCCTCTTAAAGAAGAAGTTACAGGTCTGTGAGAGCCAGAAATCTTGCTTGTTTGTAGGTGACCAAATACTTATTTTCCACCATAATTTGCAAATAAATTCTTTCCAAATCAGCCAATGTGATTGTCTGGATTTTTTTTTCTCATTTTGTCTCTCATAGTTGAGGTCTACCTATTATGCCAATTACAGGCCTCTCTCATCTTTTTAAGTGGGAGAACTTGCACAATTGGTGGCTGACTAAATACTTTTTTGCCCCACTGTATTTCCAAAAATATTGGGACACCCCTCCAAATCATTGGATTCAGCTGCTCCAATCACCTCCATGGGCACAGGTGTATAAAATCAAGCACCTAGACATGCAGACTACTTCTACAAACATTTGTGAAAAAACGGTCACTCTCAAGAGCACAGTGAATTCAAGCGTGGTACCATGATAAGTTACCACTTGTGCAATAAGTCCATCCGTGAAATTACCTTGCTACTAAATATTCCACGGTCAGCTGTTAGTAGTATTATAACAAAGTGGAAGCAACTAGGAACAACAGCAACTCAGCTATGAAGTGGTAGGCCACATAAAATGACAGTGTGGGGTTAGTGTATGCTGAAGTTTAGCTAAAGACCTCCAAACTTTGTGTGGCCTTCAGATTAGCACAACAGTGTGTAGAGTGGAAGTAGAGTAATGTTTTTTAGGCAGAGCGTTATCCTCATGCATTTTTAGTTTTTAATTTGTCAATTTATTAATTTTTTATATTATACGTTTACATTAAATATACATTGCTGTCATTATGCGAAGGGTAATAAATAAATGCAATTAAGGTATAGCAAGGAAGTCATATATAAATTGTAATATTAGATTCCTAATTAATTTAGTCAGCATCATATCCTAGTCATTATTATACATATGCCAGTAAGGGTATATAAGTAGTAAGGTATTTATGATTTTAAGATTAGATTATAAATTTATTAAAATAGTGAGAATTAGATCTACATAAGTATTATATACACTATAGTGAATATATAACATTATATTTAATCAATTTCATTAGGGTATGAACAAAGATATTTTTTAACATTTTTTAGCAAATTATTAAAGCATGTTTTATGTATATATAAGATTGTATTATTGTGGTCATTGATAAATTAAATAAGTTAGGGAAATAAAACATGATCCCCAGTGGTGCCCTGCTAAACTGATACCAGTACTAGTGACAATGTGTCAGAAGAAAGTAAAGAATAAAGATACATAGTTTCTGTAGATAGCGGGAACAGTGTACATCCTCGATACATTGTTCATATATAAATAATATTTGGCCCCATTAATATGTCCGCCCCCAAGCGGACTTTGGAAATATGGTGCCGGAATGCCCTATATAAAGATGTCGGCGTAGTGGCGTCCTATCGAATCCCTGAGGAAGCCACGTGACCCTGTGACGCAACGCATAGGGGAGTGGCTCTGACGTCACGACGCCAACACAGCAGAACAGCGAGTACTGTCAATAAGCACGGGCACACACTGAGGAAAAGGTTTTTCACAAACAAAACGCTATATTTATTCTGTCATCATGTGAGTGCGCATTGTTATGCATTTATTAAAATTCTTATGCAAAAAGGATAAGGCACTATGTGAAGACTTTTCTTTTTCATGTGTAAACTGGAGGATTAAAGGAAAGTGGAGGAAATAAGGGATATACCTCTGCAGGACAAGGGGAGAAATCCCTATCCATCCATCCCACACCCACAGCACAGGAGGAAATTGGAAAATCCACCAGTTGAAGGAGAATATTGCCACTATCCACACACAGGATTGTAGCATGGTTATTTATATTTAATATAATTAAGGACTAGATTTATCCACATAAAGGTAGGATTATATAGTGAGGTGAGTGTGTACACCAATTGTTTTCAGCACAGCAAGATCACCAATAAGGACTTTTCATCTATCATTTTTGATTGCTTTCATTGCACTTTATTTGTTACAGTCACGTTTATATAATTTTATTCCATTCTTGGAGGTTTTTATTGTATATAAATATTAAGGTTTGATACCACTATATGTCACTCATTTTAGTGATTTACTGATTGTTTTAAATCTAGCACTTAGGTGTTCACAATTTTAATTGATTTTATTGACTCACGTATTGATTTGGGAGGATATAATAGTTGATCTTATTGATATTATCAATCTAAATTAGCTTTTTTAGTTTTAAGGTGGAGCGCGAAACATATGTATTATTAATTAATTATTTCAACACAGTCTTATGAGTATCTGAATTAGTGTTGATGCACCATTACTTTATAATTATAGTAGGAATATTGTTATATAATACCACACCAGTAGCTCACAAGTATTTTTATATAATTTTTGGGGCTTGGCCCCTTAGTTCTAGTGAAGGGAACTCTAAACGCGTCAGCATACCAAGACTTTTTGGACAATTTCATGCTCCCAACTTTGTGGGAACAGTTTGGGGATGAACCCTTCCTGTTCCAACACGACTTTGCACTAGTGCATAAAGCAAAGTCCATAAAGACATGGATGAGCGAGTTTTGGGGTGGAGAAACTTGACTGGCCTGCATAGAGTTCTGATCTCAACTCGATAGAACATCTTTAGGATTAATTAGCGCGGAGACTGCAAACCAGGCCTTCTCATTCTACAACCGTACCTCAACTCACAAATGCGCTTCTGGAAGAATGGTCAAACATTCCCATAGACACCCTCTTAAATCTTGTGGACAGCTTTCCCAGAAGAGTTTAACCTGTTATAGCTGCAAAGGATGGGCCAACTCAATATTGAACCCTGCAGACTAAGACTTATATGCCATTAAAGTTCATGTGCGTGTACAGTCAGGCATCCCAACACTTTTGACAATATAGTGTAGCTTTTTGGATTTTTTTTTTTTTAACTTATTAATTATTTTTCAGCAGATTCTGAATACTTAGTCTACAATCGTCTGAGCTCCCACCTCACTGACAACAACCTTCTAGACCCCTTACAGTCTGGCTTTCGCCCCCTACACTCCACCGAAACTGCCCTACTAAAGCTCTCTAATGACCTACTAACTACAAAAACCAATGGCCACTATTGAATACTCCTACTAATCGACCTCTCCGCGGCTTTTGACAAGGTTGACCATCCCCTCCTCCTCAAAAAACTACACTCGTTTGGCCTCAGCGACTCCGCTCTCTCCTGGTTCTCCTCCTATCTATCGCAGCACTCCTTCAGTGTTACCAATAATGCTGCCACCTCCTCCTCACTCCCTCTCTCTGTAGGGGTCCCCCAAGGTTCTGTCCTTGGACCCCGTCTCTTCTCCATCTACACCTCCTCCCTTGGTCACTTGATAAGCTCCCACGGCTTCAATTACCATCTCTATGCTGATGACACACAAATCTATCTGTCTACCCCTCACCGCAAACCCTCAGTTTCCACCCGCATCACTAGCCTACTAAGCGACATATCGGCTTGGATGTCACTCCACTTCCTCAAACTCAACCTTTCCAAAACTGAGCTCCTAGTATTCCCCCCTGCCCGCGTCACCCCCACTGACTTCACCATAAACATCGCTAACACCATCCTCAGTCCATGCCCTCACGCCAGGATACTAGGTGTAATCCTAGACTCCCATCTGTCCTTCCAGCCCCACATCCAATCTCTGACAAAATCATGTAAACTTCACCTCCGCAACATCTTCAAGATACGACCGTTCCTTACCCCGGAAACCACTAAGCAACTTATTCACTCCCTTGTCATATCATGCCTCGACTACTGTAACTCCATCCTCATTAGCCTACCTCATCGCAGGCTATCCCCCCTCCAGTCTATCGTGAACGCTGCTGCCAGACTCATCCACCTCACTAACCGTTCTGTATCTGCCACCCCTCGCTGCCAATCCCTCCACTGGCTCCCAGTTGCCCAACGGATAAAATTTAAAACTCTAACAATGACATATAAAGCCATCCACAACACTGCCCCAATGTACATATCCGATCTTATCTCTAAACATCACCCAAACCGTACACTCTGCTCCTCGCAAGACCTCTTACTCTCTAGCTCCCTTATCTCCTCCTCCCATGCTCATCTCCAAGACTTCTCCAGGGCATCACCCATCCTCTGAAACTTTCTACCCCAATCTATCAGACTATCACCTACTCTACTTGCCTTTCGACGATCACTGAAAACCTTTCTCTTCAGGGAAGCCGATCCCGCCCTCTGCTAACTCTGGAATCCTCTACTCTTCCTACCACTCCATCCCCCACAGTGACTACCTACTGTACCATTCACCCCTCCCTCCTAGATTGTAAGCTCCAAGGAGCAGGGCCCTCAAATCCCTCTTGTATTGTTACTGTATTGTCTCCCACTATAATGTAAAGCGCTGAGCAAACCGTTGGCGCTATATAAATCCTGTATAATAATAATAATAATACAGCTTCTACTTTTCTATATGTTACAACACAAGCTCAGGGCAGGTGTATATTATGACCAAGAACAAAAAAAAAGTATTTTAGAAGAGTAGCACCAACTGTTATTTTAGTACAGGATGACTTCATGAAACTACATCATAATTAAATTATACTGGCTTACGAATATAAAGAGGATTTGAATTTCATGTTAGTAAGGATATTAATTGTCCTGGTAACAATTTGCAATGTTTGATTCGGTTTATTTAAGTGTTCAGCACATTAGTTATGGTAGATATCTGATGTCTAAAGATAAAGCAGAATGAATGTGCAGTTTATTCACCTGGGCATTAGTGAGGTTTGATTTCACTGGACCTTTGTGCTTAAGTCAGCCTCCCCATAATATCTTATTGACACCGGCACACTCAGTTCCAAATGTCTAAGTAATTTTGCACATTATTTCTGCAAACTTAAACTTTGAATACCTTTGGCTGATACTCAAAATCTCTTATTCAAAAACACTGGAGAATGTTAGAAACCAACAACATCCAAATAAAGTAAATTGATTCTGTACGTTACAAAGCACAAATACAGTAAAAGTGTACTGCAGACTTGACCCAACTTTCCCTGCATTTTCCACTTGAAATATCCAATATTAGTCTTCCTTCCCTGCTTGGATTGGGATATAACACATACGGGGAAGTAAACACATTAAAGGAGAGTTTATCCAAAACTGATTGATCCACCATCCAAAGGATGTTAATTATCTGTTTGTTAAAACCTTAGTGGGTTTCTGTGGAGAGATTTACTGCCCTGATATTTTAACCTTCCACCTTATTTATATCACAGAAGGATCACAGACCGCAATAAAAATCTGACAGAAACTCATAATCTTCTGCAATCTAAAAAGCTAAAAAAATATATATATACTTCCAACAGGCATGTTAAAGCAGAAGCACCACAAACAGAAAACACTATTTAAAGTGGAACTACACCACCACTAACCAAAAATGCTGTTTAATTAATTTTGAATATTCAAAGCAAACTCACACATCCATGCTCCATCCCATTACTTTTGGTCCCTTAACAAGTGGGAGGCACATATGCAAACTGTTGTACTTCCTACACCGTTCACTTGATTTGGATGTAAATACCTTCAAATTAAAGCTGACAGTCTGCAGTTAAAGCACATCTTGTTCGTTTCATTTCAAATCCATTGTGGTGGTGTATAGAGCCAAAAATGTTAGAATTGTGTTGATGTCCCAATATTTATGGACCTGACTGTATATTACCCACTAGTCCATTAGTCTTTGATTCACCTTGAAAAGCTCCCAATACCCTTAACATCCCTTTTACCCCAGCACAACGTATAAAACTCAGGTCATCAGAAGAGGAAGAATATAGAGAAGAGCATCTGGAGAGGTTTCGGAAAGTGCAAAATTATGAATGCATCGCAGATACAGCCTGGTGTTATTATATATTTACACCAGCAATTTTCTTCATTCTTCGATCATGAGAATTTAAAATCATATAAAGGACATTGGGTGGAATTCATAAAGGGTGTCATAGACACCGTTTAGAATTTCATCTGGCCACTGCACTAAAATTGTTGGTGCCTGCTTGGACCTGTTTTATATCTGTTGGAGCCCAGCACTGAGGAAGGAGTGTCTATACTGTGTACTCCCTCTCTGGTCATAGTGCCTGTCATAAAGACAAGCTCATGGCCGACTAGTTTTGTAGTGCACTAGGGGGAGCCTGTTGGGAAACTAAGAGACTAGCTGCTGTTGACTGACAGTGCATTTCATTGGGTGTATCTATAGCTGCTATTTAGTCCAACAGTGGTTTTCAAACTAGCCCATTGCCGTGCCCTATCAAGCAAGATGGACCTGATGGGGAACTATTCTGATAGGGAAGAAGTTAGTAGATGAATGCGGCTGTGGGGAGTAGTTCCCAATTAAGTCCACCTGGTCCCAGACATTGATTAGTGTGCTCCCTGTTAAAAGGCAGTCCCAAGTACAGGGCATGTGAACTTGCCCACACTGTCTGGCGTAGCCCAGGAACCCCAAGGGCTTACAGTATGGAGTGGATGGCAGGGATGAGCCCGCTCCGCACTGCCCACAAACTAGCGGCAATTCTTTAAAAAAATCTGTAGCTGCCATTGCAACAGGTTCTTAAAATGACAGTAGTGATAACTACTTGAATTTATATCAGGCTCCGGTGATGTTACAATGCTTGCCTGAATAAGGCATAGGTAGTTTTAAGGGAACTACTACAAGAAAGATGTTGTCAGTGCTAATTCCCCAGATTGCCACTTTGTCTGTTGTCACACTAATGAAAATTTTTTTCCAATGTCATTAATTCTCTTGTACTATTTACTCTCTCTCTCTCTCTGATGTTCTTTTCCCTGACCTTTTGCTGTCTGCTTTTTGTTGCTTCGGCCTGATTTACTTTTTTTGCTGTAGAAAACCATGGTTAATCTTAGACCATTGTTCATTAAAGCTAATGAAAGAAGCAACACAATACTGGTAATTATCCATTTAACATTTTTAGTATTGCACCCCAATGCAGTGTGCACAACCCTATCAATACCAGTGAGATGAATTTGTATGTGCTTTTCCTTGTGTTGTAACTATGAAATGTCTGTGGTCCCTTTGTTATGGTCATATCTTCTCTACTTCCTTCACTTTTACTTTACAACTTCTCATGCTTCCTGATTTGCTGTTTTGTGCATCTACATGTTTTGCCTGTTTGCACTGCCTCCACATCTAGTCCAGTGTGACAGATGCACTCACATACTGTAGGTCTCTCACTGATGCTTGCGTAAATGATTAAGGGTCCATGTACACATTCCCTGTGTTAGGCAATCGAAAAAAGAGTATGGACAGAATAATATCTGTAGCTATCTAAAACATTATCTTCACTAGAAGCTTTATGAGTCTAAATATACTGCCCACAAAGGAAATTAAATTTCATTTGATTACACTAATTATATCAATGGAATAAGTGGGAGGAAGCACTGAACCATGTGTTCCTTGTAATTAGTGGCACTATATTTGGAAATGACAAAAATAATAACCACAGAGGAAACAAGTAAATACATGTAAATAATCATTAATGAGACAACAAGATGTCTGTGAAATTTACAGTATGTCAAAACAGGCATCTGGCATAACTGAAAATGACCAAAAATATGAATTTATAATAAATATTAGCAAAACCTACATATGCAGAAGCAGGTCACATGTGGGCATCACAGTCCCATATTTTGCAGTGAATTATAGAATCCAATTTTTTATTCGTGAATGTGCAAAAGTGGCCAGCTTATACTTTACATGATACTAGATAGACAGTTTATGGGCTTGCTGAGTAAGTTGATAGAAACCACATTAATAAAGCACAAAGTGTAATAGCCCAAAGTAACCAGTTAGATCTTATTTCTAAATTGATCTCAGAGTCTGAGTGTTATTCATTGTTGTTTACATAAATAACTTAAGTTTTGTACACACTGGCCAAAAATCAGCCAAAAACAGTCGGTTCAGCAGCAAATGGCCGACTTTCAGCCTGTGTATACAGCTGCCTGACCAGCTTCAGTCAAACGAGCATTCTGGAAAACCAGCATCTGATCAGCGCATTCAGCCAATGGTTGCAAGCCTTGATCAGTGTGTGCAGGTGGGGGTATGGCTACCCTGTCAGAACACAATAGCTCAGGGAGTGACATTGCCACACTAGCATTGCATAGTTAGTACAGGGACATCAAAGTTTTTTTTTTCATTCAGTCCACTGGGACATGTGTACCCAGCATATCTAGTGATCCTGCCAAAAAGGGCCTTCCTCCCACAGGCTAACACTATATGCCCTGCAGTGAAATAACTGTCCCCTGTACAACTGCTGTATGTTCCAGGACTACAAGACAGCATGGTTATGTACACTGATAACTAGAGATGAGCGAATTATTCAAAAATTCGATTCGGCTGATTCGCCGAATTTGCGGGAGAAATTCGATTCGATGCAAATTTATTCGCCGCAAATTTAACTTATTTAAAGGGTTTCTAGGCTTCAGAGAGCCTTTATATTAGTGCAGAACACTGTACCTTTAATTTAAATGCCCTTGGAGTCTGCTGGGGAAGAGAAATAATACTGTCAGTCAGTATGACATGCAGATGAGTGCCGTCGATCTTAGAATCACCGCACACTTCACTCATTTGGGCAGTCACGGGGCACGACGAAGAAGAAGAAGAAGAAGAATGAAAAGAAGAATGAAAAGAAGAAGAAGAATGAAAAGAAGAATGAAAAGAAGAAGAAGAAGAATGAAAAGAAGAAGAAGAAGAATGAAAAGAAGAATGAGAAGAAGAATGAAAAGAAGAATGAGAAGAAGAATGAAAAGAAGAATGAGAAGAAGAATGAAAAGAAGAATGAGAAGAAGAATGAAAAGAAGAGGAAGAAGAAGAATGAAAAGAAGAAGAAGAAGAATGAAAAGAAGAAGAAGAAGAAGAATGAAAAGAAGAATGAAAAGAAGAAGAAGAAGAATGAAAAGAAGAATGAAAAGAAGAATGAGAAGAATGAAAAGAAGAATGAGAAGAATGAAAAGAAGAAGCAGAAGAATGAAAAGAAGAAGAAGAAGAATGAAAAGAAGAATGAGAAGAAGAATGAAAAGAATGAAAAGAAGAAGAAGAAGAATGAAAAGAAGAAGCAGAAGAATGAAAAGAAGAAGAAGAAGAAGAATGAGAAGAGGAATGAAAAGAAGAATGAAAAGAAGAAGAAGAAGAATGAAAAGAAGAAGAAGAAGAATGAAAAGAAGAAGAAGAAGAATGAAAAGAAGAAGAAGAATGAGACGAAGAATGAAAAGAAGAAGAATGAGACGAAGAAGAATGAAAAGAAGAAGAAGAAGAAGAATGAAAAGAAGAAGAAGAAGAAGAATGAAAAGAAGAAGAAGAATGAAAAGAAGAAGAAGAATGAAAAGAAGAAGAAGAAGAATGAAAAGAAGAAGAAGAATGAAAAGAAGAATGAAAAGAAGAAGAATGAGAAGAAGAAGAAGAAGAAGAATGAAAAGAAGAAGAAGAATGAAAAGAAGAAGAAGAAGAATGAAAAGAAGAATGAAAAGAAGAAGAATGAAAAGAAGAAGAAGAAGAATGAAAAGAAGAAGAAGAAGAATGAAAAGAAGAAGAAGAAGAAGAATGAAAAGAAGAAGAAGAATGAAAAGAAGAAGAAGAAGA
Organism: Staurois parvus; assembly: GCF_062004578.1. Taxonomy (NCBI): domain Eukaryota; kingdom Metazoa; phylum Chordata; class Amphibia; order Anura; family Ranidae; genus Staurois; species Staurois parvus. The sequence continues at coordinate 8,627,766 of NW_028317876.1, read as the reverse complement.
AGAATGAAAAGAAGAATGAAAAGAAGAAGAAGAAGAATGAAAAGAAGAATGAAAAGAAGAATGAAAAGAAGAATGAAAAGAAGAAGAAGAAGAAGAATGAAAAGAAGAATGAAAAGAAGAAGAATGAAAAGAAGAAGAATGAAAAGAAGAAGAATGAAAAGAAGAAGAATGAAAAGAAGAAGAAGAAGAAGTAGAAAGATGAAAAGAAGAATGAAAAGAAGAAGAAGAAGAATGAAAAGAAGAATGAAAAGAAGAATGAAAAGAAGAAGAAGAAGAATGAAAAGAAGAATGAAAAGAAGAAGAATGAAAAGAAGAAGAAGAAGAATGAAAAGAAGAATGAAAAGAAGAAGAATGAAAAGAAAAATGAAAAGAAGAAGAAGAAGAATGAAAAGAAGAATGAAAAGAAGAAGAATGAAAAGAAGAATGAAAAGAAGAAGAAGAATGAAAAGAAGCAGAAGAAGAATGAGAAGAAGAATGAAAAGAATGAAAAGAAGAAGAATGAAAAGAAGAATGAAAAGAAGAAGAAGAAGAATGAAAAGAAGAAGAATGAAAAGAAGAAGAAGAATGAAAAGAAGAATGAAAAGAAGAATGAAAAGAAGAAGAATGAAAAGAAGAAGAGGAATGAAAAGAAGTATTCCAGTACAGCAAAAAGTGTATCTGCAGAGAGCTCCGCTATTTCTGACAGTTCTCTGACAGTTCCTTCACATTTACAGCGGTTGAAACATTGTATCTATTTATTTCCCAATAAAAACATCTGTATCCTAAATGGAAACAAATAGATACAATGTTTCAACTGCTGTAAATGAACTGTCAGAACTGTCAGAAATAGCGGAGCTCTCTGCAGTGACACTTTTGCCGGCTGATCGAGAAAAATTCGATTCGTGCACCCGAAGTTGGCTAAAATTCGGATTCGATGCGAATCGAAATTTTTCCCGATATTCGAAACGAATTTCACTTCGCCTGGTTCGATTCGCTCATCTCTACTGATAACACTTGTGCTTACTGCAAGTCAGTGCCCACATCTACAATTCCAATGAGCCTGCTCACAATCTGTGTCTGTAGGAACAGAGCTCACGGGAATGGTAGTCCAGTGGAGCACTCTGCATCTAAAAGTAATGACACCCTCCTCCCATCTTTGGTGGTGTGAAGAGTTCTTTAGCTAGAAAGAGTCAGCAGGAGTTTGTCATTGCACCTGAGATCCATTGACTGTGGGTGCAATTCTTTGCAGGCGCTTGTGAAAAAAGGTGAACTTAGCCTTTAAGCCCATCCCGCCGCCACCTCCCAAGCCTTTATGAGTTTCTTTAGAAACATTTATGCTGGTAGGCAGTGGTGGGCATTCCAATCATGTGACTGCTGTGACTAGCAGTCACAGTGGTCACATAATTGGAAATGTCCCAATGCCAGTAACTGTGCTGAGTGCGTAGGGTGTGTGCTCTCAGCACAGGAAACTGTTTACATAAGGCAGCGTTTCTCAACTCCAGTCCTCATGGACCCCCAACAGGTCATGTTTTCAGGATTTCCCTCAGATGAAACAGCTGTGGTAATTACTAAGGCAGTGAAACTGATCAAATCACCTGTGCAAAATAATGGAAATCCTGAAAACATGACCTGTTGGGGGTCCATGAGGACTGGAGTTGAGAAACACTGACATAAGGGAAGCATATATGCAACCTCTTGGCTTTAAAGCTCAGAGCCATGAGACCGCATATATAGATACCTCTGGCAGGAACTTGTTCAAGGCTTCAGGGACTTAGAGGATGAATTTAAGACATATCTATGGTCATATATTCATGTCCACACTTCAATTCAATTATTTCTAGCCCAGGGGCGGACTGACAACTCATGGGGCCCCCGGCAATAGGGGATCATGGGGCCCCTTTGTCCTTGCCCAAACTCAAAAAAGCCTATGAAAAAGGTACCAGGGGCATCTCATGGGGCCCCCTACTGACCCCGGGCCCTTGGGCAGTGCCTGAGTTTCCAAATGGTCAGTCCGCCCCTGTTCTAGCCTACTCCTGTTGAGCCGAATGACCTTTAAGTTTGAAATCTTACTTTGAGAAGAGTCCCATACATTTACTTCCTTGAATTCTCCGGCATGGATTCACTATGCCCTGCACTCATGGCATGAAAGGGGATTTTTCAAATTCGCTTATATTGGATTGTCAAAATAACTATTGTTTTTATTGTTATTACAATGATGATGTTAAAAAAAATTAAAGCATACGCTGAGACTATAGATCTCCTTTAGGACATCTAGGATGTGGTAAGTGAAAAAAACAAAACATCACAAGGCATATGCAGAGGAAGAGAGAAGATGTATATGGATACAAAAACAAAATGTTTAGCAAGAGGGAATTCATGCATTTGCAAGTTTTGTCTTTGGGATAAGATCTGAAAATTAAGTATACATTGAAGTCACTAATTAACATTACAAGGAACCTTTTTATTTGGTATTTATATATTTAATTTAGAGACTAGTAGTATAAAAATACAGTGTTACAACTAAAATACTGGGTTGACATAAAATAATTAAAATGATTATAAACAGCCTCGATAGGCACTGATTTACAAGGTAGAATTACAGTTTGCAAATCATCACTTTCCAAGGAGAATGAAGTTAGAACATTGTTCTCAAGCAGGTAATTAGTAAGCTGCTGCCGTAGACTTTGGAAATGATGTATGCTAACTATGCAACTGCCTACAGTGGCAAGGTTAAACAATGGTACATTTACGTTTTATGCGGTAAACAAATATCATGGTTGTGATGTCTTTCCACCAATCAAACTGATTAAAGCAGAAACTGTATCTGAGCACCACAAACTGAAACCTCTATGTAATTAAGTTTTAATATTCAAAGCAAAATTACCCATCCATCCATGTCTCCATTCTTTGTTTTGTTGAGAAATCATTTTGAAAAACAACGCCCTAGCATTTCTAGCCATGACTATCTTGAGTAAGGGCAGATAATTCATGTAGCACAGCCTTTCTCAACCCTTGAAATAATGTTCTGGTCTTAGGGAACCTTCTGCTAAAAATTACATTATCTATAGCTCATGATACATTAGTGTGATTGTCCGTGGAAAGAATGCTCCTTACACTTTAGGAAGAATTACCCCATTACAGATAGCTAAAAAAGATCAATGGTGTCAGTGGAAACTTATCTGGGAGGCAGAAATTGCTCATTCTTTAAGGAACCCCTAGCAACCTCTGGAGAAACCCTGGTTGAGAAATCTTGATGTAGCATTTACATCCTGGAATCCATCTGCTGAGGCATGCAGGAAGGAGGGTGTGCTTAGCTGAGAAAGCCCCTCCTCCACTCCTTAAGATGAAAGAAACATATTCCCATGAAGGCTTCTGGAAAGTGTGACATCATTTTGGCCAAGGCCATAAACCAAGAAGCAACTGAAGAAATGTAAAAAAAAAGTTTAAAACGAGAAAATATACTCTTATCTATTTACTAACAATAGCAACAAAAGGATTTAAAAATAGTTAATGTTGTTCAAGAGAGATGATTTCCGCGTTAATAATTTACAGATGTGTACTGGGTGCTTCAATATTCAAAACTGAAACTCCAAAAACACAGTTTTTATAAAACGAAATATGAATAATGATGTTGATCTAAATAATTGTTGTTTCAATGCCAACAAGTCTACTCATCATTAATAAACAGCATGTGCCTTTACTGGTCTAAAAACATGCATAAAAGAAATTTATGGAAAAGAAATGGAAAAGAAATTCTTTTCCAGCCAAATCAGAGCTAGCCCGTTAAGTATGTATATTTAAAGGGATACCAGGGATATGTACTCTGATAAAACTGCATACAAAGAGCCCTGTGTCTGCATTTAACCTTATTAGAAAGCATGAAGAACCTAGAAGATCATACTACTGATGACCCCAGTACAACTTTAAAAGAACACCAAAAGGATTTACTAAAGGAGCTAACAAAGCTAAGTAATTCTATTCTGGGTGGTTAGGGGCATAGGTTTTTAGCCCAGAGGCTTTTTTAAGTGGTACCGAACTTAAAACTTTAGATATGTGGTTATAAAGTAAAAACTTTTTTTTTTTTACCTTAATGCATTATATGCATAAAGGTAAAAAAACATTTCAGTTGCTGTTCCTCTTCCCCTACCCCCCAAATACTTACCTGAGTCTTGTATCAAACCAGCAATGTGCCCGTTTCCAGTTTTGCTGTCCCCTCTCTCTGCTCTTACAAGTTTGGCTGAGAGAATCATTGGCTCCTGCTTCTGTCAAAGCCTGTGAAGTGGGGGCAGGGCTGTGTCTATGGACACACATACAGCCCAACTTGGGAACACGCATACACGTGTCCCCAAAAGAATGGCTTCCTATGGTGGTGTAAGGAGAAGAGGCAGAGCAGAGATTGCCAGTGGGGGAACCAAGAGGAGGAGGTTTGGGGCCATTCTTTGCAATACCTTTGCACAGAGCAAGTAAGTACAGGGCCATAGATAAAGGGGGTACCACCAGTCCTTCTGTACAGGGCCCAGGCCAGCAGGGTGGCCCAGACACCAGGAGAGTGAATTTGATGTGGCCAAGAAGGATGACCGGCATGTTAGGAGGGGGGCACTTACTGGAACAAATCCACTGTATGGCTTACTCTGTGGCAGCTAAAAGCTGTCTTCTGCTCATTTCCTTCTGGCTGGCTTTCAGCTGCTGCAGAGAGAGCCATACAGTGGATTGGTTCCAGTAATTGCCTCCCTGCCACACGCATCACCCTCCCTGTGCATTGTAAATTTCCCCCTGCTGCCCAGGCCCCCCTGTATGCCCCCACCCCCAACAGTGCTGCTGGCTTCCCCCCATTCCTTCCCACCGGCAGCTTCAAGCACACAATAGAATCCTTCAGGATGGAGAGTGGAGGAAGGGTCCGGTAAATATGTCACATTTACCAGCCCCTTCCTTTCCTAAATGAACACAATGAGTGATCAGTACTGACCATTCACTGTGTTCATTATTACTGAAGCATAGTGTTGTTGTTTTTTTTTGGGGGGGGGCTGTCAGGTTGACTGTATGGGGCTCCGTGGTTTCTAACAGCGGCCCTGGGTAGATATAACATCTTTTTTATTTCAGTTTAAAATAAGAAAAGGCTTTACAAACGCTTAATTGTGCTTAAGTAATAAAATGTACCTTTTGTCTGAAATTCCTCCTGAAAGACAGTGGTGCATTTCCTGGTATGTAAGAATGCCTGGGCACACCTGTGCCCAACAGCCTCATATCTGTACTGTATATCTACAGTGTAAGATCTAAAGCACTGCTGCCTCTGACTGCTAATCTCAAGGAATTTGAGCTAGGATTTGCTGCTCACTGTTGTTCTTGCTGGAGACTCCAAGTTGAAAACATAAAAGCCCTGCCCCTACCTAGATGGCCACTTCCAAAATGGGACACACCGCAAAACAAGGCCTGGTAAGTTAATAATGAGGAAAAATCAGCTGCAGGGAGGCCACAGCCAATGGTAACTAGTCTTTTGCCCTCAGCTTCCTGAGTCTAGGTCCTCTTCAAGATTCTCTGAATTGATAAGCCTGAAAGAAGAGTTCTAAGATTACTTTCTCTATTAGTTGGTGTCTCAAAAGAGATGTGTATCTTGCTAACACTCTGTCAGAAAATGCCAAACTTACATGTATGTAAAATTAGGTAGATGATTTTAAAGTGTATATTGAAAAAATTATTTCTCACATTTTCTGATTATGGTTGGACAGTTCCAGATGGAGTGCATACTTTTTACAAAAGGAACATCATTTCAGATAGCCTTCTCTCTATTTTCTATTACCTGGCATCAGCATATTAATATTATTATTATACAGTATTTATAAAGCGCCAATAGTTCACTCTGCGCTGTACATTACAAAGGGGGACATAAAAATGTACTGATCTGTATTTTTGATTATTCACATTTACATTGCTGAAAAATAAATTACTTTTAAAATACGTCAAATTTACACCTTTACAAGATTTACAGACCTGTCTAAACATAGTTCTCTTTGGCACATGTATTGGTCACAGTCACAATTGTAATGCAGGCCAAGTATCTTCTATGCATCAGTGCAGGCCAAAGGAGCTATAGATCTGTCAGGAAATTAAAAGATAACTGAAATTCCTCTAAAGTCTGAAATTACAGACATACCCTATGTGTGGCTGAACCATTGGCTGATACATAGCTTTCACATTAGTTATGCTTTAACTTTCCTTAATAACCTTCCATTTTAAAAAGCTCAACATAGCATCATCAAAAGATAATTAAGAACATGACCAGGGATGGCCGCCTGTCCTCAGTAACAATACATACTTTCAGGACATGGTGACAGAGGATATAATTGTATAAAAAAAAGTAAGGGGGGGGGGTCACATTTTCTAAATTCCTTCTGTAGCTTTCTGTGATCTATACCTTCCTAGACAAGTCACATATATACTTGTTACATTAATTATTTAACAGCTATTAAAGAAAGTACACTTTATTGTATGTATTGCCAATACACAATGCTTGAAATTTTGTTTATTTAGTTGTTGCTAAGATGACCACACACATATTAAAGTGTTACTAAACCCAGGACCCTGCATTCACTATATCTGGTTTCCCACAGTACACACAACATGGAAGTGCAATTATTTTAGTAAATATAAACTGCTAAATACCTTTTCTCATCAGCAGTTTTGTGTCTTTTATCAGTGTTCAGCAGAGCACTGGTTAAAGCTTGTAGGAGCAGTTTTCTTTCTGCTCTAGGAAGATAAAAAAAACCCTGACCTCTGTCTGGACAGTGCTGATTGGCCCTATGCTGATCACATGCACTCTCCCAGGAAAAAAAAAAACTACCTAGCAATACACACTAAACTGAGCATGTGTATGTTGCTACAGGTTCAGGCTAACTTATCAGGAGATAAGACGTGGACATTTGAACAAGAGGAGGGGCAGAGAAAACAGGATCAAACAGCCTTTTTAAACACTGCAACGAGTATTACAAGCATGCTTTACTGCATATACAGAATGATTTTACTATTGTGGGTTTAGTAACACTTTAAGGGCAATGAAAACATTTTAGTCTGATCACAATGTTATGGGGTCTATTTCTCAATGTTTTCCACATAATGTTAACCCAAGGTTATCTGGGGTGGCCCTTATTTTAAATAGGTAGTGACACTGCCACTAAATGAAAGATTTCTGGCTGCAGCAGCCAGAGGCTTGGGTGAGTGGACAAACTGACCAAATTTGACCATTTAGTTTTCCTGTTCAGCAAACTGCAAACAAGCTGGGTTCAAGTCAAACTCATGGTTGACCAAACCCAAAGCTCAGCATGAACCTATGTTTTGTCCATGCTAAGAGTCTCTCTCCACCTCTCATGTGACAGTGATGGATACCTGCACAGCAAATCACAAAGTACCAGTGCAGTTTTCTGGAAGGAAGGGAATCACAGACTCACTCACAGAACCAGAGTATGGTTACCTTGTTTTTTTGTAAGGGCAGCCAAGCTTAAAGTGGAATTAAAGTTTTGTTGTGACATACTGCGAGCAGGCAGGCTCTTTATTGCAGAAAAGGCATGCAATGTCGCTTCTGCAATAAAATACACCTCAGTTGCTAGTGTAGCAGGATGACTGACTCCATGTACAGGAGTGACATTATTCTGCACTGGTCAATGAAGACAGCCAAAGACCAGGACACCCAAAAGAAGATGCAGGTGCGGGATGGGGACAGTTGAAGGAAAATTAAGTTTAGCTCCGCTTTAAAAATCAACTCCAGACAAAAAGTAACATCATATAGCTGTTAAAATCATTAAATAAATTTTGCAACTGTGAGAATATCATTAGAGATTCAGTAACAACTGGGGATATGTAAGAATCTAAATTTTCAGTCTTAAAGTGGAACTATGGACAAAATAAAAAATTACATGTATGATGCAGCCTGTCAGTAACATTAACATAGCAGCCTTTGTTTTTCTAAATTCCCTTGTAACATACTCTGAGCTTGCTCATTCTTCAGCTTGCCCACCTTTTGCTTGCTGGAACTTTGACAAAGTGGAAATTTGACTAAGTGGAGTTAAAAAATGGAGTTTATAACAAGAGTCTTCTACCTGAAAGGAACATCTGAAATTTCCGGTTAGTAATATTAATATTGTAACTAGGAAAATGAGTGCATACAAAAGGTTGAAGGTTTTGTGCAGTGCACAGTGTGCTGCATCTGTACAACAAAGGAGCAACCGCTCCAGGATGGATACCGCTGCAACAGATGTGAGCAGGTTGCCCTTCTGGAAGCTCACATTAGAGATCTGGAGGAGCAAGTTGCAATACAGGGCAGAACTGACAACCTTGAAAGGGCTCTTCTGCTTACTGAGCAGGTGGTTAATTTTTTAGCTGACAATAAAATAAAAACAAGAGTAAATAGTAAAAAATTAAAAATACATGGGGAAAAAGGGTGGGGGTGGGGATGGGACATGGCCTCATAATATAAACACATCCACTTACTATAGTAGTATATGCAATTCATTACTTGTCAATAATTATCATGATAGAAAGAAGAAAAAGACAGTGAAAACTCTGGAGTGGTAAGTGGTGTACCCCAAGGTTCAGTGTTGGGACCCTTACTTTTTAATATATGTATAAATAATACAGGGTCTGGGATTGAAAGTACCATTTCAGTCTTTGCAGATGACTCCAAGCCATGCAGTAAAACAACATCCTTACAGGATGTCTTCAATTTACAAGCTGACCTCAATGCACTGTTTAATTGGGCAGCTATGTGGCAAATGAGATTTAATGTTGATAAATGCAAAGTTATGCACTCGGGGGCTAAGAACATGCATACATCACACAACCGGGAGGTCTCATGGGTGGAAAAAGATCTGGGTGTTCTGGTAGATCATAAGCTTAATAATGGCATGCAATGCACGGCTGCAGTTTCCAAAGCAAGCAAAATCCTTTTTTATATTAAGAAAAGTATAGACTCCAGAGAGAGAGAGAGAGAGAGAGAGATCATATTACCCCGGTACAAATCATTAGTTATAAGTCATCTGGAATATGCAGTTCAATATTGGGCACCAATTCACAAAAAAGGATATTGGGAAACTGGAGAAAGTGCAGAGAATGGCAACCAAATTGATAAGAGGCATGGATGAACCCAGCTATGAGGAAAGATTAGAGGAACTGGATTTATTCTCTCTTGAGAAGAGGAGATTAAGGTGGGATATGATCAACATGTATAAATACACAGGTGAAGTCAGTGTACAGTTATTTATTTTAAGGTCCTCACAGAGGACAAGGGGGCACTCTTTACATCTGGAGGAAAAGAGATTTGATGTCCAAATACAGAAAGGTTTTTCAAAGTAAGAGCTGTGAAAATGTGTCAAGAGCTGGTTCTGGCCAGCTCAGTAGATTGCTTTAAAAAGGCATGGATTATTTTCTAAATGCACATAATATAACTGGACATTTATAGATAAAGGGAATATCCAATTGCCTTCTGAGGGTTCAGGGAGTATTTTTTCCCCTGCTGGAGCAAATTAGATTATGCTTTGCTGGGGATTTGTTTTGCCTTCCTCTGGATCAACTGTGGGGATTACACGATAGGATTGTGTATTTAGGAATGTATAATATTTGTAATTTTTTTTCTTTTTTTATTGGTTGAACTACAGTGGGGATCGAACGTTTGGGCACCCCAGCTAAAAATTTGTATTAATGTGCATAAAGAAGCCAAGGAAAGATGGAAAAATCTCCAAAAGGCATCAAATTACAGATTAGACATTCTTATAATATGTCAACAAAAGTTAGATTTTATTTCCATCATTTACACTTTCAAAATAACAGAAAACAAAAAAATGGCGTCTGCAAAAGTTTGGGCACCCTGCAGAGTTAATATCTTGTACTGCCCCCTTTGGCAAGTATCACAGCTTGTAAATGCTTTTTGTAGCCAGCCAAGAGTCTTTCAATTCTTGTTTGAGGTATCTTTGCCCATTCTTCCTTACAAAAGTCTTCCAGTTCTTAGAGATTTCTGGGCTGTCTGTCACGCACTGCACTTTTAAGGTCTATCCATAGATTTTCAATTATGTTGAGGTCAGGAGATTGTGAAGGCCATGGCAAAACCTTCAGTTTACGCCTCTTGATGTAATCCCCCGTGGATTTCGAGGTGTGTTTAGGATCATTATCCATTTGTAGAAGCCATCCTCTCTTTAACTTCAGCTTTTCCACAGATGGCATCAAGTTACCATCCAAAATTTGCTGAAATTTTATTGAATCCATTTTTCCTTCTACTCGTGAGATGTTCCCTGTGCCACTGGCTGCAACACAACCCCAAAGCATGATTGATCCAACCCCATGCTTAACAGTTGGACAGAGGTTCTTTTCATTCAATTCTGTGCCCCTTCTTCTCCAAACGTACCTTTGCTCATTCCGGCCAAAAAGTTCAATTTTAACCTCATCGGTCCACAGAACTTGTTTCCAAAATGCATCAGGCTTGTCTATATGTTCATTTGCAAAGTTCAAACGATGATTTTTGTGGTGAGGACGTAGAAGAGGTTTTCTTCTGATGACTCTTCCATGAAGACCATATTTGTACAAGTATCTCTTTATAGTGGAATAGTGTACCACAACTCCAGTGTCTGCCAGATCTTTCTGGAGGGATCGTGCAGTCAAACGTGGGTTTTGAATTGTTTTTCTCACAATCCTGCGAGCTGTTCTGTCTGATATTTTTCTTGGTCTTCCAGATCTTGCTTTAACTTCCACTGTTCCTGATGACTGCCATTTCTTAATTACATTCCGAACAGAGGATATTGACATCTGAAAACGCTTTGCTATCTTCTTATAGCCTTCTCCAGCTTTGTGAGCGTCAACTATTTTCAGTTTCAGTTTTCTAGACAACTGCTTAGAAGAACCCATGGTGCTGATTGTTGGGGCAAGGTCAGATGAGTCTGGGCATTTAAAATCTTTGAGATTGACATCACCCGGTCTTCCCAGACGATGATTGAGAACAATCCATGACACTGGCAGGTCTCTACCTGTTGATCTTACCAGTAAGTCTGTTGTTTTTCAACTTCCTTTAACAGACTAAACTGTCCAGCAAAAGTGGCAGTTTGAGGGAAGAGGCAAAACCTATACCATTGACAAGGGTGCTAGAGTGGTCAGCTTTAATTAACCACTTGCTGCCTGCTAACAGTACCTATACTGCTAGCAAGTGGCATAAAGTGACATACTTGTAAATCACCTGGCACACACGCACTAGCTTATATTATATTAAACTATTGCTTATAACAGTGATCATCACTGTTATAAACAATAACAATGTAAAATGGAAATGTAATAATTTTTTCTTCATACTGTCACCAGTCAGTATCCCTGATCACCAACACACCAATCATACGATGACTTTATTTTAACTCCAAAAAATTGTGAGAAAAAATTACAACTTCAGAAAACTCACCATGCCTCTTACTAAATACCTTGGAATGTTTGCTTTCCAAAAAGGGGTTATTTGTGGGGTATTTGTACTATCCTGGAAATTTAGGGGTCACAAGAAATGAGACAGTAAATACATTTTCAAATATATATACCATAGGTTATAGTAATATACACCAATTTGGGTTATTTGACCTAAGAAATGTAGTAAAAATACATTTTGGACTGAACTTATGATGAAAGATTATTTATTAGCAAAATTGTAAAATGGAAAAAACTAAGAAAAATATCTTTGTTACGACCAAAAGAAAGCTCTATTTGTGACAAACTATGATACCAATTTCATTTAGGTACAGTGTTGCACGACCGAGCAATTGGTAGTTAAAGTAGCACAGTGCTGAATAGCAAAAAATGGCCTGGTCATAAAGGGGGTAAAACCTTCCAGAGGTCAAGTGGTTAAACTAGACAAAGCCTTTATCCCAAAAGGAAATATACCTGTTTCTGTAGGGCCTCTTCACACAGGTAGTTTTACCACCCCCAGACCACCCACCTAAAACATAACATGCAGCTGTCGGAGACTGTACAGACTGCAGAAATGCCATGACCACAATATTTTGTTACATGGCAGTGGCAAATGTAACGAGTTTGACAGGCAGCACCAACTGCTAAACTGACTCATCAAAGTCAATGGGGCCATGCTGTAACCTAAGTGTAGGGCTCGCAGTTGCTGTGTATATTTCTATTAAAAATCCCCATTCAGCTTGAAAAAAAAAATAAACTCTGGAGGAAGCAGGATCACCACCTGAATGCCTAGAAGATGCTGATCTGCTGCCCTATGTAAAGCAATCCACCTTAGAACACTTTTCAAAGGGCACTTGAAATTGCCGCCCGTCTGAAAGAAACCTAGAAGCTTAAAATGTTTTTGTAGTTCAACTTTGTTAGTCACTTATGTAAAGTCCATCTGAATCTGCTAGTCCATCTAATACTTCCCTCTCAACATTTTTAAAATATTACTGTCCAAGGGTGATGGTCTGAATACCCCCCTGTTCGGTCCACGGTAGAACATTTGAACCTAAAGAAAGTTCCACCGCAAACATCGAACATAAACAAGTCTATGGGACTCAAATGTAAATTCAAAAGTTCCCATTTTGAAGGCTAATATGCAAGTTATTGACCATAAAAGGGGTATGGGGACTCGGGTACTGCCCTGAGAGACATGAATCAGTGAAAAAAACATTTTAAAAAGTACAATTTTTAAAGGGGCAGTCATTTTTCATTGCTTAAAGTAAAAAATGAAAAAAAAAAAACTGTACAATGTATAGAACCTGCTGCAGCAGGACTGACATTTAGCCCTGGTTCACACTGATGCAGTGCAGAATTTGCAGCGTTTTCAGTGCGAATTTCGCACCGCATCAGAATCGCACCCCATTCATGCAAACCACTGCGGGTGTGTCTGTTAACAACACCCCGAAAGCAGTCCGCATAACCTAATGCGATGTGAAGAATCGGATCGCATAGGTGTGACTATCTATTTGATCCGATTCTAGTGCGGACCCAAAAAACTGCACGTTTTTGGTGCGGATGCGGTGCGAAGAGAGCCATACAAAATGTATGGCTCCGATCGCACCGCACACAAATTGCATGTGATTTGCACAGGAATGCGGTGTGGTTCCTGTGCGAATCACATGCGATATACGGAGCCGCACGTATATGAACCCAGGCTTAAAAAAAAATAATTTTTATTTTAAAAAAAAAAAAAACACAGTGTGGGGTCCACCCCCCTTATCTATACCAGACCCTTTAGGTCTGGTAGGAAGGTTAGGAGGGACTCCACAGTAAAAAAAAAAAATGTTTTTTAAGTGCGTGGGGTTCCCCCCAAAAGCCTTACGATGCGCTTTAGATCTGGTAGGTCTTTTAGTGGGGAACCCCTCCCCCCAAAAAATGGGGGGGAAGCGTGGGGTCCCCCCTAAATTCCTATCAGACCCTTGATCCAAGCACAGGCCTGGCAGGCCAGGAAAGGGGGGGGGGCGGCGATCGAGCGCGCCCCCCTCCCTGGGCTTTACCAGGCTATGTGCTCTCGGCACAACTTTGGCTGGTGGTTGTGGGGGTCTATGGGCGGGGGGCGTATCGGAATCTGGAAGCCCCCTGTAACAAGGGGGCCCCCATATCCCGCCCCCCCCCCATGTAAATGAGTATGTGGTACATGGTACCGCTACCCATTCACATAAAAAAAGTGTAGTGTAAAAATGGACAGTCTTTGACAAGTCCTTTCATAAAAACTAAAATTTAAAAAATGTCCTTCAAAGTAGATCCAAGATCAATCACAATGCCCGCCGCCACCATGGACCTGAAAAAAGAAAAAGGAAAAAAAAAACCTGCTTCACCCTTGACGCTGGCTCCCTCTGTCTGACAGCTGCACCGGGATGTCAGTTCCTAAATAGGGTGATCCCATCACAAGGGGGCAGGATCCAGGATCACCCACCCCTTTGTGACATCATCATGCCCTGTGATTGGCCAAAGCATAGAACCTGACCTGTGGTTAGGTGCTATGCTTTGACCAATCACAATGCACTGAGGGGCGTGGCAGGCGAATAGCCTGCCAAACTCCCATGCCGCTGGTGTGTTCACAGAACACATGAATGGCCCATGTTCGAGTCAAACTAACGTTCGACTCAAACATGTAGACCATCACTAGTGGCTATGATGCTCTTCCATAGATAAGTGGAGCAGTGAATGTAGCCACTATAGGACAGTAAGTGTGCTACTGGCCAAATCAGCTGGTAAAAACAAAAAATAAAAAGCCTAAAAAAGAAAATGAATGCAGTCACCATGTCATGTCTAAGAATCGGTAAGATGCAATATATCACATTTTTGTTTTGGGGTTTAGATACTCTTTAACCCTTTCACTACCAGTGCCATTTTTGCATTTTTTGCACATGTATAAAAATCATTTTGGGTCTAGAGATTACACAAAACCCCCAAACATGATATATTTTCTGAAAGCAGACACCCTAGGGAATAAAATAGTAGTAGTTCCAATTTTTTATGTCACATTGTATTACTGCACAGGTCAAGAAAACGCCAAATTTCAGTAAAAACACACTAAAGAGAATTTTAGGGCAAACAAACGCAATAGATTACAAACATTTTTGGTAAAATATGAGATGCGGTTGCACCAAGTAAATAGATACCCAACATGTCATACCTTATATTTGTGTGCACCTGTGAAATGGCAGCAAACTTCAGTACCCTATATTTTCTATAGGACACACTTTAAAAGTCCCTACAGGTCATCAGTTTAGCATTACAGAGGAGGTCTTGTGCTAGAATTAGTGCTCTCATTCCGGCATACGTGTCGATATGTAAAGTGTATCGCAATCGAAGTTTTTGCACGTAGGCGCCCCGACTCGTGTGTTTGCATTCGTACATGTGTATATGGGGGGGCGGAGGGGCCTCAATTTTTTTGGGGGGGGGATGTTATGTGCTTTGTTGTGTATTTTTTTCGCTTAACTTTTTTTTCATCTCATCGGGGACACAAAGTGATGATTTTTATGTGACAGGTTCTCTCTAATGAGACATGCAGGGTTTTTTAGACCCTGCATGTCTCCTCTGGACTCCACTGGATGTATTGCAATGCAGATTGCGTTGCAATACATCTCCCCCCGCTATTCTAGCCAGAAAGTGACAGTGTTGACCCGGATGTGATGTCATACACGTAAATTTCCGGGTCACAGTAAGAAGTGGAGGAGAGCGGATGTCTCCACTCTCCTCTCTCCCCTCCACATTGGCCCCAGGCCCCCCATTGGGCAAGCAGAGCATCACGGGAGTACATTACTGCGGCTGTGGAAGCAATCGGGTGGCAGCAAAATGGTTAAAGTATTGCAGACTTACCAATCATGCATATATTTTGTCCCCTGTAAGACAGTGGCTGCCAGGGTTGTGGATGGCATATATGGGTAACCTATGTTTCTCACCTACATGTGAAGAGGGGCTACAGAGTATTGTGTCTATTATGAAGAAAGGAAACTTTTTGTTTCCTTGCATCTTAAAAAGTCCTGATTGGGTCCTGCAGCGCAAAGGGTTTGTAGAGATTTGGGTAGAATAACTCCTTCATTCCTAGATCCATATCTTACTTGTTAGTCAAACCTCTCTAATAGCCTTAGCTGTCCACAAACGTTTTATATCTGCACTGACTGATGCTGGTGGCTCTCTCTCTTTGCTGCAAGAGCCTGCTGTTGGGTGAAAATCAGTTTCAGATTTTCATAGAAGCCAAACCACTACATTTAGGCTCAGTTCACACTAGCAATGTAAGCAGGCGTTTTGCAGGCGTTTGAGGGGCGTTTTTAACACTCCTCAAATGCCTATGAAAATTATACACATGGCAGCACACAGTGCTGTTCACACTGAAGCATTAGGGTTGCAGCAAAATTGACGCCTAACGTCCAGTCAGGAGGAGTTGAAGCCTTTCAACGCCTCCTATTCAAGTCTATGGTGATACTCCTCAAACACCTGGCAGGCATTTGCAAGGTGTTTGCGGGGCGTTAATACCATTAACCTTAATTACAGGCGTTTGTGGTGCGGTTTTAATGCTTGGAAAATGCCTATGAAAAGCCTCAAAACTGCGCATAGGGCATTTGGGGAGTGAAAAAACGCTCCCCGACATCTGTCTAACGCCTGTCAAACGCTATAGGAACGTTTGGGAAGAAGTCAAGTGTGAACAAGCCCTTAAGCAATATTGTTAGATGTTTGGTGCACATCTTTTTCTGGAATACTGTTTATAAACATTCCTTCAGAAATATCCCTTGGGTGGCAAGTGCACTGTTAAAGGATGAGTTCACCTTTCTACAAAAAAAAATAAATGCACATTTATTTACAGGTAAAAAAAGTGTGCATTTATTATTTTTTGTAGTAGGAGCCTAGAAAACATTGCATCAACATTTGGCAGATCCCTTGCAGGTCTCCTTCAGACAGTCATTGCATGATCTTGCTTGTACATTCTGTATGGGCAAGCCGATACTTCTGATACTTCTGAGTCCATGAACTACCACAGTGCTCACAGCACTGTGGTAGTTCATTGAGAATTACACACCAACAGCGGCTAAGGCTGTTGAGACTTGTAGTCCATTCATTCACAATGATGTGGCCGCGTGGGCAAAGCCTTGCTGTTTTTAAAAAGTGACAGGTCATACAGGGAACCTTTCCCCATACTGCTGTCACCGGAAGGGGAGGATTGGGTGATGGCTGCAGGATCGGGAACATGTTCCATGTTCCAAAAGGTGAACTGACCCTTTAAAGTGTTAAGAGACCCAGGACCCTGCATTCATTATATCAGGTCTCCCACATAACATGGAAATGCATTTATTTTAGTAAACATAAACTGCTAATTACCTTTTCTCGTCAGTAATATATAGCAGTCTTGTGACTTCTAGCAGTGTTCAGCAGAGCACTAGTTACAGCTTGTAGGAGTTTTCATTCTTCCCTAATTGTCCTATGAGGCTGCATAACCTCTGACCCTCTGTCTGGACAGAGCTGATTGGCCCTCTGCTGATCACATGCACCCTCCCAAGAAACAAAAATGATCTAGTAATACACACCAAGCTGAGCATGTGCAGCCTGCCCCCAAGGCTCTGTTCTATTAGGTGAAGGATTGTGGACAGAAGAAGGGAAGGATCAGAGAAGACAGGATCAATCAACCTTTTTACACAATCTGGAGGATTAACCCCTTAAGTTCTACAGTGAGCATAACAAGCATGCTTTACTGCATATACAGACTGATTTTACTGTGGTGGGTTTAGTAACACTTTAATGTCAGTGAACTTCAGAGACTCCAATCACAGGAACAAAGTACAGAGCTGATTAAAGCAGCTTGCTGTGATTGGTCATAGAACGGTCAGTCGCAGAGATCACATGATATAAACAGTCTGTGTGTAAATCTATGAACCCACCTTATCCTCTTACAACAGAGGAAGGGGAGAAAGTAAAACTAATGAATTAATTAATCATTCATTAGTTTCTGACCACAGTATACATTAGAAGCAGCTGTATATTTAATTAAAGTTTCAACCTTTCACCCCCCTTCTCTGTTATACATATGATCTCTATCCTTTCTCTCCAGTGACCTGTATATTAACCCTTTAGCTCCCTTATCCTTTACATCTGCACATTATTTCCCTGCATGTGACTTGTACATCAAGCAATTCATCTACTCCTCTCTCTGTATATGACCTGTATGTGCCATCTGTATGTGTATCCAGTGTACCATTACCAAGCCTCATGCTTTAACTACCTCAATATCACCATGGTTTTTTTTTCATTTCCAAAAATTTGGAAATTTAAAAAAAAAAACCCAACAAAGTTTATAAAATACCACCAAACGAAAGTGGCAGCACTTGATCAATAGATGATCACTTTTCAGAGGCAGTTAACAGGCAGCTGGAAAGCAATATGTTGCCTCTTCGCTGCCTACTTTAACCCTTAAAAGTCTGCATCGCTGCACCCCAACTACAAGTGCTGAACACGATTGCAGCATGGCCCAATCACTTGAACAGGTTGAGCTAGGCAACAATTCTGCCCAGTGAATGCAGCAGGGGGGTGTAATTTCTCCCACAGCCGAGAAGCAAAGTATCTCTGCATCTGTACAATCCTGTCTGCTGTGCTAGGTTAATGGGGAAGGCTCAACAGCCTATTTTTACCACCCTTCAGCCGAAAGTGTGAACAAGCCTCTACCGTCTCAAAAAAACTATGCAAAATTAATTTAGGTACAGTATTGCGTGACAGGGCAATTGCCAGCCAAAGTATTACAGCACTGGAAACTGAAAATGGTGTGGTACTCCAGCTGCAATTCAGTGACTAAGTTTATCTATGTTTTAAACAATTTGTTTAAACTGGGTTCAACAAACTTTTGTATCCTCCGTAACCTCTTCTTACATAATAAATCTGCAGATCCTGTGAGTAATAGGTGAGGCTGCTCTTGGCTCAGAAAGGTGGTGCTTGAAGCAGAAAACACAGTAGCCTGCATTCCACGGGCTTATACTTCACTTCAATCATAACACACACATGTCAGATATAGACATCCAACTAGCAGGCAGCTGTATGAAGATGTTCAAATCTGAACTACTCAGCAGTGGGTGTCCTCATGAGTCAGATTAAATGCAAAACTGCATGTTGCACATTAAATATGTAGACATAACATGCTGAAAAATTCTTACACAGCCACCTATTATTTACTTATATGTTTGAGTATGTTAAAGGAGAAGTACAGACAGAGCTCTTTTGGCTGCACTTCTGTAGATCTCAGAAGTGCAGTTCACTCTGCACTTCTTTGCCCCTTTTTCAGCTGACAGAGGGCTGAATTCAGCTGGCAGCTGATGTCACTCAGCCGGTCCAGGCTGGGAAAAGATCAGGATCCACCCCAGAGTCTGGAGCCTGAGCCGAGCGCTCTTCCCCCTCGGACCGATGCTGCATCCACCTAGGTAAGTATAAGTGGAGGGAAAAAAAGTCTTACTTGTGTTTTAATCTTTTCTATTTATTTTACAATTTCCACTGAATTTAAAAGCCAACTCCAAATTGGGCAGTACCACCCCCATTCACAGTTTTCTTTGTAATACCTACCTTTATCCAACTGTCTTATGGCTAGTCATAGGAACACCTGGGGTCCTTCATTTCTCCTATGACTTCAGAGTGTCCTCTGCAGTACTGTACAGTGAACCCAGGCTGACGTGATGAGATCGGCCATGACAGCCTAGGCTCATGGGAAATGGACTGAATGATGCTGGGAGTGATTCAACCATGTAAAGGACCAGCAGTGTTAGAGTAGGAAAACTGTGAAGTTACTGCTAAAGACTCTTAGGTCCTGTTGGCCTAATCAGGGCTTCACAAATTTGTTTTGAATCTACAAGCCAGCCAACAAAGTAGGAACCAGGCCTATTTTCAGCTTTCAGGGCTGTAACACATTGAATGACAATTGCACGGTCATGCAACACTGTACCCATTTGAAATTTTAATACATTTTTTTCACACAGACAGAGCTTTCTTTTGGTTGTATTTGATCACCACCGGGCTTTTTATTTTATAAATAAGTAATTTTTCTTCTTCACTGATGTGTGGTGTGGGGCCGCACTGTTAAGGCAGCATTAATGGGTACTGATAAGGCAGCATTGTTGGGCACTGATGAGGCTGCACTGATGGACACCGATAGTCACTGATAGGCGGCACTGATTTATTTATTAATTTATTTCTTTATTTCAGGTACTTATACAGTGCCGCCAATTTACACTGCACTCTACATATATACAGTGGGGATCGAAAGTTTGGGCACCCCAGCTAAAAATTTGTATTAATGTGCATAAAGAAGCCAAGGAAAGATGGAAAAATCTCCAAAAGGCATCAAATTACAGATTAGACATTCTTATAATATGTCAACAAAAGTTAGATTTTATTTCCATCATTTACACTTTCAAAATAACAGAAAACAAAAAAATGGCATCTGCAAAAGGTTGGGCACCCTGCAGAATTTATAGCATGCACTGCCCCCTTTGCAAAGCTGAGACCTGCCAGTGTCATGGATTGTTCTCAATCATCGTCTGGGAAGACCAGGTTATGTCAATCTCAAAGGTTTTAAATGCCCAGACTCATCTGACCTTGCCCCAACAATCAGCACCATGGGTTCTTCTAAGCAGTTGTCTAGAAAACTGAAACTGAAAATAATTGACGCTCACAAAGCTGGAGAAGGCTATAAGAAGATAGCAAAGCGTTTTCAGATGTCAATATCCTCTGTTCGGAATGTAATTAAGAAATGGCAGTCATCAGGAACAGTGGAAGTTAAAGCAAGATCTGGAAGACCAAGAAAAATATCAGACAGAACAGCTCGCAGGATTGTGAGAAAAACAATTCAAAACCCACGTTTGACTGCACGATCCCTCCAGAAAGATCTGTTAGACACTGGAGTTGTGGTACACTATTCCACTATAAAGAGATACTTGTACAAATATGGTCTTCATGGAAGAGTCATCAGAAGAAAACCTCTTCTACGTCCTCACCACAAAAAATCATCGTTTGAACTTTGCAAATGAACATATAGACAAGCCTGATGCATTTTGGAAACAAGTTCTGTGGACCGATGAGGTTAAAATTGAACTTTTTGGCCGGAATGAGCAAAGGTACGTTTGGAGAAGAAGGGGCACAGAATTGAATGAAAAGAACCTCTGTCCAACTGTTAAGCATGGGGTTGGATCAATCATGCTTTGGGGTTGTGTTGCATCCAGTGGCACAGGGAACATCTCACGAGTAGAAGGAAAA
The DNA here is from genome assembly GCF_062004578.1 of Staurois parvus. NCBI lineage: Eukaryota > Metazoa > Chordata > Amphibia > Anura > Ranidae > Staurois > Staurois parvus. The sequence goes on along the minus strand of NW_028317876.1, from coordinate 8,607,090 downwards.
ATGGATTCAATAAAATTTCAGCAAATTTTGGATGGTAACTTGATGCCATCTGTGAAAAAGCTGAAGTTAAAGAGAGGATGGCTTCTACAAATGGATAATGATCCTAAACACACCTCGAAATCCACGGGGGATTACATCAAGAGGCGTAAACTGAAGGTTTTGCCTTCACAATCTCCTGACCTCAACATAATTGAAAATCTATGGATAGACCTTAAAAGAGCAGTGCGTGACAGACAGCCCAGAAATCTCTAAGAACTGGAAGACTTTTGTAAGGAAGAATGGGCAAAGATACCTCAAACAAGAATTGAAAGACTCTTGGCTGGCTACAAAAAGCGTTTACAAGCTGTGATACTTGCCAAAGGGGACAGTACAAGATATTAACTCTGCAGGGTGCCCAAACTTTTGCAGACGCCATTTTTTTGTTTTCTGTTATTTTGAAAGTGTAAATGATGGAAATAAAATCTAACTTTTGTTGACATATTATAAGAATGTCTAATCTGTAATTTGATGCCTTTTGGAGATTTTTCCATCTTTCCTTGGCTTCTTTATGCACATTAATACAAATTTTTAGCTGGGGTGCCCAAACTTTCGATCCCCACTGTATATATTGTATGTGGCACTGATATGCTGCATTGATGGGCACTGATATGCTGTACTGGTGGTCACTGATAGGTTGCACTGATGGTCACTGATAGGTGACACTGAAGGTCATTGGTAGGCAGCACTAATGGGCACTGATGGTCAGTGATATGCTGCACTGATGGGCACTGATATACTGCACTGATAGGCGGCACTGATAGGTGGCCGCAACGGCAGTCCAGGGAGTAGTGGGCTCCAGGGGAGCTCAGTCCCGACACGGAGCCACAGTTGGAGTCTGTGTGGGGGTGAACTGGAGTACCCGAGAGTCCCCTGCGAGGTGTCCAGCTCAGGGCCATTGCTTAACCTGTTCAGCTCTGCTGGTTCCTGCTCCAAGGTGAGGCTGAGAGTCTCCTGGACACGTACCCAGTGATCCTGTAGGAGAAGCCCGGGGCGGGAGGCTCAAGAGCTGCACAGGGCACACTTCCTGCCAGGGGCTCCATTCCTCCCCTGACCTGCCCTTCCTACTACCCTACAGCCACGCATGTCCCCTAACCTTCCTTTCACAGTCTCACCCCTCTACTCCTTTAACCTGCCCACACAGCACTGCCTCTCGCCACCCCCAGCATAATATACACACGTGGTACAGTGACACCTGCTGACTGCCCGGCATTGACAGGACTGGTGTCTGTTCCAGGACACGTGTTCTGTGACTTCCTCTAAAGGTTGTGCCCGGCTGCCCCCTCCTGCTGCACCACTGGGGTTGACAAAAGCACATGCGTAAAAGCAGAATTTTCTAGTTACCATGGCAACCTGGAGCCTGGAGTTTGTCTAGCTCTCAGCCTAATACAGTATTAGTATGGTTCTATTGACTAATATAAATGCACAGGTTTGACGTATTCTCAATAAATTCTGACATCCAAATAGCTGAGCTGTTTGCTGGTGTTTGGGAGCATCAACAAATACACCTGAATGCTGAATGTATAAAGCCAGCACATGCCAAAGCCATGCCTTCTGTCCAGAGAAGACAACCATGCATGAATTTCCACAGACAGTACTAGATTTTGAAGAAAAGAACAATTATAACAAAATATCATAGCTACAGACAATATAAAATATAGCTGAACATTTGTGAAAGAGTGTGCTCTGTTGCCCTCTTGTGGAATAATACTAAAATGTCACCTTAACTAAAAAAAGCCATGTTATACATGAAACACACAACTAGTTTAAGGAGAATTCTTAAAGCTAATCAATTTTAATTCCAACTTCCTAGAAGTCAGCTAAAAAGAAAGAGTGGCTAAATGGCTCTTTATTCTTCCTGGTAAAAATGTCTCAAAGTCTTCTAAAGTCTCTAATCTCAAATACGTATGGCTGTAAGAAATTCTGACTTACCTTTTAAATCTATTTGCTGTATTCTGAGGTCTGTGACTCAGAAGTAATGAAGCCAAACACAGCCAGGCAACTGGCATGTTCAGAAGGATGCCAGAAATGTTATTTTGTCATGATAGGTGCATGTAATGTCTAAATTCAACCTTTTCAACTTTTAGCTTTTGAAGTGGAGAAAACGGTTTTATTTTATTCTATGAACACCATTAGGAAGATTTCCCTCACTTTCCATCCCTGTGTACAAGAAATACAGAAAGCTGTTATCTCCGGGAAAGGGGGCTACAGGCAGCAATAATCATTGTAAAAGGACCTAAATCTTCCTGTTGCTGCTAAAAAAATGTTTTTTTTAATGTTTGTGTCACTCCTGGATAGATTTCACATCACTTTGCAGGAAGTAATGTCAAATTCTCAGAGTAGAGACAAAAATAGCAATACAAATCTGAAAATAAGTGGTTTTGGCTGGAATTGGACCTTAAAGAAGTCTCATCAAGTTAAAAAAAAACTTATTAAATCTCCCAGGGGACCCAGTGCACATAGCACTTATTCCTATTAAAATGTTTACAGGTATTACTAAGCTGCGTGGTCATATAGCTCACCCCCTCTCCCACCCAACACTGCTATCCCACCATGCAAGGAGACAGACTTCTGCTGTTTAGCCCTGTCCCTCCTCTGCTCTTTTTGTACTGTGAAAAGACTGAGCTGCTGCCAACTAGTTCAGAGATTACTACAGTAGTAACTGGTGGCTTGAGTATTAGTTGTATCAACACAAGCTGGAAGCTTTTGCACTAGTCTCTCTCAGACAAATGTAGTAGCTGTCAGCTTGTATTTTTGTGAATGGCAGTACTTCTCTACAACTGCCACCATTCAAAACAAAAACTACCAGCTAGTTTGGAAGGAGATGACTACAGTAATAGGTGGTAGCTTGTTTCATGAATGCCATTGGCTGGAGAGTAGGGATGTTATTCACAAAAACACAAACCAACAGCAACACAAGCCAGGAGCTACTACATTTGTTCAAGAGGGACTATTATAATAGCTGCCAGTTTGTGTTGTTGGCTTGTGTTTTTGTGAATGATAGCACTTCTTTCTAGTCACCATCATTCACAACACAAGCCACCAGCTACTACTGTAGTAATCTCCTCTGAAGTTGGTGGCTGCAGGCGATTGTGGGCTTAGTCATTTACACTACAAAAGGTAACAGAGGAGGGGCTAAACAGCAAGGGGAGCTGCAAATATACAGAGGAGGCAGGGTCTGTGGCTTCAGTATTGTCTGTACCTTCTCCCATAGGGCCACCCATAATGTTGGCTTCTGCCAGAGCCACAGACATTACTGACAAAAAAATTAAATTACATCACAGCATGGATTTTAACAAGGATGAGTGCTATGTGCATTAGATCCCCTGGGGGATTTAACTAAGCTTTTTAACTTCTTGTGAGAGTTCTTCTTTACCCACTTTCGGGCAGCCCGTCTCCAATGTAATGTGGATGGGCAGCAGCTACAGGACCAGCAACGTATCTGTATGTTGCTGGTCTTTTGCCAACACAGGGGAGTGCACAACCTTTCCTCCCATGTCCGCTGTGTCCACGCATCGGAATGAGAATCCCGGTAATTGGGACCTGGTGATCATGTGATCGCTGTGCGATCACATGATCACAATGATAACAAAGCTTTTATGAATCAATCTGATTCATAAAAACTTTGCTTCTGTTCCTGGAGAGCTGTGATTGGTCCACAGCTCTCACATGACTCATGGGGCCAATCACAGCACCCTGTACCATATGACCAGCTGGAGCCAATCACAGAACACTTTTGTACTGAACTGTCATGAACTTAAAGTGGTATTAAACTCGTTTTGTTTAATTTTGCCTACAGGTAAGCTTATAATAAAATGTACCTGTAGGTAAAATTAATATCCCCAAAACATGCATCATTTAGGAGATATTCTCTCTTTATTAAGTCTGACGCATGCACTCTGATGGAACGGCATACCCGTGCCATTCCTTAAGAGCTGTGTGCCGCATGCGTGAGAATGACGTCATTGGGGTCCGACCTGTCAGATGGCCGGAGCTTGCGAGCCTGGAAGGAAGATGGGTGAAGATGCAAGCCTCTACAGCAGTGACAAAAACGCAGTGTTAGCAGGATCAGCCCTGTTCACTGCCAGCATTGGCATTTAGCCCCTCTGCTGTTTTTCATTGAAGATTTGTATGAATTGATTGTGAGTCAAAGCAATTAATACGCACAACTATACATAGCCGCCCACCCAAATTCAGCTCTTGCCAGACAATTCGCATGGAAACCTATTACAGCTTCCGAACGTAAAACTTTATTAGGCCTAACCCTCAACATGGGCATTACATAAAAGAATGAAGTGCGGTCATATTGGTTCACAGACCCAATTCATCATATGCTGATGCGTACCAATATGTCGCTGGACTTTGAATGATTATACAGGGATGATTCTTGCAGCTACAGGCATCAACCTGGTATTGTTTTTTTCAGCTGGAGGTCAGCTTTCATGTAAAAACAATTCTAGTCACTAATTAGCCGCTGGATCGCTTTTACAAGCAGCGGGAAGGGACTCCCCCACCCCTCCCCTGCCTTCCAAGGTTTTCTTGGGCTCTCCTGTTCCACAGGGAACCCAAAAATGCAGCTGGCAGTTCTGCTGGCTGACAATAGAGCTGATCAAAGACCGGAATGCCTCCAATCATCTCTATAGTCTAAGAGACCGGAAGCTATGAGCATTTTATCATTTCCGTTTCGCCAGATATAAACAGCACCATTTTAAAATTAGAAAAGCATCTGATCACACCAAGATTGGTGCTTTAAGGACAGAGGAGAGATCTAGAGTCTAATAGACCCCAGATTTCTCAGAAAAGAGTACCTGTCACTGCCTATTGCTGTCACAAGGGATATTTACATTCACTATGATAACAATTAAAGTGATAAAAAAAATGAAAGGGATAGTGTAAAAACAATTTAAAAAAGCAAAATAAATAATTAAAAAAAAAATCCCCCCACCCCCATACTCATGTGCAAAGGCAAAGGAAAGCAACAGTCCTGGGGCGGTCTGTAAACAGAGATTGCACCATGCATGTGAGGTATCACCACGAACATCAGATTGAGGGCAGTAATTCTAGCACTAGTGTGTAAATCTAAAGTGGTGACATGTAGAAGCTTTTAAAGCTTTCTTTATGGATATTAAAAATGTACATAATTTGTTGCCACTGCCAGTGGTGTATTTAAGTTTTGTGCTGCCCTAGGCAACACAAAAATTGCCCCCCCCCCCCCTCCACAGAGAGCCCCTGACACCAACCAACACCCCCACGAAGAAAGCCTGACATTGACCAACAATGCCCCAGCCTCCCCACCCCCACCCGAGAGAGCCTTTTACTACCACCACCCCCCATACAACAGCAAATGCCCCCCCCTCCGGCAAGAGATAAGACACTCACCTTCACAGCTCTGGACATCCCCTGAAACAAAAGTCAGGCTCTGCATACACCATTAACAGCCCACAGCCTCTCTCAGATCCCCGTGCTGCGTGTGTCCCTTATTCCTTTCCTTCTTTCAGGGGATGGTACTGCCCCCCCTGAGAAAAGCTGCTGCGCCCCTGAAAAATGCCACCCTAGGCAAATGCCTTGTTTTAAATACACCCCTGGCCACTGCACGGACATGCGTAATTTTAAAACATGTCATGTTTGGTATTCATTTACTCTGCATAACATTATCTTTTATATTTTATCAAACAATTGTGTTTTTGTGCATTAAAATTCTAAAAAGTTTATTTTTTCCCAAAAATTTGCATTTGAAAAATTGCTGCGCAAATACTGTGTGACATAAAAAAATTCAGCATGCACTGTTTTATTCCCTAGGGCCTCTGGTTTAAAAAATATATACAGGTGAAATTCAAAAAATTTGAATATCTTGCAAAAGTTAATTTATTTCAGTAATGCAACTTAAAAGGTGAAGCTAATATATGAGATAGACTTATTACATGCAAAGCAAGATAGTTCAAGCCGTGATTTGTCATAATTGTGATGATTATGGCTTACAGCTCATGAAAACCGCAAATCCACAATCTCAGAAAATTAGAATATTACATGCAATCAATAAAACAAGGATTGTACATAGAACAATATCGGACCTCTGAAAAGTATAAGCATGCATACAGTCAGATCCATAAATATTGGGACATCGACACAATTCTAACATTTATGCCTCTATACACCACCACAATGGATTTTAAATGAAACAAACAAGATGTGCTTTAACTGCAGACTGGCAGCTTTAATTTGAGGGTATTTACATCCAAATCAGGTGAACGGTGTAGGAATTACAACAGTTTGCATATGTGCCTCCCACTTGTTAAGGGACCAAAAGTAATGGGACAATTGGCTTCTCAGCTGTTCCATGGCCAGGTGTGTGTTATTCCCTCATTATCCCAATTACAATGAGCAGATAAAAGGTCCAGAGTTCAATTCAAGTGTGCTATTTGCATTTGGAATCTGTTGCTGTCAACTCTCAAGATGAGATCCAAAGAGCTGTCACTATCAGTGAAGCAAGCCATCATTAGGCTGAAAAAAACAAAACAAACCCATCAGAGAGATAGCAAAAACATTAGGCGTGGCCAAAACAACTGTTTGGAACATTCTTAAAAAGAAGGAACGCACCGGGGAGCTCAGCAACACCGAAAGACCTGGAAGACCACGGAAAACAACTGTGGTGGATGACCGAATAATTCTTTACCTGGTGAAGAAAACACCCTTCAAAACAGTTGGCCAGATCAAGAACACTCTCCAGGAGGTAGGTGTATGTCTGGAAAAGTCAACAATCAAGAGAAGACTTCACCATAGTGAATACAGAGGGTTCACCACAAGATGTAAACCATTGGTGAGCCTCAAAAACAGGAAGGCCAGATTAGAGTTTGCCAAACAACATCTAAAAAAGCCTTCACAGTTCTGGAACAACATCCTATGGACAGATGAGACCAAGATCAACTTGTACCAGAGTGATGGGAAAAGAAGAGTATGGAGAAGGAAAGGAACTGCTCATGATCCTAAGCATACCACCTCATCAGTGAAGCATGGTGGTTGTAGTGTCATGGCGTGGGCATGTATGGCTGCCAATGGAACTGGTTCTCTTGTATTTATTGATGATGTGACTGCTGACAAAAGCAGCAGATGAATTCTGAAGTGTTTCGGACAATGTTATCTGCTCATATTCAGCCAAATGCTTCAGAACTCACTGGACGCCGCTTCACAGTGCAGATGGACAAAGACCCAAAGCATACTGCAAAAGCAACCAAAGAGTTTTTTAAGGGAAAGAAGTGAAATGTTATAAACAAAGATCCTCCTGCGCAAAAGGGAAATACACCTACTATAAGCTGCCAACACTTAACCTGCTACCCAAACAGTGAAAATATCAAAAATATATATATATAGTGCAGCGCTCAAACCTAACTTAAATACTGAAATAACTGTGCTCACATGCAATAGTGACACACATAAAGTGAAATATCCTTGTTTAAAAGTGCCACTCTCTATTAATCTTTATCCCTTCGTGCCCATATAGTCACACAAATATATATGAAAATAAACAGGTTCTCATTAAAAAATAATAATTATTTTACAGTGCTCCAAGTGTAGTGACGTGACCACACTTTATATATTAATCATAAAAATCCAACGAAAATGTCCATAAATACTAATGGTAAATACATGCAAGGTGCAAAAAAATGTGCAAGAAATATGCAAAAAAATTGGTGCAAAGCAAATGTGTTCTTGTTCCACAGCAGTGCCACTCTTCCCCTCCTATGGCTAGATTGCCTCCTCACCTCCTTACGCTGACCCCTAAGGGCCAAACAGCTTTCAGGATCAATCTGGATCCTTATCCCCTGGAGATCAGCACTTCTCCTGCCGTCGTGGATCACTTTAGGGTACTTCCATTACCCCCACTCAGAAGCCTCTAGAGAATAATTACCCACCACCCTGTTTACCCCTCACTCCCTCCTCCCATAGAAGCTGACACCTCTGTACAGGTCCGGCCGCCGCTGTGGGCGGCCCAGCGCTGTTGCTGTTAATTATTAAAAACAAGAGAGACCCAAGAGAGGGAAAAAAGGTCTCTCTTGTTTTTAATAATTAACAGCAACAGCGCTGGGCCGCCCACAGCGGCGGCCAGACCTGTACAGAGGTGTCAGCTTCTATGGGAGGAGGGAGTGAGGGGTAAACAGGGTGGTGAGTAATTATTCTCTAGAGGCTTCTGAGTGGGGGTAATGGAAGTACCCTAAAGTGATCCACGACGGCAGGAGAAGTGCTGATCTCCAGGGGATAAGGATCCAGATTGATCCTGAAAGCTGTTTGGCCCTTAGGGGTCAGCGTAAGGAGGTGAGGAGGCAATCTAGCCATAGGAGGGGAAGAGTGGCACTGCTGTGGAACAAGAACACATTTGCTTTGCACCAATTTTTTTGCATATTTTTTGCACATTTTTTTGCACCTTGCATGTATTTACCATTAGTATTTATGGACATTTTCGTTGGATTTTTATGATTAATATATATAAAGTGTGGTCACGTCACTACACTTGGAGCACTGTAAAATAATTATTATTTTTTAATGAGAACCTGTTTATTTTCATATATATTTGTGTGACTATATGGGCACGAAGGGATAAAGATTAATAGAGAGTGGCACTTTTAAACAAGGATATTTCACTTTATGTGTGTCACTATTGCATGTGAGCACAGTTATTTCAGTATTTAAGTTAGCTTTGAGCGCTGCACTATATATATATATTAGTGAAATGTTATGCAATGGCCAAGTCAATCACCTGACCCGAATCCAATTGAGCATGCATTTCACTTGCTGAAGACAAAACTGAAGGGAAAATGCCCCAAGAACAAGCAGGAACTGAAGACAGTTGCAGTAGAGGCCTGGCAGAGCATCACCAGGGATGAAACCCAGCGTCTGGTGATGTCTATGAGTTCCAGACTTCAGGCTGTAATTTACTGCAAAGGATTTGCAACCAAGTATTAAAAAGTGAAAGTTTTATTTATGATTATTATTCTGTCCTATTACTTTTGGTCCCTTAACAAGTGGAAGGCACATATGCAAACTGTTGTAATTCCTACACCGTTCACCTGATTTGGATGTAAATACCCTCAAATTAAAGCTGCCAGTCTGCAGTTAAAGCACATCTTGTTTGTTTCATTTCAAATCCATTGTGGTGGTGTATAGAGCCAAAAATGTTAGAATTGTGTCGATGTCCCAATATTTATGGACCTGACTGTATGTACTCAGTACTTGGTTTGGGTCCCTTTTGCAGCAATTACTGCCTCAATGCGGCGTGACATGGAAGCTATCAGCCTGTGGCACTGCTGAGGTGTTATGGAAGAACAGGATGCTTCAATAGCGGCCTTCAGCTCTTCTGCATTGTTCGGTCTCATGTCTCTCATCTTTCTCTTGGCAATGCTCCATAGATTCTCAATGGGGTTCAGGTCAGGCGAGTTTGCTGGCCAATCAAGCACAGTAAGCCCACGGTCATTGAACCAGGTTTTGGTGCTTTTGGCAGTGTGGGCAGGTGCCAAGTCCTGCTGGAAAATGAAGTCAGCATCACCATAAAGCTTGTCTGTGGAAGGAAGCATTAAGTGCTCCAAAATCTTCTGGTAGATGGCTGTGTTGACCCTGGACTTAATGAAGCACAGTGGACCAACACCAGCAGATGACATGGCTCCCCAAATTAACACAGACTGTGGAAACTTCACACTGGACTTCAAGCATCTTGCAGTGTGTGCCTCTCCATTCTTCCTCCATACTCTAGGTCCTTGGTTTCCAAATGAGATGCAAAAGTTGCTCTCATCAGAAAAGAGGACTTTGGACCACTGAGCAACAGACCAGGTCTGTTTTTCTTTAGCTCAGGTAAGATGCTTCTGATGTTTTTCGTTGTTCAGGAGCAGCTTGACAAAAGGAATACGACATTTGAAGCCCATGTCTAGGATCTGTCTGTGTGTGGTAGCTCTTGATGCACTGACTCCAGCCTCAGTCCACTCCTTGTGAAAGTCCCCAACACTTTTGAATGGCCTTTTCCTGACAATCCTCTCCAGGCTGCGGTCATCCCTGCTGCTTGTGCACCTTTTTCTTTCACACTTTTCCCTTCCACATAACTTTCTATTAATGTGCTTTGATACAGCACTTTGGGAACATCCAACTTCTTTTGCAATGACCTTTTGAGGCTTTCCCTCCTTACGGAGGGTGTCAATGATGGTTTTCTGCACAACTGGCAGGTCAGCAGTCTTTCTCATGATTGTGATTCCTACTGAACCAGGCTGAGAGACCATTTAAAGGCTCAGGAACCCTTTGCAGGTGTTATGGCTTAATTAGCTGATTAGAGTGGGACACTTTGAGCCTAGAATACTGCACCTTTTCACAATATTCTAATTTTCTGAGATTGTGGATTTGGGGTTTTCATGAGCTGTAAGCCATAATCATCACAAGTATGACAAATCACGGCTTTAACTATCTTGCTTTTCATGTAATGAGTCTATCTCATATATTAGTTTCACCTTTTAAGTTGCATTACTGAAATAAATTAACTTTTGCACGATATTCTAATTTTTCGAGTTTCACCTGTAATGTTTGGTGGTTCAAAGTAATTTTCTAGTAAAAAACTTTTTTCAAGTAAACAAAAAAAGTGTCAGAAAAGGCTTGGTCTTCAAGTGGTTAGAAAAGTGGGTGGTATGTGGCATAAGCTTCTAATGTTGGCCCTGAAATGCCAGGATAGTAGAAGCAACCCTCCAAAAGACCCCTTTTTGGAAAGTAGACACTCCAAGGTATTTGCTAAGAGGCATGGTGAGTATTTTGCAGATCTCATTTTTTGCCACAAGTTTTTGGAAAACGAATAAAGAAAATGAAAATTTATCTTTTCTTTTTTCAAAACCTTGCAAAATACTCACCATGCCTCTTATCAAATTCCTTGGGGTGTCTACTTTCCAAAAATGGGTCTTTTGGGAGGGTGTTTGTACTAACCTGACATTTTAGGGCATGTGATAGGCAGTCAGAAAGTAAAAGCTGTGTAAATACCAATGTATATACAGTGAGGAACAGAAGTATTTGAACACCCTGCGATTTTGCAAGTTCTCCTACTTAGAAATCATGGAGGGGTCTGAAATTCACATTCTAGGTACATTCCCACTCTGAGAGACAGAATTTAAAAAAAAATTCAGGAAATCACATTGTATGATTTTTAAAGAATTTATTTGTCTTGCACTGCTGAACATAAGTATTTGAACACCTAAGAAACAGCAAGAATTCTGGCTCTCAAAGACCTGTTACTGTGCCTTTAAAAAGTCCACCTCTACTCCACTCATTAATCTAACTTAGTAGCACCTGTCTGAGCTCTTTAAAGACACCTGTTCACCCCACAGTCAGTCAGACACCAACTACTACCATGGGCAAGACCAAAGAGCTGTCAAAAGACACCAGAGACAAAATAGTGGACCTCCACAAGGCTGGAAAGGGCTACGGGGCAATTGCCAAGCAGCTTGGTGAAAATTGATCAACTGTTGGAGCAATTGTTAGAAAATAGAAGAGGTTAAAGATGACTGCCAGTCTCCCTCCATGCAAGATCTCACCTCGTGGGGTATCACTGATAAGAAAGGTGAGGAATCAGCCCAGAACTACAAGGGAGGAGCTGGTCAATGACATGAAGAGAGCTGGGAACACAGTTTAACATGGTCACTATCGGTAGAACACTAGGCCGTCATGGTTTCAAATCATGCATTGCACGGAAGGTTCCCCTGCTCAAGTCATCACATGTCCAGGCCCGTCTGAAGTTTGCCAATGACCATCTGGATGATCTAGAGGAGGCTTGGGAGAAAGTCATGTGGTCAGATGAGACCAAAGTAGAACTTTTTGGTCTAAACTTCACTCGTCGTGTTTGGAGGAAAAAGAATGAGTTGCATCCCAAGAACACCATCCCTACTGTGAAGCATGGAAGTGGTAACATCATGCTATGGGGGTGCTTTTCTGCGAAGGGGACAGGACGACTGCACTGTATTAAGGAGAGGATGAATGGGGCCATTTATTGTGACATTTTGAGCAACAACCTCCTTTCCTCAGTCAGAGCATTGAAGATGGGTCGTGGCTGGGTCTTCCAACATGACAACGAACCGAAGCACACAGCCAGGATAACCAAGCAGTGGCTCCGTAAGAAGCATATCAAGGTTCTGGAGTGGCCTAGCCAGTCTCCAGACCTAAATCCAATAGAACATCTTTGGAGGGAGCTGAAACTCCGTGTTGCTTAGCGACAGCCCCAAAACCTGACAGATCTAGAGGAGATCTGTGAGGAGGAGTGGGCCAAAATCCCTGTTGCAGTGTGTGCAAACCGGGTCAAGAACTACAGGAAATGTTTGACCTCTGTAATTGCAAACTAAGGCTTCTGTACCAAATATTAACACTGATTTTCTCAGGTGTTCAAATACTTATGTTGAGCAATGCAAGACAAGTACATTCTTTAAAAATCATACAATGTGATTTCCTGAATTTTATTTTTTTTAATTCTGTCTCTCAGAGTGGGAATGCACCTAGAATGTGAATTTCAGACCCCTCCATGATTTCTAAGTGGGAGAACTTGCAAAATCGCAGGGTGTTCAAATACTTCTGTTCCTCACTGTAATAAAAGAGTATAATATAGTGCCTTATCTTCTTTAAAAAGTATTTATTATGCTTAAATAATGCACTCACATAATACAAATAGAAAAAAACCCTTGTTTTGCACTGATATAGAATCCTCTTATATGTTTGCCACACTCCTCATACTTGCTGTGTCTATACCTTTAAGCGTCGTGACGTCAGAGCCCCTCCCCAGAGGTCATGACACTTAAAAGTTTGGTCATATAAATCAGGTGAGCGCACACAGGTGAAGGAGCACGAGAAGTTTTTTTTTTGTGTGTGTGGACTTTTTTTGTGTGGACTTTTTCATATAAAAATATATTTTTTATATTTCCTGTTTATATATATATATTTTATATAACCCTCAGTAGTGGAAGTTATCACAACTAATCACAGAGTGATTGTGGGAATGTATTTGCAGCAGAATAGCACATCAATAGTGTGGACTATATATGCTATTTAAAATGTAATATTAAGTTGCAAAATATATTGTATAAGTATACACATTTTTGTAGTTATTTTACTATTTTATTTTAGTGGAGTGCGGCACATTTATTTTGTTTTTGATTATAGTAACACATTAATATGAGTATGTGTATGGTGTAGGCCAGTGGTGGGCAACCTTTTTTTTCAACTGAGCCAAATCTCGCCAAAACCACAATTGAAATTTATTTTGAGAGCCACATTTTTAAAACTGAAAATACATCCCCCATATAGTAATTCATCCCCCATATAGTAATTCATCCCCCATATAGTAATTCATCCCCCATAGTAATTCATCCCCCATATAGTAATTCATCCCCCATAGTAATTCATCCCCCATAGTAATTCATCCCCCATATAGTAATTCATCCCCCATAGTAATTCATCCCCCATAGTAATTCATCCCCCATATAGGAATTCATCCCCCATAGTAATTAATCCCCCATATAGGAATTCATCCCCCATAGTAATTCATCCCCCATATAGTAATTCATCCCCCATAGTACTATTCCCCCCCATATAGTAATTCATCCCCCATATAGTAATTAATCCCCCATAGTAATTCATCCCCCATAGTACTATTCCCCCCTATAGTAATTCATCCCCCATATAGTAATTCATCCCCCATATAGTAATTCATCCCCCATAGTAATTCATCCCCCATATAGTAATTCATCCCCCCTATAGTAATTCATCCCCCCTATAGTAATTCATTCCCCATATTGTGTCAATTTACTTACCTTTGCTCCGCGCGTTCCTCTCGCCGTGTTCCCGCGCCATTCCGGTCTTCAGGGCGGACTGTGAGAGGAGAGGAGTTCGTCACGCTGCCCCACCTACATCCTGACAGCCAATGTTTGCCACGCTCCGCGGGCCGGATTAAAAGGTCCGCCGGGCCGTAGTTTGCCCATTGCTGGGCTAGCTGCAGAGTCCTGACTTTTGGGGCGGCCGCCCGAGAGGAGGGAGGGGAGCGGGCGCCCGGCACACAGAAGAGCCGCATTAAAGTCTGTAAAGAGCCGCATGTGGCTCGCGAGCCGCGGCTTGCCGACCACTGGTGTAGGCGATCCACTCATTCAATTTTTCACATATTTATACTTTATATAATTTAGTATATAGCACTAAATTTTAAAAGGTGATTTTGATTATATATATTGTAATCATATTTAATATATAATTTTTTATGCACATAATACACCATAGTAGCTCACAAGAATCACGATTTTAGAACTATACTAGTGCCCCCTTAGTATAGTGTCTCCAAATATGCAGTGTTAGCAGGATCAGCCCTGCTCGCTGCCAGCAGAAATGTTTAGTCCCTCCGCTGTTTTTCATAGCTCTTGCCAGACTATCCGCATGGAAACCTATCATGGTTTCTGAATTTAAAACTTTTTTGGGCCTAACCCTCAACAGTAGTACAAAAAAAGAGTGAATTTCTGTCATATTGGTCCACAGACCTGATTCATCATATGCCCACGTTCTCTGCTGTTACATATTTGCCCAACAAGGACCAGCAATGTGCTGGTACGTCGCTGGACTCTGAGTGGTTATACCAGGATGATGCCTGCAGCTACAGGCATCATCCTAGTATGGTTTTTTCAGCTGGCGGTCGGCTTTCTTGTAAAAGCAATCCTCATGGCTAATTAGCCGCTGGATCACTTTTAGAAGCCTTCCACAGCATTCTTGGGCTCTTCCGTCCCACCAGGAAACCCGAGACTGCAGCCGGCGGTTCTGACGGCTGACCACAGTGACAAATTTGTGTAAAAAAAAAATTTGTGGCAAAAAAGACTCAACATGCCTTTCAGCAAATTCCTTGTGGTGTCTACTTTCCAAAAAAGGGTCATTTGGGAGTGTTTGTACTGCATTAGCATTTTAGCACCTCAAGAAACGTGATAGTAAGTCAGAAAGCATAAGCTGCGTAAATTCCAATATATATATGCCATAGCTTGTAGACGCTATAACTTTCACACAAACCAATTAATATGTATGTATTGGGTTTTTTTTTTACCAAAGACATAGCAGAATACATTTTGACCTAAATTTATGACTAAATTTGAGTTTATTGGATATTTTTATAACAGAAAATACGTTTTTTTTGACAAGCAAACACCCCAACATATATTCTATGAGGCACAATGAGTCTTTTGATGTATTTTTTTCCACACGTTTTCAGAGAATGTGGGGAAAAAAATTAAACAAATTTTTTTTTTACATAAAGTTATTATTATTCTAATACAGGATTTATAAAGTGCCAACAGATTGCGCAGCGCTTTACAAAATGAAGGTAGACATTACAGTTACAATGCAATTTGGTACAAGAGGAAACATAGGGCCCTGCTTGTTAGAGCTTACAATCTTAGAGGTTGTTTATTTATAAGATATTTCTAACACATAGCATTTACGTACTAAAAATTACACCCCCAGTGCACGTGCGTGGCGCCGGGATGGGTCATGCACTGACTGCGCTCCGCATGCTCTCGACCATCTAATCAAGAAATAGCAGAGAGGAGCAGAGGAGAGACATCAGTGACAGCGTTCCCGTGTGGGGGAGACTACAATGCACCGGCGGACAACGGGTGCAACAAGGAGGAAATCAGCTCAGACCTCTCAGCCGCCCCGATCGGCCTGCCAGCTTCCTCTCCCACAGCAGGCCCCTCTGGCCAAGATGGCAACAATGCAGAAGGGGACACCACGAGGCAACGGTCAGCCCTCCAGGCAGCAACAGCCTGCGTCTCCTCCATCTCCAGCTGAGCTAATGGGAGATCCCTTCTCCTCACAATCCCAGGAGAATCCCCAGCTCCAGCAGTCGCTTCAGGTGGGTGGACAGCAGTTCTCTCCGTGTTCCCAGTCTCTTGAGGGAGACATGGGGAGCTCAACCTCCCCAGCATCCTCCATGGACAGAAATATGGCAGAATTAGCAGACACTATACTGAGCCAAAAAAGAAACGATACGAGCGCTGGATGAAAACGAAAAAGCGACTAGCATGAAAGACGAACACCAGGAGCCTCCAAAATACATATATCAAAAGAACATGCAGTGCTAATGAAATTCAATATTACATGCATATAGTCATAAGGTGCATATAATCAAAAAATGGTATTGTGAACACCACTTGATCATAGGATCGATCTAAACATATCTAAACGTCCAGGAGTGGTGATAATGGTAAATAAATATCTCCAACAAGAGTGTTCTTGCGGTGCATCGTGCAAAATTTCAAGGCAAGGTGGTGAAAAAATTAGTGACTTCTGTGACCGTATTCCTCCCACAGAGATGAGTGTAGATTGTACTAACCAGAAAGCGCAATGGTAATGCGCATTTGAGTGTTAACCAACTCCTGGTCATCCCCCTATTGAAACTGGATCACAGAGAGGGTCGTCTGGCCTGCGTCAGCTGGGCAAATATCGCAACCTCAGGGTCTCCAGATATCAGGGGATATGAAATCGTCTCATCAGCAGGGGGAGTTTAACCATTCCTGATGTGGCCTCCAGATCATCCCAAGCAAGCCTTGAAGGAGGGGGCTCGGAAGTAACGAGCCAGAACAACAGAAAGATCTGATAGTGTAGTACTTTATTATCCACAAGGGTAAAATATACAGAGTACTTGAATAGGTACTCACATGCAGTAGTAGGCAGTTGATGTTAGGGAATTCCAAAATGTCCGCCGGCCGTCCACAGGAGCCGTGCGGTGTGACGTCACAGGATGTAGGGCACCTCCCTAACGCGTTTTGTATGCTTGCACGTTATCAAAGGGGATAACATGCAAGCGCACGAAACGCGTTAGCGAGGTGCCCTACATCCTGTGACGTCACACCGCACGGCTCCTGTGGACGGCCGGCGGCCATTTTGGAATTCCCTAGCATCAACTGCCTACTACTGCATGTGAGTACCTATTCAAGTACTCTGTATATTTTACCCCTGTGGATAATAAAGTACTACACTATCAGATCTTTCTGTTGTTCTGGCTCGTTACTTCCGAGCCCCCCCCTCCTTCAAGTCTTGCTTGGGATGATCTGGTGGCCACATCAGGAATGGTTAAACTCCCCCTGCTGATGAGACGATTGCATATCCCCTGATATCTGGAGACCCTGAGGTTGCGATATTTGCCAAGCTGACGCAGGCCAGACGACCCTCTCTGTGATCCAGTTTCAATAAGGGGATGACCACGAGTTGGTTAACACTCAAATGCGCATTACCATTGCGCTTTCTGGTTAGTGCAATCTACACTCATCTGTGGGAGGAATACGGTCACAGAAGTCACTAATTTTTTCACCACCTTGCCTTGAAATTTTGCACGATGCACCGCAAGAACACTCTTGTTGGAGATATTTATTTACCATTATCACCACTCCTGGCCGTTTAGATATGTTTAGATCGATCCTATGATCAAGTGGTGTTCACAATAACATTTTTGATTACATGCACCTTATGACTATATGCATGTAATATTGAATTTCATTAGCGCTGCATGTTCTTTTGATATAATTATACTGAGCCAGACTAGCTCCACTGAACAACCTCCTTTGTCACAACCGGTCCCATACTCGGGGGACGCGGTTCTGATAGTAAGATTTTCCACATTACTACAGAAAGAATTATCTAAAGAATACACCATTATGACCACAGATATTAAAAGAGACTTTCAAGGTATAAGGGGATAGGCTGGACTCTACTGAATCCAAAATGGATGGTACAATTAAAAAGGTTAATCAGAACTCTAATTTGATCTCAACTTTGCAGGATCAACTGGATCAGGCTCAGGCTAAGATTGAAGACCTTGAAAATAGATCCCGACGCTATAACTTCAGGATCAGAGGCCTTCTGGAATCAATAGTGGATCTAGAATCAGTGATATACACCCTGATGCAGGAGCTGATCTCAGATTTGTAATTTCTTATGAAAAACCAAATAAACACTACTGGAAACAAAAATGACACCCCAAAATACATTCTGCTACTGCTTCTGAGTATGGGGATACCACATGTGAGACTTTTTCATAGCCTGGCCACATGCAGAGGCCCAATATCCAAGTAGCACCTTCAGGCATTCTGGAGACATAAATTACACATCTAATTTCCTGACTACCTATCACAATTTTTAAGGCCCTGGAGCACCAGGACAGTGGAAATACCCACAAAATGATCACATTTTGGAAAGCAAACAGCACAACGTATTTTCTCCCAGGTATATAGTCTTTTGAACATTTAACTTTTTTGCCACAAGTTTTTGTAAAATGTGAAAAGAAAATTAAAATTATTTTTTTAACACAAAGTTTTCAACCTATAAGGTAACAAGCAGCATTGACATATCAAGAATTACAACCAAAATACATTCTACTACTCCTCCCGGTTAAGGTGATACCACATGTATAAGACCTTTAGTTATACTTTAATACCCAACATCTTCTGTTGACTTCCTGTTGTCACCGCTTTTCTTTCATTCAAAGAGGCAAAGCACTGATATTTAGCACCCCCAGCTTATAAAACTGAAGACTATTACTGGGCACGACCGACACACCTCACCGATATCACACATATAAAACTGTACACACCGCAGCCAACTTTTTCGTTGCCCATATAAAACATGGCTGCAGTTGTCTCCATCCGGTCACATGGGTGCGTCAGAGGCAGCGGCGGGACGTAGAGGTGAGGCTTCATGACGTAGCGAAGGCGTCATGACGTAGCAAAGACGCCGTGCTCGCAGATTGTGGAGTTTGGGAGGTTGTTCGGTTGTTTCGGGCAATGGAGGATGAGGTGTGCGATTTCCTGAGGCAGAACCGGGAGACGGCGGCATGGCTGGAGGGGATACGAGGGGTTTGTGAGTCGGACAAGCTGTGGCAGCACCGGAGAGAGTTCATTTTGCGGAACCTGGCGGACTTCTGTGGGCCCGGGCAGCCGCCACCACCGCCCGACTCCAACCACCAGGGGCTGGACCGGCTCCTCGCCTACTCCATGGTGTGGGCTAACCATGTCTTCACCGGGTGCTGGTATGTATGTCTGTATGTCTGTATGGAGGGCAGGGCCTGCCGGGATGGATAGCCGTGGAAGGGATTGTATAGCCGATTCCTCCGATTATATGACATTGGGAAATCTAAGGCTGCCCATACACTTTGCAATCAGTTTGTACAGCCTGATGTAGGCCCCATTCACACCCGCACATTGTGGCACCGCATGTTTCTTTCTCTTGCTAAGTGTTGTAGGGCTGCTCGTTCAATTGAATGGACCTTCCTGTGAGCAACAAATGGGGCAAAGTATCTCATGTACCCTTCCTTCATAGGACGAAATACCATTAAGAACGAATGGCACCCATAGGTGAGCTCCAAGTTTTTTTTTACTTTACAAGTCCTGAAAACACGTGCAAAAAATACATCTTTCTGCCACACGCAGGTGTGATCGGGGCCTTGGGGTCTCCATACACATTACAATTGTGTCATACAATCTAACAGTGTAATATGAGGCTGCACCCAGTCTATGCAGTCAATGTGTATACAATCAGGCTGGACCATGTGCTTCCTAGTTGTTGGTAGATCAAAAGGTGATTGTACAACCGCTTCATAACATGTGGTTTAGGCCTTGTTCACACAGGTTGACCACATCCTTCGTGCCATGCAGGGCTGTGGCTGCCCTTACTCAAGATGGCTGTGGTTAGAAATGCAGAGCCATGTTTTGTGGGTTGCACAGGTTTTGCTTGCTTCCCTGTGTGGGTAGTCCCATTCATGTCTATTGGAACACAGCCACTGCTCCCACTATGACATCCGGGGCAGTTCAAAGTTTGGGATTTTCTTTTACTTTCTCTTTCAATGATAATGGTAAACAGGACAAAAAGAGAGTTAATACTGCTGTCTGTGCCTTCATTATGGAGTTTCACCGACAGGTGCTCTAATCCATCAACTCTAGTGGTGCACTGAAATAAAGATTCCAGTGCAGAAACCGAAAATATAGGATGGGCTTGGCCAAAAAGCAAAACAGACAAATTATTTTTTTTTTATTACAAGTGTTACTAAACCCACAACAGTAAAATCAGTCTGTATATGCAGTAAAGCAAACTTGTTATACTCACTGTGGAAACTAAGGGGTTAATCCCCTGTATTGTGTAAAAAGGCTGTTTGATCCTGATTCTCTGATCCTTCCTTTCTTCCAGTGTCCCCCTCATCTCCTGATCAGACATATCGTGCAGAGTCACTCTGCACATGCTCAGATTGGTGTGTACTGCTAGAGTTTTTGTTGGGGGGGGGAGGGGGAGGACATGTGATCAGCACAGGGCCAATTAGCACTGTCAGGTCAGGGTTTCTGCATCTTCCTAGAGCAAAATGAAGACTCCTCCTACAAGCTTTAACATGTGCTTTGCTGGACTCTGATAGAAGTCACTTGACTACCTGATGAGAAAAGGTATTTACAGGAATGTTGACCGACTTTTTTTTTTTTTTTTTTTTTACTACTTTTCCAGGAGCTAAATCTGGGTCCTAATTTACTTGTCCAGATAAAGAAATAAAAATTGTAACCAAAACTGTATTTAAATCTGAGATGCTTTTAGGAATGTCTGGGGCTTTACAGCGGCTTAAATATTTAATTTTTTAACATTGCGCTCCAAATCTCCTCTTCCTCTCCCTGCCTGTCTCCAGCCCCACACCCAGGGGCTATCGGGGATGGGAGAGACCTTTCAAGTGTAATGAGCACTGATTGGGTGCTCCTCAGGAAAGGGCAATGTCCGGCTTATCCTTTATCCCTGTGACAATTTTGTGTTTTTTGCTCACATTTTAAAGAAAATTATTTTTGGTTTGAAGATTACACAAAACTCCCAAACGTTATATTTTTTCTTAAAGCAGAGACCCTAGAGAATAAAATAGAGGTAGTTTCCATTTTTCATGTCACACGATATTACCACAAAGGTCTTGGAAACACAAAATTTCAGTAAAAAAATACACAAGTTAATTTTAGCGCACAAAAAACAAATTATCCAATTTTTTTTTGTAAAATATATAAAAGATGAGGTTGCATCGAGTAAATAGATATCCAGCATGTCAAACCTTAAATTTGCGTGTGCTCGTGAAACAGAAACTAATTTCAGTACCCTATATTGTCTATAGGTGGCGCTTTTGAAGCCCCTTATAGGCCATCAGTTTATCGTTATGGAGGAGGTCTTATATTAGAATTATTGCTCTCATTCTGGCATATGTGACGATATGTAACGTGTATCGCAATCAACGTTTTCATGTGTAGGCGCCCCAGAGCGTGCTTTTACGTTTGTGCATACGTACATATGTGGGGGCCTCGAAAATTTGGGGGGGGGGTTATATGCTTGTGTGTAACATCCCATCAGCACCCAGTGAACCAGTCTCAGTCCCGTAGATGGGCAAGCAGAGCCCGGAACATATAGCAGGAGGAGAGGCTGGCACTGTGGGTTGTGTGGAAGCAATCGGGCCGCAGGGCTAAAGACAAAAAAAAACTATCTTCCCGGAATTGCATGTCCTGGGTGTTGGTCGATATGAATTGCACATCCCTGTTGTTAATTTTAGGGCACAAAAAAGTAATTACCCTATTTTTGATAAAGATATAAAAGATGGTTTCACTGAGTAAATGGATATCCAGCATGTCAAACCTTAAATTTGCATGCACTCGTGAAGTGGCAACTAGCTTTAGTACCCTATATTTTCTATGGGTCACCCTTTTAAAGGCCTTATAGGGCATCAGTTTAGTGTTACCGAGGAGGTCTTGTGCTAGAATTATTGCTCTCATTGTGGTGTGGGGGGCTGAAATTTTTGTTTACTTGAGGGGGGGGGGGATGTTATGTGCTTGGGTGTAACTTTTTTTTTTTACAAATAATTTTTTTTTTTTTCCCAATCACATAGGGGACAAAGTCCCTTTTTGGTGACATGTTCTCTTTATTGATACATCCAGGGTCTAAAAGACAGGTACCCCCTCCCACTTCCGGCTCAGTTTGCGTGGCGAAGTGATCTGGAAGTTCGGTCCCATCCTCCCTCCCGGGAACTTCCACAGGTCCCAGAAGATTACTGGACCAATTTGGAGGTGCAGTGCAACTCACTCATGCACAATGGGCACCAGGCTGTGAAGCCACAAGCTGTCACAGCCTGGTGCCCACAGTTGAGATGCCAGCGCCATAGGGGAGAGAAGGGGAGAAAAGACAGCGTGGGTGAGAACATGGACTCTGGGATAGGTAAGTGTGTTTATTTGCACTTTTTGTAGCTGCTGACTTTTAATAAGCACAGAAACGTCTGGAACTCTGCTTTAATTCATGTGGTTGGCACTTTTGCATTGAATTCACTAGGACATTTTTTGTATTGAAGTCTATGTGACGTAATTTTGTATTTAAATCTATGGGACGCGACTTTTGCATTGAAGTCACTAGGGGGCAACTCTGCCCGAAAGTCTGTGGGGATGCAACTTTGCCAGAGTTGCTTTGACACCTTTCTTTTATAATGAAAACAGAGAAGCCATTGAAGTCCTTATTTCCTATCCGCAAAATGGCAATATGCCAATAACACAATTTTCAGCCAATACCTTTCGGCCACCAATATGTAGGTGCATCCCTAATCTCCACTCTAAAAGGCAAAACTATTTTTTTTTAGTTTTAAATAGTCATACTTTATTAGTACACTGTAAATAGCCCTGTTCTAGGTAATCTTGGTTTGTTGTTTTGTTTTTTGTTTAACAGTCTTGTTTTTCTTCCAGCTATCCACCTCTTGTTATGGAAAAAGCTCTTAAAATGGCAGAAAATATAAAGGTCACTGATGCGCCCATTCATACAACTCGTGATGAACTGGTTTCCAAGGTGAAGAAAAGAGGGATTACAAGTAGCAATGGTTAGCAGAACATAGATGTACATTTGAGGCATTTCCTATAAAGTTCAGCGTGTTACTGTATTTTCTATTTAGAATACTTTTTAATGGTATTTTATGTGAAAACTATATTACATTGTGCATCTTTGTAAACAAGAATTGATGGACACTTGAATTGAACTCTGCCTGATAACAGCAGAAACATGACTTGTATGTACTACATGTCCTGTTCAGTATATGTTGCTCAGCCATAACATTAAGACCACCCACCCAATATTGAGTAGGTCACCCTTTTTGCTGCCAAAACAGCACTGACCCATGGAGACATGGACTCCACTAGACTTTTGAAGCTATGCTGTGGTATCTGGTACCAAGCTGTCAGCAGCAGATCTTTAAAGCCTTGACTGGCTTGCCTTTTTCCCATAGCACATCCTTGATCCTTCTTTTCCTCAGGTAAGCAACACACACTCGCCTGGCCATCCACATGATGTAAAAGAAAATGTTCATCAGACCAGGCCACCTTCTGTCATTGCTCCTTGGCCCAGTTCTGATACATGCCCATTGTAGGTGCTTTTTCCTGTGCACACTGGTCAGCAGGGGTATCCTGACTGTTCAGCAGCCACATACACAACAAACTACAAAGCACTGTGTGTTCTGACACCTTTCTATCGGAATCAGCATGAACCTTTTTTAGCAATTTGAGCTAGCTCTTCTATTGGATCAAACTACACGGCCTGCCTAGCTCCCCATATGCATCAGTGAGCCTTGGCAACCTATGATCCTATCGCCAGTTCACTGTTTTTCTGCCCTTGGGCCACTTATGGTAGGTCCTGACCCCTGCGGACTGGAACATCCCAGAGAGCTGCAGTTTTGGAGATATTTTGACTTGGCCATCTAATTTGGCCCTTTTCTATTTTCAGCATATCATCTTCAGAGATTTATTTATTTCAGGTACTTGTATAGCGCCATCAATTTACTCAGCGCTTTACATATATATTGTACATTCACATCAGTCCCTAACCCTCACGGGGTGTACAATCTAAGGTCCCTAACTCACATTATTACATACACATACTAGGGACAATTTAGACAGGATCCAACTAACCTACCAGCATGTCTTTGGCATGTGGGAGGAAACCGGAGTACCCGGGGAAAACCCACGCAGGCACAGGGAGAACATGCAAACTCCAGGCAGGAGGTGCCATGGCTGGGATTCGAACCAACGACCCTAGTACTGCCAGGCGGAAGTGCTAACCATTTAGCCACTGTGCTGCCTAATAGACCCCACCAACTTTCAGATGCCATTGTAATGAGATAATCAATGTAATTGACTTTACCTGTCAGTGGTCACAATGTTTTGGTTGATGTATTTGTACAGTCAGAGAATCCAGTGAGTCAGTTGAAAAGTGTTCAAACATTGTTGCATGTTGTTAGAAGTACAGACATCACAATTTCCTTTGCTGATCTCTCCTTCTGACAATACTTGTCATACTGATCCTCTTGGTTCAGTACTTTCAGTCACTGATTCAAACAAAGCATTGGATGAGTATTTTTTACTTCAGTTCTAGCATGTTTTATGGGTCAGTGATACAAAGTGTTAAAGGTTCAGCGTGACAGCTAATATTTTAAGAAGGTCTGTAATTATTAAATTTGTACAAAATTTATAAAGCACCAGCAGTTTGAGCAGTGCTTTACAAAGTGGAGGGAGACAGTACATTTACAATACAATTTAATACAAGAGGAATCCGAGTGCCCTGTTCCTTAAATATTACAATCTAAAATGGTGGCATTTTTATTTCTCTCAGCACATGTGGCCTTTACTTGCTGTTAAAGGAGAACTAAACCGTTTGATTTAACTGCTTTTTGAAAACCTTTTATATTTAAAGCTGACTTAAACCAATCAATTTACCTGTTTTCCAAAACAAATTCAAAGGCATGCTATAAATAACTGTCACGGTTGCTTGTGTTCTCAACTGAATTGTCAAGCCAACAAATGGTGTCATAACGTATACATGTGCAGCATCATAGCTTTTGCAGATCAAACAGACTAAGATGATTGCTTCCTTGGCTGTAAAGCATAGAAGGGTTTAGTTCTGTTTTAAGATAACAGCCTGTAGACTCATCTGGGTTTGTATTGGTTTCCCATGTAAACCTATAATTTGAAATAATACTGTTCTCAAAAAACATTTTATTAGCCTTTCTTAGAATAGTGGAAGTATGCAAGAGAATATATATTTATGTAAGAATGATTGTGTATGTATAGTTTATTAAAGTCCACTGCTATTTGAATTACTATTGCAAGGCCTGGACAGTTAAAATTACACTTGTGTATTGCCATTTGCTTAAATGGGTCATGTCCAGTCTTTGTGTGTTTTTAAGTGTGCTGCCAGGCAATTCAAAATGAACAGGATATCTTTAATTCATGATGAGGTGTTATGTTAATGCAAAGCATAGTATGAAGCATATTTCATATTGCGATAAAAACATACAATATATGCACATTTTAGGAAGGTCAATAATGGTGACATGTTTATTTCTCCATGTTTTATCCCTTTAAAGACCCTGCAAGCACTGAAGATTACTGATTGATCTGCCAGAAATACACTTTGTTCCTAAATCCTATTTATTTATTTTTAGACCAGATTTTAATGAGTATACCTCTCTGTGCCATAAGAGGTATACTCATTAAAAGCCTCTCCGAGCCAATTGATTTGGATGGCTGCTGTGAATTATGCAACTGAACAGGCATCATGCGTCTCTCATCTGTGCCTCACTAGTATATCTAAATACTTTAAAAAAAAAAAAATGTAGATATAATTCTCTGCCAAGATCTATGACGCTATATATATATATATATATATATATATATATATATATATATATATATATATATATCTATCTCTTCAGCTATCTAGTACCCTCAATAGTCAGCTAAAACGTAGCGTTAACTTTACATAAAATGCAACAGATTTAATTTGTAGCTTGATCCATGTGTAAACAGGTTCTCCTATTCAAAATACATATTACTTGCCAGGTCACATAACCCACTGTCATTATGGCATAAAAAATGGGTAAAGGACTTAGAAGAAACAAGCGGTGGCTGGATGCTGTAAATAATACTCCAGATTTCAAGACCCCCTTTCTTGAAACTATTAGTTCTCTATGCGATTAGCAATAACATTTTTAAGTGGGGAAAAAACGTTTTAAAAAATTGATGTAATATACAGTCATTAAAAAAACAAACACACACAAAAATGTATTCATTGCCCCACGTCATAGTTTATAAGGATGTAATGTACATATCTGGTGCACCTACGTACGAAAGCGATGATTGTGCTACACACATTTGGTATCACCTTGCACACTGGAGGGAGAACAATAATTCTAGGGCCCATCATTCACAGTTTGCTCTAAACTGATGGCCGGTATTGTTTGTGTGTGCTTAAATTAACTTTATTATTTTTTTTTCACTGAAAATATAGATTTGATAAATGTGTACTAATTTTCTGAAAAATTGCAACTACCACCTGCATTACGTTTGGGCTTTGTAACTAATAGTCAGGGCTGAAATATGCATTTTTTTTCCCTAGATTAGTAGTGCTAGTAGCCTGTTGCAATAAAAGGGTGGGTGCAAGAGAATGGAAGAAATAAAGATAAAATATAAATAGAGAGGGAATGCTTCATAGCAAGTTGTTTGTTGTGATACAGTGTGGAGAAATATTTTGTTTAATATGTTAGTGTATTTATACTGTGCAAAACTTAACATTATTTTCCTTGTGATGCAGATGGGCTGAGTGAGGAGCCTTCGAAGAAAAAATCTACAGATGATACTTCTAGAACAGCAGTAGGCCATACCAACTTTACTGAAGACTTAAATTCATCTGCCAATGTAGATTGGAAGGTTGATCATTGCCAAGAGGAGCAACGGACCGACACAGGCGTTTCCAGTTCTGCTGCTCCTCAGCACTGCAGTGGCAGCAATGAATCTAATCAGAAAGCAGTGGAAGATGGAGTACAGTTTAGCACGTCTACTGTGCAAAGCCCCCGCAGACCCACTGATGATGATATTAAGCAACGACAGTCCTTCTTTAACAAACTCTATAAAAGAGTTGCTTGGAAGCTGGTATCTGTTGGTGGGTTTAATCCAAGCCATGACTATACAGAAGTACTTGAAGAATGTATTAAAACTTTAAAATCCACACTGGACATCGCTTTTGTTCCACTGAAAGAACTGGCAGAGTTACCTCAAAACAAAACTTCTCAGGAAAACATGGTGTGTGAAATGAGATGCCAGGCTGTTTACATTGGCATGGGTTGTGGTAAAACAAGAGCGAGTGCCCAAGCTGTAGCATCTAGAGAAGCAATAAAACTTTTTCAGAAGAAGAAATTAGTGGTGAAGATCTGCAAGAGAAAATACAGTGGTCGTGAGGTTGAAGATTTGGTTCTCTTGGATGATGAGTCGCGCGCCCCACAGTTGCCTCCAGCGTTAAAAAATCCACAGGATCTTCTATGAGACACTTTATTATCCAAACTCCTAAATACAGAGTTCTAATGCTTTACAATTTATATGTTTAAAAGAATACTTTTTCAAATATTTTCTATTTCTGTTTTAATATGAAAATGTCATTTGTCTTCACAAAGTAACAGCTTTTTTTTTTCTTTTCTACTTAGAATCATTTGGGTATAATTTAATTTGTGGTTTTATGTGTATAAAAATCATTTTAAAATTAATTTAACAGTTTGCCTTTAACATATCACCTATTGCAGTCCCGAAAACATTAGTGGATTTGTATATTTACCTTTCTATACATAAATAGAATAAAGCTTTAAAATTATAACTACATGTATCACCTGTACCATTCATCTAGTTCTCAAGCCTATTCAATTGTGAGTTTTATTTCTCTAAATATCCAGAATAAGCTTTCTAGGGCAATGATTTATATTTACTTCACATGTTAACAATCAGTTGTTAAGATCTGCCAACAGGTATGTGATGCAAGGGCCTGCTGCTTGGATAAAGTTGGTAGACCCTCTAATCACAAAGTAAATTAAAAGTTGATTGTATGGTCAGATAGTAATGTGTGGTGACTCCTAGATTGCCATTCCCTCCCACCATGGTCACTTTCTGTGCCAGTCTTCTTCAAAGAGTCAAGTGGTTGAATTTTGTTTTAGCCATGACTCCTTGGCAGTATGGCACATATCACTAAAATACAAGAAATTATTTTCTGGCTCCTGCCAGAAATCCAGTAAGCTGGTTATTTCTGCTGCAATGTGCCTGTGCTACACTAAAATCTCAAACCATGTTGTTAGCCCTCCCAACTGACATCTATGAACTATAGAATGTCTTGCTCCTATGTTTTGGAGGGCAGGAGATGTTATATGGTCTGAATCAGGAGTGAACAGCATAGGGCAGGGGTAGGTAACCTTAAAAAGGTGGAGATCTACATGAACAGCATGGGAGAAGTCAAAGATCACTGGGCACAGTGTCCCCTCTTCACACCGGTTTTAAACCTCTAATTGCTGTACTGCATGCATTGCATAGCAATCATGGATTTAAATCTGGTGGTGAGGAGGCAGCATATCACCTCCTCACCACCCGTCAATCACTTTTCAGAGGAGCAGTAATGCCTGCTGCCCTTGTGAATGAGCCCTTTGTTGCATTTGGCAGCAGTGCCCTTAGGGCTTGTTCACAGGAAGAGGTTCAGTTGCAGTTTTACTGTCCCCAATCCCTACCCTCTTTAGCTGCTGATGCAGCGGCCAAAGGTGTACACATGCCGCAGCAAGAATTAAACCCCCTGTTGCTTTTGGTGGATGCTACCGCCTGCCATTCTAGTAAATGGAGCCACTCTGAAAGGGACCTGCAACTACATTCTTCTGTGGAGACTAAAGGGTTAAAACTGGGTGAGAGCCACAATTCTGCCTGCTTTAACCACTTGTTTGCTGTACTGCACAAGGTTGCAAGACACTTGCAGAGCAGCCTTGTTCACTTGAATGGATCGTGCTTGGTGGGCACTACACTGGCAACTCCTGCTGCGACATGTACACCCCTGGCTATTGCAGCTAAATGGGGGGTTGGGAAAAAACTCTTTAACTATGGGGTTTTACCACCCATCAAACTGCAAATGTAAATGAACCCTTACTGTTCTGAGCCCCCTATAAGGCTGCTAACGCACTGATGTACTGTGGTTTGCCTGCGATGCGGGTGCCGTGCATCTGCAACCTTCCAGGGTTGGCCACGCTTTGCCATTGACTTCTTTTATATCCTGCAGGTATGGTGCACTTTCTGAAAAAACCCACAGGATATAATGGAAGTCTATGCTTCAATGCACCAAAGCTGCAGGTGTACTGCACCTGCGGTGAGGGAAAACTGCAGCACATCAGTGTGAAAGCAGCCCTATACTATTATGTCCAGTGTATTGCTTCACACTGACCTTAAGATCTCTTTCCTGCTGCTGGCGCCATTCTGGAGACCACTAGCCAGGACAAGTGTTGAAGTGCAGTTTGTATCACTGCATGGTACTGGAGCCAGCACTACAGAAACTTATGTGGCTCTTGCTCCAAACTACAGCTCCAACTTTACACGTAGTCCCTCTGCATTGCACTCTGATGCTCGAGGATGGCGGGTCAGAAAGCCCAGAGTGCAATCTAGATTGCTTACAACCCGTACCCCCTCCCTGCCTAGGGTGACAATGTTGCTTCTCAATAGATACAGTACAGCGAGTGCATATTGCATCACCAGGTGAAAACTGGTAATTTGCAATATAAACATTTTTGTTCTTGGGTCTAGCTATCCTTTAAACACAACCTTTAAGGCGGTGATCAGCGATTTATGGTGTTTTCAGCGAGGAAGTTCAGAGTTTTGTAATACAAAATAGCCTTTTAATAACTTCTGTTATTTTCTGAGGTGGTCTGCTTATGTATGCAAATTAGCAGAAACCATATCTCAAAATCCTTGTATGTCTTTTCAGGCTCTGCTTGATGACTGTCCTGAAACAAAATTATTGTATGCTGAAGAGAGATGTTACTTAGATGTGATATTTGCTTTAACAGTCATGTTACTTTTATTTTCTCACTAAAAATCATGATCATTTTAGTAAATAATGATCCTTACTGCTTAGCAATCATAGCCAAATGCATCCAAACCAGACATACTATAAGCCCACAGCAAACCAGTGCTTGGTAAAATTCTTTAAAATAGAACTAAAGACAAAACTTTTTTTTTTCTAAACGTTTGAAAAGAATAAGGGAGGGTTATAACTCCTGACAGTTTTTCCTGTTATCTGTCGTTTCATAGCCAAAGCATGAAGTAAGAGGACATCCCTCCAAAGTGAAGGGAATGAATCTCCCAAATGGGGGCACAGGCACCAGTAAAAAACTGACAGATGTAAAACATTCCCCTCACACAGTTAACCCTTTGCCTAAATAGTTAACCCCTTCCTCCCCAGTGCCATTAGTACAGTGTCAGTGGGTTTTTTTTTGCACTGATCACTGTATTGGTGTCACTGGGGATGTCAGTGACCCCAAGTCAGTTCCCTCACCCTGCCCAGTGTAAAAATGTCCGCCGCAGTCCTGCCATAAGTTGCGGATCACTGTCATAAATCGCTGATCACCATAAGTTGCTGATCCCCGCCATTAGTATAAAAACAAAAATCCCAGTATCTTTCCCGCCATTTGCAGACGTTTTCACGTAAACCAATTAATTTACACGTATTGGCTTTTGTTTTTTTTAGCAAAGACGTCGCAGAATAAATTTTGGCCGAAATTTGATTTTTACATTTTTTTTACTGGACATGTTTTATAGCAAAAAGTCCAAAATATTATTTTTTTTTCTCAAAATTGTCAACTTTTTTTTTTAATAGCGCAAAAAATAAACGCACAGGCGATCAAATACCACCAAAAGAAAGCTCAATTTGTGCGAAAAAAAAGGACGTAAATTTAATTTGGGTGCAGTGTTGCATGACCGCGCATTTGTCAGTTAAAGTAACACAGCGACATAACACCGCTTCCTGACCACCCTATAGCAGAAATACTGCTACAGGGCGGCATAGGTGCGCAAAATCTCACACACACACAGACACATATATATGATTTGCGCTCCCGTGGTTTTCACACCCCTCCCAGAAAGTGTCAGATTGCCCATCAGTACACCAGTCATCACATTTAACCCCTTGATTGCCAGGAGCACGCTCATGCACAATTAACCTCCATTGCTAGTATAGTGTCTGAACGGATCAATATCTTTGATCAAGTCAGCACTATACCAGCGTTCACATTAGTATAGCGTCCCCAAAAATGCAGCGTTAGCATGATCAGCCCCGGCACCTGCGTTTAGCCCCTACGCTTAACCCCCCCCCCTTCTCTCCCAGCAAGTGCAGTGTCAGTAGGTCCCTGTCACTTGATACATTGCACACAAAACTGCAGTGTTTGCAGAATCAGGCCTGATCTCTGTTAGCACTTGCTGGTAAATTTTGATGACTCTCATATGCAGCACAGTGCCAGTACTAGTGCCGCGCTACCTTTTGGTGAACTGGCGAGTACCAGCGGTCTAGTACATCTTGGTCTTTCACATACCTCCTTGATTTTTGGAGCTATTTTTCACAGAATATCTGTATGCGTTGATTGTGGTTCAAAGCAATTTATATGCACAACAATTTATCGCCACCAACCCAAATTCAAACCTTGCCAGACCAGTCACATGGAAACTCATTACGGTTTCTGAATTTACTTTTTTTTTGGGCCTAGCCCTCAACATGGGCATTTATTAAAAGAAATGAATTGCGGTTGTATTGGTCCATAGACCCAATTCATCATATGCCCGTGTTCTCTGCTGCCATGGCTAGGCATAGATATGAGAGTATAATGTGTTTTATGCATTTCA
This sequence comes from Staurois parvus, assembly GCF_062004578.1. NCBI lineage: Eukaryota > Metazoa > Chordata > Amphibia > Anura > Ranidae > Staurois > Staurois parvus. The sequence goes on along the minus strand of NW_028317876.1, from coordinate 8,575,312 downwards.
ACAATACACTCTCTCATCCTCGGGGTGACCCTGAATTTGACCGGCTCCACAAAATTCAGCCCCTCACAAATCACCTTAACCAAAAATTTGCAGATGTCTATACTCCCCAGCAAAACATCTGCATTGATGAGTCCCTGATTAATTTTTTTGGCCACCTTGCATTTAAACAATTTCTCCCCAGCAAGCATGCCAGATATGGGATCAAGATGTAGAAGACCTGTGAGAGGACAACAGGCTATACTTATAAGTTTCGGATTTATGAGGGAATAGATAGTCACGTGGAGCTCCCCAGATGCCCAGACTACATAGGGAGCAGTGGCAAGATAGTCTGGGACTTGGTGTCATCCTTTTTCCATATGGGGTACCACTTATACGTGGACAATTTTTATTCAAGCGTACCACTATTTGGACATTTGTACAATTTTGGAACTGGCGCATGTGGCATAGTGTGACCTAATGTGTGCCCACCATTAGAAGTGGGTGGATGCAGGGCAGTATATTCTAATGGGCATACCACACACTTTTTCTGGCAGAGTTTTTTGTTCTCTTTTTTTCATTCAGTCCACAGGCTGCATACTAAAAAAAAAAAAGAACATAGCATATACAACAAACAAGGACCAGCGACGTACTGGTACATCACTGGACTTTGAATGCAGGTTTTTTCAGCCGGCGATCAGCTTTCATGTAAAAGCAATCCTAGTGGCTAATTAGCTGCAGGATTGATTTTACAAGCAGTGGAATATGATACCCCCCCTCCCCCTCTGCCTTCCAGGGCCTTCTCGGGCAGTCCTGTGCCATCGGGGGAACCTGAGAATGCAGCCTGTGTTTCTGCCAGCTGACCATAGAGCTGATTGGAGACCAGAGTGGTGCCAATCATCTCTATAGTCTAAGAATTTGGAAGCTACGAGCATTTCATCACTTCAGTTTTGCAGGATATAAACAGCGCCATTTGTAAATTGGGAAAGCATCTGATCACACTGATTTTGGTTTGATTAGATAATGTAAGGGCAGAGGAGATATTTAGAGCCTGATAGACCCCAGATTTCTCAAAAAAAGAATATATGACAATGCCCATTGACATTATAGGGGATATTTGCATTCCCTGTGATAGCATTAAAAGTGATAAAAAAAAATGAAAGGTACAGTGTAAAAATAATTTTAAAAAAACTCCCCCCTCCCATGTATGGTGCAACAGCTGTTGCACCATACATGTGAGGTATCGCCATGAATGTCAGATCAAGGCCAGTAATTCTAACATTAGACCTCCTCTGTAAATCTAAAATGGTAGCTTTTAAAAGATTTTAAAGTGTTGCCTTTGGATATTAAAAATGTATGCAGTTTGTCACCATTGCACGGGGCATGTGCAGTTTTATTGTTTGGTATCTATTTGCTCGGCAAACCATCATCTTTTATATGTTACCAAATAATTGGCCAATATATTGTGTTTTTGTGCATTCAAAGTAAAAAAAGTGTATAGTACTGCGCGAGTACTATGTGCCATAAAAAATTGTAGTACCCACCATTTTATTCACTAGGGTGTCTGCTTTAAAAAAATATATAATGTTTGGGGGTTTAAATTAATTTCCTAGCAAAAAATACTGATTTTTTTTCATGTGAACAAAAAGTGTCAGAAAAGGCTTGATCCTCAGGTGGTTAGAAGAGTGAGTGATGTGTGGTATAAACTTCTAATGCTGGGCATAAAACTCCCCACCCCCCAAAACGACCTTCCAGGTGCGATGGCAACTTCTGAGAAGTAGGCATGCGAGCCTTCAACAGTGTGGATAACGCCAAACCAGACGACTCCCTGTTCCTCAAAAGATGTCTTGCAATTGTCATGTCCTCTAGCGGGAGACCCAATAACCCAGGGTGGAAGACAAGACCCTGGGACAGGTGGGCTTCCTGAAGAGGAAACCACAAGTTTTTGGAAAAGGACATCATTTTTTTTTTTTTTACACAAAATTGTCACAAATGATTTACTGCTCACACATGCCATGGGTATATGTGGAATCACTCCCCAAAATACATTCTGCTACTTCTCCCGAGTATGGAGGTACCACATGTGAGAGACGTTTTGGCAGTCTAGCCAGGTACAGGACCCCAAAATCCAATAGCCTTCAGGCTTTTAAAGGACTTTATTTCCTCATTACACTTCCAGACTATCTATCACAGTTTCAGAGGCCCTGAAATGCCAGGATAGCACCTAACCCCCCCAAATGACCCCTTTTTGGAAAGTAGAAATTCTGAAGAACCCTCTGTACACTGGTATATATCCTTTCAAGCAAACTATGCAACAAATAGGGATATTTAGTTCACACATATTGCAATACATGCTTAAGCTGGCCAACTGCGTCAAAGTAATCCCTCTATGGCCAGTCCTACTCTGCTCTGCCTACGCAAATGCTACTGTGGACACAATGCTAACATAGGGGAAAAGACACAATGGGGGAGAGCCACCCCAAGGAATTTGATAAGCATGGTAAGTATTTTGCAGATCTCATTTTTTGCCACAAGTTTTTGGAAAATGAAGAACAAAAACAAAAACATTTTTCTAATCTTTTTTTATATTTTAAAACCTTGTGAGAAAAAATGAGATCTGCAAAATACTCAACATGCCTCTTTTTCAATTCCTTGTCTACTTTCCAGAAAGGGGTCATTTGGGTGGGTTTGGTGCTATCCTGGCATGTCAAGGCCTTCGAAACTGTGATAGGTATCGAGGAAGTGAAATGAGGAAGTTACGAACCTTCAGGCTTTCAAAATGGTCATTGGATTTCAGGCTCCTGTATGTGGCTAGGCTCCCAAAATGTCTCACACATGCGGTATCCTCCATACTCTGTAGAAGTAGCAGAATGTATTTTGGGGTGTAATTCCACATATACCCATGGCTTGTGAGATAAATCATTTAAATGACAACTTTGTGTAAAAAAAAAAAATGTTTTTGTAATTTTCCAGAAACTTGTAGAAAAAAAAATAAATCTTACATGGACTCAATATGCCTCTCAGCAGATAGCTTAAGGTGTCTACTTTCCAAAAAGGGGTCATTTGAGGGTGTTTGTACTATCCTGGTATTTTAGCACCTCAAGAAATGTGATGAGCAGTCAGAAAGTAAAAGCTGTGTAAATTCCATTATCTATACCATAGTTTGTAGACGCTATAACTTTCACACAAAGCAATCAATATACACTTATTGGGATTTTTTTTACCAAAAACATGTAGCAGAATACATTTTGGCCTAAATTTATAACTAACTTTGAGTATACTATATATTTGTTTATAGCTGAAAATAAAAAATATGGTTTTTCTTCAAAATTTTCGGTCTGTTTTTGTTTATAGCATGAAAAATAAAAAGCGCACAGGTGATCAAATACAACCAAAAGAAAGCTCTATTTGTGTGAAAAAAGGACGTAAATTTTGTTTGGGTGCAGCATTGCATGACCGCACAATTATCAGTTGAATTAGTGCAGGGCCGAGTAGAAAAAAGAGGCCTGGTCATTAAGGGGGGTAAATCCTCAGGAATGCAAGTGGTTAAACAGCAACCTGCAAAACCTTGCAACCAAAACAAGCATCCAAAGATGCAAACACATCAACTCTGGAAAAGGTTGTAAAAGTGTGCACAGACAACCAGGTAGCCGCCATGCAAACCTAAGACAACGATGCCAGAAAGCACAGGGGCACTAAAAGCACTAGTGGAACTTGTAATGGAAGGGAGGAGCCCGCCCCTTAACGTACACCTGAACAAGAGTCTGCCAGATTCAACAAGAATCATGGCAGATGAGGCCTCCGGGCCTTGCCTAGGGCCATTCGTGAGCTTAAAAGGAATGCGACCACTGGCAGGAAGCCATAGTAGGCAGGGACACACAAACCACCCAGACTACAGCAAAGGAGAGCAATGCAACCTCCTTAGGATGTGATGGCCATGGACAAAAGGGAGGCAGGACATTGTCCTCGTAAGGAAAATCCAACACCACCGTCTGTAGAAAGAAGAGGCACAGAGGAAGAATCACTTTATCCTTGTGTAGAGCCAAAAAAGGGAGGCTCACAAGACTGCCAGCTCAGACACCCACCTCATGGAAGCAATGGCAACCAAGTAGGCAACTTTTTGAGGAAGAGTGAGCAGGGGAATATCCCAAATAATCTCCAAAGGAATGCTTCTGGGGAACCAATCCAAGTCCCATGGGGATGACAGGGAGTGCATGGGGGGCACTAAAAAAATCAACTTCTTAAATAAAATAAGGGGGGGTGCAAAGCCAAAAGTGCGCAGTCAAGAGACACTGAAAAAAGGCATTGAGGACAGAAACTTGACCTGCAACGGTACTGAACGCAATTTTTGTTCAATGCACCAAAACAAATGCCTGAGACACCCAGAAGGGATGGACACAGAGCCTTGCACCCAGCAATCCAAACCTTCAAGGTGCGATGGAACTTCTGAGAAGTAGGCATGCGAGCCTTCAACAGTGTGGATAACGCCAAACCAGACGACTCCCTGTCCCTCAAAAGATGTCTTGCAATTGTCATGTCCTCTAGCGAGAGACCCAATAACCCAGGGTGGAAGACAAGACCCTGGGACAGGTGGGCTTCCTGAAGAGGAAACCACCAGGAAATGTGCGTAACCAGCTGCACCATTGTCGCGTACCACAGACCAGTCTGGAGCCACCAAAACAACCAGTTCAGCTTGTGATTAAACAAGCGCAATCAGCGCTTAAATCCACAGTGAATAATGCATAGAGTTCACAAAGCAGGTGGATGAATGGCTGGAAAGGTGGATGAGAGAAACATACTCTGTTCAGCAGCTCCTAGCCAGTGGAACTGGGTAATCCCTCACGAGTATACAAAGGAAACAGAGCAGGCCGCCAGATTAGTGTATGGTTAAAAACAACACTTTAATGCCATTTCTCACATCTGAAAGACCTCTAGACTGCTCCAGGTGTTAGAGTGGTGGTGCAATATACAGCTCACCGCAATCTGGATGGACAGATAGGACTGCAGGGACCCACTGCCAGATGGTAAATCGGTGGCGTCTCCTCTCACTCACAGCACTAACAGAAAGGCAGACAGGAGAATGTGACAGGCTGTGGGGTGGGGGAGGGGCAGATCGCAAACTTTTTTTTTTTTTCTGGAGCCATCAAAATCACTGGACACCTTTCGGTCGCTGTCACCTGAACCCATGTAGCAGGCGAGGGAGCAGCCTGAGAGGATGAAAGTCGGAAGATGGACAACACTGGTCCCACAATCCCACCAGCGCAGCTGTTGCATCTGCCATGGATCCTACACTCTCACCACAACCTCCTTCCTGTGATTTAGGAGGCCGGAAGAACCACTCCAGAGGTTCCCCTGCAAAGACCACTCCCCTATTCCAGCATTGGCTAACTGAGGTAATCTGTCTATCAATCCCCGATGCCAGAACTTGCTGCGTCACCCGCAAAGACAGGTAGCCTCCAGCTCCTCTGCTGCACTTCTCTTGCTGTTCTGGTGGGTTTCATAAGCCCCAGTGGTGGCCTCGTCTGATTAGATCCTGACTGGGAGCCTGCAAAGAAGAGGAGTCCAGTGCACCCAAGACAACCCGAACGCTCGGAGCTCCAGGACATTGATAAGCAGGCAAGCCCCCTCCAGAGTCCAGCAGACATACTCTGATGCGAATTCAAGCCTCCTCCCCAGCCGTACAGGCTGGCATCTGTAGTAGCGACTGTCAGGGGAGAGAGGACGTATTTCTCGACTTTTAGGACAGGATTGAAACTGTCATAGGAGGAAGGCCCTCGTCGATCGTTCCAGATAAATCTGGTTGTCTATGAAGCCTGTAGGTTTGTCCCATGTGGAAAGGATTTCAGAATTGCAGAATTCTTGTATGGAACTGTGTAAATGGGACTGCCTAGAAGGTGGATACCAGAGGACCCAGAGTCCACATGCAAGACTGCCGGGAGGGCTGCTTGCAGGACAAGAGTAGGTGGACCGCAGTCCGAAGCAGCTGGAGCTTGTCCACCAGGAGAAAATTGGGCCCAGATACTCCAGTCTCCTGGTCGTGGCACACTGCTTGAGGATCTGGAACCAACAAAAAGCCCTGCATGTTGTCCGTCAGCGTGACCTGAGCGCCCACCTGCAGAAACAATGTAGATTTACATCTACACAAGTATGCCTAGATGCCCTTACACGCCAGGAAGTGCACTGCTATTTTTCAGGAGGAATTCCAGACAAAAGGTACATTTTTCAGGGTACTGCTTTGGTACAAAATACAATTTTAAATGCTCCCTCTAACATAGCAAATCTTCATTTAGTGAGTTCCACTTTAAGAAATCCGTGTTCAGTGAGGCATGTTCCAAACATACTTCTTTAATATGACAACTTTCAGAAGTTTTCATTTCTTTACAGCAGTTAATATATTAGAACTAATTGCCTGTGCTGCCTTCAGGAGTTATTCGGGCAATGCAATTTCCTGTATTTTTATTTTCTATGCTTTTCCTCTTCAGTAATGAGCACAAAATGCTAGACAAGGCTTTGTGCATTCTTCTCTTGCTGAATCAAAGCAAATACAATATCAACACTAGTATAGAGGACTCCTCAGCAGAACTAAGAGAGAAATCCTTAACCAACAGAGATCTCTTAGTACAAAATGTTAAAGTATACGTGAACACAGTATAATTAAAGCACATAGTAATCAAGGTAATATGATTTCTGTACCCTAATTACATTTATTTCAAATACAAACAAAACATTATGTACCCTTTTTTGGACATTTATTTGGTGGTCACATGAAGCCTTCTTACAGTAATGCTCCCTCTTCCACATATTGACGGGCACAGCTGTTTACAAATCAGGCAAGCAGGTTTTTTTTGTGTCATCACACAAAGCAGGACAATGTAATTTTGACAGTGAGGCTTCTGCTCAAAGTTGCTTTCAGTCATCAAAGCAGGGCTGGGCAGGAGCATAGCAGGTAAACAGACTATGGAAGTGTGTGTCGGCACAGCAAACTGGAATGCCTGGTACACACCATATCAGTTGTGTTCTCATTAAACCCAGCGGGCTGAACAAAAAAAGAAAACTGAAGAGCTCAGGAGGAGCTTACTGTGCTAACTGATGTTAGTACAGCGATCCCCCCACTGAGCTATTGTGTTCTGATGGGGACTCTCCCCCCCCCACCAAAACATACTGGTCAGCGCTTGCAGCCACTGGCTGCCAGCACTGATCGGATGTTGGTTTTGCAGCATGCCTGTTCGACAGAACCCAGTCGTTTGGCCAGCTTTTGTCGGACAGGCTGGTGTGCACACAGGACGAATTTTGGCTGGCTTCTATTGAACTGGCTGGTGCCGGATGATATTTGGCCCATGTGTACAGGGCTTAACTCTAAGAAGTAAGAAGTGATCTGTAAACTGACAAGGCCAGCACAGATCTGCTTCTATGTTTGAAAATATAACAGACATTTAGAAACATTTTAGATACATTTTAGAGTAACATACATTTTAGGCTAGGTTCACACTGAACTTCAGTTTTCAAGTGCAATTCAAGGAGCACCTGTGGTGTGATTCAGCTGCGGTTCAGCTTGGATAGCAATGCATTTGTCCTGTGAATTTAATACAGTTGTGATTTTGGAATAATGTCCTAGATTGCTCTCTATCTCTCTCCAAACCACCTTAGCAACACACAGGAGACCTGGCAAAAATGCACTGGAATAGCATGTGATGTGAACAGATAAGAATTTCACATGCGATTTACATGCAACTCTATGGACCTGAAGAATCAGATCGCACCACTCCATGACCCTTTTTCAAAATGCACTGCGTGTGTACTGTAAAGATGTGATCAACCTCCATAGGCATTTGTTTTTCTTTTCTACAGTATATCATGTGAATCAATGCGATCTAAACAGCATCCAAAACCACATCAGTGTGAACCAGGGCTAAAAGTAGTTATAACCCTTCAATATACCCAGTGAAGTGACTGGCCTCAGATGACACACAGAGATAAAACAAATTCTCCTACATAAGTTGTACCTGTTTATCTGCCATAATATCTCCTTTACAGCCTCCCAAAGCACACACTTTACATAGCATTTCTAAGCTCCAGAAGGCAGGGATCTGATGTCACACAGCACAGCATAGAGCGCATAGCTTAGTGTAATCTGAGACCTAAATGGACAAAATGGAAACACACCCATCTACAGTCTCATAAGAAAACATGAACAGCAAAGGCTGTCAGTCACCTGTTGTGTGCTGGAGTAAGGGTGGAACTGTCTCCCAGGATTCTGGGGTATCAGCATAAGATGTCAGAAGTGACTCAGCAAAGGAATGAGAGAGCAGACAGAAATCACAGTAGGTGCTTTGGGACAAAGCTATAATGCACTATGAAAGGTCATGCATTGTTCTTTTTTCCTTTCAGAGGATTACAACTACTTTAAGGTAAATGCAAAATTCTACATTGTTCATTTGCAGGAGACCAGATCTCACATCTCCACATCAATTAGGCTCACAGCACACTCATCTAGAGTTCACTTCAGGGAATCTACATCAAGTGACAAACTTATAAAGGTCTGCTCAAAGCAGAAGCAGATAAAGTAAGAAAAAGAGGCAATGATGGAGACTCAAATAAATATTTTGCAAACGGAAAGGGAGAAGCAGCAGCCTTGGCAAAGTTCAAAGCCTTTGAGAAAGCAATGATTCAGACTGTTTCATTCCAGCATTCCATCCCATCAACTTTAAGCTAGATCCCTTGTGCTGATTTTTTTGTGTTTTTTATTTTGGGAAGTTGGCTCAATTCCTGAAACAATTTATAACTATTTAAGATTAGCAAGTAAAATAGCATATAGTGTTCATCTCAAGCATGACTGCCTCTGCTAGTGTTGTCTTCCCCCCCCCCCCAGACTTTGCTTTTGCTGTGTCTTATCTCTGTTTTTTTTTTTTTTTTTTCCCCATCCCCTACATCTCTTCTAACATTCTGCTAAATCTTTGTTTCAGTACTGCTTAGACCTGAAGAAGGGGACATTTCCCGAAAGCTTGTCCTCAAAATTGTATGTTAGTGCAAATAAAAAAAGTATCACGGACAGTACTCAATTGTTCCTGTCGCACTAATACGGCTACAATCACCTCAAGCAAAGTGCTCATCCAAAAATTTTTGCCCTTCATCAAAAAATTATAAAAAATCTCTGTCTCAAACAGGGGCGGACTGACAACTCATGGGACCCCCGGGAAATAGGGGATCATGGGGCCCCTGTGTTCTCGCCCACACTCAAATCACACCCAAAAAAGCCTATGAAAGGTACCAGGGACATCTCATGGGGCCCCCTACTGACCCCCGGGCCCTCGGGCAGCACCCGAGTTCCCCAATGGTCAGTCCGCCCCTGGTCCCAAATGTTTTCCCCCAAATACCTTATTATATACAAGTGATTGCTGTAATTTAAAAAGTGTGCTACTGTGCCACAAATAATAAATGGAAAAACAATAGTGCATCACCTGAATAACCAATTATATCAAATGTGCTAATTTGTGCACAGCAACTATAAGCACCATATCAATTAGTGCTATGCCATATAAATAAATATGGTCATTAGTAATTCATAAAGTGCCAAAAAGTGCTCGTGCTTCAGGAAATAAAAGTGCTCTTCATTTGATCGTGCTCTTGTGCCCCACATGGACTAACACTCATCCTTTATTCATAACCACCTATCTCTAGTATTGTCATTTGTGCTTCTGGGGCGACCCCTATTGATGGTGTGGGCGTTCTTCTTTTAGAGGGAGCTTGCAATTCTATGCTCTATTAGCTGGCAGGTTTAGTCAGAAAAAAGGAGAGCTCCATCACGTAAAACCATAGATTATTATATATATAAAGTAAATATTCCACTCACATGTACTGGTGCCCTGATAACAGCACCTAGTGTATTAAGCTTTGCATTGGTAGTCTAGGTTGACTGTTGTCCGTATCCGATACTGGAACTTTGAGGTCGCCCCATAAGTGCATATGACCATACTAGAGATACATTGGGGCAAAAAAGTATTTAGTCAGCCACCAATTGTGCAAGTTCTCCCACTTAAAAAGATGAGAGAGGCCTGTAATTGGCATCATAGGTAGACCTCAACTATGAGAGACAAAATGAGAAAAAAAATCCAGACAATCACATTGGCTGATTTGGAAAGAATTTATTTGCAAATTATGGTGGAAAATAAGTAAGTATTTGGTCAATATCAAAAGTTCATCTCAATACTTTGTTATATATCCTTTGTTGGCAATGACAGAGGTCAAACGTTTCCTGTAAGTCTTCACAAGGTTGGCACACACTGTTGCTGGTATGTTGGCCCATTCCTCCATGCAGATCTCCTCTAGAGCAGTGATGTTTTGGGGCTGTCGCTGGGCAACACGGACTTTCAACTCCCTCCAAACGTTTTCTATGGGGTTGAGATCTGGAGACTGGCTAGGCCACTCCAGGACCTTGAAATGCTTCTTACGAAGCCACTCCTTCGTTGCCCGGGCGGTATGTTTGGGATCATTGTCATGTTGGAATACCCAGCCACGTTTCATCTTCAATGCCCTTGCTGATGGAAGGAGATTTGCACTCAAAATCTCACGATACATGGCCCCATTCATTCTGTCCTGTACATGGATCAGTCGTTCTGGTCCCTTTGCGGAGAAACAGCCCCAAAGCATGATGTTGCCACCCCCATGCTTCACAGTAGGTATGGTGTTCTTTGGATGCAACTCAGCATTCTCTCTCCTCCAAACACAACGAGTTGTGTTTCTACTAAACAGTTCTATTTTGGTTTCATCTGACCATATGACATTCTCCCAATCCTCTTCTGGATCATCCAAATGCTCCCTAGAAAACTTCAGATGGGCCCAGACATGTACTGGCTTAAGCAGGGGTACACGTCTGGCACTGCAGGATCTGAGTCCCTGGCGGCATAGTGTGTTACTGATGGTAGCCTTTGTTACATTGGTCCCAGCTCTCTGCAGGTCATTCACTAAGTTCCCCCGTGTGGTCCTGGGATTTTTGCTCACTGTTCTTGTGATCATTTTGACCCCACGGGGTGAGATCTTGCGTGGAGCCCAAGATCGAGGGAGATTATAAGTGGTCTTGTATGTCTTCCATTTTCTAATTATTGCTCCCACAGTTGATTTGTTCACACCAAGCTGCTTGCCTATTGCAGATTCAGTCTTCCCAGCCTGGTGCAGGTCTACAATTTTGTTTCTGGTGTCCTTCGACAGCTCTTCACCATAGTCTTCACCATAGTAAAGTTTGGCGTGTGACTGTTTGAGGTTGTGGACAGGTGTCTTTTATACTGATAACAAGTTCAAACAGGTGCCATTGATACAGGTAATGAGTGCAGGACAGAGGAGCCTCTTAACTAGTTGCCGACCGCAGATAGCCGAATGACGGCTTCACTGCGGCCGGCCAGTTCTGGGTGGACGTCATATGACGTCCCCCAGAACGCGCTCGGCGCGCACCCGGCGATCTCTGTGATCGTTGTGTCCTACGGACACAGCTGATCACGAGATGTGGTAAAAGGCCGATCATACCGGCCTTTTACCACGTGATCAGCGGTGTCCAATGACATGCTGATCACAGGGAAATGCAAGTGCCGTTTCTCGGCTGCACTTTCCTCACGCTGTCAGATCATGAGGAAAGTACTGCCGAGAACCGGCAGTTGTCAGAGCGAGGATCGGCACCGATCATCAGGGCCACTGATGATCAGTGCCCTGATGATCGGTGCCCAGCAGTGCCACCCACAAGTTCCGCCCACCTGTGCCCAGCAGTGCGCCCACTAGCTCCGCCCACCTGTGCCCAGCAGTGCACCCACCTGTGCCCAGCAGTGCACCCACCTGTGCCACTCTGCAGTGTCACACACCTGTGCCCAGAAGTGCCACCTACCTGTGCCCAGCAGTGCCACCCACCTGTGCCCACCCACCTGTGCCCACCAGTGCCACCCACCTGTGCCCACCAGTGCCACCCACCTGTGCCCACCCACCAGTGCTGCCCACCAGTGCCACCCACCAGTGCAGCCCAGCAGTGCTACCAGTCAGTGCCACCAGTCAGTGCCCAGCGGTTGTGCCAGTCAGTGCCGCCAGTCAGTGCCCAGCAGTGATGCCAGTCAGTGCCATCTATCAGTACCCATCATCAGTGTCACCTATCAGTGCCGCCTATCAGTGCTGCATATTAGTGCCTACTATCCGTGACACCTCATTAGTGCTGCCTATCAGTGCCCTTTAGTGCTGCCTATCAGTGCCCATCAGTGCCGCCTATCAGTGCCCATCAGTGCTGCCTCATCAACGCACATCAGTGAAGGAGAAAAAATACCTGTTTGAAAAATTTTATAATAGAAACAAAGAAACTTTTTTTTTTTTTCAAATTTTTTGCACTTTTTTAATTTATAGCGCAAAAAGTAAAGCGCCCAGTGGCGATTAAAGACCACTAAAAGAAAGCTCTATTTGTGAGAAATAAATGATCAAAATTTCATATGGGTACAATGTTGCATGACCGCGCAATTGTCAATCAAAGTGCGGCAGCGCTGAAAGCTGAAAATTGGCCTGGTAAGGAAGGGGGTATAAGTGCCTGGTAGGCAAGTGGTTAAAGAAGAAGGTACAGGTCTGTGAGATCCAGAAATCTTGCTTGTTTGTAGGTGACCAAATACTTATTTTCCACCATAATTTGCAAATAAATTCTTTCCAAATCAGTCAATGTGATTGTCTGGATTTTTTTTCTCATTTTGTCTCTCATAGTTGAGGTCTACCTATGATGCCAATTACAGGCCTCTCTCATCTTTTTAAGTGGGAGAACTTGCACAATTGGTGGCTGACTAAATACTTTTTTGCCCCACTGTAGGTGGTCATGAATAAAGGGTGAGTGTTAGTCCATGTGGGGCACAAGAGCACGATCAAGTGAAGAGCACTTTTATTTCCTGAAGCATGAACACTTTTTGGCACTTTAATATTTATGACATGTGGAACTTTTAGATTTGTTGTGCACACGTTAGCACATTTGATATAATTGGTTATTCAGGTGATATGTAAAATAAGCATTACATTTTTTGATCGAAATGTGGGGTGTTAATCAAAAGGACATTGTGCAGGATTGTGACCCGGAATAAGAATAACTGCTGCATCAGTGACTGCAGAGCTCAATCTCAGTCTTCACGGAACTTCACAATCTGTACGGGACTTCACAATCCTGCTCAATGTCCTTTTGTCTCTTTTGGTCAGTTGACCATGCTGACAGCGCTTATGCTTATCCAGATGGTGTTTTCGTGGAAACTGTATATGCTGTCATAACCTTTGATACTGTACCTGTGACACGGCAAATAAACTGCCAACTTCAGTTACAGAGGCACCAGTCAAGCCGGCACCAACAATTTATCTAACCCCTGTATACCTGTAAATGTACACACATTAATTACTTTCCACCGGGTCATCGTATATTTACTGTGACCGGGTGGCAGCTGCAGGCTCAGCAACGTAAATAAACATTGCAAGCTTGCTTCTGCGTTTGGGGCGCATGTTGCCTGTTGACCTACGCTGAAGTTGGACACAGCACAATTTTGTCAGCAGATATCAGCCAATGATTTATGGCTGAAACCTGCTGATCGGCTGTGTTTAACTACAGCACCTGTGTTTACAAACCAGAAACGCAGGGAGAAAAAAAACTGCCAGATCTCCTAGTAAAAGCATCACATATTGCACACATTACACAGTCAATTCTTTGATTGCCCATTAATGTTAACGCCTTCCCAGCCAGTGTCATTAGTACAATGACAGTATACAATATTATATCTGATCACTGGATATGTTTTATAACAGAAAGTAGAAAATATCAGGCTTTTTCAAAAATGTCGGTCTTTACATCACAAAAAATAGAAAAAAACCCAGTGGTGATCAAATACCACTAAAAGAAAGCTCTATTTGTGTGAAAAAAATATACATATGCATTCGGGTACAGTGTTGCAAGACCAAGCAACTGCCAGTTAAAGTAGAACAGTGCTGAATAGCAAAAAAAAAAAATGCTCTGGTCATGAATTGGGTAAAACCTTCTGGAGGTCAAGTGGTTAAAAATCCCAAGAATCATATAAAATGTCCTGTATTTCAATCTGGCATGTATACTTAAAGTGTCAAGTTCTCTTAAAAAAAGTGATCATTGCTTTCAATTTAGTGCAAAAAATCTTCACTTGCAGAAAATGATCATCCTCCAAAGTGCACTCATCCCTGTGAGTCCTTCACCATCCACTCTTAGACTGCATTCACACTTGAGCAATTTGTAGCTTGAATCCCAAAGCTCCAAAAACGCTCAAACTTAAAAAATCAATTATTCTCTAAGGTGCCTGTTCGTGTAAACAGGCACTATAGAGAACAACTGATTTTTTAAGTTTGAGTGTTTTTGGAACTTTGAACTTAAAGCTACAAATCGCTCAGGTTTGAATGCAGCCTAACAACACACCTAAAGTATTGACCATATACAGTTGTGTTCAAAATAATAGCAGTCAGACATCACTAACCTGATCAATCACTGTCCTAAAGAGAAATGGTGCAACATTTTGTGGACTGATGAAAGTAAGATTGTTCTTTTTGGGTCTAGTGGCCGGAGACAGTTTGTCATATGACCCCCCAACACTGAATTCAAGCCACAGTACACTGTGAAGACAGTGAGGCATGGTGGTGCAAGCATCATGATATGGGGATGTTTCTCATACTACGGTGTTGGGCCTATTTATCGCATACCAGGGATCATGGATCAGTTTGAATACATCAGAATACTTGAAGAGGTCATGCTGCCTTATGCTGAAGAGGAAATGCCCTTGAAATGGGTGTTCCAACAAGACAACGACCCCAAACACACCAGTAAACGTGCAACATCTTGGTTCCAGACCAACAAGATTGACGTTATGGAGTGGCCAGCCCAATCCCCGGATCTTAATCCAATAGAAAACTTGTGGGGTGACATCAAAAATGCAGTTTCTGAGGCAAAACCAAGAAATAGAGAAGAACTGTGGAATGTAGTCCAATCATTCTGGGCTGGAATACCTGTTCACAGGTGCCAGAAGTTGGTTGACTCCATGCAACACATATGTATAGTAGTTCTCAGAAACAGTGCTTATACAACTAAATATTCCTAAGTGATTCAAAGGAAAGCAAAATCTTCAAACATTTTTCAGTTTATAGTGAATGTTTGAGTTTGTAAAGAAGAATACAAACACTGCTATTTTTTTGAACAGTCTAATATTCACTTTTCTTCAATTTTTTTAGAGGAACAACACAAATTTGATATATTTTTCTTCATGTTTTGATTTGGAATAGAATGTGTAGAGTTCCCAATGCATTTGTGTGTATGGAAATAAAAGCTATTAGAAGGATTTTGAGCTTTATTCACTTTTTTTAACACACTGCTATTATTTTGAACACAACTGTAGGTCTTTATCTCGCTCAAAAAAATACTCCACAGGAACAGCTCTGCTCCAAAGAATCTCACCTTCTCCTATCAAATTCCAGGCTTTTATTTAATCTCTGGAAACATTTGTGGAAAGCAAAGAAGAAAAGGCTCCATAGTGTAAATTAAAAAAGGTCCTTTTAAAAAAATAAAAAAAAAAAACATTAAGGACTTACACTTACGTTGAAAAAGTGTCTCTACCTACACTAAGAAATCAAAGCATGTATCGTTAAGCAGTGCCAGCTCTACCCTCACACTCTGGCTGTGAGCGAGCACCACTGTGCGGAATAACGTCATGTTCAATTGGCTCCTTACCATACTGGTGGCCAATTGTATTATATTTGTTAGGAAGATGAACATAATATCCTGCACCTGCTAGGCTAAAATATACATGGTTTCTTACAAGTGTTTCTTGGTGACATGCTATGGCATACCTCCCAACTTCCTGAGATGGAAATGAGGGACACCTATAAGCAAAAGTATACATTTATAGGCAGGACCGGTGCTAAACTACTTTGAACTCTAGGCAAAACCAGCTACCTGCGTCACCCCCCCAAAAAAAGTAAAAATAGTAAAAATATTAAATCAACAAAACATGAAACTGCTACATTTCATTTAATTTACAAAAATAAGTGCCAAAGGATGCCACCAGCACCAATATTAAAGACAAAATAAATACTAACCAAATATAAATAAACTGTATTAACCAATCAGACAGAGAAACAAAAAAAAAAAAGAGAGTTAGAAAATTCGACAGTGATCAGCAGCCACCACCTGGCTTGCAGTAAGGGACTGAGTCTGAGAGGAACACTGAAAGGAGCGACAGCTCAGCTGCGACACTGGCCCCAGACATGCGGCATCTTCCTCTGTCCTTTCTTCCTCCCCCTCTGCCACCCCTCCTCTCATCTGAAGGATCATTCATGATGTGGCAGCATCCCACACCATCAAACAACATCCACTCCCCTCACCCTGACCATTGTCTGCCCCCTTCCTCCTCCTGTCACCTCCATGACCCACCATCTTCCTAGGCTCAGCTCACATCTGATGGCTCCTGCCAGGGTGTGCAGCACCGGACACACCCCATTTGGTCACTAGCCAGCTCCCAGTTACAGCTGGAGGATCATGTGTTTAATACAGATGTATGGACCGATCCTCCGATCAGAGACTGCTGAACACTCGGGGTCCTGGACTAATGTCATCACTTCTTATCCTAGGGGGAGCCAACACTTCACTACTACACACACTTAATGGCCATGTGTGTGGACAGGCTGCGAGGCAATTGTGCCGAGTAAAGATACCATAATTCCCTGTGTGTGAGGAGAGGGGGGCTCTGCAGAGAGAAATTAAGAATTCATACAAGAGGTCCATAGGCCACACAGAGTGCTGGCCTCAGCTGCGCCCAGGCACCCGTAGGTGGCAGCGCACTCTAGGTGGCTGCCTAGTTTGCCTAGTGGAAGCACCGGCCTGTTCATAGGACACACCCCCTGCCATGCCCCCTTACAAGGAGAATTATTATGAAAAAATGATTGGTTAGACACACAAGTGCTTTTAACCACCACTATTCCTTTATATTGGCTTTTGAAATGTACAAATGCAACAATTTAGAAATTGGATGAAAGGTTTAACACTGTAAAATACCTTTTGATAGATAAATATGACAATGCAGGTTTGAATGCTGCTTTGGAGAAGAATTGCATCATGAAGTCTCTTCAGAAACTGACATTTCGGGAGTGTTGATCTACTGCTTCTCTGCAAGGCTTAGTGGTTCCTCTCACCAACCCCTGTATCACTATAGTATAAAATAGTGGTGTAGGGGTTGGCAGGAGGAACCAGGAGATCGACACCTTAAGAGCAGACGTTGGCAAACCACCTGAAAATTCCTGTGCTAGATTTGAATTTAAAAGTGGAGTCTCACAGAAGATTATGCACGTTCTACCCCAACGTGACTGACGATCGGATGCTTGAGTGCTGAATTCTGAAATGCATGAAGTATCTTGTGTTCTTCTTCTCTGAAGGTATGGGTGTCTCAGAATTTCTGAGTTGTAAGAAGACAGTAAGTACAAACAGTGCAAGCAAGAGACTTCAATACAACATTCTAAAAATAACTGTATCCTCGGAGGGGGGCTTTTTTTTGCACTGATCACTGTATTGGTGTCACTGGGGATGTCAGTGACACCAAGTTAGTTCCCCTCAGTGTCAGACTGTCCGCCGCAGTCCCGCTAGAAGTTGCTGATCGCCGCCATTACTAGAAAAAAAAAAAAATCCAAGTATGTATACCACCATTTGTAAACGCTATAACTTTCACGTAAACCAATTGATTTACACGTATTGGGATTTTTAATTGCAAAGACATGTAGCAGAATACATTTTGGCTTAAATGTATGACGAAATTTGATTTTTTAAATTTTTTTACTGGACATGTTTAATAGCAAAAAGTCAAAAATATAGTTTTTTTCTCAAAATTGTCAGTCATTTTTTTTACAGCGCAAAAAATAAAAAATACACAGGCTTGATCGCCTGTGTATTTTTTATTTTTTGCGCTGTAAAAAAAATGACTGACAATTTTGAGAAAAAAACTATATTTTATGGTTACACCAAAAGAAAGCTCAATTCGTGGGGAAAAAAAGGATATAAATTTAATTTGGGTGCAGCATTGCATGACCGTGCAATTGTTGGTTAAATTAACTCAGCGCCGTAACGCAAAAAATGGCCTGGTCAGGAAGGGGGGGTAAATCCTCAAGAGGGCAAGTGGTTAAACAGTATAAACACAATATGCAAACACTGACAATACCCAGAACAAGCAATTTGCTTGATTTACATTTAAAAAGTCAACACAGCCTGACAAAATAACAGCCCATCCCCCCCCCCCCCCAGGAAACAGTTGAAAAACAAGTTCTACTAAACATGTCACACAGAGTAGTGGGAATGATCAGATTGTGTATAAGGCTAGTTCACACCTATGCAGGTTGCGTTTGAGTCTTTTCTGCATTGCATTTTGCATTGTGTTTTTTATTTATTTTGCGGTTTTTTTTTCAATTTTTTACAATTTTTCTTGTTGCTAGGCAGATTTAAAATGCAAAACACATCAAAAACACTGCAAAAACGAAGCAAAAACACACTATCGGTATATGCTTTTCTGCAGCATTTCCATTGAAGTCTATAGAACAAAAAACGCAGCTTTTTTCATTAAAAAAAGTCCCTGACCTTTTCCGAAAAACGCACTGGGTGAAAACGCGCAGATGTGAACATGTCCCATAGGAAATCATGTTAAATAGACTGCTGCGCAGTTCTGCAAAACACTGTAGAAAACACTTAGGTGTGAAACTGGGGTAAAAATGGATAATTAAACAGAACCACCCTGTGACGGAAGCGTAGGCAGGACAGAACACACACGGGAGATGGTAAACACACAAAGCTTTATTGAGCTATGGAAGGCACTCAATTAGGGTATGAAGGTAGCGTCCAGGTACCCCAAAAGGGGAAGAGAGGGGAGGAGCCCAATCTAATTGTAATCCGGCCCACGATAGGGCAATTTAGATGGCGATGGCCAGAGCTAGCATTAATTCAGGCAGACAAGGTGTGAGTGTTCCATGGGGCTGCCCGGACAGGGAAATGGGGGCATTCAATGGGGCCAGTCCAGGCAGGGTAATAGGGAGATTCACGGACAGTCCAGGCAGGGGAAATAGGGAGATTCACGGACGGTCCAGGCAGGGGAAATAGGGAGATTCACGGACAGTCCAGGCAGAGGAAATAGGGAGATTCACGGACGGTCCAGGCAGGGGAAATAGGAAGATTCATGGACAGTCCAGGCAGGGGAAATAGGGAGATTCATGGACAGTCCAGGCAGGGGAAATAGGGAGATTCACGGATGGTCCAGGCAGGGCAAATAGGGAGATTCACGGACAGTCCAGGCAGGGGGAATAGGGAGATTTACGGACAGTCCAGACAGAAGGAATAGGGAGGTTCACGGACAGTCCAGGCAGCAGGAGGGGGGTATAGGCACTCACGGTTTAGGCAGGAGTCAGCTCTGGCACACACAGCAGGCAGCAGGTAACGATACTCCTTGGCACACAGCAGGTAACAGGCAGAGTACTCCTGGGCACACACAGCAGGCAGCAGGTAACAATACTCCTTGGCACACAGCGGGTAACAGGCAGAGTACTCCTGGGCACACACAGCAGGCAGCAGGTAGTAGTACTCCTTGGAACACAGCGGGTAACTGGCAGAGTACTTCTGGGCACACACAGCAGGCGGCAGGTAACGATACTCCTTGGCACACAGCAGGTAACAGGCAGAGTACTTCTGGGCACACACAGCAGGCTGCAGGTAGCGGTACTCCTTGGCACACAGGAGGTAACAGGCAGGGGACTCCTGGGCACACACAGCAGGCAGCAGGTAACGATACTCCTTGGCACACAGCGGGTAACACGCAGAGTACTCCTGGGCACACACAGCAGGCAGCAGGTAGTGGTACTCCATGGCACACAGCGGGTAACTGGCAGAGTACTTCTGGGCACACACAGCAGGCAGCAGGTAGCGGTAGGTAACACTAGCCCCAGGGATCAGCAGAGTGCTCAGCGGGGTCTGGCTGTGGGGGTCTGGCCTCAGCGCAGACCTCCCAGCAGCGACTCACAGCGTGACCAGGGACCAACAACAGTAGTAACCTCGGAGGACCCCGGAATCCGCAGAGCACGCAGCGGGGTCTGAGAAGTGGGGTCTGGCCTCGGCTCAGACCTCCACAGCTGTTCTCTCTCTCTCAGGGGACTAACCACGGGCTGGGTCCTGCTCCGGTCTTCTTATGCCAGAGCAGGACGCTTCCTGGTTGCCCCCGGCAACGGCCGGCCCAGCGTTGGGTTGCCGGGGCAACGAGGCACACCCCCTCACTCTGGTGGCGCTCAGGGAGTGCCGCCTTTGTCTCCGGCGGGCGCAGAGAGCGCAGGCGCACAGAGACACCCCGGCAGCCTGCGCCGTGTAGGCCCAGCGGGAAACCCGACTCCTCTGCGGCTTTCCTGAGGAAAGGTGCTAACCGCACCACAGGGGGCATTTCCTTCCATCCTGCACAGCCTTTGATGTAGGCTTGTGCAGGACATAGGGATCTGCAAGGGGAAGGGAGGGGGGAGGATCAAAGGGGAGCGAGGGGGAGCTGCTACCACCTGTGAACTGAGGGGAGGGGGGAGACCGTGACACACCCCTTGATTGTAAATGAACATAGCAGCTGCTTCATTAACTACACATTGCCACCACATCGATGCTTACTTTCATGGTGTGGCAATTTTAACTCGACATGTGAAGTTTCACAGGCAGCATCACCTATCAAACTTTCCCATTGAGGTCACAGTCCTCGCAGACACAAGAGAAATGCATTATTTCCTCCTGAACACCTGCAAACTGCTTCTGCAAAGCAATCCATTGTGGGGTATTTTATTGAGGGGCGGAAGGGTCTGCACCACATGTGAATGAGGCTTTTGTGGTGAAACAACCACTTTAAGCTACAGTGGTCTTGATCTGACTCTCATATAATCCATTTATTTTGTGGACATACAGTATAGCTTGTTTTGAGATTGCATTCCAGTATGGACAACTGATGAGATTTTGGGAGCCTCAACTAAACTGCAGCCCCTGACACACCAAAGGGTTGTGCATACTATTTAGTGCTAGACGTACTACAGGAGATGGTCAGAGACTGTGGATGTATTACAGGAAATAACCAGAGACTGCAGATGTGCTACAGGAGATAACCAGAGACTGCAGAAGGACCTACCTAAGCAGCTGGGCTCACTACTGCTCTGAGGGCCGTGCTCTCAGAAGTCCGAGCTGTGGGCTCTCAGAGGTTCGGGGGCGGGTGTGACAGAGAGCAGAAATATTATTTTATTTTTGGGCTGTTTTGTGGAAATCAACAAGTGTGTCAAGCAGTCAGCTTGTCTGCTTAATTAAATTTTGGAGTTCCTGTGCCCAGCAGGGGGTGGGAGATGAGGCTGATCTCAGCAGGAGGCGCAAACAGCACAATGTCCTTTGGCTGTGAAAAGCCAGAAGTGTGGGCACCTGGGGCTTGAGGCTTAGTCAAATTGAAAGGAACATATAATGTCTCTAGGGTGTGGGGGAAAAAACTCTCGGAATGTGCAGAGCATGAGTCAGGATGTACAGAGCAGCACATGGCTGCAGGCCTTAATAGGAGATGAACTGAACTGTGCTCTCTCTGCACTCCTAGTTCATCACACCGGGTCACTCAGAGGTCCGATGGTGGGTCTCTCAGAGGTCTAGGCTTGGGGCTCTCAGAGGTCCAGGGGCGGGGGTTCTCAGCTCTTCCACTCCAATCTCAGCTCCAAATTTCCAAGCATTCAGGCTGCCATGGAGCCAAGTCAGAACGTCATTGGAGCTCCTGGCTCTGCCCCCTCCCTGCTGGCTGGGGAATATATTGCCGCCGCTGTCTCCCATGTACCCGGTGTACTGTCATTGGATCCCAATTTGTGGGCTCAAGGGGCAGCTGCTTTGAGACCCACAACAATGACTGGGCCCAGGGCAGCTGCCCCTTTTGCCCCACGTTAAAGATGGCCCTACCTCATGTGCTAGGTCTTTTGGCTGAGACTGGAGCAATTTTTGTTATCAGGATGCAAGGCCCAGCCAATTCACATGCACTGGCACTTTTTTAGTTTGCATATTTATTTGCTGTTTGTTTGTTTATTTGTGTGTCACCCTGCACTTACAAATGTGTTCCTTTTTACTCAGGATGGAGAGTATGGAGAGTATGAATCTTCAGGCCTAAACCGAAGTCTGGGGGAGGGGGGAGACGATGAGTTTCCATACACCCCTGCTTTGGAGATTGGGGGAGTATAATCTAATAGACCCCAGATATCTCCATAAAGAGAACCTGTCATGGCCCATGCTATACTACAATTTTAAAGCACCCACGTCCTCCTGTGCTCATGTGCAAATGCAAAAGTTTCCCATGAGTCTCTGTATCTCTGCGAACTTTAGGGTGAGAGCAATAATTCTTGAAACAGACTTGAACGCGAGTGTGCAATTTTAAAGTGTGACATGTTTGGTATCTATTTTCCTGGCATAAAATCATCTTTTATATTTTATCAAAATTTGGGTAATATGTTTTATTCATTAACCAGTCCGGGCTGACTCTGACATTTAAAAATCATCATTTTTTTATGCTAGAAAAATACTTTGAACCCCAAAACATTATATATATATATATATATATATTTATTTTAATCAGAGGCCCTAGAGAATAAAATGGTGAGTGTTGCATATTTTTATGTCACATGGTATTTGTGCAGTGGTTTTGATTTTCACATGTGAATTTTTTGGAAAAAATACACTAATGAATTTTAATGCACAACATAATATCCAATTTTTTTGGGAAAATATAAAAGATGATATTACACCGAGTAAATAGATACCAAACATGTCACACATTAAAATTGCATACACCCATGGAACGATGCCAAACTAAGATACCTAAAAATCTCCATAGACAATGCTTTAAAAGCCTTTACAGGTTACCAATTTAGAGTTACAGAGAAAGTCTGGCACTAGAATTACCGCTCTCACTCTGACGTTCATGATGATACCTCACATGTGTGGTGCGATCACCCTTTACATATGCATGCAAGCGGGGTCTTGGATAAGAGGCAATCATCAGTCCTCCTGTAAGGGGCCCAGGCCAGCAGGGGGGCCCAGAGAGCTAGGTGAATCAGATGTAGGCAGGGAGGGTGATCGGCACTGTGATGAAAAGCGGTATCCAACCCCTTCCCTTCTCACCAACTTGTGACAAAGAACTGGCCAATCTCACACAGTGCTGTCCCTTATGTAACAAGGCCACTCTCAGCTACACCCTGTACAAAGATTTTCCAGCTCACGGGACCACAATCTAGGTACCAGCAGCCTGACAGCAATTTTCCCTGGGTTAAGTTAATTAAGCAATTAACCCTTTGAACTGCCACCACCACCTTTTTACTGAGATAAACGAAACGCATAATCTTGGCAATGACAACTATGATTTTAGAATAAACGTCTGTAACACGCACTGTCACTAGAGACAGGTATGTTCAGAGATTTATACTACAGTGGCACTCTTCAAGAGACAGGGATTCTTTTAGTTTGCATTAAAAGCCTTAGAGACAATTTCAACACTTTTCAAAATAGGGTTCAATAATGAAAAGGTCAAAATGGTACAAATAAAATATTTACAGAAAAAGGATGTTACAAGGAGACAAAGAGTCAATAAAGCAAAAGAGAAATAAAAACGAGTTGAAAATGAAGAATACTTGCAAATCTTTGGTTTTAGCAGAGTTTAATCGATCAAGCAAGATGGTACATTGCCTCTCATACAACTTGACAGTTGTTCCTTAAACCAGAGCTCCTCAAAATGTGGTAGCATTTTCTTCACATCAAGGGGGTGGGGGGTGTTGACAGAGACCATCTGACCAATGATTCGGTTTAATGGGTGGTTGCTGGGAGATCACCTGTTTATGTCCAAGTCCCATATCCAATTCTCTATAAGTGTTATTAACTCTGAATATCTGCAGGGTACAGCCAGCTACCCTGCATATTATTGTCCTGCATTAAATTATCTTCACAATGGATATAGATATGACAGGTCTCAGATATTTATTTACTTCTCATAGGAAGGGTGTGGAGGCCTCATCAACTCTGGTATCTCCTAGCATAGGGGTGCTTGGGTTCAAAATGCTACCCAATAACTGATGAAGGTGACAATGACTTTATTCTGGCTATATGGTCATGATTTCAGAAGTTATGGAACATCTATCTGTGACGGGCACGGCGTCAGACCCCAGCCCTTCTCACCAACTTGTGACCGAAGGACCAGCCGATCTAAGACCGCGCTGCCACTTGCGTAACAATGCCACTCTCAGCTGCGCCCTGCACAAAGATTTTCCACCTCGCTGGACCACAATCTATATGCCAGCAGCCTGAGAGTGATTGTTACCGGGTCAGGTTAATTACACAATTAACCCTTCACACTGCCACCACCACCTTTTTACAGAGAAGGAGGAAACCCACAAATCTTAGCAGTAACACTATGATGTTTGAATAAGTGTCTGTATACACACTTCCACCGCAGACAGATGTATGCAGAGGGTTAAAACATACAGTAGCACTCTTCAGAGACAGGGATTCTTTTAGTTTGCATTAAAAGCTTTAGAGACAGTTTCAACACTTTTCAGAAAATAGGATTTATTACTAAAAAGGTCAAAATAGTGCAATTAAAATATTTACATAAAAGATGTAACAAGTATATATATATATATATATATATATATATATATATATATATATATATAAATAGAGAGAGGGCAATTTAACAACAGAGAAATAAAAGAAAGAAGTTTCAGAAGGTAGTATACTTGGTTTAAGCAGAGTCCAAACGTCCGAACAGAAAAGGTTGCCTTTCTCCCAAAGATGTTCCTGATGTTAAAAGTGAGGTATCTCTTTTTTCTCCAGGCATGTCAGCCTTTTTTCTAGTATCCCAAAGGGGTGTCTCCTGAAAGCAAAGAGCCAATCGCCTCATTTGGGGATGGGTGTTAGGCAGGGACCCAGGTTATGACCAAATCCCTTACAAGTTCATACTATGGTCAATAAATTTCAATAGGTACAGGTAGCATCCTAGCAACCGGCAGATTAATATGTAGAATTATATTCCGAACGGACAGATATTAGACAGTAGCATATCCTGCCACTCCGGATAAAAGATATTGTTTTCTACCCTTTGGTAGACACTACATAGGGATGTAAGGTGTCATCTGACTCGTATTAAAATGACCTATCAGAATATATACTTTATACCAATGTGCCCAGTTCCTGCTGAAGTTTATGAGTTTGTATGAAAAGTGACTCACGTGGGATGTACGTTTTTTTGGCACTCTCTGCTGTCATGTTTACAGGTCGTGACCGACTGAGTTATGGTTTTATGACCCAGCAGAGGAAAGTGTTTGTCAGACACTCTGGCACCAGGCTAATTGGGAATTATAACCATGAAGCTTATTCAGCTGTGCCCATGCACCTGTGACCCCAGTGCACACACAGACCACATTCCATTCAAAGGGGAGGGGGGAACAGAGTGGAATGATATTTTCAGATCATGATAGAAGATGGATTGGCCTTAACAAAATGTTGTCAGCGTCCATGTGTCTAAGCGCACAATTGCCACACTACCAAAAGTTGTGTTCAAAATAATAGCAGTCAGACATCACTAACCTGATCAATCACTGTTTTTGGTAGAAATGATATTTCCACATGACAAATCATTTACTAGCAGGTGTAGTAGAGTAAAAGAAATCCAACAGACCCAACAGTCATGACATGCATGCTGCTGATTCTGTGTAATTGAATCACTAATTGAAAGGGGCATGTTCAAAATAATAGCAGTGTGAAGTTCTATTAGTGAGGTCATTCATTCTTTGAAAAACAGGTGGCAATTATTGCCCTTATTTAAGGAAGGAAGGCAGCAAATATTGTTCATGCTGGTTACAGTGCATTTCTGGTTACAGTGCACCTATGTAAAGCCAAGCTATCTGCAAGAAGCCCCCGCAGAGTCCCACTGTAGAAAAAAAGACATGTGCTGAAGAGGTTACAATTTGCCAAAGAGCACATTGACTGGCCTAAAGAGAAATGGCACAACATTTTGTAGACTGATGAAAGTAAAATTATTCTTTTTGGGTCTAGTGGCCGGAGACAGTTTGTCAGATGACCCCCAAACACTGAATTCAAGCCACAGTACACTGTGAAGACAGTGAAGCATGGTTGCGCAAGCATCATGATATGGGGATGTTTCTCATACTACAGTGTTGGGCCTATTTATGGCATACCAGGGATCATGGATCAGTTTGAATACATCAGAATACTTGAAGAGGTCATGCTGCCTTATGCTGAAGAGAAAATGCCCTTGAAATGGGTGTTCCAACAAGACAACGACCCCAAACACACCAGTAAACGTGCAACATCTTGGTTCCAGACCAACAAGATTGACATTATGGAGTGGCCAGCCCAATCCCCGGATCTTAATCCAATAGAAAACTTGTGGGGTGACATCAAAAATGCAGTTTCTGAGGCAAAACCAAGAAATAGAGAAGAACTGTGGAATGTAGTCCAATCATCCTGAGCTGGAATACCTGTTCACAGGTGCCAGAAGTTGGTTGACTCCATGCAACACAGATGTACAGCAGTTCTCAGAAACAGTGTTTATACAACTAAATATTAATTAAGTGATTCAAAGGAAAGAAAAATCTTCAAACATTTTTCAATTTATATAGTGAATGTTTGAGTTTGTAAAGAAGAATACAAACACTGCTATTTTTTGTCATAAAATATGCAGCGCTCATAGATAAGGTCTCAAGATCCACAGAAACCTATTGACATATAATGTTCTAAATATACCATTAAATATGAAGTATATAAAACTGGTGACTTCTGTGGTGCATCCCTGGTTAGGGAACCGGAACAAAGTTCGTGACTCTTGTGTTGAACAAGCTGAAAGAAGTTTGCACTAACCAGATATCTCAGCAAATGGAGCATGGAGTAATTAAGACCTACTCCTGGTACTCTGAAAGAAAGCCACTGGAGAGGATGATGTCATCTGATCACTCGCCACTAGATGTCATGTTCCCAGAACAGCAGGACGATGATTCCAAAAATGCACATCAGCCAGTAAGGAGATGAATCCAACAAGCCAGCCAGCATCACACAGGAGACCAAGAGAAACCAGGCACCTTCAAAAAGCCCAGGCTCCCTCCAATAAAGAGAGCCACAGGCCAGAAGCTCTGATAGTGTAGTATTGCATTTAATAGGTAGTAATTCAAATAACAAGAGAAACAACACTTACAAAATTGGTCACAGGAACAAGGGGCAGCTAAAGGATATGTCCAGACAGTGGGGGGGCACCTCCCTGACGCGTTTCGTGTCAACACACGTTTTCAAAGGGGGTGCATTGCAGGGAAATTGATCGTTTTTATATTCCGCGGTGCGCATGCGCAGTACGCACCGGTGACGTCATTGCGGTAAAGCCGCGCATGCGCAGTAAGCACATATGGCGGCCATTTTCTCGGAGAACAGTGCAGATGGACAGCAGAAGGTGAAACCCATACTGAAGAATGCAGATGGAGACAGTCTGATCTGTGGAGCCATTACTATTCAGTGGTGCAAACGAGGAATGCTAACCTAATGTGCAGAGTGTATATTGTTATCAAACATGGGGAAAACAGCCATATAAACAGCCTCTGCGGACATGGCTCACAAAGGGACTATATAGGGACATAGGTTAATATGTAAATATATAATTATGATGGGAACTGTTCAGACAGGTATTCAACCTGGTACATGAGTGTATAGGCATAACGCAGGAACATAGGGTGGATAATTAGCAAAAAGCCCGTCATATATGCAGCATGACCTTGCATATTGAACGTTCTAATACTGCGCCATATGTACCTAGCTATTACAAGCAATGACAAACTGTGGATTCATAACACTAAAATATAACAAATAAACGTCTAAAATTACAATAAACGCATGTGACCACAGTAAATACATAAAGTAAAAAGCATATGTTTAAATAACAATGAACAGTAATTAATTAATACTATTCACATTAAAAGGAATGTGAATAGATTAAGATCCACATGATAAAAACGCATCCAAAGGCCATAGGCACAACAGATGTAACATATGCGAATTACAGTTGTAAAAATGTTACAATAATAGAGGTATATAATATAATGATAAAAAGCAATAAAAAGCAATAAAGCAATATAAGAACCATGGAAAACGTGATAAGAACATTTGTAGAGGACATTGTAAAAACATTAAAAGCATTATAAGAAACAGCCAAACCTCACAAGGAAAAAACGAACTGACGGCAACGCATGTCATAAAAATTTAGCTTAAAAATAGAAGTGATGATAAATGCAGATTAGCTAGTGTCAATAAAACAATTTATATCCAGCTCAATGTTGAGGCCTAAAGGTGATGATGTACGTAATAAATAGATCCATTTTGTCTCTAACCTAGAGACTGCTCTACGTTTATGGACTCCTCTCCAATGTTTATGAACCATGTCAATGCCAATAAACTTTAGAGAATGAGGATTCTGATTATGTTGTTCTCGAAAGTGCATAGATAAAGAGTGTTCTTTGAAACCCTTCTTTATATTTTTGAGATGTTCACGTAGCCGATCCCTTAGTCTCCTGGTAGTTCTGCCTACGTACTGTTTACCGCAAGAACACTCGAGCAGATAAACAACATGGAGACTGTTACATGTGATAGTGGAGTCTATCGTGTATTGTTTGCCAGTAGAGCGAGAACAGAAGGTAAAAATGGGCGATTTATGGACACCATTACAAACACATAACATGCATCGGTTGCATGGGAAGAAACCTTTACGATTAAAAAACGTAACCTGTCTCGGTGGATTTACCACATTTGGAGCGAGTTTATTCCTCAAGGAGGAAGCTCTTCTATAAGTTATTTCTGGTAGATCAGGTAGCGAGCTACTTAGAACTGGATCACTTTTGAGGATAGACCAGTGTTTACGAATAA
Source organism: Staurois parvus (assembly GCF_062004578.1). Lineage (NCBI taxonomy): Eukaryota > Metazoa > Chordata > Amphibia > Anura > Ranidae > Staurois > Staurois parvus. Next base: position 8,546,361 of record NW_028317876.1, on the reverse strand, counting down.
TCTTAGCAACGTCTTTGTACTGGGCAGAAAAATTAGTGATAAAGGGACAGAACCTGTTATCATTATTTCTATTTTTATTTAGTTGTCCAGTAGAAAGGAGCAGCTCTCTGTTGGTGTTCTCAACATTATTGATTTCTGTCTGTAGAGTATTATCATTGTAACCTTTTTCCACAAACCTCTTTTTGAGGATATTAGATTGTTGAATAAAATCCTCAACATTATCGCAATTACGACGAACCCTCAGGAATTGACCCCTAGGTATGTTGTTCAACCATCTAGGGAGGTGACAGCTGTTAGTTGGAATAAAGCTGTTTCGGTCAGTCTGTTTAAAGAAGGTTTTAGTAGATAGCCCTGTACCGTTGTTAAAAATGTTTAGATCCAAGAAGTTAATTTCTTGGAAATCATATTGGAAGGTCAGTTGGATGTTGTTAGTGTTGTAATTCAAAGTTGTAAAAAAATTGGTCAGTGAGAATTCATCGCCATCCCATAGTAAGAAGATATCATCGATATATCGACAATATAAACACAGGTGTGGCCAATCCCTAGAGTAGATGATCTCTTCCTCCCAATAAGCCATAAATAGATTAGCAAGGCTCGGCGCAAACTTTGCCCCCATTGCAACTCCAGTAATCTGAAGGTAATATTTATTGCTGAAGAAGAAGTAGTTATGGCACATAGCAAATTTGAGGAGGTCTATTATAAAACATTTCTGTAATGGGGGTATATCCACAGCACTTTTCAAGTAGTGATCCACTGCTTGGAGACCATCCTCATGTTTTATGTTGCTGTAAAGGGCGGAAACATCCGCAGTTACTAGATAAGTGGGTTTGGTCAATCTGATGTCCTTAATAATAGATAGCAATTGCTTTGAATCTCTTAAAAAGGCTGGGGTATTTATTACCAACGGTTGGAGGAAACCGTCTATGTACTCTCCCACCCGTGCACATAGCGACCCTATACCGGATTAATATTCAATATTCGGAATGGATATTTTTGAATATAGATCAAATAGATCCATTATCACCGATGATGTGTTTACTCATGATAAACTATCCAATGACCTGCATGGTCTGTTCTTACATCTCTCCAATCATACAACTTCCGAGATCCGCACATTATGGGATATCTCCCTCCTAGAAAAGTATTTAAAAGAAGGTCTGGTCCCTAGATCTCTCAGATGGGATATCCCCCCGGAAGTAGGAGATATTAATAGCGAATCCGAGTGGTACATATTTTTTAACACTAAGGGGCTTGAACTGCTTGAATTCCTGTTAGCCAGGAAGAAAAAGAAATTGATGTACTTAGATACAGAAATTAACAAAACTAAGGATTTACTTGTTCCCTATATGGATAGGGAAGAATACAAAACAGAATCTGAGAAACTTAAAGGTTTATTGGAAAAAACAGAAAAAGAACAAAAAATTAAGAAAAAGAAGAAATATACTAGAGACTATTATGATTATAAAGAGAAATCTGTTTTTAAATGGGAATCAGTTAATTATGATTTTGTATCGGGTGATGCGTCTAAGGTAGTTCATCCATCTATCCACCATCAACCCCCTAAAAATCCGAAATCCAAAAAGGGACCTTTACCCCCACAGACACCAACTTCTAGGAATAGAAACCCTTCAATGGTTTCGCCGGGACACGCAGCCTCTAAACCAAGTTACAATATTCCCACTTCCAATAAATTTGCACCTTTGATGAATTATCACCATACTCCTCGTGATAACATTAGACCATCGGGTGCCTATCCTCAGTACAGGCGGAGATCTTATTCCAGATCCCCCATCAGAACCAATAACCATTTACCCAGAACAAGGTTCCAGTCTCCTGCACCGGAATATTATCCGCAATATAGAGACGAGAGAGAGGGTAATGGTTATTATCATAATGATTATTATTATGACTACCCCACTCAAACAGGGGGTCCTTACCATAGAACTCCATCAAGGAATCAGATCCGCCAACCACAATCTAGACCCCACTATGATTCACCTCACAATTCCAGAAACCCACATCCCTACCGCTCTCCTCATCCACATACATATAATAAAGCCTCTAACAGAGGACCTCCCGCCAACATACAGCACCCAAAGCCCCAACATAATGGATATGACCATTTTTTAGAGCAGGGTTCAGGGAGAAAAAGAAGTTGGCGACAAGAGGAAAACGAGGAGGATCGAGGGCTAACAGACAAAAGGAGAAGGGTTTAGTGGAATCTGGTGTTTTTAACCTCAGCAGCCAAATCCTCACAAAAAACGAACTGACCCTTTTGAATAAAGGATTGAAATTTGCTCCATTTGCACAACTTAACAAGTTTGGTACATTCATAGATGTACACAAGTTTACTAGAAAATTGGCAATAAAAAGACATTTCATCAATAATCCCATTAAGAGTGACATTACTTCAACTGCAAAGGTTAACTACAAATCTTCAAACCTTAAAAATGCCTCCCTTTTTAACCCTCCTGCACATTCCCATATTACTATCTTTAAAAATATGGTTCTTAGTGACCTCGGAAAAACCAAAGTCAAAAAATACCACGACCAGTCACACATTGATAACACTATTAAAAATTTGCTAGAAGAAAAAGACCTAGTAGTGAGACCCGCCGATAAGGGAGGAGGGGTAGTTGTAATGAATAAACCAGACTACCTTACATTAGTAAATAATATCGTGGAAGACAAAGAAACCTACAGACTTCTTAACAGCAACCCGCTATGTGCCTATAAAAAAGAACTAAAATCTTTGATCAAAACAGGGTATGAAACTGGAATTTTAAGCAAAAGAGAGAAGGACTATTTATGTCCCATGGCTCCCAAGCTGCCTGTAATTTACTGTCTTCCCAAGATCCATAAGGATCCAGTCAACCCCCCGGGCCGTCCTATAGTAAGCGGTATAGGGTCGCTATGTGCACGGGTGGGAGAGTACATAGACGGTTTCCTCCAACCGTTGGTAATAAATACCCCAGCCTTTTTAAGAGATTCAAAGCAATTGCTATCTATTATTAAGGACATCAGATTGACCAAACCCACTTATCTAGTAACTGCGGATGTTTCCGCCCTTTACAGCAACATAAAACATGAGGATGGTCTCCAAGCAGTGGATCACTACTTGAAAAGTGCTGTGGATATACCCCCATTACAGAAATGTTTTATAATAGACCTCCTCAAATTTGCTATGTGCCATAACTACTTCTTCTTCAGCAATAAATATTACCTTCAGATTACTGGAGTTGCAATGGGGGCAAAGTTTGCGCCGAGCCTTGCTAATCTATTTATGGCTTATTGGGAGGAAGAGATCATCTACTCTAGGGATTGGCCACACCTGTGTTTATATTGTCGATATATCGATGATATCTTCTTACTATGGGATGGCGATGAATTCTCACTGACCAATTTTTTTACAACTTTGAATTACAACACTAACAACATCCAACTGACCTTCCAATATGATTTCCAAGAAATTAACTTCTTGGATCTAAACATTTTTAACAACGGTACAGGGCTATCTACTAAAACCTTCTTTAAACAGACTGACCGAAACAGCTTTATTCCAACTAACAGCTGTCACCTCCCTAGATGGTTGAACAACATACCTAGGGGTCAATTCCTGAGGGTTCGTCGTAATTGCGATAATGTTGAGGATTTTATTCAACAATCTAATATCCTCAAAAAGAGGTTTGTGGAAAAAGGTTACAATGATAATACTCTACAGACAGAAATCAATAATGTTGAGAACACCAACAGAGAGCTGCTCCTTTCTACTGGACAACTAAATAAAAATAGAAATAATGATAACAGGTTCTGTCCCTTTATCACTAATTTTTCTGCCCAGTACAAAGACGTTGCTAAGATTATTCGTAAACACTGGTCTATCCTCAAAAGTGATCCAGTTCTAAGTAGCTCGCTACCTGATCTACCAGAAATAACTTATAGAAGAGCTTCCTCCTTGAGGAATAAACTCGCTCCAAATGTGGTAAATCCACCGAGACAGGTTACGTTTTTTAATCGTAAAGGTTTCTTCCCATGCAACCGATGCATGTTATGTGTTTGTAATGGTGTCCATAAATCGCCCATTTTTACCTTCTGTTCTCGCTCTACTGGCAAACAATACACGATAGACTCCACTATCACATGTAACAGTCTCCATGTTGTTTATCTGCTCGAGTGTTCTTGCGGTAAACAGTACGTAGGCAGAACTACCAGGAGACTAAGGGATCGGCTACGTGAACATCTCAAAAATATAAAGAAGGGTTTCAAAGAACACTCTTTATCTATGCACTTTCGAGAACAACATAATCAGAATCCTCATTCTCTAAAGTTTATTGGCATTGACATGGTTCATAAACATTGGAGAGGAGTCCATAAACGTAGAGCAGTCTCTAGGTTAGAGACAAAATGGATCTATTTATTACGTACATCATCACCTTTAGGCCTCAACATTGAGCTGGATATAAATTGTTTTATTGACACTAGCTAATCTGCATTTATCATCACTTCTATTTTTAAGCTAAATTTTTATGACATGCGTTGCCGTCAGTTCGTTTTTTCCTTGTGAGGTTTGGCTGTTTCTTATAATGCTTTTAATGTTTTTACAATGTCCTCTACAAATGTTCTTATCACGTTTTCCATGGTTCTTATATTGCTTTATTGCTTTTTATTGCTTTTTATCATTATATTATATACCTCTATTATTGTAACATTTTTACAACTGTAATTCGCATATGTTACATCTGTTGTGCCTATGGCCTTTGGATGCGTTTTTATCATGTGGATCTTAATCTATTCACATTCCTTTTAATGTGAATAGTATTAATTAATTACTGTTCATTGTTATTTAAACATATGCTTTTTACTTTATGTATTTACTGTGGTCACATGCGTTTATTGTAATTTTAGACGTTTATTTGTTATATTTTAGTGTTATGAATCCACAGTTTGTCATTGCTTGTAATAGCTAGGTACATATGGCGCAGTATTAGAACGTTCAATATGCAAGGTCATGCTGCATATATGACGGGCTTTTTGCTAATTATCCACCCTATGTTCCTGCGTTATGCCTATACACTCATGTACCAGGTTGAATACCTGTCTGAACAGTTCCCATCATAATTATATATTTACATATTAACCTATGTCCCTATATAGTCCCTTTGTGAGCCATGTCCGCAGAGGCTGTTTATATGGCTGTTTTCCCCATGTTTGATAACAATATACACTCTGCACATTAGGTTAGCATTCCTCGTTTGCACCACTGAATAGTAATGGCTCCACAGATCAGACTGTCTCCATCTGCATTCTTCAGTATGGGTTTCACCTTCTGCTGTCCATCTGCACTGTTCTCCGAGAAAATGGCCGCCATATGTGCTTACTGCGCATGCGCGGCTTTACCGCAATGACGTCACCGGTGCGTACTGCGCATGCGCACCGCGGAATATAAAAACGATCAATTTCCCTGCAATGCACCCCCTTTGAAAACGTGTGTTGACACGAAACGCGTCAGGGAGGTGCCCCCCCACTGTCTGGACATATCCTTTAGCTGCCCCTTGTTCCTGTGACCAATTTTGTAAGTGTTGTTTCTCTTGTTATTTGAATTACTACCTATTAAATGCAATACTACACTATCAGAGCTTCTGGCCTGTGGCTCTCTTTATTGGAGGGAGCCTGGGCTTTTTGAAGGTGCCTGGTTTCTCTTGGTCTCCTGTGTGATGCTGGCTGGCTTGTTGGATTCATCTCCTTACTGGCTGATGTGCATTTTTGGAATCATCGTCCTGCTGTTCTGGGAACATGACATCTAGTGGCGAGTGATCAGATGACATCATCCTCTCCAGTGGCTTTCTTTCAGAGTACCAGGAGTAGGTCTTAATTACTCCATGCTCCATTTGCTGAGATATCTGGTTAGTGCAAACTTCTTTCAGCTTGTTCAACACAAGAGTCACGAACTTTGTTCCGGTTCCCTAACCAGGGATGCACCACAGAAGTCACCAGTTTTATATACTTCATATTTAATGGTATATTTAGAACATTATATGTCAATAGGTTTCTGTGGATCTTGAGACCTTATCTATGAGCGCTGCATATTTTATGACTTATTATTCGAAGTTTCTTGAGGTTTACTTTCTATGCTAGCAGCTTAACTAATCATCTTTATAATCCATATACCCATTCATCTGTACTATTATTAGACACCTAGCGCTGTTTCTTTCCCATTTTTTATACTGCTATTTTTTGAACAGTCTAATATTCACTTTTCTTCAATTTTTTTAGAGGAACAACACAAATTTGATATATTTTTTTCATGTTTTGATTTGGAATAGAATGTGTAGTGTTCCCAATGCATTTGTGTGTATGGAAATAAAAGCTATTAGAAGGATTTTGAGCTTTATTCACTTTTTTCAAAACACTGCTATTATTTTGAACACAACTGTATGTATTCAATGGATTCCAGCTAAGGTATTTATGACCCAATGTCTGTTTCCTCTCTAGCCACTGAGATGGCTAAGTCAGACACTTTTATGAGCCCTGAGATGTGTATGGGGGGTAAGATCCTGCTAGTCCTAATAACAGAGTGATAAGGGAGCTAAAAGGAGGAGGGAGGGGGAGAGAGGAAAAGGTCACTGTGCTATGCCTTCTTATGAGGAAACAGCATAGGAGACTTGTGAGGAGAACAAAATGGCTGCTACACACACAGCTATTGGGGAAGGGGGGGCAATTACTGGAACCGATCTCCTGTATGGCATCTTCTCCTCTCCTTCCCACTGGCTTGCAGCTGCTGCAGAAAGAGCCATACAGGGGATCGGTTCCAGTAATTGCCCCCCTCAAGAGGCACCCATCACCCCCCTGCTGCCCAGGCCCGCCTGTAAGCCCCCCGCCCCAGCTGTTCTGTCAGACCCTTTCTTTCCTGAATGAACACAATGAGTGATTGGATTACTCACTGTGTTCATTCATAACTGATGAAACACAGTAATCTGTTTTTTTTGGGGGGATGGAGCCTGTGAAGTTGGCTGTATGGGACACTGTGATTTCTAAAAGCAGGGCTTATGCATGCTTTTGCCTTTGCGATCAAGCACAGTGGGATGGGGGGGCACATTTTCACATTTTCTCACCTCCCCACCGGCAACTGCAAGCACACAAAAAGATCCTTCAGGGTGGAAAGTGGGCAAAGGGATTGAAAAATATGTCACATTTACCAGCCCCTTCCTTCCCTGAATGAACACAAGTGAATTGTTGTGGGGGGGGGGGTTGTGGGGCTGTGAATTTGGCTGTATGAGGCACGTGGTTTCTAACAGCAGGGCAGATGCTAGCTTTTGCCTTTGCAATCGAGCACAGTGGGTTGGGGGCGCACATTTAAAAAAAATTTTTTTTTTACATTGTAACTTTTTTTTAATCACTTTTATTACTATCACAAGGAATGTAAACATCCCTTGTGATAACAATAAAGCACGACAGGTCCTCTTTTAGGAGAGATCTGGGGTCTCTTAGACCTCTCCTCTGGCCTCCAAAGCATCAGATCACAACAAGATGCTTGTTGAAGCCAGTAATGTTTGTTTGCTTGAGCCCCGAAACCGTAAGTGACAAAATCTGTGTTGCTTCAGCTTTCTGAAGTGGGAAGAATGACATTCGCTCCTCCCACTGTGTCTCAGGAACGGGATGCTGCTGGATGCATCCTAACCAGGCTCCCCGATCGCATGGAAGAGCTGGGTAAAGGTGGATGCGGCAGGAAGAGGGGGCGGACTAAAAAAAAGGGTCCTGTGCTTTTTTGGTGCGGCTGCAATGTATGGCTCAAATTGCACTGCACAGAAAATCGCATGTGATTTGTACAGCAATGAGGTGCGTTTCCTGTGCCAATCACATGTGATGTGCCGCACTGCATCAGTGTGAACCCAGGCTGAGGGACTTTTTTTAATGCAAAAAGTTGCATTTTTGGTTCTATAGGCTTCAATGGAAACGCTGCAGCAAACCATGTATGTGGTGTGTTTTTGCCACTTTTTGATGCGTTTTAAATCTGCCTAGCAAAGCGAAAATTTAAAAATTTTTTAAAAAACCCCGCAAAATGCGGGAGCAAAAACGCAATGTAGAAATGGGTCAAACGCAATCTACATATGCAGTTTGATCCATTTCTGCAGTGCTGTTTGTGGTGTGTTTTGTGTTTTTTGCACATGCGTTTTTCACACGTTTTTGATGCGTTTCGTGTTTTTTTTTCTTGTTGCTAGGCAGATCAAAATGCAAAACGCACTACATACTTTTCTGCAGCATCTCCATTGAAGTCTATAGAACCAAAAATGCAACATTTTGCATTAAAAAAAGTCCCTGACCTTTTCCAAAAAACGCACCAGGTGAAAACACAGAGATGCGAACCTTTCCCATAGGAAATCATGTTAAGTCCCTGGTTACACTGGATGCAAATTGGCAAAGAAATGTGAACGAGTCCCATAGGAAATCATGTTAACTGGACTGTAGTGCATTTCTGCAAAACGTTGTGGAAAACATTTATGTGTGAACCCAAACGAATGCAGGCCATAGATGGGTCGAAAATCGGCCGATTTTTCGTCCGAAAATAAAATCGGCCGATTTTCAGATCGTTAGTGGGCTAAATGTTCGGCCGTTTTTTGGTATTTTGGCAGATTTTTTTTATCGGTAAAGTTGGAAAAAAATCGGCCGATTTTGCCGATTGGCCGATTTTCGCCTGCAATGATGGGCCGATCTTTTACCGATAAATAAATCTGCGCATGAGCATTGACCTGCAAGAGGAAGACAAAAAGAAGAAGAGGATGAAGAGGAAGAGGATGAAGCAGAGGAAGAAGAAGAAGAGGATGCAGAAGAGGATGAAGAAGAGGAAGAAGAGGAAGGAAAAGAAGAAGAAGAGGAAGAGGATGAAGAAGAAGAGGATGAAGAAGAAGAAGAGGATGAAGAAGAAGAAGAGGATGAAGAAGAAGAAGAAGAGGATGAAGAAGAAGAAGAGGATGAAGAAGAAGAAGTGGATGAAGAAGAGGATGAAGAAGAAGAAGAGGATGAAGAAGAAGAGGACGATGAAGAGGAGGAAGAAGAAGAAGAGGATGAAGAAGAGGAAGAAGAAGAAGAGGATGCAGAAGAGGAAGAAGAAGAAGAAGAAGAAGAGGAAGAAGAAGAAGAGGAAGAAGAAGATGAAGAAGAGGATGAAGAAGAAGAGGATGATGAAGAAGAGGATGCAGAAGAGGATGAAGAAGAGGAAGAAGAAGAGGAAGAAAAAGAGGATGAAGAAGAGGAAGCAGAAGATGAAGAAGAGGAAGCAGAAGAAGAAGAGGAAGAAGAAGAGGAAGAATAAGAAGAAGAAGAGGATGAAGAAGAGGATGAAGAAGAAGAGGAAGAAGAAGAAGAAGAAGAGGATGATGAAGAGGAAGAATAAGAGGATGAAGAAGAAGAAGAGAATAAAGAAGAATGATGGGCAAATCAGCCGATCTTTTACCAATAAAAAAATCTGCGCATGAGCAGTGACCTGCAAGAGGAAGACAAAAAGAAGAAGAGGATGAAGATGAAGAAGAGGAAGAAGAAGAAGAGGATGCAGAAGAGGATGAAGAAGAGGATGAAGAAGAGGAAGAAGAAGAGGAAGAAAAAGAAGAAGAAGAAGAAGAAGAGGATGAAGAAGAAGAGGATGAAGAAGAAGAGGATGAAGAAGAAGAAGAAGAGGATGAAGAAGAAGATGAACAAGAGGATGAAGAAGAAGAGGATGATGAAGAAGAGGACGATGAAGAAGAGGAATAAGAAGAAGAGGATGCAGAAGAGGATGAAGAAGAGGAAGAAGAAGAGGAAGAAAAAGTAGAAGAAGAAGAGGAAGAGGATGAAGAAGAAGAGGATGAAGAAGAAGAGGATGAAGAAGGAGAAGAAGAGGATGAAGAAGAGGATGAAGAAGAAGAGGATGAAGAAGAGGATGAAGAAGAAGAAGAGGATGAAGAAGAAGAGGATGAAGAAGAAGAAGAGGATGATGAAGAGGAGGAAGAAGAAGAAGAAGAGGATGAAGAAGAGGAAGAAGAAGAAGAAGAAGAGGACGCAGAAGAGGAAGAAGAAGAAGAGGATGAAGAAGAAGATGAAGAAGAGGATGAAGAAGAAGAGGATGATGAAGAAGAGGATGATTAAGAAGAGGAAGAAGAAGAAGAAGAGGATGCAGAAGAGGATGAAGAAGAGGAAGAAGAAGAAGAGGAAGAAAAAGAGGATGAAGAAGAGGAAGCAGAAGATGAAGAAGAGGAAGCAGAAGAAGAAGAGGAAGAAGAAGAGGAGGAAGAAGAAGAAGAAGAGGATGAAGAGAGGATGAAGAAGAAGAGGAAGAAGAAGAAGAAGAGGATGAAGAAGAAGAGAATGAAGAAGAAGAAGAGGATGAAGAAGCAGAAGAGGATGAAGAAGCAGAAGAGGATGAAGAAGAAGAAGAAGAAGAAGAGGAGGATGAAGAGGAGGATGAAGAAGAAGAGGATGAAGAAGAAGAGGAAGATAAAGAAGAGGATGAAGAAGATGAAGAAGAGGATGAAGAAGAAGAAGAGGATGAAGAAGAAGAGGAATTCCAGTCCGGCAAAAAGTGTCCCTGCAGAGAGCTCAGCTATTTCTTTGACAGTTCCTTGACATTTATAGCGGTTGCAACAATGTATCTATTTGTTTCCGAATAAAAACATCTGTATCCTAAATGGATACAAATAGATACATTGTTGCAACCGCTAAAAATGTCAAGGAACTGTCAAAGAAATAGCGGAGCTCTCTGCAGGGACACTTTTTGCCGGCTGTAGACGGGATGAAAATCGGCCGATTTTTTTTACCATTGCTGGTAACGTCGGCCGCTTGAACGACCGATTTTTTGTTTTTGTAAAAGAAAAATCGGCCGATTTTCGACCCGTCTATGGCCTGCATTAGGGTAGGTTCACACCTATGCAGTTTTCGTTTGATCTGTTTCTGAACTGCTTTTTGCAGTCTGTGTTGCGTTTTTTGCACATACGTTTTTGATGCATTTTTGATGAGTTTTGCAGGGGGTATTTTTTCAACTTGTTGCTGGGCAGAAAACGCAGTACATGCTTTTCTGCAGCGTCTCCACTGAAGTCTATCGAACCAAAAACACAACGTTTTGTGTTTAAAAAAGTCTCTGACTCTTTCCAAAAAAACGCATTGGGTGAAAACGTGATGATTTGAACCTTTCCCAAAGGAAATCATGTTAAGTCCCCGTTCACACTGAATGCAAATTGGCATGCGATTTGCATGCCATGCAGCTTGCAATTCGCATGCCAAATCGCAGCCTATAGTCCGCAATTGGAGCGGTCATATCGGTGCGGTTCTGACTTGATTGGAGCCGCAGCAATTTCTAAGGTAGTACATGCACTACTTTTGGTGCGATTTGCATAGACATCTGTATCAGATATCTTGCAAATCGCACCTGAAATCAGCATGTCATCCGACTTTGAAATCGTGTGACTTCACTGTAGGTAAGGGTGGATGTGACCGGGGTGTTAGGGTTGCCACCTCATCCTTTTAAAACCCCAACACATACTAATGACACAGGTCCTGTGGCTGATTAAGGTGCTCATTAAACTCACTTAGTGCCTTATCTGCATTCAATTTTCCCCAGTACCTGTGTCATTAACCTCCCTGGCGGTATTCCCGAGTGCAGTTCGGGGTAAAGTTTCAGCACCACAAGCGGTAACCCTGAGCTACACTCGGGAATACCCTGCAGCGCTGCTCTGGGATCTCTTCTGCACTTACCTTGTCCTGCGCTCCTGTGATGTCCCCCCTGCAGTGTCCTCTGGCCGATGCCGGCATCTGTCCTCCAGGTTCCATTCCCTGCGAGTGTCGGGACGTACGGGGGACAGAACGGAGGGAAATTTGAAAATGTTAAAAGTGACATTCACTGAATTGACTAAAATCACATTACTGTATCAAACCATTTCACATACATTTTATCCTTAGTGCTTTGTCCTGTCCCGTCTGCATTTTTACAGTTCTTTCTGCTTTGAAACTGAGAAATGTCCATGGCATCCAAAAAGCGTCCCTTTAGGTCAAAAGCGGTTTTAGACCAGCTAGAGAACAGCGATAGTAAATGAGAACCACTTGCAGAATTGAGTGATAATGATTCGTGGGGGAAATTCGTCATCAGACACTGAAAACGATTTTGCGACTGAGCTCAGTGATGTGCGAACTTGGAGCTATATTTCAATTTTCAGTGTTTTTGGTTTGATTATATTATTAAATTACATTTATTAATATTATAGTATTTTTATGATTATTTATTAATTTATAATTTCGTGTTTCAAATTTTAACATACCCGAGATGTTTACTAGACTCTTGTTCGGACCGATTTCAGTGAGTTATTCCTACAAATTAAATGCCTACAATAAAACAAAATACATATTTCCATGCAAAAAAATGTACCGCTTTGAGCACAGAAATATGGACATAATCAGACTGCTAGAAAGGTTAATATGTGTTCAGACTTCAAGTATTGAGGTGGCAACCCTATCACACACAGACTCATATCAAGACACTATGATAGGGCTCAACCAATCCCCTACGAACATGTAACAAAACCTTTAGAAACGCCAACTTTCCTACACATTCACTTCACATTCTATTCATATTCATCTCCGCCTCTTCTGTTCTCAGAGGCTCCCCCCACCACAATCTCCTCTGCTCACAGTCTCCTCCCACCTCGTAAGCAGGCAGCCTTCCCTCATCTCACACCCCCAGGAAGTGTTTTACAGTGACAGTCTCACTCTTATTGGTTGCTTTCCTGCCCTGTGAGATTTGCATATGTAAAAGTTCGGTACTTGTTACCCATCTTACAATGTGTGTCCCATTGGATCATATTTGAGAACTTCAATGAGTCCTCAGATTATAGCGCAAACACTCACAGGGTAACTACTTACTTATCTACAAACAAACAGACTATTTTACATGAAATTCGTGCACTTTCTTGGCTCACTATAAGCTGAAGTCATCCCTGCTGAACGAGCTATATAAATAAGTCAGGACAACGTGTGGTTGTAGCATTCTGAAGACCTGACGTCTAGGCTACGTACCGAGGACGCACGTTCCTTTCCTTCCGCCTAGGGGAAAGTCCCCGGACCTCGGGCAGAGAGTGCCGCGTGCTCCAGCAGTGCGCAATAATCCGGTCCTACTACTCATATCACCCCGCCAAGAAGCTCCCAGAGCCGAGCGGATTGGGTTAGGGCGGGACCTCTCGTCAGTCTCCATAGATATTCAGGTAGCGAGGTAGACATACCGCGCTAACACAACGGGGCTCATTCTCAGAATGTTCATTTTCTGCCACCTTACACAGTTCGGGTGTCATTAACAAATCGCAAGATGTTTCCTTTTCCTGCACCACATGGGAACAAGGGCAGTTCACACTATTGAGATCATGTAAATTGCATGCGGTCCCACAGCCAAAACCTGCTTTCACAGATTCTTTCATTCCTAATGGCACCCCCACCCAAATGAAAATAATGTGTGTTTAGTTGCTCAAAAGTGCATAGTGCCACAGCACCACATGGTTCTCTGAGGCTGCCTTGCGGGAGCTTTTCGGAAAAATGGTCTGGGATCTTTTCCCTGCATTTCCCATATGTACAGCAGTCCAATCAAATGAATTAGCTGCTGTGACAGCACGCAGGAAACGCAATGGCGTGAACCTAGCCTTAACCACCTCATTACCGTAGATGGCTATGGTGCAGCTCTCCTGTTCTATGAAGGCGCCTATTGATGTCCTCCAAAAATGCGCTTTCTGTGCCCCCCCCCGGGCATGCAACAGGTGCACTCTGTGACCTTTGGACACAGCTGATTACAGATCAGGTAAAGGGCTAATCAGCTGATCCCATGTAAGCAAACTTGACGTTTACACCCCAGTCACATCAGGTGCGATTTGCATGCCCTGTGTCTTGCAAATCACATGCCAAGTCACACCCTATTGTCTGCAATTGGAGCGGTCATATCAGTGCGGTTCTGACTTGATTGGAGCCACACCGATTTCAAAAGTAGTACATGCACTACTTTTTGCGCAATTTGTATAGACATCTGTATCAGATGTCCTGCAAATTGCACCTGAAATTGGCGGTTCACTTGACTTTGAAATCGTGCAGCTTCACTGTAAATCGCACTGTAATGGCAACTTTGGGAATACCAGGTAAAACTCCGGACACGAACTTGAGGAAAACAAACCTTTTATTAACCAGCGCTGGTTGAGACTTAGCAAAGTCTCATGTCTGCACGCTAAGTGCCTTGAAAAGCATCTCTCAGGGTATACATATCAGCAATTATGTCACAATGCATATATTTCCTCTTTCACTTTTTGTACATTCAAAAGACTTTCTAAGCAGTGCAGAATATGACCTTGTGGTTTCACAGATAGATAAACTCTTCAGCTGAAAATAAGGGTACCAGGTGCAGACCGGAACACATTGTTACACAGGAAATAAGGGAGGGGGGAAGTGAGCTGATGACCTTGCAAACAGAGGCTGTTAGAAATGTTAAAGTTTAAAGGGGAACTCTGCAATATTTGGGTGCTGCCACGTTCCCTCCTTTAATGGTATGATAGTGAGAATGTGAGTGAGATAAAGCATCACCAATTGACCACTGACCGCCCAAAGCATTAAGGGGCTAAAGGCAGTCCTGCTAATCCTGGGTCTGCATTTGCGGTTTCACACTTATGAATCTTATCTCTCTAGTTTCAGACAGAAAAATACAGAATGTTGAGAGGGGGGAGTGAGTTGAGAGAAAAAAACAAATCTGTATGCAGCTGTGAGGAACTGCAGAGATGCAACACAGGTATCAGCCTGTTCTTCGCAGCAAAAAACGTAAGCAGAAACAAAGCATCACTTAACATAACTTCATAGATGAGGTCATAACAGGTTATCTGGTTCCCTACAGTGCACATTGAATAAGTTTTTTCATTATGTATGTACACAAATGTCAGTTACTGTGCCTTCACATAATGAGAATGCCATAGTAACATTCTAGTGGTTACAGATCCTACTCTAGCAGTCTTGATACACGGGTCACATGATCTGCCCTCCCCCCTATTGTTCTAGCCAGGGTTATTACTATGGCTACCAGCAATTTTATTAAAACATTTTTATCAGGCATCATATTGATGTAGATTCCCTTTCTTCCGCTGTACGTTGACCAGTCAGCTTCTGGGTGTGACTGGAGCAGAGCTGGAGTTCTTCCGTCTAGCAGATATCAGATATATCCCTTTTTTCCGCCTTGCGTTGACTCAACAGCTTCTGGGTGTGTTGAGAACACGGCTGGAGTTGCTGATTTCTCTGGTCAGTTTTAGCTTAAAGGGGACTTGAGGGTCTGCTTTACTCAGCCAGGAATTTGCGATCAGCAGCTCGCTTTGCGCTGGAGTGATGTATCCAGGGGGGTCACCTTAATGGCTGGGAGTAGATAGCAGAACAGTGTAAGAACCTCTCCATCCGGGCCCTAAGGGGGTTACGCTCCACTCCTTTACCCACAATGCATCTCCCGGTGCAAAGGGATGAACGGGGTTGGACAGGCTTATGGGGAGTTTCTCTTGAGCCCACTTCCCTATATCCTGCATATTCTTCCCCAATTTCTGTAACAGTTCACGGTTCACCCCCCCTATCTGGTGTAAGTCTCCCTTGATGCCTCTAATGATGGATGGGGGCCTACTATATAGTACTTCAAAATAGGACAGATTTGTCCTCTTTGTTGGAGTACTCCTGAGTTTCAGAAGGCAATGGGCAGCATCAAGGTCCACTTCATTTGGGTTTCCTGACAGAGTTTTGCCAGTTGTAACTTTAGGGTGTGGGTCAGTCTCTCCACTTTTCCAGAACTTTGAGGCCTGTATGCGGTATGTAGTTTCCAAGTAATCTTGAGTGCGGTTGCTAATTCCTGAAGGCACTTGTGAACAAAGGCAGGACCATTGTCTGAGCCTATGGAGGAAGGAATTCCATATCTGGAGATAATCTCCTGTATTAGGCATTTGACCACTTCTCTGGTAGTTTCAGTTCGTGTAGGCCAGGCTTCCACCAAACCCGAATAAATGCAGATGGCCACCAGCAGATATTTATATCCTCCTCAGGGGGGCATAACAGTGAAGTTTACCAATAATTCTTCCATCCTGCAGTTGATACCACCGATCTTCCCTGTACTTTCCAGGTTCAGTCTCTATCCATTCTTGTTCTGCCTTTGTATAGATTGGGTCCTATTCAGAGAGTGGTACTGGGAACAGAGGGGCCATAATCTGTTGTGGAGATCGCTGTAGTGCTGCCTCCCTGGCTGCTTGATCTGCTTTTCTGTTGCCTTTGGCCACCTGGGATTCTTAACGTCTGGCTTTCCCAAGGGGCTGTCTCTCAAGTCTGGCCAACTTGCATAGACTTAATTCATTACCTGGAGGCAGTCATGTATTAGGGGTTCTTTTGAGGTGGGGAGCAGGGTGGCGGGCTTCAGGGTGTTAACAGTCTCCAAATGGATTTGAGGATTTTCACACAGCATGGCCTGGTATTTGTCCATCCGGCTGTTATTGAACCAGTGATTTCCCTTATAATCCATCAATGCCTGAATGTGGTGTGGAACTCGGACATAGATCTCTTGACCCAGTGACAACCTTTCAGCTTCGGCCACCAAGAGAGCTGTTGTTGCAATAGCCTGCAGGCAAGGTGGCAAACCTTGAGCTAAAGTGTCCAGTAGTTTGGAAAGGTACACCACCGGGCATTGCCATGAATCCAGGTATTGTGTTAACAATCCCACTGCTATCCCCTGCTTCTCACTGACATACAGATAATAGGGTTTCTTACAGTCCGGTAGGCCGGGGGCTTTCATTAAGGAAGTCTTAATGTTTGGGAATGCTTGGTCTTGTTGTCTTTCCCATAGGAATGGTTCCTTCTCTCCCCCCTTTGTAAATTCATAGAGGGGCTTGGCTTTTGTGGCAAAGCCTGGTATCCAGATCTGGCAGAGTCCGGCTGCTCCCAGGAATTCATGCACTTGACGCCTGGTTGTTGGTGTAGGGATTTGGCCAACAGCCTCTTTCCTGCCCTCTCCCAACTGTCTCTGGCCTTGTGATACTTTAAATCCCAGGTATTTTACAGTCTCTTGGCACAACTGAGCCTATTTCCTGGATACCTTATAGCCTGCCTCCCACAGTAGTTGTAGCAGTAAGCATGGGCTCCCGGAGGGCCAAGTGGGATGGAGCCCGGTCGGTCTCAGTACTTATCCTCATCTGGATACACAGAGCCTGCTAGTCCCACAACATCTGCATATGGGTGGGGTTATGCGTCTGGATTATTGAACAGAGAAGATCTGTGACAGCCTGTGGTTTCTCACTATAAGAGGGGTTATGGGTCTTCCAGTTCAGTAAGTCAGTTGTGGTGGGAGTATAGACTAGAGTCTGGTGGGCCCCCTATTAATTGTTCCCTTAGGGGTATTTGCATGGGTAAATTGAAAGATGGGGCAAGAGTCCGATTACTGGCACTGGAGTCCTTCAGGGTGGAAGTGAACACCTGATCTGTGCGCCCATTAGTTGTTGTGCCTCCAGCTCCCATCTTATTGCTAGTACTGAGAGTATCACAACTAGGGGTGTTAGTATGATCATGTTGGTAAGATTTGGCATTTACGGGCTGCTCCCATCTGCTTTGGGAAGTAAGTCTGAGCTAAATTCCCACTGTCTATGGGGAGAGGCATCAGGGCTTGAACTTTGTCTATATTTACCTGTGGTATGTCTCTGTACACATGGAGGAGGCAGATCTGTCTCCTCAGGTTGGGTAAGGATACGCTTGGTACTTTTAGTCTGTGGTATTACCTCTGTCATAACCATAATTCTACACTGCTCCTCCCTGGCTTTATGTATTTACTTAGGGTCTTCCTCTGTCACCCTTTTCCAACAGTCTATGTACGGAATCTGGTCATGCTTCTGTGAATCAGACCTAATATATTCTTGCAATCGGTCAATTATCTCTAAATCAAATGTGCCCTGGAGCGGCCAACATTTTCCATAACGGGGCCAGTCTTTCTCGAACAGTGTTTCTAGCCTTTTAGGAATGAGTTTCAGTTCTTGCAAAATTCACTCCTGAAATTACTGACCATGCACTCTAAGGGGGTCTGAATTGACTGATTACCACCAGTATTGTTTCCTTAGAGACACCAAAACAGACACGGAGGGGTAGAGGATTGAGGATCTGGTAAGGGGTCCAAGATCCTCGACACAATAGGTTAAAAGACAAACGCTTCCCCTTATCGGTGGCTTGGAACAGGACGATATCAGCCCCAGTACCAAGAACTGCACCTACTGAGGGTCCAATCTCGCTTCGCTGCTGGGCAGCATCTCATTCACTCACATACACACCAGATTTTCCAACCCGAAATTACTGACCGACTGGAGTTTAGCCCAGGATGCGCAATCATCCGATTGGGGTCACCTCGGGAGGTGATCAGGTTCCCCTTCCCTCCAAAATACCGTCAGGAGGTCCTTACTGACTGTTATAACCCAAAAGGCAAATATCTCACCTTTTCCTGAAGTGGAGCTCCATAATTTGGTGGTTGGTTCCCCAGTCCGGGTTCTTGGACTCCAGCAGGTTGATCCTCGGAGCAGGTGACCAAGATATAGCGCAGTCTCCTAGACAAATGTCCGGCAGCGCCTGAGACAATGCAGTGATCCCAGGAGCCAGCTCCGAACTGATCCCCGTGTGTCGTGGTGGAAAACCACCTGTCTCGGTAGTTACACCTGGTTTCCTGGCCATTGCACCAGGAAATGTAATGGCAACTTTGGGAATACCAGTTAAAACTCCGGACACAAACTTGAGGAAAACAAACCTTTTATTAACCAGTGCTGGTTGAGACTTAGCAAGGAATTGTGTCTGCAAGCTAAGTGCCTTGAAAAGCATCTCACAGGGTATACATATCAGCAATTACGTCACAATGCATATATTTCTTCTTTCACTTTTTGTACATTCAAAAGACTTTCTAAACAGTGCAGAATATGACCTTGTGGTTTCACAGATTGATAAACTCTCTTCAGCTGAAAATAAGGGTACCAGGTGCAGACTGGAACACATTGTTACACAGGAAATAAGGGAGGGGGGAAGTGAGCTGATGACCTTGCGAAGAGAGGCTGTTAGAAATGTTAAAGTTCAAAGGGGAACTCTGCAATATTTAGGTGCTGCCACAGCACGATTTCAAAGTTAGGCTTGATGTGTCCGGTGGCTTATCAGCATTTCCTTTTCCCACATGCTGTCACTGTGTGAGGAAAGGAGAGATAGTAACTGGCAATCCTGACAGGACACATTTACTCTGATAATCAAGGCACTGATCATCAGTGCTCTGATAATGAGTGCGGCTTATTAGTGCCCATCGATGCTGCCTATCAGTGCTCATCAGCGCCGCCTATCAATGCTGCTAAATCAGTGCAGCCACATCAGTGCAGCCTCATGAGCGCCCAGGTCCATCAGCGCAGCCTCATCAGTGCACAGTGTAGACCCATCAGCGCTCAGTGAAGAAGAAAAATTACTTATTTGCAAATATTTCTAACAGAACTAAGAAAAATTTAGTTTTTTTCCCCCTAAATTTTCAGACTTTTTTAGTTCGTTTAGCAAAAAATAAAAAACCCAATGGTGATTAACCACTTGCCTACTGGGCACTTATACCCCCTTCATGCCCAGGCCAATTTTCAGCTTTCAGCGCTGTCGCACATTGAATGATAATTGCGCGGACATGCAACATTGTACCAATATGATTATAATTTATTTTGCACGCATAGAGCTTTCTATTGGTGGTATTTGATCACCACTGGGCATTTAATTTTTTGCACTATAAACAAAAAAAGACCAACAAATTTGAAAAAAAAGTTTTTCTTTGTTATAAAATTTTGCAAACAGGTAATTTTTCTCCACTGATATGCGTTGATGAGGCTGCTCTGATATGCAGCACTAATGGGCACTGATAGGCAGTACTGATGGGCACTGATGAGGTGGCAGGGATAGGCAGCACTGATAGGCTGCACTGATGAGGCGGCACTGGTGGGTATTGATGAGGAGGCACTGATGATGCTGCACTGATATGCAGCACTGATGGTCACTGACTGGAAGCACTGACTGGCAGCACTGATGGGCACAACTGCTGGACAGCACTGAAGGGTGGCATTGCTGGGGGGCACTGATGGGCCCTGATGGGTGGCACTAGTGGGGAGGCACTTCAGGGCACTGATCATCAGGGTACTGATGACCAGTGCCCTGATGATCAGTGTCGATCTGCTCTGTGACAGCTGCCGGTTATTGGCAGTATAAAGTTCTGCTGATAACTGGCAACTGTATTTACTCTGAACGCTGTGATTGGCCTTTTACCTCATCACATGATCAGCTGTGTCCATAGGACACAGCGATCACGGAGATTGATGGGTGCGCACCCCTGGTGGCGCGCGGGAGGGTGCGTTCTGGGATGATGTCATATGACGCCCTCCCAGAACTGGGTAACCAAGCTGTAGCCATCATTCGGCTATAACACGGTTACCAAGTGGTTACATACCACCAAAAGAAAGCTTTATCTGTCTCAAAAAATGATAAAAATTTCATATGGGGTACAGTACATATGGGTTACAATTTCATACGGGCCCTGAAAGATGAAAATTGACTGGGGCAGGAAAGGGGTAAAGTGCCCCATATTGAAATGGTTAATGTGTACCACAACCAGGGGCGGACTGACAACTCGTGGGGCCCCCGGGCAATAGGGGATCATAGGGCCCCTGTGTCTTCGCCCACACTCAAATCAGCCTATGAAAGGTACCAGGGACACCTCATGGGGCCCCCTACTGACCCCGGGCCCTCAGGCAGTGCTGGAGTTCGCCAATGGTCAGTCCACCCCTGACCACAACATTGAACTCTTGTAGCTCCCAAAAGCCACAGGTATGAAAATATTTCAGGATACAGCTCTGTGCTCTCTTAATAGGCATACAGACATATACCCCAAGATACAGATGGCCTTAGTTCAGGGGTGTATGTTCGTACACATGTTTACACCCAGAACTGCATATACTCACAGGCAGCATACATACAGTATTTTCTCCTGTCCTTGAGGGCCAGTCCCCACCAGAATGCGGTGCAAGAAACCTGCATTCTCTGCGCGTTTCCCGCACTGCATTCAAAGTGCACTGCAGTTGCGATCTACAACATGTGTCAATACTAAAGCTGAACTTTACTCACCTAAAATCCAACAATGCGCCATCCCTGGAACTAACTACTGTCCAACTGATGTCTTTGGGTGGCTGGCTTCCAGGTCTCGGATATTTATTTCTCATAGGAGGGGTGTGGAGGCCTAATCTACTCTGGAACCTCCTAGCATAGGGGTGTTTGGGTTCAAAATGCTAAACCAATAACTGATTAAGATTAATATGACTTTATTCTGGCTATTTGGTCATGATTTCAGAAGCTATGGAACATTCTGGGATGATAGGTTCTCCTGAAAGACAAATATTCATATTCTATGGATTCCAACTAAGGTATTTATGACCCAATGTCTGTTTCCTCTGTAGCCACTAAGATGACTAATGCAGGCCATAGATGGGTCGAAAATCGGCTGATTTTTCTTTAAAAAAATGAAAAATCGGTCATTCAAGTGGCCGACGTTACCAGCAACGGTAAAAAAAATTGGCCGATTTTCATCCCGTCTAGAGCCGGCAAAAAGTGTCCCTGCAGAGAGCTCCGCTATTTCTTTGACAGTTCCTTGACATTTATAGCGGTTGCAACAATGTATCTATTTGTATCCATTTAGGATACAGATGTTTTTATTTGGAAACAAATAGATACTTTGTTGCAACCGCTATAAATGTCAAGGAACTGTCAAAGAAATAACGGAGCTCTCTGCAGGGACACTTTTTGCCGGACTGGAATTCCTCTTCTTCTTCATCCTCTTCTTCTTCATCCTCTTCTTCTTCTTCCTCTTCT
Organism: Staurois parvus; assembly: GCF_062004578.1. Taxonomy (NCBI): domain Eukaryota; kingdom Metazoa; phylum Chordata; class Amphibia; order Anura; family Ranidae; genus Staurois; species Staurois parvus. The sequence continues at coordinate 8,524,458 of NW_028317876.1, read as the reverse complement.
TCTTCTTCCTCTTCTTCTTCTTCATCCTCTTCTTCATCCTCTTCTTCTTCCTCTTCTTCATCCTCTTCTTCTTCGTCCTCTTCTTCTTCCTCTTCTTCATCCTCTTCTTCTTCTTCTTCTTCTTCTTCTTCTTCATCCTCTTCTTCTTCCTCTTCTTCTTCTTCCTCTTCTTCATCCTCTTCTTCCTCTTCTTCTTCATCCTCTTCTTCTTCTTCATCCTCTTCTTCTCTTCCCCTTCTTCCTCTTCTTCTTCATCCTCTTCTTCTTCATCCTCTTCTTCTTTTTTCTTCAGCTTTTTGTCTTCCTCTTGCAGGTCACTGCTCATGCGCAGATTTTTTTATCGGTAAAAGATCGGCCGATTTGCCCACCATTGCCGCGAAAATCGGCCGATCGGCACAATCGGCCGATTTTTTTCCAACTTTACCGATAAAAAAAATCTGCCAAATAACCGAAAAACGGCCGAACATTTAGCCCACTAACGATCCGAAAATCGGCCGATTTTATTTTCGGCCGAAAAATCGGCCGATTTTCGACCCATCTATGGCCTGCATTAGGCAGACACTTTTATGAGCCCTGAGATGTGTATTGGGGGTAAGATCCTGCTAGTCCTATTAACAGACTGATAAGGATTGACTGGTAGCAGCTAAGACTTTGTGGATTGTATGAGCTAAAATGAGGAGGGAGGAGGAGAGAGGAAAAGGTCACTTTGCTATGCCTTCTTATGACGAAATGGCATAGGAGACTTGTGACATGGCTGCTACACACACAGCTATTCAGGTACGAGATACTCATGACCATTACAGGCATGGTGGGGGGCAACTATTGGAACTGATCCTCTGTATGGCTCTCTCCGCAGCAGCTGAAAGCTGGCTTCTTCTCCTCTCCCTCTTGCTGGCTTTCAGCTGCTGTAGAAAAAGCCATACAGGGGATCAGTTCTAGTAATTGACCCCCCCCCATGCAGCACCCATTACCCTCCTGATGCCCAGGCCCCCCACTGTGAGCCCCCACGCCTGCAGTGCTGCCAGCAAAATCCCAATACACACAATCCTGTATCATAAAGTGGCTATATGTGTAGGTGGGTGCTGCAGTGGCCAATCGGCTGGAACCGAGAAGCAGCACACCAAGGTTCTCCAATATGGGTCCAAAGCTTTAATAAGCAATCACATAGTTACAGCAAGAGTAATGTTTTGGTGTCTTGCAGGACCCCTTCATCAGGCATGTGACAAGTTGTAGCAACACAGAGAAACTATTTAACCACTTGCCCTCCTGAGGATTTACCCCCCTTCCTGACCAAGCCATTTTTTGCATTATGGCGCTGCGTTACTTTAACTGACAGTTGTGCAATGATGCACCCAAATGAAATTTACGTTCTTTTTTTTCCCACAAATTGAGCTTTCTTTCGGTGGTATTTGATCGCCTGTGCGGTTTTTATTTTTTGTGCTATAAAATAAAAGGCCGACAATTTTTAGAAAAAACAATATTTTTGACTTTTTGCTATTAAACATGTCCAGTAAAAAAATGTAAAAAAAAATCAAATTTCATCATAAATTTATGCCAAAATGTATTCTGCGACATGTCTTTGCTAAACAAAATCTCAATACATGTAAATTAATTGGTTTATGTGAAAGTCATAGCGTTTACAAATGGAGGTATAGATACTGGGATTTTTTTTTTTACTAGTAATGGCGGCGATCAGCGACTTATAGCAGGACTGTGGCGGACATTCTGACACTGGGGGGAACTGACTTGTTGTCACTGACATCCCCAGTGACACCAATACAGTGATCAGTGCTAAAATAAGATCACTGACACTGTACTAATGGCACTGGACAGGAAGGGGTTACATTAGGGGTGATAAAAGGGTTAACTGTGTGTAGGGAGTGTTTTACTAGGGGGGTTGTGCTTCACTGTATTCACACTGTTGTGGATGGCTGTGTGACAGAGAGGAGGACTGTTAGTAAACAAAACAGTCCTCCTCTCTGTCGGTGATCCTCGGAAATCACCATGCACCAGTAAGCAATTACCGGCCGGGGCCCAGTGCTTGACAGCCGCGGTTGTGAATAGCGGTGCGAGTAAGGTGTAGGCATGCCTCGCGCGTGCCCCCTACCCGGAAATGTTTATATACGTGATTTTGCGCACCCCAGCCACCCTGTAGCAGTATATCTGCTATAGAGCGGCGGGGAAGCGGTTAAAGAACCATCCACCAATTTACATTTACTGTGGCAAAGCGGCCCCTGTAGGCAGGATCATGGTTATAAACGTCATCCTGTTTACAAGGTAGGGGGCGCGCACGAACCACACGACCGCCCTGCATGCGGCACCGATCACAGCAGCGGGTGTCAATCAGCGGGCAAACGCTGACATGGAGCACAGCTGCATTGTTTTCAATGCAGCTCTTCTCCCTGTCAGTTTCCATTACACTGTTCCGGAGGGGACACTGTGTAACAGTGAAGCACACCCCCCCCTGCCCACTAGTAAAACGCTCCCCTCACACAGTTAACCCTTTGATTGCCTAAAAATATTAACTCCTTCCTCCGCAGTGCCATTAGTACACTGTCAGTGCTTTTTTTTGCTCAAAAAAATTAAATGAATCCTTTTTAATCTGAGTTTAACATCAAGTCAATTAAACTCCTGGGATATTAATCTGGCCAGTTAAGTAGCAGAGCGGGTTGTTAATCGGTTTCAGCTGCTTTGGTGTTAATGAAATTAACAACAGGTGCACTAGATGGGCGATCCCCAGGAATGGTTTTACAGGTGGAAGCCACTGAAATTTTTGTTTCCCTACTCATCTTTTTCTGACTGTTTTTCACTAGGTTTGCATTTGGCTAGGGCCAGTGTCTCTACTGGTAGCTTTAGGTGATACCTGGACCCTACAGAGGTTGCACAGGCAGTGCAACTCCTCCAGGATAGCACATCAATATGTGCCATTGCCAGAAGGTTTGCTGTGTCTCCCAGCACAGTCTCAAGAGCATGGAGGAGATTTCAGGAGATAGGCAGTCACTCTAGGAGAGCTGGACAGGGCCATAAAAGGTCCTTAACCCATCAGCAGGACCGGTATCTGCTCTTTTGTGCAAGGAGGATCAGGCTGAGCACTGCCACAGCCCTACAAAATTACCTCCAGCAGGCCACTGGTGTGAATGTCTCTGACCAAACATCCTCTAGTGGGCTCTGTGCTCACTGCCCGGCCCCATAAATCTCGATTGGCATTTGCCATTGAACATGAGAATTGGCAGGTCCACCACTGGTGCCCTGTGTTTTCACAGATGAGAGCAGGTTCTCCCTGAGCACATGTGACAGACGTGAAAGGGTCTAGAGAAGTCGTGGAGAACATTATGCTGCCTGTAACATCGTTCAGCATGACCGTTTTGGTGGTGGGTCAGTGATGGTCTGCGGAGGCATATCCATGGAGGCTTTGCAATAAATAGGGATATTTGGTTCACACATATTGCAATACATGTTTAAAATGGCCATCTGCATCAAAGTAATCCCTATGACCAGTCCTACTCTGCTCTGCCTACGCAAATGCTACTGTGGACACAATGCCAATATTGGGGAAAAGACAAAGTGGGGGAGAGCTGCCAGGTCCATGGAGGGACACATAGACCTCTACAGGCTAGACAATGGAACCCTGGCTGCCATTAGGTATCGGAATAAAATCCTTGGACCCATTGTCAGACCCTACGTTGGTGAAGTGGTTCCTGGGTTCCTCCTTGTGTGTGACAATGCCTGGCCTCATGTGGCAAGAGTATGCAGGAGGTTTCTACAGGATGAAGGAATTTACAGTTGCAAGAAAAAGTATGTGAACCCCTTGGGATTATGTGGAGTTTTGCATGAAATGAGCATAAAATGTGCTCTGAACGTCATCTAAGTCACAACAATAGAAGAATACAGTCTGCTGAACATAATACTACACAAACATTAGATGTTGCCATGGTTTAATTGCACATTACATGTAAACACTCACAGTACAGGGAGGAAAAAGTATGTGAACCTTTGGACTTAATAACTGGTTGACCCTCCTTTGGCAGCAATAACCTCAACCAAACGTTTCCTGTAGTTGCAGATCAGACCTGCACAACGATCTGGAGTAATTTTGGACCACTCCTCTTCACAAAACTGTTTCAGTGTAGCAATATTCTTGGGATGTCTGGTGTGAATCGCTCTCTTAAGGTCATGCCACAGCATTTCAATCGGGTTGAGGTCAGGACTCTGACTGGGCCACTCCAGAAGGCGTATTCTGTGCTGTTGCAGCCATTGTTTTGTTGAATTACTTGTATGCTTTGAGTCATTGTCCTGTTGCATCACCCATCCTCTGCGGAGCTTCAGTTGGCAGACAGATGGTCGTTTGTTTTCCTGCAAAATGTCTTGATAAACTCTGGAATTCATTTTCCCATCAATGACAACAATCCGTCCAGGCCCTGAGGCAGCAAAGCAGCCCCAAACCATGATGCTCCCTCCGCCATGTTTTACAGTGGGGATGAGGTTTTGATGTTGGTGTGCTGCCTTTTTTTCTCCACACATAGTGTTGTGTGTTCTTCCCAAACAACTCAATCTTGGTTTCATCTGTCCACAGTATATTTTGCCAGTAGTGCTGTGGAACATCCAGGTGCTCTTTTGCAAACTTCAAACGTGCTGCAATATTCTTTTTGGACAGCAATGGCTTCCTCCGTGGTGTCCTCCCATGTACTCCATTCTTGTTTAATGTTTTCCTTATTGTAGATGTGTCAACAAAAATGTTAGCATGTGCCAGAGATTTCTGTAGGTCTTTAGCTGACACTCTGGGATTCTTCTTTACCTCATGCAGCATTCTGCGCTGTGCTCTTGCAGTCATTTTTACAGGACGACCACACCTAGGGAGAGTAGCAACAGTGCTAAACTTTCTCCATTTGTAGACAGTCTGTCTTACCGTGGACACGTGAACATCAAGGCTTTTGGAGATACTTTTGTAACCCTTTCCAGCTTCATGCAAGTCAACAATTCTTGATCGTAGGTCTTCTGAGAGCTCTTTTCTGCGAGGCATGGTTCACATCAGACAGTGCTTCTTGAAACCAGTAAACCCAAAACAGGTGTGTGTTTTTTAAGGGCAGGACAGCTGTCAGCAACACATCCAATATCATCACACTGATTGGAGTCAAGGTTGGCTCACTCCTGGCTCCAATTAGCTCTGGGAGAAGTCATTAATCTAGGGCCTCACATACTTTTTCCTCCCTGCACTGTGAATGTTTACATGTTATGTGCAATTAAACCATGGCAACATCTAATGTTTGTGTAGTATTATGTTCAGCAGACTGTGTTCTTCTATTGTTGTGACTTAGATGACGTTCAGAGCACATTTTATGCCCAATTCATGCAAATCTCCACGTAATCCCAAGGGGTTCACATACTTTTTCTTGCAACTGTATACCATTGAATCGCCCCCATGCTCACCTGATCTAAATCCAATAGAACACCTCTGGGATATCATATTTCGGTCGATCCGACACCGCCAGGTTGCACCTCAGACTGTCCAGGAGCTCAGTGATTCCTGGTCCAGATCTGGGAGGAAATACCCCAGGATACCATCCATCTCATTAGGCGCATTCCCCTGACGTTGTCAGGTATGCATACAAGCATACATACTGAGTTGCGTTTTGAGTTGCTGCAATGAAATTTCAGCAAAATGGACTACACTGCTGCATAATTTTTTCACTTTGATTTTCGTGGTGTCTTTGAATTCAGTCCTCTGTAGGTTGATAATTTTCATTATTATCAAACAATGGGGCATCCTTACGTTCCTAACACATTACCCAGTCCATATCAGTATAGATATCCAGCATGATATTTTTTCCCCATTGAGATCTGATGTGTTTTCAAAGTGTTCCTTTAATTTTTTTGAGCAGTGTATATATGTTACAGTTGTAGTATTTGTATGTGTGTGCACCCGACTCCATGAAAAAGGAAATAAATCCAGCCTTGCAGTGCCCCCCCAGGAAGGGTTAATTGTTGGTTATGTCTGGGGGCAGAGGATTAAAGCGGAACTGAAGTCTTCATTGTATTAGACTGGGAGCAGGCAGGCATACAATGTCCCTTCTGCAATAAAATACACCCACTTTTCTGCTCACAGGGATCGCTGGCATGGTAACTGAACTGTGCATGCGCAGCTCACCTTACAGCACCGGCCTGATCCCTGTGTGCCAGGATGATTGGCTCCTGGTGCAGGAGTAATGAAGATGTCTGAAGACCAGCACATGAAAGAAGATGGTGGCGCTGGTGAGGGATGGAGATCGTTGGAGTAATGCTCCCTTTAGTTTCACTTTAATCGCTTGATCTTCCCCCCTTCATGACCAGGGCATTTTTTGTTGCTATTCGGCACTGTGCTACTTTAATGGACAATTGCACAGTCATGCAACACTGTACCCAAATGAAATTTATATAAATTTTTTTTCACACAAATAGAGCTTTCTTTTGGTGGTATTTCATCACTACTGGAGTTTTTATTTTTTATTATATAAACAAAAAACCTGAACATTTGAAAAAAAATATACTGTGCTACAAAAAAAGAATTCTGCTACATGTCTTTGGTAATAAAAATCACAATAGTTTTAACTATTTTTCTATACTAGTAATGGCAGTGATCACCAACTTGTAGTGGGTCTGTGATAGTGCAGTGGGCAATCTGACACTGACACTGGATGGAAGGTAAACTGACATCACCAGTGATACTAATACAGTGATCAGTGCTAATTAGATAATTTTTCTCTCGGGGGGGGGAGGGGGTTCAGCTCGCAGCTGAGATGTGTTTTATCACCCCTCAACAACATCCCTTAAGCTACAAAGGCAGCAGACAGTGGGTACCCAAATTCAGCGAGCAGTAGTACCCACCAAACACCATGCAGTTGAGGTGCAGTGGTGCAGATTTTGCAACATTAATGCCGCACCGCCACCTGTCAAATGCCCTCTGAAGAGCGATCCTTCACAGATGATTTCTTAAAATTATTTATGACACAATTTTTAAAAGGTTAACAAAAACCTGTCAGTGTACTGACTAACAAAAAAATATGCCCTTTGCACCTGCTCAGGTTGCACACTAAGGATTCTTTCACATAGTACACTCTGCTCTGTTCAGAAGAGTGTCCATGAGTAGATCCCTTACTGAATCAGAGCAGAATGGGACAGATATCACTTTTGTGGTAACCATACTGTTTAGTGTTTTGTCAGCAAACATTTTGCAGACCCATGGTGGATCTTTGGGCTGCCAGATGTAAATGGACTTTTACATGTTCGTTTACATCACGTTTCTTCTGAACTGTCACATTTACGTTTAGAAAAAAGGAACAGATCCCTTTACATTTCCTTTCTGGACCTGGACAGGCTCAGTGGTAGGTGGATATACCCCCTTGCTTAGTAATTTGTTTTGGTTTCCCTGTCAATCTGAACCTCTTGTGGCAAACTCAACCTCTGCTGACACCAACGTGCTCCTGTGACTCACAACTGTAAAATGGACTCACGCACAAGTTAGTGTAAGCCAATGCAAAGTTTATGTTGGAAGTAAAAGTAGCTTGGTCAGAAAAAACAAAATGATATTGATATATGCGGCAAATATAATCATTCTTGATAATTGTGAGCAAAAGTTGCGACATTCACCATAAAGCAACAACAACTATCAGGTCTGCTTTTAGAAATAATCTACTGCCTCCAATCTGAGAGGACTGCCAAATACCCAGTGAGCAGAAAACAACTATCAAGAAAGCAAGTAAGCTCACTGTGAGTCTTCAGAACTAGATGACAAGAATTAGATGTTAAAGAAAGAGAATTTTCATTGGAAATTGAGCACTGTTCCTTTATGTACACTATAGGGTCTTTTGCGTCCTCGTTGGGGCCCAGTTGATATGAAGTTGAGTTGAGTAATATAGTTCCTTGGGATGGTGACACAGAGATAGTGAAGGAACAAGGGGAGACTTAACACTTTTCCTTTTGATGGTAGCGAATTAAGGCGGGGTTCCCTTTAAAGCACTAAACATGGGCAGGTTTGAAGTAATGAATAGCAACAATGGACATAAATGTCCATGGGAAAAGTCAGCTCCCTCTGTACATCAAAGGCAGAAATAAACATTAAGGGAAATCCTGCTTTGTTGAAGAAGAAAACTTGTTTCAGTTGGCACTGCTGTTTCCTGGCCTGTAACTGTATATCCTGTGTTCAGCTTCTGCAATAACTGTAATGTACATGTAACCCAACAATGGCGGGAAACTAAGTGTATTGTTCACAACTGTGTGTAGGTAGATGGCTGAGGTGGCAAATTGTCAGCTTTCACTTGATCAGGTGAGAGAGACCCATACACCCACTAACCAAGTAGTCTGACAGATCGTAGCAGTCTATCTCTCTTTGCAAATGGGGTCAATCCATGGACTCTCCGGCTCAGACTCAGCATCCTGTCTGGTCTTCTGTTAGGTTGACCTGCTGGGCAGTGTGACAGACTGGGTGGTCAGTAGGCTCTTTCCTCTCTTCCTCTCTTTCCAAGCCTGTCTCCGTGGCCTAGTTCAGCACACCTCCTTCTCTTTCAGTCTCTCCCCACACTTACCTGGCCAATCTCCCGGGCTTTGATATTTAAATTCCCCCACCCACACGCTACCCTTCCAGGAAAATGTAGTCCCCGACTGCCCTGCCCACCAGCTGAGTCCTGCTATACAGCTTACAAGTTCCAGAGGGCTGTTCTGTCCATGGGAGTGACCCTGAATGGCAGGCTACCGCCATCTAATGTCCATTTTAATGTACTGCAAGTAATCACATTTCAATGGGCTACCTGTAAATCCATTTACATAGACCTGCATGGAGTTTCTTATCAGGTCTGCCTGAAAATCTGACAGGTGGACCTCATCAGTAAGACCATGTGAATGGGGCCTATGACTGCATTTGCACAGGTGTTTAACTACGCTGTAAATCTCAGTGGCAAGAATCTGCTGATTCGAGCTGCTGGGATTGACAGTTGTGGCAGATAGCTGCAATCATACAGCCAGTGATTATCTGTGCTGATTGTAGTTGGATACATACAAAGCACAGGTTATTAATGACTGTGAAAACAGTCAGAAATAGCTGCATCTGCCGATAGCCTGTCATTGTATTGTACAGGCTCGGTGGCCACAGCTATCCACACACAGGTTTCAATCCCAGCTGCAGGAATTAGCCCATGTAAATACAACCTAAGACTCAATAATAGCCAACCTTACTGTGCAAGCTGAGCAGGCGCAAAGAGCACCGTGTTGTGGTAGACAGTATAGTCACAGATTGTTTCTTATGACATACGTTCAGAGTTAAAAGATTTAAAACCAGTGAATGTGTGCTGTTCCCCTCATATTTGTTATTTAACTGTGCATTGTATCACCAATTCTTATTTCACCATGTTTGTTTCTATGTCTTGATCTGTTGCTGCCATCTGCTGGCCAGAATTTGCATGCTGCATGCCTCTGTTATAGCTAGTAAGTTTTCTCTCTGCTGGGTGTGGTTTTAGGCAAGCCTTGGTTCTGGTCACTTCCTGCAGCCATTTTATCTGCTATATAGCTGTGTGACAGGACATTCAATACCCTGGGCTTGTGAAGGCATCAGTTTTTGACCAGCAGTTAGCCTCAGGAGAGATATCGCAGGACAGCATCAATACCTCTACTACCTTACAGTATTGTATCACTGTTTGTCGCTGTATTTTGGACCAAATAAACCCACGCTGATTTCATTCCCGTGTATACGTTTGGATCCATCTAACCTGAACATCTGCCGGTCCGGTCTGCTCCACTGCTTGGATACGAAGGTAGGAAGTTACACAGCCATTATCAGTTATACCTTCATTCGCCTTCATGTGGGGACAGAACAGAATGCACTGCCTACCACATTATGGTGCCCTTTGCAACTGCTCTGGTGGCACACTAAGGCTGCTTTCACACTGCTCTCTGGTAAAAACGCATGTGTTTTTGCAGCATTTTTGATGCATTTCCATGTGTTTCCAGTGCATTTTCTGGCTGCAGCCGCCTTTGTAAAATGGACACGTGACTCAAAAAAAAAAGGCACCAAAAACACAAATGCTATGTGTTTTTGCCTCGATCTATATTCTTATCAATGGGAAGATGCGTTTTTGGTGTGGTTTTGAAAAATCGCACCAAAGATGCTGCATGCAGTACTTTTCAAAACACACCACACCCACAGCACAGTAGTGAAGAGTCACCTAGGATTTAAAGGGAAATATTTTTCTTGCATTTTAGCTTACATTTTTAGCAAGGTAAAAACACATCAGTGTGAAAGTAACCTAAGCCATCCTTACTGTGCAACCATACCAAGCATTGCAAAAGGCACCACGTTGTGGTAGGCAGTGCACTCACAGCTTTTTATAACACATTCATTTTATAACACATATAACATACATTCTAAAACTACCTGCCATAATATGGTACTTGTTCCACCTAAATACTGCCATAATATGGTACTTGTTCCACCTAAATACTGAACAGATGCAAAGAGGACCATGATATTGTGGCAGTGTATTAGTTTTTGAATCTTTCAATCAGATTCTGTGTTATAAAAAGCTGTGTGTGCTCAATGCACTGCCTACCATATTTTGGTACCTGCACTAGGGCTGAGAGATATGTTGGGCCAGGGCACTGAAGACAGATATGTAGCAACAAGTCAGAGGGCTCGGGGGGCATCAGCAGAAAATAAATAATAATAAAAAAAAGAAAAAGCCACAGTCGCTTACCTATGTATAACAGTGGTGGCTGGGCCTGGGTGGTAAGACGTTTGTGACAGATGACTCTGAGGCCAAGGGTTGTAGGCAGACTACTGTATCCTACAGATTAGGCTCCTTGCACTGCAAAAGGCACTGCCAAGCAGCAGCGGGAAACCGCTAGAGTGTGGTGAATGGAACTGCCAGGCAATGGGTGGAGTGATCGGTCAGCTGGCCCAACCATGTACAGCTTAAGTCCCCCTTTACATTGATAAGGGGATAGATCAGGGTCCCCAAAGTCACCTGCTTACATCAGAGTCCCCTCTTTCATTAGGGTTTCCAAATTCTCTTCCTTACATCAGGGCCCCCCAGAGTCCCCCCTTTTCATTAGAGTCCCCAGACTCCCCTCTTCTTGAGTCAGTGTCTCCAGAGTCCCCCCTCTGCACATCAGTGTCCCCAGAGTCACAGCCCTTATATCAGGATCCCCAGAATTCCACCTCCTTAAATCAGGGTCCCCAGAATTCCACCTCCTTAAATCAGGGTCCCCAGAATTCTTCATTACATCAGAGACCCCATTTTCATTAGGGTGCTTAAAATTCCACCTATTACATCAGAGTCCCCCTCCCTCTTCATTAGGATCCCCAAAATCCCCCCTTACATTAGGGTCCCCACAGCCCCTCCCCTTGCATCAGGGTCCTCAGAGTTCCCCCTCCTTAAATCAGGGTCTCAGAGTTCCCCCTTACATAATGGTCTCCAAAATTCCCTCGCCTTAAATCAGGGTCCCCAGAGTCCCCCCCAACACTAGGGTCCCTAAAGCCCCCACCCCAATAAATCAGGATCCCCTTTTACATCATGGTCTCCAGAGTCCCGCCACCTTATGTACATCAGGGTCCCCATAGCCCCTTCCCTTATATAAGGGTCCCCCAGAGCCCCCTCCTTAAATCAGAGTCCCAAAAGTCCCCCCAATACATCAGGGTCATTCCGTTACATCATTGTCTCCAGAGTCCCCCACCTTATATCAGGATCCATATAGGACCTCCCTTTACATCAGGGTCCACCAGAGCCCCCCTCTCTAAATCAGGGTCCCTAGAGTTCACACCCCTTACATCAGGGTCCCACTAGTTACCCCCCACATCAAGGTCCCAAGAGTCCCCCCCCTCAATACATAATGGTCTCCAGAGTTCCCCCACCCATAGACTCTCCCTATACATCAGGGTCCCCCAGACCCCCCCTCCTTAAATCAGGGTCCCCAGAATTCCTCCCCCATACATAAGGGTCCCAAAAGTACCCCCAATACATCAGAGTCCCTCTTTACATCAAGGTCTTCAGAGTACCCACACCTTACATCAGGGTCCCTAGAGCCCGTTTGCTTTAATTTTGGTCCCCAAAAGTTCCCCCTGCTCTGACATTAGGATCCTCCTAACCCCCCTTCCCTCAGGGTCTATTTCTTTTCATTGCTAAAGGGCAGCTACATGAGCTGGAAGACAGAAGTTTCGTCCTTGCACCTCTCCTCTTCTGAATGTTGGGGCCTGGGGATGGGAAAAGCATGTGCCAACGTCCTAGCAACCAATCATGTTCTTGCTCCGCCCCCTAGTGCTGACAACACTGGGCAGCAGCGCAGCGGTGGATACTGTCAGCCAGCTTGTTTTCCCAGACAGCTCTGCGCTGTTGGTAAGGATGAACGGAACTGCTCAGGGGAGGGTGCTCTGGGGGAGTGTTCAGGGTTTCCGACACCCCTACCCCCCCCCCCCCCATCTATGACCCTGGATGCGTTCGTTTTTTTGTTCAAACTGCAGGTTGAACAAAAAAACCTGACCCCCATTCCCCCATCCTCACATTAGAGGTGAATGGGGGAATCCTCCCAACTGTTTCTTTGTACTCTGAAAGTGGGACAGTGAGACTTCTCCACTATCAGAATACACAGATCATTGCTGCAGGCTATAGCCCACAGCACTGATCTAGTGGAAATTTTACATCAGGATGGTTGAACAGAATTTGATTGGTAGATCAACTTCTGTTCAACCATAGTGGACATACATTTATTGAAGTTTGGCTGGTCTCTGCTCCACCAGCCAAATTTTGATCCATGCATGGCCAGCTTTACACTAGAAGTTACTACTAGATGGTTAAGGATGCTCTGTGGAGCACTGTAGTCATGGATTTCTACTCTAAGTACATCACAATGTTTTGTTGAATAATCAGGCACAGATCCCAGCAACATTAAAATACTGTACTTGTCCCGTGGTCTCATTTACCCTTATTTTACATATTATTCTTACTGCAGTCCTTGACCTTTATAAGCTTTATTATGCGGTGCACTATGGACACAGAATTTCTTAAACAAGAGATGTTGAGAATATTCACAATGTAAATAGTGTGAATATTTACTTCAATTACCCAATGTGAAACACTAAGTCCTGTTTACTTATTTCATCTGTCCATGAATTAAAGTAGAACTATAGGCAAAAACTTTTTTTTTCATTTTAGAGGGTTATAATCCATGTCAGATTGTTTTTCGCAATCTGTGTCCCATTTCGGAGATTTCCCTTCACTTTCTGTTCCATAACCATGAAATCCCTGCAAATTAAGGGAATTTCTTGGGGACCTCCAGGTCACAAGAACTAGTGTCCCCATTGGAAGACTTCCCAACTATTATTTTTCTGAGAACAACCCAAAATTTAGGATTTTTTTAACTTTCAATAATAATGGTAAACAGGACAAAGCAAAGGGAATCTCCCTAATGGGGGTATGGACAGCAATAAAAATTGACAGGGGTTCTAATCCTTCTCCACTCTATCCAAAAGCTAAAAAAAAAAAAAAAAAAAAAAGTTTTGCATTTAGTTATAATATAAGTATTCAAAGTATACAGGAATTTCTTGATTAAATAAATAAAGTGAATATCAACACAACACAATATATGTAAATATCAACACAATTTATATGAATATTCTCAATCACTTTAGTAAATAAGCCACAATTTCTAAATACAAATGTATAAAACCAAATGCAGACACCATATTTGCAAAAAAAAAAAAAAAGGACACCACCACTAAAACTCATGTAATGCATTCTTTATTTCTTTTTATTGTCTTGGTGTGAGGGAATATTTTTACAATTGTAAGTTGCCAGGGAAGTGACAATACAATGTACACATTAAGCAGCTGTTACAAAAACATATTTTATTTAGAGTTAGACCTTAACCAATTTATATACTGCTGGTCCCTTAGTGGAAAAAAGTTAAGGACATGAGCTCTTAAAACTTGAATAATGTTTTTTATCTCAATATTTTATCTGCTATAAAAAAAAAAGTATTATATGCTGCACTGAAATCCAAAATGTTTATCCCGATTCACATGTTATTATTGTTATCACATTGTTATCTTCCAAATCTATTTTTCTGTCTTCTGGTCTTCTCTGGGCACCAGATTGAGTATAACAGGTTTTGTTGTCTTTAGGAACCCTGTGGTGTCAATTTTCAGGGGGATCTGTAATACAAGTGGCAGAATTAACAAAACAGGTAAAACTAAATTGTACTTTTACATGATCTCTTATTTCTTGTATAGGATTCAGAAGGCTGTTGTCCATATAGAAATCCATATAGAAATCTCTATTCCAGTAATTATCACCATTTCAGAAAAGTGACAGCAAAGTGATCTTTTGGCTGTAACAACAGTAGGTAAATGATATACTTCTAGTGATAATTTTACTTTTCAGAATATAAATACACATTTACTTTTTAAAATAAAGATAAGTGATTTCTTACTGGAGTATCTTTGCAGGTTCGGAAACTGAAGTTCTGTAGTAGCATGGTGATGGCTGACTTCATGTTGACCATAGCAAACCTCATCCCAATGCAGTTGCGGGGCCCAAATCCAAATGGAAGAAAGGTGTAAGGGTCTTGAATTTCTTTATTCTCCTTACTAAATCTATAAAAAAAAAAATAGTATTAGTATCTTGTCAGTGTTGCTCTGTAAACCTGTACATATGGTGTGGGGCTTGCATATAGATAGTGCCGCATGTGTTTCAAATCTCAGTGGAATTGATGCTACCAAAAAGGTAAAAGTCCCTACTTGTAAAAAAAAAAAAAAAATCCAACTTCCAAATGATTAAGTTGATAAAGTCTGTTTCTTTACAAAGACACTCCAGCCAGTTCCCTCCTTGATATATGCAGTGGGGTAGTGCCAGATCCATCTATTGGCAGGCAATTAAAAAATCTTCATAAACATCATAAAGCTACACAATCATGGAACCCAAAAAAAAACAAAAAACATTTTGCACTGTAGCACTACATGTCTGAATTTTACCCCCTCCATCCCCAATGTCCACACAGCATTTGGCTTTAAAGTGAACCTGTTGCTTTGCCTTCTATAGTCAAAGTACAGGTTCACTTGAACAAAGTTCTACTAGCATAGTGCAAACTGTTTTAGCCTCACAAACTTTAGGTATTTTTGAAGATAGACACTTCCTAGCACATGGTCTGTCTTAGTACTTCTTAGTATCTCTCTGGTCAAGCTGTAGATCTCTGCAAGTATAGCGAATAGCATTTTTTTTCATTTTGTATAAAATAAGAAATGGCTATAACCCCAGTCAGCTTTCTTTTGCAATCTGTGGCTCTTGGGAGAGATTTGCCTTCACGTCCTGCCTGATAGCCACAACAGGAAAAGAGAAGAATTACATCTAAAGTGAGGGAAAATCCCTGGTTCTCACCGGGGTCACCAGAACTAGTATCTTCACTGGAAAATTTTCCCTTTATTCCTGTTCTGATGTTAACCCACACTTTGGAATTTTCTTTCCCTTTCAATCTTGGAAAAGCATTCCAAGATTGAAAACAGGAACAGGAAAAACAGATTGCATTTCCCTAATTGGTACATGGACAGTTATACAAGCCTAAGAGGTGTTTTAATCTTTGTCCACTCTATCTAAAACAAAACAAAACAAAACCAAAAAAAAAAAAAGGAGTTTTGCCTTTAGTTATACTTTAAAGCCTCCATCTCCTTATGTAGGTTAAAGAAAGGAATATATGTTCAGCAATGCCCTATAAGGATAAATTGAGATTATTTTATCTTTTCCTGGATAACTACTTTAATATTGTTTTTTCTATTTCAATGGTTTTTATTAAATTTTTTAAACAGTATAAACAGAGGCAATAAAACAAACCCATGCAGGGGCTATCAATTGCACAGATAAACAAAATGCAAAATAAAAAAAAAGGAAAAACAATGTTCTAATGCCAACAGAGCAAAAGGTACGCCCACGCAGGGGCTATCAATGGCACATAAGTTACAAAACAGTAATGTAACTGATTATAACAACTAAATGCAGCTGTCCAGTCACACCAAAAACAGAGAGAGAGAGAAAAAAGAAAAGAGAGAAAGAAAGAAAAAAAAAAGGGGGTGGGGGGGGGGGGGGCAAAGAGCAGGGATTCAAGAGCGCCAATACCGAACGCCATTACATCCCCAGACTAGCCGGGGGGAGTGAGGGAAGGACATATTGCAACCACGGCTCCCATATTTTCAAAAATTTACGTTGGGAGTCGTTGCGGATACTCGACATCTGTTCGTTGAGCATCATAGTGGTCATACGATCCCGCACCCCCTGAAGAGGGACAAACGGACTCTTCCAGGCCTGAGCAATTGTTCTAGTGGCGGATAAAAACAGATAGGAAGCCAACTTCTGCTGGTGAGCTAAGAGGCCCGGTATGGGGCAATGAAGCAAGGCATACCGAGCATCCCGGCGTATGGAGAGATGGAACAAGGTGAAAAGGAGGCCAAATACACGAGACCAAAAACGAAACAGTCTCGGGCATGACCACCAGATATGTAATACATCACCACGATGACCACAACCCCGAAAACATTGATCACTACAGGCAGGGTTAGCCCGGGCCAGCCGAGCCGGAACCCAGTACCAACGAAACAATACCTTATAGGCTGCCTCCAGTGTGGTCGTATTAAATGAGCATTTAGCTATGAGTGACCAGGCCTTATTCCAGTCCTCCGGATCCACAGCTACTCCCAGGTCGCGCTCCCACTGAACAACATATGAAAGAGAAGTATGCGACGAGCGTCTGTTCAGAGCTGAATAAGAAGGGATATAAGGCCCGGAGCGCCCGGACGCAGTTGGCAGAGCTGTTCAAAGGCAGATTTCTGGTACGGGAACGCAGAAGTACCCCGCAGCGAGAGCAGCCAGTGTCGCAATTGAAGATATCGAAAAAATTCCGCCGGGGGGATATTCCGGGATTCCCGAAGAGAGTCCCAGGTGGGAAAGGACCGAAAAATCAAAAAGTGTCGCACCTGCGAAAAACCATTAGTCACCCACCAAGAAAACGCCCCTGGGTGATCCAAACCCGGCGGGAAAAGAGGGTTGTTAATAATTGGGAGCAAAGGCAGAAAAGGTGACATCAGGCCACCAGAGTAACGTACCGAGTCCCAAACTTGTAGGCCATGAAGTAACATCGGACTCAGTGCCATAGGGCACAGGGCAGGGGGAAGCCATAGAAGCGTTGACAGTGCGATAGGGGCACAATTAGGTAGTTCCAACAGGACCCAGAGGGGGACGTCGGAAGAGGCGTGCAACATAGACAGCGGGGCAATCTGGCTCGCTTGATAATACTTAGTCACATTAGGCACCCCAAGACCACCCTGAAGTCTATGGGCAAAAAGCGTACTTTTGGATACTCTGGGGTGCTTATCGGCCCAGATAAAACGCATTAACTTCGCCTGAAGCAACCGAAGAAAATGAGGGGGAACCCGCACCGGGAGTGTGCGAAAATAATACAACAATTTCGGCAAGATGGTCATTTTCACCGAATTAACCCGTCCTATCCAAGACAGGTGCGGAAATTGCCAAGAATGCATAAGAGAGGATAGAGAGCTAAGCAATGGATAGTAATTCGCAGCAAACAAGGAGTCATAAGTGGGGGTCAAGCGAATGCCTAAGTATTCAAGAGAAGAGGAAGCCCATTTGTAAGGGAAGTGGGATTGTAGGCGCGAAACCAAATCTGAAGCCAAAGTAATATTGAGGGCGACAGTCTTATCCAAGTTGATACGGAGACCCGAAATCAAGGAGAAGCGCTCAAGAACCTGTTGCAAATTAGGAAGCGTCGTCAGGGGGTTAGTAAGAGTCAGGAGGGCATCATCCGCAAAAAGGTTCAGTTTGAATTCCTGTCCCGCGTAAGGAACCCCCGATACATTGCAATCGGTCCGAAGCGCCAAAGCCAACGGCTCAAGCGCCAGGACAAAGAGCGCTGGGGACAGGGGGCAACCCTGTCTCGTCCCTCGCCCAATAGGAAAGGGATCTGAAAAATACCCAGCGTATTTGACGGAGGCCGAAGGAGAAGAATACAAGGCCTGAATCCAAGAAAGAATAGAATCCCCAAAACCCCAACGAGACAGCACAAACCGCAGATATTCCCAGGATAGAGAATCAAAGGCTTTATATATGTCTAAAGACAGTAAGAATCCCGGGATTTTCCGCTGTTGCAGAAAATGTATAAGATGGACCACCTTACGAACGTTATCACCCGCCTGCCTCCCAGGGACGAACCCTACCTGGTCCCTGTGGACCAGGCTACGCAAATATTTATTAATGCGGAAACTAAGGATCTTGCCCAATATCTTCAGGTCTTCATTAAGAAGAGAAATAGGCCGGAAGGCTTGCGGTTCCTGTACATCATCGGTCGTCTTAGGAATCATGGCTAATATTGTTTTTTTAGGAATGTGAAAACATGCTTTAAAGAAAACCTGTCATTTGCAGTATATGTAACAAAAATAAGTTACCTTTCAGGTCGGAACTCCTCTGGATCAGTCCAAAGTGCAGGGTCACGGTGTAAAACATAAGCTGGAATCACAGTCACAACTCCCTCTGGGATGGTTACTCCGTTAATCTCTGTTGTTTTCTTACAGACTCTTTCAATTCTCCCAGCTGCAGGGTACAGTCGCAGGCTTTCATAAATCACCATGTCCAAATATTCCATTTTCGTCAGAGCTTCATAAGTAAGAGGAGCCTGTATACAAATAAAGCCTTCTTAACATTCTAGGATACTTATTCCAACATGCTGCTAATTATATATTAGCTTAAAATATAACTAAAGGATTCAGATATAAACATAGTGGTAACAAAGTAGAACTGCATAATAATTTGTTCAACAATGTCTTTACCTATATAATAATTATAACTTTTGGAAACCACTACCTCTATGTACGTTTGTTCATTGACTTCTATATTTGTGCACCTGCTCTGGAGTCAGAGGTACACATGAAATATTACACACATGACATGTTAAACTACATTTCCCATTTGCCTCTTGAGGACATCTGTTTTGGACAAAACATGTAGGGGCATGGTTATTGCATGTGATATCACTTCCAGTTTCAGCATCCAGGTTTGTGGAATGCGAGGTTATATGTTTCTGGTGAGTTTTCCAAACCACTGGGGTGTAAGCACTGGAGTGCTTTATAGGTTATTGGCACTTTGTGTGTCTAATATATATATTTTTTTGTTTTTTGCTTAACCCACTGGTTAAACCAAAAAAATTGAATCATGTATGGCTTGCCTAATATATATGATTTTGATGGCCGGCTCTGCCGGCTGTTAACATCCACAAACAGCGAATGCACCTGATTGAATGCATCCACTTTTATCTGACAATTTTCCACATGGCCCCTGTGATTTTTCAAGAAAGAAATGACAGGCAGGAGGCAGCCAACAGGAACACTCAAAAGTTTTCCAACATTCCTGTTCAACAGAAGTCGATCTAACCATCAGTTTCTGTTTAATGGGGATGGCCATACATGAATCAAAATTTGGCTGGTCCCCTCGTTTGGCTGATCCACGTATGTCAAGCTTAACTTTCTAAGAAAATTGTATCAAATACTTACCATAATTTTCCTTTCCCAGCGCCAGTCCATGGCAGCATACTACCACATGTATGCTTCAATGTTAGCACCAGGAAAATTGATTACCCTGAGTAACCAAGCAGAGTTTCTGACAAGTCTTCATTTAGCAGTAAACAAAATAAACCTTACAATATGTGTGCTCTCTAGTTTATATATTTAAATTTTTTTTTCAATACAATGTCATTTTTTGCCATTTCTTTTGAGCTAACACTTTAGTGTATTTTGAAAATAGAAACACAAAAAATAAAAACAAAATTATGATTTACCTTGTTAGGTAAATGGGTCTCAATTTCTTCTTGCAGTTTAGTTTGGACATCAGGGTGTGTTGCCAGGAGGTAGGCCATGAACATAAGTGTAGTGCTAGTTGTCTCATAGCCTGCTATGATGAAGATAAGTCCCTGGGCCATTATCTCAGTGTCCGTCAATTCTGTGAAAAAAAACAGTTTACGTGTTGATGCGATAGGAAGTGGAAGAGAAAGAGCAAAAATTGTGCACTTAATACCTGCGTGAGTATGCTTCTGTACACCTGCAGCTCTATTGAAACCCCTTGTACCTGCACAGAGTTTGTACTCAAACGCTACTGCAGACCAACTTTTACTGATTCCATTAACTGTATGAATAAATTACTATTTTAAGAAACATTTACCTACTGGTTTGTATAATCTTATTTTACCTTAAAAGTCCCCATGAATTCTTTAAACACTGCAAGGAATACATTCTCATTTATAGGCTCTGCATTGTACTTGATGACATCAGCAAACCTGCGAATGCTGGTGTCAGAGCCTGGGATCGAACCGGGGCCTTCTGCGGTGAGAGGCAATGTTTCTTCTCACTGAACTACCTGGGAAGCTGGACAACACTCTGCCTGATCTATTGGACGATCCTGCCTTGTTTTCTGTTGAACCTTGAACTCCTTGCTCCTCCCATGAACTTCCTGATAAAAGCCATGCCTCTGCATTTCCTCTTTTCCAGATTATTGTGCCTTCCCAGCCAATATCCCGCTTATTTTTCCTGCTGCCGTCTACATCTTTGCTACCGACCTTTGGCTTGGTACTGACTACAATTTTGCCTCATCCTCATCTGCTACCATTTGTGACCGACCCTTGGCTTGTGACTGACTCCGCTTCTGTTTGATCCCTAACCTGTTTGATCCGCTATTGATTTCCAGCTTGCTCATTCCCTGGTGGGGTGATCCTGAGATCAGCGACCTGGTATTAACACGCAGCCAAATCCATCTCCACCACTAGGAGCTCTGGTGAAAACTGGTTAATACTTAGACCCTGCACCTCAGGTGAGCCTGCGCTATTTCCCAGGGTGGGCCACTGGTGTACCAATCCTGCTGGTTTCAGGTAAGCCGTACAACTGCTGTAGCAACTGGTCTCTGAACCTGACCCAGACTGTGACAGCTGGAGCATGAGGGAGAAGAGGCTGCAGGTTGGATTTACAGCCTGGAGGGAGCCTGTGAGAGCAGGGACCATGTATGAAAAGTGCTTCCAGTACCCTAGACCCAAATGAGCATTTAACCCATGCAATGTGGGGCCAATCCCACTGCCAGGAAGGATTGTATTTTGCATGATCAGCTTTAGTTGTTTTTGGATTTAGTATGTTAGGAAAATTAAAATCAAGCTCCAATATCCAACTCACAGCAGTACAATACCTTATCCTGCAATAACCTGATCTATCCAAATGCCCTGTCTGATACCCTTCCACATTGTAGACAATCCATAGGTACCCAGTAACTTGCAGGTATCTATTGTATATGTTTTAAAATATTTTTTCAAGGGTAAGTTTGAAAAAAAAAAAAAACCCTTTCACATACCTGCGTAATTCATACTCAGCTATACACTACGAAAAAATGCTCAGGGTACCTGTAATGCAATATTAACTAGGTTGAAGGTCTTTACAAGTACTCTAGTTGAGCAACATCAAGCAATCACAGTAGTGCAATAGACCAGGAAGTGGATGCTATTGTTTTTCTCCTTGCAAAAATGCCACTCCATTCCATCTCATGGCTGTTCTTTGCTACTAAACTCCTTTGTGCCATCTAGAACCTGGATCACTGGCCTCAGCAAGCGGTTTTTATTATTATCTAGGGGCCAACTACAGGCACTTTCCAGTTCATATACACATTGAGTGTAACATTTGATGTTATAAGATTACAGTTAGATTCTTTTTTTTTTCGTTTAATGCACTAATGTGGTGGTTTGATATTCCTCCTATTACAGTAGTTGTGAAGACCTTCTATCCAATGAAAATTGCTTTGTTGTTGCAGAAAATGTATAATTAACTGAATAGTAATCTGGAGTCTGTGGTGTTTCTAGTTGTCAAAAGCTTATATATATTTTGTTCTACCTTTGTAACCATGATTCTCCTCTTCTGATGATGTGCCATCTTTGGTCTGAGAATCAACCAGAAGTTGCAGAAAATCCACCCGGTCCTAAGTAAGAAAACAAGATAAGCGTGAGTTGATATATTAGATCACATGCATAGAAAAGTTATTTTATGACTTGAAGAACAGCAATTTAAGTCCAACTATCATAAATAAGGCTACTGATTTGAGATTCATTTGTGATATTATGGACCTATTTTTGAGAGCAGTAACAGTGGTCAACGATGCTTATTAAAACATACAGGGATTTTCTCACCTGTGGAAAATCTTTTCTATTAGTGGGAGGGTGGTCAAAGGGCAGAAGAAGAGGGAAGGATCAAAATACTACACGTTTGCTGTCATTAGAAATATAGCAGGTAGTGGAACCTGGTGGAGAATGGGCAGATAACTCATGTAGTTCATAACTGTACCCAGGGAGCTAGCCGTTGCTTTTGGATAACAGTTAAGGTGTTAACAAACAATTCAATAAAAACCACCCATCTTAAATACATATGCATGTAACTCCTAGGAGCATACATTTTTATGTCCTACAAAAGTCATAAACAGCGTTTATATCTCTGAAGAACAAGTCTTCTGCCAAGAAATTCCAGCATTTTCCCATGATAAGACTCTTTGAGAATATGTACAATAGTGGTATCTAATTTCTTTTGTAATTTCTTTTAAATATTTACAGAATTGCAGACAGAAATTACTAATGGAGGTATCAGCAAAACTCATCAAAATTAATAATTTCTGTATAATCAGAAAAATTTCACTGTGCAGGCTATAATCTGTACAATTACAAGAGTACAAAAAAGTGCATCCTTCTTCTACTACTAATGTTTTTTAAAAGTACAATCCAGCCAAAACTGAAAAATAAGACTTGAAATGCATACGGAGAACACAGCCAACATCATTTGTTCACAACTTAAAACTGCCATTCATCCCGTTTATGGGCAGCCTTAGATTAAAGTGATTCTAAAATTGGTTCTAAAGGCAAAAGGTGTTTCACCTTAATGCATTATCTGCATCCTGTTAAAAAACCCCTTTGAATGGCAGCTCCCCCACTATCCCCTCCCAAACACTTGCCTGAGTCCATTCTTGATCCAGCAATGTCCTGTCTGCAGCAGCTCTTCTCCCCTCTTCCTGGTCTGAAAGGCTTTACTAATAGCAATGGGAGCCATTGAGGAGGAGCAGGGGGTGGGGCTGACCTGCACTGTGTGTGTCTATAGTAGATGCACATAACTCATCTCGAGAGTGCGCCTGCACGAGTGCCTCCCCCATAGGAGGTGGCTTCCTATGGAGGCACTCAGAGAAGAGGAGCAGCAGAAATTACCAGCAGGGGAACCCAAGAAGACGAAGTCTGGGAATGAAATGGTTGCCATCTTGGGGTCTTTAGGCAGAACAGCAGTAAAGATGGTCTGATGGGAACATGCCCCTTTCTTCTTCCTTATCCTCCATTGAGAAAAGTTCTTTCATTTATTACTGACACCTGAAACTAGGGATTCACCAATTCCGTTTTATTATCAGCGAGTAGCAGTATCGGTACGTTTGGTCAAGTACTCGCCGATCCTGAGTACCGATACGTTACGGTGCAATTTGCGTTAATAGATGCAAATTGCACTGCAAAGAATAGCATGCGATTTGAACAGGAATACGATTCCTGTCCAAATCGCATGTGGTTTCCCCACTGCTCCTGTGTGAACCCAGGCTTGTCATAGCCCGAGTTCACACAGGAGCGGTGCGGGAAACCTCCCTCCAGGCGTCCCATGCTGAGTGTTAGTGGTAGGAAAGGAGAAAAAGTGGCAGGGATTTAAGATTCCCGCCATTTTCTTTCCTCTCCTTGCAGCTATGACAATTCGGGCTAGACAGCATCTGAATGTATCGGTTATGGTATTGGGAGTATTTTCACGAGTACTCAGAAAAATACTTGTTATCAACACAGATACCGACAATACCTGTATCACCATCTGTGTATAGGGGCACGTCTGCTCAATCACAGGATTCGATTCGATCAATGGAGGGAGAAGGGGAAGGTTCCCTGTTGGACCATCTGTACAGCTTTTTGCCTGAAGACCCAGAACTTCTACATCATACTTTACAATACAGGACCTGTAGTGGTTGCTGGTCCTGTTTTGTATGTGATGAAGTCAGTGATAGGGGAGGCAGTGATCTGCAAGAGCAGCTTGGGACTGGTTATCAGAACTGGAAGCAGCACAGAAGGAGACTGCGGGACCCTGTTTTATCTTATTCCTGAGAAAAAAAAAAGAGCAATAGTTCTTGTATCAGCTGAATCTCTTCTGTCAATATTCTGCAGTACAAAACACACTGTAGCTGTCTCTCACATACAGCAAGCCTAATGTATAAAAGTGTCAAAACTAAGGAGATCATTTATAATGGAGCGTTCACTATCCACTCTCTATTATACACTGCTGTGCTAAGTGTACTGCGGCCTGTCACATACATATCAGGCAGCAGTGTGCATTCTTAAGAGCCCCAATACAGTAAGTTCTGTCTGCTCAATGGAGTAAATAGGGCTTCACAATTGCACAAAAGCCAATCATGCGAATTGGACAGGTCATGTGACCAGGATCAAAAGTTCATTGATTTTCAATGTACACTGCCAGCTTCAAAGTCGTGAAAAGAACATTAATAAAGCACGTCACTGTGCTTTATAAATGTAAGTGTGGGGTTTTTTTTGTACAGCATATATGACTAACCCCCTGCTTTAAATAAAACTTTGAAACATTTGTGGATACCCCAAGCAAAATAAGTGAAGCGGCACAGAGCAAATTTAGAAAGTTGAAAAAAGACCAGCCCCCCTGGTCGAGAAGCTTTCTGGAATCTTGCTAAAGTGGATTAGTCAGAACCCAGAATAAAGTAAAATTTCTTCAGCACAATTGGAGTTTTTTCTGCATGGGATTACCGGTAGAGATGAGCGAAGTATTCAAAAATTTGATTCGGCGAATTCAAGGAATAAATTCGATTCGATGCGAATATATTCGCTGCGAATTTAACTTATAAAAAGGGTGTTTCTAGGCTTCAGAGAGCCTTTATATTAGTGCAGAACACTGTACCTTTAATTTAAATGCCCTTGGAGTCTGCTGGGGAAGAGAAATAATACTGTCAGTCAGTATGACATGCAGATGAGTGCCGTCGATCTTAGAATCACCGCACACTTCACTCATTTGGGCAGTCACGGGGCCAAAACCAGAGTGTGGAGCCACAGTGTGGCGGTGGAGGCAGCAGCAATGGGAGGCCATACAGCACCCTATGACAAAATGGAACCCACCAGCAGTGTGAGGAGACCTGAAAGTGGCACATGGCAGAGTGTGGCGATGGAGACAGCAGCAATGGGAGGCCGTACAGGGACCCATGAGACACTCTGGACCTGGCAGCAGCATGAGGAGGCGGTACGGGGGCCCATGGCAGATTACGGGCCTGGCAGCAGCAATGGGAGGCCCGTAATCTGCCAGCACCCTATGACAAAATGGAACCCACCAGCAGTGTGAGGAGACCTGAAAGTGGCACATGGCAGAGTGTGGCGATGGAGACAGGAGCAATGGGAGGCCGTACAGGGACCCATGAGACACTCTGGACCTGGCAGCAGCATGAGGAGGCGGTACGGGGGCCCATGGCAGATTACAGGCCTGGCAGCAGCAATGGGAGGCCCGTAATCTGCCAGCACCCTATGACAAAATGGAACCCACCAGCAGTGTGAGGAGACCTGAAAGTGGCACATGGCAGAGTGTGGCGATGGAGACAGCAGCAATGGGAGGCCGTACAGGGACCCATGACAGATTACGGGCCTGGCAGCAGCATGAGGAGGTGGTACAGGGGCCCATGGCAGATTACGGGCCTGGCAGCAGCAATGGGAGGCCCGTAATCTGCCAGCACCCTATGACAAAATGGAACCCACCAACAGTGTAAGGAGACCTGAAAGTGGCACATGGCAGAGTCTGGCGATGAAGTCAGCAGCAATGGGAGGCCGTACAGGGACCCATGACACACTCTGGACCTGGCAGCAGCAAGAGGAGGCGGTACAGGGGCCCATGGCAGAGTGGCGAAGCGTAAGCAGCTTAAATTGAAGGCCATACAGAGGCCTATGTTAAAAATAATAACATGTTTGGGGCATGATTCATGGCGGATTTAGTCAGTTGTGTCAGGAACTGGTGGTTTGAAATCCAGACTAATCCACGCCTGATTCATTTTCACAAACGTGAGTCTCTCCACACTTTGGGTGGACAGTCGTGTCCTCCGCGGAGTTACAATACCTCCTGCCGCACTAAACACGCGCTCCGATGCCACGCTACTGGCCGGGCATGACAGCAAATTCAGCTAGTTGGGGCCAAAGGTCAAGTTTCGTTGCCCAGTAGTCAAGGGGATTGTCTACCTCGGTTGGCAGGGTGCTGTCCAAGTAGGCCCAAGCCTGTTGTTTGAGGTCCTGCTCCAGGTCCACCTGATGCTGCTGCTGCTGCGGCTGGTTAGTAGTTTCCTCACTGCGCTGGTGAAGAAAGCTACTCATCATCGACTGCAGACTGAGGCAGCCGCTGCTGGTGGAGCTGCCACTGCTCCTACCACCCCACCCCTCCCCTGCTGCCATGGCAGCGGAACGCGAGCGCACAGGGCCCACAGTGTCTGAGGATGGACGTTGGCGCAGAAAGGCAGAGACCAACTGACTACATAGGTGGTTTTTATAGTACATTATTTTGGCCTCCCTCTCAGCAGGTGTGAAAAAGGCCACCATTTTTGAACGGTAGCGAGGGTCCAACAAGGTGGACAGCCAAAAGTCATCCCTCTGTCTGATGGTTATTATTCGGCTGTCGCTACGCAAGCAACCGAGCATGCTATGGGCCATTTGTGCCAAGGAATGCGAGGGACTCCCTGCCTCCATCTCCACAGCATACTGCCACGGTGCGTCTGGGTCCTCTGTCTCCTCCTCCTCCTCTACCAGATGCTCCTGCTCCTCCACTCCTGTCCGCTGAGTGGAAAAACCACCCATTTCACTCAATAATTCCTGAGCACCAATGTCCTCCTCCACCTCCTCCTCTTCTTCCTGCCCTGCCCCCACAGGGGTCATGTGGCGTTGAGATCTGTGCGCCACGTCTACCGCACCCTGACCAGCCATTGTTAACAGCATTTGTTCCAGGACGTGCAACAGAGGAATTACGTCGTTCATCCCATAGTCCTGCCGACTCACGAATAGCGTGACCTCCTCAAAGGGTCTGAGCAAGTGGCAGGTGTCACGCATGAGCTGCTAATGGCTGACATCTAAGTTACACAGGGGAGTACCTTTATCCGCTTGTAACATCAGGAAATCGGTGATGGCCTTTCGCTGTTCGTAAAGGCGGTCTAACATATGTAGGGTTGAATTCCACCTTGTTGCAACGTCACAGCATGAGGAGTCGGTACGGGGGCCCATGGCAGATTACGGGCCTGGCAGCAGCAATGGGAGGCCCGTAATCTGCCAGCACCCTATGACAAAATGGAACACACCAGCAGTGTGAGGAGACCTGAAAGTGGCACATGGCAGAGTGTGGCGATGGAGACAGCAGCAATGAGAGGCCGTACAGGGACCCATGAGAGACTCTGGACCTGGCAGCAGCATGAGGAGGCGGTACGGGGGCCCATGGCAGATTACGGGCCTGGCAGCAGCAATGGGAGGCCCGTAATCTGCCAGCACCCTATGACAAAATGGAACCCACCAGCAGTGTGAGGAGACCTGAAAGTGGCACATGGCAGAGTGTGGCGATGGAGACAGCAGCAATGGGAGGCCGTACAGGGACCCATGAGAGACTCTGGACCTGGCAGCAGCATGAGGAGGCGGTACGGGGGCCCATGGCAGATTACGGGCCTGGCAGCAGCAATGGGAGGCCCGTAATCTGCCAGCACCCTATGACAAAATGGAACCCACCAGCAGTGTGAGGAGACCTGAAAGTGGCACATGGCAGAGTGTGGCAATGGAGACAGCAGCAATGGGAGGCCGTACAGGGACCCATGACAGATTACGGGCCTGGCAGCAGCATGAGGAGGCGGTACAGGGGCCCATGGCAGATTACGGGCCTGGCAGCAGCAATGGGAGGCCCGTAATCTGCCAGCACCCTATGACAAAATGGAACCCACCAGCAGTGTGAGGAGACTTGAAAGTGGCACATGGCAGAGTTAACATGTTTGGGGCATGATTTATGGCGGATTTAGTCAGTTGTGTCAGGAACTGGTGGTTTGAAATCCAGACTAATCCACGCCTGATTCATTTTCACAAACGTGAGTCTCTCCACACTTTGGGTGGACAGTCGTGTCCTCCGCGGAGTTACAATACCTCCTGCCGCACTAAACACGCGCTCCGATGCCACGCTACTGGCCGGGCATGACAGCCTTTCAAGGGCAAATTCAGCTAGTTGGGGCCAAAGGTCAAGTTTCGTTGCCCAGTAGTCAAGGGGATTGTCTACCTCGGTTGGCAGGGTGCTGTCCAAGTAGGCCCAAGCCTGTTGTTTGAGGTCCTGCTCCAGGTCCACCTGATGCTGCTGCTGCTGCGGCTGGTTAGTAGTTTCCTCACTGCGCTGGTGAAGAAAGCTACTCATCATCGACTGCAGACTGAGGCAGCCACTGCTGGTGGAGCTGCCACTGCTCCTACCACCCCACCTCTCCCCTGCTGCCATGGCAGCGGAACGCGAGCGCACAGGGCCCACAGTGTCTGAGGATGGATGTTGGCGCAGAAAGGCAGAGACCAACTGACTACATAGGTGGTTTTTATAGTACGTTATTTTGGCCTCCCTCTCAGCAGGTGTGAAAAAGGCCACCATTTTTGAACGGTAGCGAGGGTCCAACAAGGTGGACAGCCAAAAGTCATCCCTCTGTCTGATGGTTATTATTCGGCTGTCGCTACGCAAGCAACCGAGCATGCTATGGGCCATTTGTGCCAAGGAATCCGAGGGACTCCCTGCCTCCATCTCCACAGCATACTGCCACGGTGCATCTGGGTCCTCTGTCTCCTCCTCCTCCTCTACCAGATGCTCCTGCTCCTCCACTCCTGTCCGCTGAGTGGAAAAACCACCCATTTCACTCAATAATTCCTGAGCACCAATGTCCTCCTCTACCTCCTCCTCTTCTTCCTGTCCTGCCCCCACAGGGGTCATGTGGCGTTGAGATCTGTGCGCCACGTCTACCGCACCCTGACCAGCCATTGTTAACAGCATTTGTTCCAGGACGTGCAACAGAGGAATGACGTCGTTCATCCCATAGTCCTGCCGACTCACGAATAGCGTGGCCTCCTCAAAGGGCCTGAGCAAGCGGCAGGTGTCACGCATGAGCTGCCAATGGCTGACATCTAAGTTACACAGGGGAGTACCTTTATCCGCTTGTAACATCAGGAAATCGGTGATGGCCTTTCGCTGTTCGTAAAGGCGGTCTAACATGTGTAGGGTTGAATTCCACCTTGTTGCAACGTCGCAGATCAGGCGATGCTGTGGAATTCCGTTCTGCCACTGCAGCTCAAGGAGGGTGTGCTTTGTGGTGTAGGAATGGCTGAAATGCATGCAAAGTTTACGTGACATTTTAAGGATGTCTTGCAGTGGGATGGTGGATTTTAGGAACCGCTTGAAAACCAGATTGAACACGTGAGCCATGCATGGCGCATGGCACAACCTTCCTTGATGCAGAGCAGACACCATGTTCTTTCCGTTGTCGGTCAACATGGTTCCGATTTTCAGTTTGCGCGGAGACAGCCATCTGTCGATTTCTCTGTTCATTACACTCAGAAGTTCCTCCCCTGTGTGACTACGTTCGCCAAGGCATACCAGGTGCAGCACAGCGTGACACCGTTGCGCCCTGCACATGTGATATGCCGGTCGGGTAATGGGACTTGGCACGGGGGTGGCGGCTGAGGACACGGCGGAAGAAGAGGTGGTAGAGGCGGACATGTTTTGTGGACCAAGGACGTGCAAACGTGGAGGCAAAAGCGGCGTGACCTGTCCAAGTTGCTGGTGCGGCTGTGCCGGCACCACGTTCACCCAGTGGGCCGTAAATGACATGTACTGTCCCTGACCGTAGTTACAGCTCCACACGTCGGCGCTGCCGTGCACTTTGGCAGAGACCGACATGCTCAAAGACTGGCCCACCATCTCTTCTACATGTGAATGCAGGGCTGGAACTGCCTTTTTGGCGAAGAAATGCCGGCTTGGCACTCTCCACCGCGGCGCGGCACAAGCCATCATTTCTCGGAAAGGTGCTGAGTCCACCACTTGGAAAGGGAGGGACTGCAGCACCAGCAACTTGGACAGGAGGACGTTCAGCTTTTGCACCGTCGGGTGCGTGCTCGCAAACTGTTGTCTCTTGGAAACGGATTCCAAGAAAGACTGCTGACGGAATCCGTGAAGAGGAGTAGCAGGAGAAGGAGCATCTGAACGAGCGGAAGATGCCAACGAGCGACAACTCCCCTCAGCAGAGGTGTTGGAGCCTTGACTGGCTGATAGAGGGCGATTGACGTCGGGTGACGGAGCAAGTAACGGAGCGGGTGATGGAGCGGGGGCTGGGGCAGGCAGAACCGCCGTATCTTTATCACGGTTTTCCCAGGCCACCAAATGGCGACGCTGCATATGCTGACGCAACGCTGTAGTCCCAACATGGGCCCCCTGGCCACGCTTGACTTTCTGGCCACATAGTCGACATACGGCTACGTTTACTTCCTCGGGCGGCTTGACGAAAAATTGCCACACCGCCGAGTAGGAAACTTTGCCCCCGATACTCCTCACTGGCTGACTGCTACTTCCTCCGTGCACACCGGCACCACTACTGGCTGTGGTGGTAGGCTGCAGTGGAGCTGGTGCTCTACTCCGTGGCCGTTTGCCTCCACTGACACTGCTGCGACCCTGCTGCCTCCTGGGCAACCCACCGACTGTTTTGCTCGCTGCCAAGCTGGCACCCTCTTCTCCTGATGATGCAGAAGCAATAGCCTGATGACAACGAGGCTGCCAAGTGCAATCAGCCTCATCATCATCAATTAGGGTCTCCGCCTCACTACTAGCCCCCTCGGCTGCGTGTGGGTCAGGAGACAGACCTGTCTCTAGACCGGCTACCGAGCCACTCTACTCGCCAGTACTTCTTCGCCTGGCTGCTGAAGAGGCGGATGTCTCCCCCCGTTCCTGACCGCCCTCTGTTAGCTCTTCCTCACTGTACAGTGGGGCTGAGCCCACAGCATGCGATACTTCGCTTGGTGAGGGAACACCAAAGGACAGGGGCAGGTAGAGGACACGTGATTTCAGTGGGCTTGCTCCCGGGCCATGCCAACTAACGGTTTTGTCTGACGTACCCACCGACCATTGGCTGTAGGTGTCAGAGGTGATCTGGGAAGAGGAAGACGACCAAGCCAACCAATCGATGACGGCAGGGTTGTCGGTGGAGACACGACCGCTGGATGACACCGGGAGCACTGGCCTCTGGCTGCGACTAGTGCTGCCTCGACCCCTTCCTCTGCTGCCACGTCTGCTCGCTCCTAAAACATTGCCTCCTCTGCCACTCCTCTGCGTGTTGTCTGACATACTCTTTAATTAAACGATTCTGTGTCCCTGAGTAACAATTCTGTGTCCCTGAGTAACAATTCTGTGTCCCTCAGTAACAATTCTGTGTCTGTCCCTGAGTAACAATTCTGTGTCCCTGAGTAACAATTCTGTGTCCCTGAGTAACAATTCTGTGTCCCTCAGTAACAATTCTGTGTCTGTCCCTCAGTAACAATTCTGTGTCTGTCCCTGAGTAACAATTCTGTGTCCCTGAGTAACAATTCTGTGTCCCTCAGTAACAATTCTGTGTCCCTCAGTAACAATTCTGTGTCTGTCCCTGAGTAACAATTCTGTGTCCCTGAGTAACAATTCTGTGTCTGTCCCTGAGTAACAATTCTGTGTCCCTCAGTAACAATTCTGTGTCCCTCAGTAACAATTCTGTGTCCCTCAGTAACAATTCTGTGTCCCTCAGTAACAATTCTGTGTCTGTCCCTGAGTAACAGTTCTGTGTCACTCAGTAACAATTCTGTGTCCCTCAGTAACAATTCTGTGTCTGTCCCTGAGTAACAATTCTGTGTCCCTGAGTAACAATTCTGTGTCCCTCAGTAACAGTTCTGTGTCCCTCAGTAACAATTCTGTGTCCCTCAGTAACAATTCTGTGTCTGTCCCTGAGTAACAATTCTGTGTCCCTGAGTAACAATTCTGTGTCCCTCAGTAACAATTCTGTGTCCCTCAGTAACAATTCTGTGTCCCTGAGTAACAATTCTGTGTCCCTCAGTAACAATTCTGTGTCCCTCAGTAACAATTCTGTGTCTGTCCCTGAGTAACAATTCTGTGTCCCTCAGTAACAATTCTGTGTCCCTCAGTAACAATTCTGTGTCTGTCCCTGAGTAACAATTCTGTGTCCCTGAGTAACAATTCTGTGTCCCTCAGTAACAATTCTGTGTCCCTCAGTAACAATTCTGTGTCCCTCAGTAACAATTCTGTGTCTGTCCCTGAGTAACAGTTCTGTGTCACTCAGTAACAATTCTGTGTCCCTCAGTAACAATTCTGTGTCTGTCCCTGAGTAACAATTCTGTGTCCCTGAGTAACAATTCTGTGTCCCTCAGTAACAGTTCTGTGTCCCTCAGTAACAATTCTGTGTCCCTCAGTAACAATTCTGTGTCTGTCCCTGAGTAACAATTCTGTGTCCCTGAGTAACAATTCTGTGTCCCTGAGTAACAATTCTGTGTCCCTCAGTAACAATTCTGTGTCCCTGAGTAACAATTCTGTGTCCCTCAGTAACAATTCTGTGTCCCTCAGTAACAATTCTGTGTCTGTCCCTGAGTAACAATTCTGTGTCCCTCAGTAACAATTCTGTGTCCCTCAGTAACAATTCTGTGTCTGTCCCTGAGTAACAATTCTGTGTCCCTGAGTAACAATTCTGTGTCCCTCAGTAACAATTCTGTGTCCCTCAGTAACAATTCTGTGTCCCTCAGTAACAATTCTGTGTCCCTCAGTAACAATTCTGTGTCTGTCCCTGAGTAACAATTCTGTGTCCCTGAGTAACAATTCTGTGTCCCTGAGTAACAATTCTGTGTCCCTGAGTAACAATTCTGTGTCCCTGAGTAACAATTCTGTGTCCCTCAGTAACAATTCTGTGTCTGTCCCTGAGTAACAATTCTGTGTCTGTCCCTCAGTAACAATTCTGTGTCTGTCCCTCAGTAACAATTCTGTGTCCCTCAGTA
The DNA here is from genome assembly GCF_062004578.1 of Staurois parvus. Taxonomy (NCBI): domain Eukaryota; kingdom Metazoa; phylum Chordata; class Amphibia; order Anura; family Ranidae; genus Staurois; species Staurois parvus. Next base: position 8,491,287 of record NW_028317876.1, on the reverse strand, counting down.
ACAATTCTGTGTCCCTCAGTAACAATTCTGTGTCTGTCCCTCAGTAACAATTCTGTGTCTGTTCCTGAGTAACAATTCTGTGTCTGTCCCTGAGTAACAATTCTGTGTCCCTAAGTAACGGTTCTGTGTCCCTAAGTAACGGTTCTGTGTCCCTAAGTAACGATTCTGTGGCCCTAAGTAACGGTTCTGTGTCCCTAAGTAACGATTCTGTGGCCCTAACTCTCTCCCTCAATACAGACAGGTCTGCCTCTCTTGAATGACTGGAGGCTAATGGAGAATTCTAAAATGGCCGCAATTTATAGCTCGACCATTGCACAGTGCTGGCTGGCTGGCTGCTGATTGGCTAATGCGATCACATGTCATGAATGAATGCATAATGGGTCAGCGCGCCTTGTCTGCGCGCCTTCCCAGAGATCCCCGCTCCGTCGCCGCACATGTCGCCGCCATTTTTGGAAAAATTTCGATTCGCGCATCCGAAGTCTGCTAATTTTCGGATTCGGCGCGATTCGAAATTTTCCTAATATTCGAAACGAATTCCACTTCGCCAAGTTCGATTCGCTCATCTCTAATTACCGGTATCAGTTCACAAATTGATTTGCTGCCTGGAATTGTTTGTTAATATGTTCACCACTTCACTTTAACGTTTACTTACCATATGAATACCTTTCTGCCTGTCTTTCTTGATACTTTTTATGGCATCTTGGAAAAAGTTGAGAACACTTATAGGAAGAAAGCAGAAATTCAGTTTTTCCAATAAAGGTATAAGGAATGGACATAGCACTGCAAGAAAAAAAAAAAAGATAATTATTAGTTAAATGTTCTGAGAAATGGCAAGAGGTAAATTGTGAATAGGAGACTGGATAACATACTGTACCTGTGGTTAAGAACAATGGATTGAAAAAGGAGAATGTGAAAAGCTTCTTGGCATTGGTCACAAATGGATCATTGGGATTGTTCTGAGAATCCACATTCACGCTGAATGATGTACTTAGAACAATGTCCATGGTGTAGCTTCCAAAGATGCTGATGCAAATAACAAAGCATTAGTAGTCTAAAAATAATCTATATGAGATTATCCAGTGTAACTCAGATTTTATATTCCTCCAGAATTATATTGGCTGTGCTAAAAAAAATTAAAATACTACATTAGCCAAATATGCATGCACCTTACCCATCCATCATTCTAGCCTTTGATAACAGAACTCAAGCACAATTGCACAAAATAGAAACTACCACCATCCTGTCTAGAACAAAATATTCAACTGACAACTACAGAGTCTTAAATCAACAACAGCAAATAAGTAATGAGTTATATTAAAAGTGGGTCCTTATGAGTGTGATAGATTTCATCAACATTACTTTTCTATGTTATTCAGGTTTAATACACAATATACTTACTCCTTCATGTTTAGAAGTTCTTTGTTATCAACTTTTTTGTGGACATTCTTCACTAAAAGGTCTCCATAGTTTTGCATTATTGGAAACATCTGTGAAGATGACAAGATATTTTTATTTTTTTAGCTACAATATGGTACCAAAGAACTAGAGTTTCAAATTTCCATTGCCAAATGCAGAAAGCAGAGTGAATGGAGGGTTGATTAATTGATTTGTAAAAGTGTTTCAATAAAGAAGAATTTATTCATAGATGCTCAGTACACATTCACTTCATTACAGCACAGTATAACAATGCTTTTTTAGGCTCCTAGTCTGTTGATCTATTTGTTTCAACTAGAACCACAAGCACTATGGTGAACTTGCCATGAATCAAAAATGTGCATTGAGGGCCCAGTTTCAAGCATTGTGTTACAGGTTTCTCAGACCCCTATCCAGCTCATTTCAGGCAGCCAGCTAAAAATCTGTTATTTAGAAATGATCACCATATGCTTTTCTTAGTTCTATCGACAATACTTTTTAGTTAAATTAAGGGTTTGTTTATACTTGCGGATGGGGGGATTAAAAATACATGGTTCAGTCATGTTTTTAGCACCGCTTTAAGATGCAATGGCAGCAGATGGGAGTGTTCACATGCCTTGCTTATGATGCTTCACTTCATGCCCATGGTAAAAATTATCTGACATGACACATTTGTAACCCAACCCATTTAGGCAAATGAGGAAGAGCCATAACTGTAGCTGGCCAGCTAAGACCAGTCCTAGGTTGTTAATATGGTTCACATATATGTGTATACCAAACCTGCCAATAACCTCAGTACAGTGTATATGTGCATATGTTAAAGCCAAAAGCAGAATCATTGCTGTGATTTATGTCTTTGATTGTTATATGACATTTCTATATTAATTGTGTTAGCAGAAGCAGAAAAGGAAAATATGCCTTTAAGAGTTAGTTAAAGGTGAGCCAATCACAGACAGCCTCACACTGTACAGAGCCTTAACCAATCCCAGCCAGTTTCACATTTATGCCTGTGTAAAACTCCCTGCTAGGATTTTCTAGAGACACATGCTCACCAGACAAAAGAGGAAACAGGCAAAGTTCCAGTCAGAGAAGCTTTATGGAAACAGAGAAGGCCAAATAGGTATTTAATGCACTTGTGTGTTCCTCTGTTGTTTAACAGTGCAGGTAGATCTGTGTGTAAAAACTGTTGTGTGTGTTTTACTTGTAGTTCCACCGAATTTACGAACTTACGAATCAAGTCACTGTAGAGTAATCTAACAAATTTACGAATCAAGTCACTGTAGAGTAATCATAATCGATACAATCTACCGAATTTAAAGAATTAATCTAACAACATAAGCTAACGAATCTAATGAATCTATCGAGATAAGCTATCGAATCAACCCAATGTAATACGAATTAAACCATTGTAATATGAAAGAAATAAGCCATTGTAAGCTGTTATATGAAGAAGATTGAAATTATTAAAGAAGTTAACTAAAGTATTCGGTGTGCTCTTTAAACCTACTGCATGCATAGAGCGGCATTGGAGGAATTACAGAGTAAAGTCAGTCCAATCAAACAAAGAAACAGCAATTGCATAATTTTTCTAATGCCACAGCGCACTAGGCACCAAAGGGTGCTGCGCCTGCCACAATAACCGCCCCGCACCTGTGTGCAATACATGTGGATGCTGCGTATTTGGGTTAAAACAGGCGGAAGGGAGGCTGTCAAACGGCTCTGAAAGATAATCTAAATGTGGCTTGCTTTTCAGTGGAGTGGCAGTTTAGACGCAAGTCTAAACCTAGTCTAACAGACCCGCTCTTATTATAGCTTGGTCACTGGTTACCTTTGCATTTTGCTGTCAGAAAAGATCATCTCCACCTGCTTACAGATACATGTTACCTGACAGCAATAGGCATTTGTGACTGGTGAAGAACATATTTGTTGCACCGCTATTTTTCTTATTGCACTGGAAAAGATGTGGTGGGTTACATATACATTATGTATACAGGCAAGACTCACCTGTTTCAGTTTTCCACTGGTGAATGTAGGTGACAGCACAGTTCGTATTCGCTTCCATTGGTCATCTGCAGCAATTGATACCGCAGATTTTAAAGGTCCGCTTAGTCCAAAATTCTAAAATGGGTAGAATGTACAGGCGAGAGCTGGGTTAAAAAAGAAATCAGATTCTTCTGAGGATGAAAGAAAAGTAAACTCAGTCTGCCAATTTTCCCATTCAACCTGTGAATCTATACAGGAAATACTCCAACTGTCTTCAACTGGCTGCCAGTTATAGCTAATGCTATCCTTTATTCATTACCAATAATGCATGCCAATTGCAGTTACATTATGGGGATCAGTAGAAAAAGGGAAACACCATGCCTGGATCTGTAGTATTAACTAATCTGAATCAGAGGTAAAGAAGCCAAAAAAAAAAAAGGATAGCTGATTGCAGCTATCTAAAATATATAAAAAAAACAAAATATAGGCCTTTAGAACTATAAACTCCCTTCTTCAGGTATTATGGCAGATATAATGTAAAAATGGCAAAATATACAGATTTTTGCCATTTTCTGCATTTTATCTCTCATAGTGTCCTGACTTGTACTTGTATTTTTTAACACTGTAGTTACCCACTACAAATAATTATTTTGACATTTTCCTTCTCTACCTCAGCATTTCAGAAATGTACATTATTTTTAGAATTTGCCATAAGGCCTCATGCACACAGAGCTTTAAAAATGTCACCAAAGCAGGTGTTCAGGAGAGCAATGGAAGAGCAAAAAAAAAAAGAATGCGCCTATATGCTAGACACATTTAGGTGCATCTAGTGTTTGTGCGATAATGCATGCCAATGGCCACAATAAAATGATTTTACTGGCTAACAGACTGCATTAATGCTCAAATGCTATACTTACCAAAACGCGTGTGCAAGCAACTTTTTCCTGCCAGGAGTTCTGGCATTTAGAGGGGCTAAACATACGCCCTGTGTATATGAGGCCTAACAATGTAATTTAAAAATATTATTAAAGGATTTATAAAATGAATAAAATAGATATGATAATAAGTAAAAGAGACTGACAAAGCTGACACCTTGGCTGAAAGAAAACATTATGGAGAAACACTTAGAAGCCAGTATTATTTTACAAACTGTAGTAAGTGCCATATATAGTACAGCCACTTACCCTTCTGTTGGTGAATATACTGTAACATTCCTTTACAAGAATGGCTTTTATGATTACTGGATCCATAATAGATAGAACTGGCTGTCTACCATCAAAAAACCTGCAGGAAAAAAAACATTTAGATAAAATATTAAGTTGATCTGTGAGCTCATGTCACATGAACTAGAGAAACTGATCCATTCAATACCCAGTGTCACAGGTACTGTAGCCTTAGTCCTATTGTATACAGCAGTGGTCAAATTTAACATTTCCAGAACTGTATAAAAATTATGATATGAATAACTCAAATGTAATGGTTCAGGCAAAAAATAGCAGCCAGGAAGATTCAAACATTTAATTTTCCAAGTGTCACTAAATGGTGAAGATTTAAACCTGAACAGTTGCTGTGATTTGCCTGGAATGGGCATTTCTTAAGACAATTTTTAGTATCAGATCCTGACAGTGTGGAAGCCATTTTGTAGGGTACTACTAATAATGAAAGAGCAGAATGGCAATTATCTTGAACTGCTGATGATATGAAGACATACATGTAATCCACTGGTTTAACTCACAAAATGCAGTACTTAGGTAACTACTACATTTTCAACTCAAGGTAAGTGCAGTGTATGATATAACTGCAGTCTTCTCAAACGGTTTGCCCGAAATCCAGAACTAATTTAGAAAAAATAAATATAGGATAAATGGAAATAGAAACCAAGAAATCATAAAGAACGGTACCACACAATCAGACCAAAGCCTAATCAGGCTCAAATAGTAGCTGAGACACAGCATGGATCTCCGAAAACTGGACCATCGCACTCAGCTTCAGGAGCAGATAACTGAGACACTAAAAGGATCACCGGACAACCGGCCCAACACACGCAGTCTGTGGTAGGTTCAGAAACTCAGTAACCTTTAAGAAAAAAAAATAAATACATACAATGGTTTAGGGGCACATCTGTATACATAAAGTAAGGTGTAACATTGATTGTACAAGACTCAAACCACAATTCATGGTCCTGTAGGTCTTACTGGTAATGCACCAGCAATGCATTTAGCTAGACAACTACTCTGTGACTTTTCAGGACACTATGCACATATTGGGCATTTATTGTCTGTAGGCACCTATATGCTGCCACTGATACTAACTGAGCACCAACACTACCATTCAATATATGACACCGCAGTTAAGCATAGCAAGGCACCGAGGCTGAGGCACACAACATATGTGAAGAACCTGCACAAAATACAAAAACAACAGCAAAGCAATTACAAATGTATAATAATACTCTATCATACTACCCTATCTATACAAAATTATCTCCCAGCTACTGATGATCTAATTAGAAAAAGTATGATTCTCACATTTTTGAATCACCTGAACAATCGGTATGTATTTGAGCTGTGCATTCCACTGACTACTGATCTTTTTACATGATCAACAACATGATGATATGTTGGACACGCTGTACAACAATATTTACAGGTATTAGATCTATTTATCCTTTTGATATGCTTAGGTTTTCACTTAAGGTAACGTCTTCATCTCTTCATTTAACAAAAGGAACAATTTAAAGGAATCTGCACTAACGGCTGTTGTATTCAGACAGCTGCAACAACCACAGCTGTCTGAATACCCTAACAGTGACTGCATCTAATTGGAAGCATTTACTGTTCAGTCAACAGTTTTTCACCCGACTTCTTTAATTTTGAAATTGACTTTTGTTGAACAGGGCCACTTAGTACTTGAGTTTCAACCTTTCAGCAAGAATCAGCAGAAGTTCAAGATGTGTATTGCCAACTTTGTGCACAGGGCTTTCTCACTTGTTGATTACTCCTAAATGAAAATCCTCAGATCTACACTATTGCCAGAAGTATTGGGATGCCTGCCTTTACATGCACATGAACTTTAATGGCATCCCAGTCTTATGCAGGCCATGCATGGGTCAAATTCCGAACAAATTTTCTTTAGAAAATTGGACATTTTGTGCATTTTGTAAACTGATGGTGCCACCATTAATTTTGAAATTCCACCAACCAAGCCTTTAATTTCACCTCGTGTTGCTACAGAAAACAATTTTCTTGGTCAAAAATTCTTTTTTTTCCAGGTCTCAGCTCATGCTCATTTCTTTTTCAGTTACATTTCTTGCACAATTTTCCCATCGTTGATTAGAAATTTGTTCGTTTTTAAAAAATTTCCAACATACCCGATGGCTCAAATTCGATGGCCACTCGAAAATCATCCATTGCGGTAGCCCACTAATGGTGTGAAATTCGAACAAAAATTCTTAGAAAAGATTTTTGATAGAAAATTCTTTCGGAATTCGACCCATGTATTGCCATCTTTAATCCGTAGGGTTCAACATTGAGTTGGCCCACCCTTTGCAGCTATAACAGCTTCAACTCTTCTGGGAAGGCTGTCCACAAGGTTTAAGAGTGTGTCCATGGGAATGTTTGACTATTCTTCCAGAAGTGCATTTGTGAGATTAGGTGATGTTGGATGAGAAGGTCTGGCTTGCAGTCTCCGCTCTAATTCATCCCAAAGGTGTTCTAGAATATTTAGTAGCAAGGGAATTTCACAGATGGACTTATTGCACAGGTGGCAACCTATCACGGTACCACTCTTGAATTCACTGAGGGCAACCCATTCTTTCACAAATGTTTTTAGAAGCAGACTGCATGTGTCACGTACCTGATAGTTTGAATTGATCAGGTCAGTTTCCCTTGTATCTCCAACCCAGGCCCCACTGAAGGTGAAACCGATGGTGCCGAGGGACAGGAGAAACACAAGTGCCTGCGGATACTGATTGCAGAACTTGCGGCTGGAGGTGTAGCCTCGGTCAGGAACAGAGGAGATGTCGGGACAGCCAGCTGAGGTTAAGGAAGCACTCCACTTGAACTGCAAGATCTGGGTATATGGCTTAGCAGAACTTCTGATAAGCGTGAGGCTGGAACATACTGTGACAACCGAAGCTCATAGTCAGGACAAGCACTCGGCAGGACTGTAGAGCCAAACTGGATCCGGATGCGTAGTCAGAATAACAGCCAGGGTCAGTAACAAGCAGGTGATGAGGTACCGGAACATCAGACAGGGACGAGGTCAGGAGGAAGCCAGGATCAGAAACCGATGAGCAGAAGCATAAACAGAATCCAAGAGCAGGTCAATGGCAAGCCGGGTAAGTAACGGATAACAGAGGGGATACAGCAGGACACAGGAAATTAGCTGAAGACCAGTCAACACTGACAGAGTGTAAGAGCCTCCTTTAAATAGTCCATCTTGCGCTAGAAACTGTGGGCACGCTCCCGTGTGCATGCACCGGTGTGCATACATTCTTTTGCGCATGCGTGAGCCTATGCTCATTTTTATTAGCAATGTGCCTGTGCTCATTGCAATGTGCGATGTTGCGCATTTCTATGCTCCAGTCGCCGTACAGGAATTTCCTTACAGCATGCCTAGGTGCTTGATTGTATACACCTGTGGCCATGAAGGTGATTGGAACACTTGAATCCAATGATTTGGAGGGATGTCCCAATACTTTTGGCAATAAAGTGTATGTGCAAAACAGGCTAATTAATCTATTCACCATACAACAGTGAACCATTCTGCAGAGAACATGACCTTCAGCAGACCAACTTCTGGCTACAAGTGGCAAATGTAAAATATTCCTGCAAGATCTCATATTTATCTGATGAGAAAAAAAAATTAATAAAAATATATCTATTTTTAGTTCTCACATGCATATTGAAGTTATGAAAATATATACATTAACACTATATCTGCTATTACCGGTCTTGTAACATAGCATTTTGTGCACAGTTAATTGTATCCCCTGTATCCAGCACACAGAGATTTTTATTTATTGACTTTGAACTTCTTTGTGCAATAACAAACATTGCTAGTGGTCAGAAACACAAATTATTATTCCTGGGAAATCTGCATATTACCTATTCCTCACCCAGTTGGTGTATAAGGTTGGCAAGTCCGTGTAGAATCAGGCGATATACGCTTAACCTGAAAACTACAAAGTGCTTCAAGTCCTCATTCTATTTCAATTCCATCAATGACCACACAATCCCAGATTTCACCTTCCAAAACAATCAACCACACCTTGTATTGTTGTTTTAGGCTGAAACCTAGGCTGAAACCTAGTATTGAAACTAAACCCTTCAAATAATGACCCACACTGATTGAATACTGGAAAATCTCAACATTAAAAAAAAAGAGAATAATAATAATAATAAAAAAAAAATCAGTCTGTACAACCATAAGGCTTCCTGCAGACAAAGAAGACTCCAACACAAACAGCAGGGGATCCACTCACCGATCCCCCGCTGATTGAAGCAGAGCGGGCAGATGACAAATCCATAGCCATTCGGTTTCTGCAGTGTCTGCTCTGCTCTATGGATGGCTGGAAGTAAATGGACTCCACTGTCAGTTTACACCCGACTACCATCCAATCCACCTAAATGAATGAGGACAGATTCCTCTCCATTTCTTTTAGCGGACTGGATCAGACCCGGAGATAGGCGGGTATAAAAACAGACACAAGTCTGTTTACACCCACCTGTCCATAGGGATGAATAGACCATCTGATCAGGTCCGCCTCAAAAACTGACAGGTGAACCTGATCAGACCCACCATGTGTAATGGAGCCTAAATGTATCTCAAACATCTTCATGGCACCAAGTTTGTTTATAATCACGATTATGCATCTCGTAGGGGTCACCCCGGTCACTAAACCCAAATGTTTATTTTAGTCACACTTAGCCAGCTGGATTTGTGGGTGCCTCATAGATGTAAAGTGGTCATCCAATCCATGAGACTGTCATCTAATGTCTATGGACACCTGCAGCCTTCTATTAGACCCAGTAAGCAAATTTAGACCGGGACTCAAAAATGTACATTCTCTGTATTGTGGATGGAAGCAGAGCTCTACTCTTTCAAAGACCAGTGATCAGCGGTTTCTGCAATGTAAGGTATTTGGGTAATACATTAAAGAAAGAACTTACCCCCATATTTTGCCATATTTTTTAAAACATTCCATGTCAAATTCAGCAATACCCTGGAAAAGACAAGTTTACAAAAGTTTACAATTTTACAAATGACAGTTCAAAATATATAGTTTAAAGTAATGCAGTCATAAGTTAGAAAAAGGGTCTCCAAACTTTTCAATCAAAAGGACAGTTTACTGTACATCAGACTTAGGGGGACCGGATTGTGGTTAGTGGAGGTAGAAAATGTCCCGGGACCAGGAACCGTGAGAACAAACATGGCCTTAGGGCTGGTGGTCAATAAAAGGAAGAGTATTGTGGAAGGAAAACTCTCCACTGTGGTTAGTGGAGGTAGAAAATGTCCCGGGACCAGGATCCATGAGAACAAACATGGCCTTAGGTTGGAGGTCAGTAAAAGGAAGAGTATTGTGGAAGGAATAGTAACCCATCGTTGGTATCAGTGGAAGAAATAGTGCACCATTGTTGGTGTCAGCGGGAGGAATAGTGCCTGGTATTCAGAGGAATAGTGCCCAAGGACTGGTTAAAGGCTGGCAAAGGGCCAGATCCGACCCCCAGGCTACAGTTTGGAGAGCTTTTGGCATCATATTCCACTAAGGAAATGCTAAAATTTCCAATGTTATGTACTGTACACAACACAGAGAAATTGGTTTAATTTCTTGAAGTCTTCTACATAGTTTGGTTTAACTACTACTACCGACAGTAGTAGAAGGAATTACGAAGGCTCTATTCACACTTTGCAATTTCGAATCGCGGGGAAAAAAAATCACAGTGATTACGAATCATGTGGCAATTGCAACACAGCGCACGTTTCGGCACCATTATCCTTCACCACACCATTAAAAAATCACCTGAAGCTTGTTGCCCGAAAAAGAGCAGGAGCTTCTTTTCAGGCGACAAACACACATACGCCAGCCCATTCAAGTGAATGGGCTGCCTAATACGACACACCCATTTAAGTGAATGGGCTGCCATATGTGACACACAGAACCGCATGAAAATCCTCACAGTCCAAATCACATAGCAGGAATACGGCCTTAGGGTTCATTTAGACATACGGGTGGTGGTGGTGGTACAATTGCATTTTTACAGCCTCCTAACCTCTCCCTTAAACTGCAAAGGCAGCAGTTGTGGGTGCATGTATGCCACAGTCGGGATGCTTTGACCAGGCATATGGGAAGGCGCAGTAATATGTAGAAGCATAGGGGTACATGTGGATGGGTAAGTGTACTCAGTACATCTTGCTTATTTCCATGGGGGTGCTATCAGTGACCCATAAGTAGGGGTGCTATGTGCTCCTTACTCATTCACATGGGGTGGGTGCACTATTAAGGCTTATAGGTATTGGGGTCATTCACATTGGAGGTGTCAGGGATCGCGTCTCCGTGGTCCACGATCGCGGCTCTGTCCCCCGCGCATGCGCATTGGCGGCAGATCGCGCCGGGACACAGGCACTAGGTCCCGGCGAGCCGCGGCTGACAGGACGCCGCGCATGCGCAGTAGGTGCCGCGGGTGCGCCTCAGGCGTCCAATGACAGCCGGGGGCGCGTCCTAGCCGGCCAATGACAGTGCAGGGCGCACTATTTAAAGATGCCCTGCACTGTCACAGATTGCCGCAAGGTCTTCCTGTGATCCTGAGTTCCTGCACCTGTCTAGTGACCCTGATTGACCCTGACTATGCTGCCTGCCCCTGTGATTGACCCGGATTGCCCTGACTTATTCTGCCTGCTCCTGTGATTGACCCGGATTGTCCTGACTACTCTGCCTGCTCCTGCGTTTGACCCGGATTGCCCTGACCATTCTACGGATTGACAACCCTGCGTGTGACCCGACTACTCTTCGCCTACCGATTCTGTACCCCGCTTACCCTCACGGGCCCACGATCCGTTACTACCCTGCTGGGGCCGCCATCCTCTTCATATCTGGCTCTCCCGGTACCTGTCCCCAAAGGTCTCCTCAGCCACTGGTGGGCCTGCTCGAAGGTCGTGACCTGGCCCGGGACTGTTTCAAGTCCATCCCCACCATCAGGGGCTCTGGTGAAAGCACAGCCCGGGCTTAGACCCCACGCTCTGAGTAGGTCTGTCAGTTGGCAGCCTGAGGCACCACCTGGCGGATCATAACAGGAGGGCAGTATTGTTGTCTCATAAATAGGAGTACTATTTCAGGTGGGGGGGGGGGATATAGTCTGCTTTTTCTTCAGATTGATTAAATATTTTGCCTGGTACAAAAAAATAACAAAATAAAAATGATCACCCATTCATGTAAATAATCACTTGAATGGGGCCACGCTGCAACATTTATGGGGAAGTGATATATTGCTTTATCAACGCCTGTCAAAAGTCTCTGAAAAGCTAAACTGATTTCAGAGGTGTGGTAGTGACAACCACTAGTGTAAACGTAGCCCGAGACTGGTACTGAACTGATTGGACCTTAGCCTTGTTCCCTAAGCACATACCATTCCTATTCATTCAATCTGTTGTTTTCTTGTAACCAGTAAGCCTTATGATATGTAACCTGGAAAACTATTTACTCTGCTATGTTTGATCTCATATATTTTAAGTTAATCATTGCTAATCTCCCTGATTAGTATGTTTGGCTCGTATGTTTCCTGTTCTATTCATAATGTTGTATAATTTATTTTCTCATTTTTCTGAAAGTTTTTATTTATCCAGGTCAGAAAAATCAAGAGCACCAACCTTGATTCCATTCTGGCCAATTGCTTATTGAACCTAACTGCTTATTTCTGGAGAACTGGTGCACACATATTTTAGTTTATTGTTCAAGGAAAGACTTTCTGGCAGGCTGTTTAAAGTTGTGTGCTATAAAATGTATGTTATTAGTGACCAAATGATGCACTCTAAAGCTGGCCACACATTGTACAATATACTTAACCCTTTAACTCCAGCACCTCTCGGCCCTTTAAGGGGTTTCTGATGCCGGAAGATGGGGAGGGGTTTATGATCATGTAACTCACAGGTAGCTATTGGGAGATTTCCATTAGGCACAGTTTTGTTTACATTTTGGTACGCAATCATGTGGTCTCTCGGCATCAAGGTCCACCCGCCAAGAGGCCGCATATTTGCATACTCTCGGCACGAAGAGGTGAAGATTTACCAACTATGATGTTTAAGGGCTGGCCAAAACAATACATTACATTTATATCTGATCAAGAAGATTTCATTCATTTCATAGTGGTTGGTAAATCACTAAGGCAGGCAATAGATGGTTTTTGTTATTTAATTTTTTTTGATCAGCCAGAGAGCTGATCAAACAAAGCTGAATGTATTCCTCCATCCACACATTTGAGGTGAATAGATAAATACTCCCAGCTGTGCCATTGCATTCTGACAGCAGGGACTCCCCAGAATACAGTTATCTGCTGTGCAGTTGCTGATCAAATGAAAATTTTCAAACCTCCAATTTCAACAAAAGTCAATTGCTAGATCAACTTCTGTTGAGCAGCAATGGCCATAGATGGAAGGAAATTCATCTGGTCCCTGCTGAACTGGATGAATTTCAATTTTTCTATGGCCAGCTTTAGACTAAAAAAAATAAACAGATTCCTCCATCTACATTGGACAGTGAAGATGGAGGAATTTGTTAAGGTACTGACAGGGCTCAAATTTCAGGGGATTCGAGCTGCAATCCTTCAAAATTCAAGCCACACATGGCTAGTTTAAAAGAGATTGTATAAATCAACTGGTAATGTGTGTGGCAGGTCTAAAAGAATGTATCATGTTTCCCATTAAAGTATCAATTCCCCTTTCCACAATATAAAAGTATTACTTTGGAACAAAACAAAAAGAGTCAAAATGTTTTATTTACATGTGCACTGCATTCATGTATATTTAAAACTCCTGAATTGCCCCATCCCTGTCTTAATTTCTTTTCGAGAACCCACTAACACTAATTATGAGATTCACACACCTCTCAAATTTAAAACTTAACCACTTCCAGTCCGGACACTTTTACCCCCTTCCTGTCCAGGGCAATTTTCAGCTTTCAGCGCCATCACACTTTGAATGACAATTGCGCGGTCATGCAACACTGTACCCATATGAATTTTTTACCATTTTTTTGAGACAAATTTAAAAAACTTTCTTTTGGTGGTATTTATTCACCGCTGGGATTTTTATTTTTTTTGCTATGTAAATGAAAAAGTCCAAAAATTTTGAAAAAAATAAGTGTTTTTCCTATAAACTTTTGCAAATAAATAATATATCATCATCCTGGCCAAAATGTATTCCGTTATCTTTTTAGTAAAAAAAAAAAAAATAAGCCAAATTAGTTTATAACCAAAAATTATAATTTGTAAACATTTTTTTTTTAATTTTTATGTTATTTATTTATTTAGATTATTATTTTTTTTTTTTTTACATACTGTCACCCTAGCAGTAAAGTGTCACCATGGTTGTTCCATAGGAACTATAAGTGTTGCATATACACTCAATGTCCACCATGGTGACACTGTACTACTTGTTGGGGGTGATGAAGATTTTTTTTTTTTTACACTGATTGCTTTTACACCCATATAGGATGTAAAAGCAATCACTTCTCTTTCTCTCTATCTGCATTCTTGCAGCCATTGAAAACTACTGAGTGAGCTGTGATTGGTCACAGCTTGTCACATGGTAGAAGGCTGTTGTGAATAGCCTTGTACCATGTGACCATTCACAGATTTCACATGTAGTAAGCAATGATGTCACAAGTGAAATCTTGCTTACTACTTTGCATGTGATCACTGATTGGCCAATCAGCGATCACATGATCGGGACCTCGTACAGAGGTCCCGTCCGACGATCGGTGTTTCACTGTGTCCAGAGGACACAGCGGGCACCGGATCGCGGTGCTGCGCGCTCCCAGTGAGCGCGCACAAGCAGGATGCGGGGAGGCAGTTTATAAATGGCCACCTGACCCTGCAGTGCCACCGCTCGCCGTTTATATACAATGGCTGGACGGGAGGTGGTTAAACAATGTAGGGCTACTTTCCCTACTCGTCAAAGTAAATTTTACCGAGCTGTATATATTAATGTTCCAAAAGACAAAACCACTAAAATATATGTAGATAAACCGCTGAAATATACCACAATAAATGTATGCACCGATCGTCAGACAGGATCTCTGTACGAGGTCCCGATGAGTACCTTGATGAGTAGGAAAAAGTAGCCCTGCACTGATTACATTTTATAAATGCATAAATGCAGTACTTTTTTCAGGTACACCACAACACACCGTAGAAACAAGGGAGATTGTGTTGTCTTTACACTAGGGCTGTACTGGGCAAGGCTGTTCTGCTCAGCCCAACAAAAATGGTGTGAACAGGTCCTCAAAAATCTTCAAAGATCTAAAGTTGCATCTCAGTTGGTTTCTAACAGCTCAGTGCTCATGCACAAGTGCATACAGTGTAAATGATGACAGTATTTTGTTCCATAGGAACTATAAGTGTTGCATATACACTCAGTGTCCACTTTATTAGGTACACCTGTTCAATTGCTTGGTAACACAAATTGCTAATCAGCCAATCACATATCAGCAACTCAATGCATTTAGGCAGGTAGACTTGGTGAAAACAACTTGCTGAAGGCAAGCTCTGTGTACACAAAGGAGCATGGGGGAGCTCTTGTACATAATGGGCATGGTTTTGACACAGCTCCAGATCCACATTTGCTCACAATTGATATGATCCAAAATATTTAAACAGTATAAAAAGTGAATAAAGCACCTGGACCGAATGGCATACACCCACGGGTCCTGGAAGAAATTAGCTCTGTCATTTCAAAACCATTGTTTGTAATTTTTAGGGACTCTTTAATGACTGGCATAATACCACTGGATTGGCGTAAGGACAATGTGGTGCCAATATTTAAAAAGGGTCAAAATCTTTACCAAGTAATTATAGAGCTGTGAGTTTAAACTTCTATAGTTGGGAAGATACTGGAGAGTTTAATAAAAGACCACATAGATAAGTTCTGGAAAAAAATATTTTAAGCAACAGACAGCATGGATTCATGAAAGACAGAAGTTGTCAAACAAATCTGATTTCTGTTTATGAGGAGGGTAACCAGCGTACACACAGTGAAGGATGCAGCCTCCATTTTGTTAAGAGTATCCATGTTATTCCCTCATTCTTCCCCCCCCCCCCCCTTAGAGGCACAGTGACATATGGCAGCGTGTGTGTGCGCGCGTGTGTGTGTGTGTTTGTGTGTTAAAAAAAAGTGTCACAGGCCAGAGCCAGCAGGGGGGCTATGAGCTATAGGACCCCCAAGGGAGCTGGGGCCTAGCTGTCCAAAGAACCTGTGCAATTTAACACCTCGTATAAGATAAGGTAAGCTTTCCCAGGAGTTCAAAGAACATTCCAAGGAAACACGACCAGATAACCTTTGTTAAAATCCATTTTTTCCCTATGTCTCATATCTTGGAATATGAGAGACTTACATAAAAACCGGACATATCGTCAGATTGGCCACGAGAAGACGAACATTTTGGTAGGTCACTACTACCTTGTCTCGAATACATAAGAAATCAGAAAAGTAGATCTCGTGAACCAGGCAGTGTATAATTTCATATTTTATATCTAATCAATCCTCAGACATGTCTGCATAATAATCTACCCACGGGTGGAATGTCACTTGTGCAGATGGAAAGTTATGGGCCAAAATATGAGTTATGGGAGATTTTGGCTCTAGTTGAGGAATCTGCCCAGACCTCCACGCCCTACACGGGGTATTGGTCCTTGACTTCAGAGACACCCCCTGCTGGGGAACTACAAAATGGGCTGTCAGGCCTAAGAGCTAAGTTGAAGACGTCTCCCATTTTAACATCAGTACCACCTAGGGAGACCCGTACCTTTCGCTCTGAAACTTGGATCTGCTAACCCAGGACTTTGGCAAGTACCTTAACCCTTTCACCTCTCTCTGATATCTCTTTGCTGTGCTGTTGGTCTCCGTATGTATATATCTCTTAGTTACATCTTTTTCTGTAAATATTTTTATTGCACCCGTTTGACCTTTTAGTAATAAATCTTTCCTTCTGAAAGTGTTGAACTGCGTCTATAGCTCTTTATTGCAATGTACGAATTCCTGCCTCTAAAGAGAACGATACGGTGTTTGTTTAACCCTCTGTATAACCGGCCTGCGGTGACCATGTTATACAGATGATTACTTCAATCATTATAGTGTTATAGCTGATATCGCCGAGTTTCCTCTTTCTCTGTACAAAAAAGGAGGTGGTGGCAGTGTGAAGGGTTAATTGTGTAATTAACCTGACCCAGTAACAAGTGCATTCAGGCTGCCAGTACATCGATTGTGGACCAATTAGCTGGAAAATCGTTGTGCAGGGTGCAGCTGGGTGTGGCATTGTTACGCACATGACAGCGTGGTTTTATTTTTGCAAAAGCGTTTAACACAGTTCCCCACACATGGCTAATGTGTAAGGTAAAGTCTGGGGGCTTGAAAAAAATCTGTATGTAAAACGGATAGAAAACTGGCTAAAAGATCGTGTTCAAAGAGTAGTGGTTAATGATTCATACTCTGAATGGTCTGGGGTCATTAGTGGTGTACCCCAAGGTTCAGTGTTGAGACCCTTACTTTTTAATATATTTATAAACGATATAGGGTCTGGGATTAAAAATCCCATTTCAGTCTTGCAGATGACACCAAGCTGTGCAGTGGAATAATGTCCTTATAGGATGTCGGCAACTTACAAGCCAACCTCAATGCACTGTTTAATTGAGCAACTATGTGGCAAATGAGGTTTAATGTTGATAAATGTAAGGTTATGCACTTGAGGGCCAAGAATATGCATTCATCATACATACTAGGGGGGTACAACTGGGGGAATCAATGGTGGAGAAGGATCTGGGAGTTCTGGTAGATCACAAGCTTAATAATGCAATGCCAAGCTGCGGTTTCTAAAGTGAGCAAAATCCTCTCTTATATCAAAAGAGGTATAGACTCCAGAGAGAGATATTATATTACCCCGGTACAAATCATTAGTAAGACCTCATCTGGAATATGCAGTTCAGTTTTGAGCACCAATTCACAAAAGAACGTTGGGGAACTGGAGAAAGTACAGAGAATGGCAGCCAATCTGATAAGTGGCATGGAGGAGCTCAGCTATGAGGAAAGATTAGAGGAATTGAATTTATTCTCTCTTGAGAAGAGGAGATTAAGGGGGGATATGATCAACATGTATAAATACATCAGTGGTTCATATAGGGAACTCGGTGTAGAGCTTTTCAACCCGAGGTCATCACAGAGGACAATGGGGCACTCTTTACGTCTGGAGGAAAAGAAATTTAATCTCCAAAACACAGAAAGGTTTCTTCACAGTGAGAGCTGTGAAAATGTGGAATAGACTCCCTCATGAGTTCATTCTGGCCAGCTCAGTGGATTGCTTTAAAAGAGGCCTAGATTCTTTCTTGGATACACAGAATATAACTGGTTACTAACAATTATAGGTAAAGTTGATCCAGGGAATATCAGATTGCCTCTCGGGGGATCAGGAAGGATTTTTTTCCCCTGCAGGAGCAAATTGGATCATGCTTTGCTTGGTTTTTTGCCTAGGATTATAACTTTTTTTTTTTTTTTTAAATGGTTGAACTGGATGGATTTTTGTCTTTTTTCAGCCAGACTAACTATGTAACTATGCAAGGTGAAAATGAGCATCAGAATAGGGAAGAAATGGGGTCTAAGTGACTTTGAACATGGCAATGTTGTTGGTGCCAAACAGGCTTGTTTCAAAAACTACTGATCTACTGGGATTTTCACGCACAACCATCTCTAGGGCTTACAGAGAATAGTCCGAAAAAGAGAAAATATCCAGTGACTGGCAGTTGTGTAGATGGAAATGCCTTGGTTAGAGGTGATTTATTCTTCTAAAGCAAATACACTTTTGCACACTGGTATTGACTAGTATTCCATTGTTTCTCTCTCTCACTCAGCTAATGTGACCCCAGTGCTGACAGAGAGGGGCAGGGGAGGGGCAAACAAGGATGTTGTGCTGGTGCCCGATGTCCTTCTCATCAACTGATGACATCATTGTTTGCTATGTCACCGACGGCTAGAAAGTTGTAACGGTGCACAATGAAAACCTGTAGCTTTGTGTAACTAAAAGGCTTGATCCACCTGCTGGCTTGTACACAATTTTTAGACATTTTTCCAAGGCACGGCTGAAGAAAACTGAATGCCCCCCAGGGTGCCTGGGCAGCCTGGCTGAAAAAGGCTGGCTTAAAAAACAATTGTGTTCGATGTGCCCTTGCAGAGACTGGTGTTTTTTCCAGTGCAGAAAAACACCAGTCACCGCATATATCTGAGCGAGACCTTAGATTTTAAAGGTTATAATTCTAAATCTGGTTAATAGCAAACTTTGATATAAACAGATTAAGATTGTGTACTCACATTTTTGTTTTCCAGAAAAGTCCCAATAAAAGGCAGGGGTTTAGGGCCTGGTATTCCATACTTTTTGAAAATTCTATAAGGCCAAATCCCATAGCTGAAAAGAAAAAAAAAACAGCAGATGGCAGATGAGAGTAAACATGAAAAGTCAGGTGTCAAAGGGATAAGAAATAAATGGAAATTTTCCTAAAACAGCAATAAAAAACCGACAGAAGTTCATCTGAAAGTGACACTAAACTATATCCTTATATACGCCCACTACTCAATGGCCCTGTAATCTATCTTTCATGAAATAGTTTTTTTTGCCTCCTTATAACGTTCTCTATGCTGTCAAACCACTCCTCTTCCCTTTCTGTTTGTTTGGAATGAGTACTGCACATATTAATTGTGATCATGTGCATTGCTCTATACACACTACAAATCCCACAGTCCGTAATCCATAGTATCTAGTCCATCTCGGGATAAGCAAGAGAGGGTGGCTACCTTCCTGCAGTGGGAACAAGGAGAATGAACGCAGCCACCCTCTAACATAAAGCTGGCTCACAGCAGCAAGACATTTGGAGGGGGGTGAGAGCAATAGATGGTACTTTTTGAGTTAAGAATATATACTTGATGCGGCCAGAAGAAGCGTTCCTATGTGTTGGTTATCCGCTATACCGCCCTCGATGTCCACTTTGTTTAAAATTATTGCTGATGTACGACAGATGGAATACCTGACTGCTATACATTCCGGCTCGACAGCTGTGTTCGAGGCAGTGTGGCACCCGTGGGATTATTTTTCCCCATCCCACCTTTCTCCGACTGTGCTGTTCTGAGAGCCTCCCCACTGTAGCTATGTGACGTTATTATGTTTATAACCATGCAGATTTTACCATCGATGTGCTCCTTTTTATTTTGTTCTCTTTCAACGTGTTCTTTTTATATGTATATATGTGAAAATCAATAAAAATTATTAATACAAAAGAATATATACTTGAATAGAATTTTATTTTTTTTAAACCAGAGATTAGAGTCACTTTAACCCTTCCCTGCTCCATCCAAAATTACAACCAAAGTTTTGGCTGAGGTTGGGTTTTAAATATTATAAATAACTAGGCCAGCCCTCAAAATTTCCACTCACTTGCTCACATTGGACAAATGGAAAGAACATAGGGATAAGCAGCGCCGGCACTAGGGGTAGCTGAGAGGTGTGGCAGTGGGGGAAGTTACAAGCACCGATCTTCCTGTATGGCTTTCAATTAAGCAGCTGAAAGCACTGGGAGGTAGAGGCTGCACCAATCATTCTGTTTCTTTCCAGGCCCCCTTGTGTGCTCCTCAGTGCTCAGCCCCTCCCCCCCCATCCTCCAAATCAATAAGAGAGGAAAGGAGAGAGGATGGATCTGCTCTGCCTCCCCCTGTGCCCGCCCACATTCCAGTCAATGCTGTGCAACTTCTCAGAAGAGGATGTGTGGGTGGGAAATTGTATACAGATCAGCTCTGTGATGCTTCTGACTGAGCTTGTGAGCCGGGAACCATCCATGTGAGGCCGACCTTCCTTCCTTCCACCCCTCCCTTTCTTCCCTACTCCCTCCCTTTTTTGTCTCCCTTCACTCCTTCCCTCTTTGCCTTCCCTTTTTTCCTCCTTTGCTTCCTTCCCTTTTTTCCTCCCTCCCTTCTATCCCTATGTCCTTCCTTCCCTGTCCTTCCTTTCCTTCCTTCCTCCCCCCCCTTTCCCTTCACTCCTTTCCTCCCCTTCTTCCTCCCTCCCTTTTCTTTCCCTTTCCTCCCTTCCTTTATTTTGCATAAAACATTTAACAGTGCCATTTCATTAGATAATTTACAAGGTTGTGTTTAAGGATGGAATTAGGGACGGGGCAGGGTAGGGGTTGGGTGGGGCAACTGGTGGCGAGTAACTCTGTACGTACAATTGCTACAGGGGACAAGGGCTTAAAGCAGAACTTCCCCTTTTAGGTGGAGCTCCACTTTAAGAGTTACTCGCTACATCCCCCGCTCCCCATTAAGGATTGGCACCTTTGGGGCGCGGGGGGAAGCGGGTACCCGAATTTGACAGGTACCCACTACCACTTCTGCTGCGATAGCCTAGGCGATCGGAAGCGGAAGTTGTCCTCTCTCCCTGTAGTCTTCTGGGACATGTGACAGGTTCCAGAAGACTACGGGCCATTCACATAGTGCAGCGCTTCTAGCACATGCACAGTGGGCATGTGGCTGTGAAGCTGCAAACTGTCACAGCCGGATGCCCACACTGAAGATGCCGGTGCCAGGGAGAGAAGACGGCCAGTGAAATCACTGTGGTGAAGACACCGCTGGACCAAGGGACAGGTAAGTGTCTGTATTTTAAAAGTCAGCAGCTACAGTTTTTGTTGCTGCTGACTTTTTTTTTTTCTATTTTTTTTTTATAGGTGGAACTCTGCTTTAAGTCCTGGCTAGTAGCTTAGGACTTGGAATTTTGAGCCCTGGACTAGACCACTTCACTGCTAATTGCAGCACCTTCTGAGGCTTATCAAAAATAAGGTGTTGCTGCAGCCTGAAGTTTTTGCCCGTAGCAGCCAATAAGGATCTAGTTCCTAATTGTCCAGTACAGGTTAAAATATAAACACGAACAGCTGATTGCTGCCATGGGGAGTAACACTAATTTTCATTTGGTCCAGTTTTTACGAATGAGCCTACAGCTAACGTACAATTTCCATTTACAGGCTATCTCCATGCAATATTTTAGCAGGTATTTTCTCAGATTACAGAAAGCAGCATCTCCCGCCCTGTAGTGCTGCCGATTTCCATGTGTTCCCTCTGTACAGACATTACAGGGATCATTAAAGCACCTGCACTGTTTTTAAGGTTGAGGTTTCTCATGTTACAATAACGTGAAGAATAGATTACAGTTTATGGATTGCCTCTCCCTTCCCTGTGTTAATATTGACTCTGTTTCTCCCTGTAATTAAACAATGATTTTGTTGCCATAATAATTTTGTTATATAAGACAATGCTGTCCTTCAATCACATCACCGATACGTCAGTGACAAACTGTATACAGCCTGAATTCCTTTGCAAAAGAAAGACAAGGTCAGGGCAGTAAACCAGGGTTCACTATTGGACGTGAGTGCGTTTGTGACTTTTTGTTTGCTTTTGTGCATTTATTTTAGCGTTTTTCGTCTTGAGTTTAGTTAGATTTGCCAATGGAAATTTATTTACTAGAAAGAGGTGACGGTATCTAGGTGCACATTTTTCGGGGACGCAAATTAAAAGCGGTATTAAACAAAAAAAATGTAATATGTTGCAGTTTAACAATTAGATGTGGCAGCTGCATTAGTTTTCTTTTTTCTCTGTTTTCACATGGTGATCTGGCCATTAACACACCTTCTGTATTAAGAGTGTCCCCACTCTGGATGAAGGAGCACAGGGGGCTCATTTGGACAGCAGCATTGTCAGTCTGGGTGGAGGGGAGTATTGGATGTACTGCCAGATTTAGCTGATACACTAAACAATTTGAAGCCAAAACGCCAGGTAATTCATTATAAACAGTTACAGCAAACATTTTTTTCCCTTTTGGGGATAAAGGTTTTACATAAATAAAAGCTGACATTATAAGCATCGCTCTCGTTGTTAAATGGTTTGTCTCATCCCTGTAACTTGATACATTTGCAAGAGAGCTTGTTCTTTTGAAAAACAGCATACTGACTTTCTGGATCATAAGATGAAAATACAAGAAAGAAGGCCTAAAAATAAAACTAATGCAGCCATCACACCTAAGAATTGTTAAGCTGCAATAAAATAAATGTTTGCTTTTGGGTTTAATACCGCTTTAAAAGTTTATAGAGGCCATAACAGGTGATCATGCTTCAAAAAGTTCCTCTATTTTTTTGAGCATTTAGCGACAGCACATTGCTCAGATGTGAACATGCACAATAGAATAACATAAAATTCTGGTGTCTAGCATTTGCGTTTCAGATTGCTCGATGTGGATAGGGGCTAAATGCTATATAACAATAATCATTGCGCCAATCTCATAAGCAGAGCTGACAGTCCTGTTTTTACTGGGCTGAGGCACTATTGATTTTTTTTTCTTCCTAAAGGACGCTGTTTATTTACAGAAGTATCACTATCACTATAAGCCTCATGTAAAAAGTTTGTTCTAGTAAAAATATTCTCTTTGCCCGTATCAACCAGACAACTTTCAAATTTCATCATAAAGTGAGTGTTTATAAGGCAAGAGGAATATTTTATTTTTACATTTTCAATACGCGGGGTCAATATAATGCTTATGATATGGTACAAAATAGAATCACAAAAAATGCCATTTAAATGTAATCAGTACATTCTGAGATAATGATATACTCACAAAGTGAGAAGTGTCAGCAAAAGGATTAGCAAAATCCATGTTTCCTTGGAGAACTCGGGAAGGAAATACATGTTTTTATCTTCCTTCGTTGTTGGACCTTCCCTTTTATTTACTAGATCTTTCCCTTCTCTTCTGCACTTCTGACTGTCCGTACTATGGCAGTTGTTGATATACTGTTTCCTGTACAGTGGTGACATCATACCGTAGGTGGAGATCAGTGACAGAGGCTGGAGGCCCAGTGTATGGGTGTGTGCAAAAAACAACAGATTCATGTTTTACTGTGAGCACTAAGCTTGGAGCAGGGGGGGGGGGGGGAGGGGGTAGAGATAAGGTGGAAGGAATATTGCAGTGTATCAAATATTCAGTTTAGTGAAGGGGTAGGCAACCTTTTGAGCACAGTGTGCCAAAAAATGTTTTCAAAGAAATGGAGAGTGACGGTTTTATTTTTAAATAAAATGTCAACTTCATACTCTCAGTCACAAAAAAGGAATTTTTATAAAGTAAATGCTGTACACTACTTGAGTAAAAGTGAGAAATGAACACCCTGTACTTTCACACCTCAGACCAGCCCCAATTCCTGCAACTTCATGCTTCAGATCACCCCAATTGCTGCACCTCCAGTCCTTGATCAGCCCAAATTCATGCACCTTCACACCTCAGATTACTGTACCCCCCTGCACATCTGTCCCACCACTGTACCCCCCCCTGCACATCTGTCCCACCACTGTGCCACCCCTGCACATCTATCCCACCACTGTGCTCTCCTGCACCTCTGCCCCACCACTGTGCCACCCCCCTGCACCTCTGCCCCACCACCACTGTAACTAACTGTTCATCTGCCCCACCACTGTTACCCCCTGCTCACCTGCCCCACCAATAGGGATGGGCTGACGGTTCGAAGCGAACATAAGTTAGATTTGGACATTGGCTGTTCGTGTGTTCGCTGAACATTCAGCGGGAAGTTCACCCGCGTGCCCAAACAATGTAAAACACGTTTTGTGATTTGCCAAAGCTTTGCACCTGACCACAGGTTAAGTGCAATGCTTTGGCCAATCAAAGCTGAGTTCTCAGGAAGAGACATGGTTGGCCAAAGTCTTGGTGACTTTGGCTAATCATGGCTAAGGGGGTAAGACCACGCCCCACACTATTTAAGGCTGCTGATACCACTGCCTTGCATAGTGTGTGTTATAGGAGCGGTCTTGTGCACTGTTATAGCAGCAGCCTGGTGCAATGTTATAGCAGCAGCCTCGGTGCAGTGCGATGGCAGCAGCCTCGGTGCAGTGCGATGGCAGCAGCCTCGGTGCAGTGCGATGGCAGTAGCCTCGGTGCAGTGCGATGGCAGCAGCCTCGGTGCAGTGCGATGGCAGCAGCCTCGGTGCAGTGCGATGGCAGCAGCCTGGTGCAGTGTTATAGCAGCAGCCTGGTGCAGTGTTACAGTTTATAGTGCACAAAGCACAAACATATTGCACTTAAGCACCAAAATCCCACCCCATACAGATAAATAAAGTGGAAAAATCCCCATCAAGTCCAAAAGGCCAAGAAGCAGAGTCAGATGCTCACAGGTAGCTACAGTATGAGAGGACAAGCAACCTCTGTGTCCACAGTGAAAAGTGGTGGTCGTTGTATCATCTGCAGACAGGGCATGCTTGTCCTTTTCCCGGTGCTGGCAATAATATTTAGCCACAACATGCAGAAGAGGTTGTGGAGTGAATAACTCAGCCATCCTCATCCTCCATCACCCAGGCTCATACTATTTTGCCTTCCATCGTAGCTGCCAAAGCGGCCTATTCCACAGGCACCTCGTCCACCACAGCTCCATCCATAGCTCCACCATCATGCACGGAAGAGTCACCAGAATTATTTGATCATAGTGTCAGTTATATGCTGCTGGAGGATGCGCAGCAATTTGAATGCTCAAGGAGCTTGGCTTTTTTTCGCAACACCAGTGGCTGCTGATAAAGGATGCATGCAATGTCCTGTCAGTGAGCCGTGATAATGCATGCATCAGTGACACTACACTATCCCTCTAGTCTTTCTGCTGGAGCGCACGCTGTGTGGAATCATGGACAGGGGACTTAAGGTCCATTTCTTTGGCACCTGCATGCTCTCACAGTGCACAGTATCCACCCCACAGACAGAGGGAAGAATACTCTCCCCGAAAAAATAAAAAACAGTTAAATAAAAAGATAATAAATTTAAAGAAATAATATAAGCAAAAAATACATTACAAAAACAAATCTGGTATAGATTGGGGGGGGGGAACCACGCTGTTTTTTTTTTTTAAAAAAAACATGTAATTTAAAAAAAAAAAAGTCAGTCCTGCTGCCAGGTTTTATACGTTGTACAGATGTGCAACTTTGCAGGTAGTTTAGGTATTTAAAGGAATTTAAACATTTTTTTTTTTTTACTTCCAGCAAAGATGACTGCCCCTTTCAAAAATTGTGCTTTTTGAAAATGTTTTTTTTCACTGATTCATGTCCCTCAAGGCAGTACCTGAGTCCCCATACCAGTTTTATGGCAAATACCTTGCATATAAGCCTTCAAAATTGTCACTTTTGAATTTGCAAGTTTAAGTCCCATAGACTTGCATTAGGTTCAGTGTTTGAAACTTTCAAACTTTTGGTCTGTTTGAATGTTCTACCGTAAACCAAACTGAGGGGTGTTCAGCCCATCACTATCAGTTACATGCTGCTGCAGGATGTGCAGCAATTTGAATGCTCCAATATTGGTTCCCAGGATGAGGAAAGGAGTGAAGTGAGCCTAGAGAGAGGGGGTACCAGTGAGGGTAAAGAAATTGGCAGTCATGTTCCCCCAGCTGCAGTGCACTGCCAAGTTGGCTCCAGCGATGAGGATGAAGGGGACAATGAGGTCACTGACTGTACGTGGATGCGTGAGAGAGCAGAGGAGGAAGCACAACCTCAACGAGGCAGGAGCACCACCAACTGTTTGCCCACCAAAAACCCCACAATGCACTGCGATCCCCCAACAAAACAAAAAAATGAAGAATAATAATTTTAAAATAATATAAACAAAAATACATTAAAAAAAACATACCAGGCCCTTTAGGTCTAGTGGGAAAGTTAGAAGGGTCCCCACAGTAAAATTCTTTTTTTGTTTTTTTTTTTAAAAGTGCGTGGAGTTCCCCCTAAAAGCCATACCAGACACTTTAGGCCTGGCAGGCCTAAAAGGGCCTGATATGGCTTTTAGGGGGAACCCCATGCACCTTTTAAACATTTTTTACTGTGGGGTCCCTCCTAACCTTCCTACCAGAGTTAAAGGGCCTGATATGGATTGGGGGGGACCCCACGCTGGTTTTGTTTTTTAAAATGTAATTAAAAAAAAAAAAGTCAGTCCTGTTGCAGCAGGTTCTATACATTGCACAGATGTGCAACTTTTCAGGTAGTTTAAGGGGACCCCCAGGCATGATATTTAAAGGAATTTTTCAATTTTTTTTTTTTTAAATTTAAGCAATGAAAAAGGACTTCCCCTATGTCTCACTGACACTTCCCTGCACTGCATTGCTGATGGGAAGGGAGTCACATGCCAGCAAAAATTTCTTCACGTGCCACTTCTGGCACTCATGCCAGGGGTTGCCTACCCCTGGTTGTGTGTGTCACTTCAGTTTGTGATACACATACAGTTTTACTATTTTTTGTAATGTAATTATAATATTTTTAAACCATGGTGATGTGCAAAAAACTAAACACCTAGAGTAGAGATATACTAAAATTGGAGCGTGGAAAATCTGATGTAGCTCTGCAGAGAAACCAATCAGCTTCCAGGTTTTATTTTCAGAGATGAATTGAACACACTGAAGTTATAAGTTGATTGGCTACCATGCAAAGTTGCACCAAATGTTGAGCACTCCAGTTTTAGTAAATCTGTACAAAAATGTGCATGTGAAAAACACAAACAAAAAAGTGCACTTAAAGTGTTTCTAAAGCCCTAAGGTTTTTCTTACTGCATTTTATGCTTTAAGACAAAAACCTTCTGTGCTGCACAATCCCTCCCAGCCAGGGGCAGACTGACCATTTGGAAACTCGGGCACTGCCCGAGGGCCCGGGGTCAGTAGGGGGCCCCATGAGATGCCCCTGGTACCTTTTTCATAGGCTTTTTTGAGTTTGGGCAAGGACACAGGGACCCCATGATCCCCTATTGCCCGGGGGCCCCATGAGTTGTCAGTCTGCCCCTGCTCCCAGCCCCTCTTATTCTTACCTGAGCCCAATCCGATCCAGCGATGTGCACAAGAGCAGTGGCTCTTGCCACTGTTTCCCTCCTCCCTGGGCCATTTACTCCTGCTGCTGTCAATTAAATTCTGTGCCAAGGGAGTGGGGGGGCAGGGCCAAGCCACCCGCTCTGTGTCAATGGACGCACACAAGGCAGCTTGGGAGCAAGCCTGCATGGATGCCCCCCTAAAAAGCCACCGAAAAGGAGCAGGAGGGAGACCTGAGAAGAGGAGGATCGGGGCTGCTCTGTACAATACCATCAGGTAAGTATACCATGTCTGTTATTTTCATTAAAAAAAAAAAAAAAACATGAAGCTTTAATGTCACTTTGAGGGTGTGCCTCTAATCCACCTTCTGAAGAAGTCAGACTCTACCCTGACCCCCCCCCCCCGGGTGCAAAGCTCCTGACTGGCTAGGTGAACGAAGTTGGGCTTTGCCCCTAAGGCCTGGCAGACCCTTCTTCTCAAGGCCAGCTGAAGCCAGCCCCTGAGTACTAGGTGGGGGGCTCTCCCGAAGAAGAACTCCCCAGTTCTTCGGATGAAGGAATCTGATTGCCACACATCCTCCCCCTAGGCTTCACAGTAGGCCTGAGGACCCACACCCTCCATCTCAGTGAAAGAAACAGACAAAAAAGTTACAAACTCATGAAGAAAAATAAATTAAACAGTGCCAGTGCAGGTACTAAGCCTTGCAGCCTGGTAGCAAACATTGTTTGCAGCGCCAGAGAATGCAGCAAATCAGGCAAAGCATTGCATGTCTTTTCTGCAATAAAAGCATGAATGACGGTTACAGCGCAGTTATCCAGTTCTGCGAGGGCGTCATATGACATCCTCCCAGAACACGCCCTCCCGCGTTACCCTGGGGGCGTGCACCCGGAGATCTCTTACGGACACAGCTGATCACGTGATGTGGTAAATGGCCAATCACAGCGGCCTTTTACCACGTGATCAGCTGTGTCCAATGACACAGCAGATCACTGGTAAACGCAGTTGCCGGTTATCGGCTGCACTTTCCTCACGCTGTCACAGCGTTAGGAAAGTACTGCCGATAACCGGAAATTGTCAGAGGATGGATCGGCACTGGTGATCAGTGCCCAGCATTGCCACCCACCAGTGCCATCCACCAGTGCCTAGCAGTGCCACCCATCAGTTCCCTTCAGTGCCACCCACGCCACCCAGTAGTGCCTAGCAGTGCTGCCAGTCAGTGCCGACCATCATTGTTGCATATCAGTGCCGCCTCATCAACGCACATCAGTGGAGAAAAATTACCTGTTTGCTAAATTTTATAATAGAAACAAAAAAAATCTTTTTTTTTTTTGCGCTATAAACAAAAAAAGATCAAAAGTTTAAAAATAAAACACCCAGCGGCTAGTAAATACCAAACAAAAGAAAGCTCTATTTGTGTGAAAAAAATAATAAAAATGTCATATGGGTACAGTGTTGCATGACCACGCAATTGTCATTCAAAGTGAGACAGTGCTGAAAGCTGAAAATTGGCCTGGGCAGGAAGGGGGTATAAGTGCCCGATAGGCAAGTAAGTAAAGTGGTTTTAAAGACAGAAGGGTTTTTACCTAATGCATTCTGCATGCAGCTCCCTACTGCACAGGTTCGGGACACAGCCTGCCATTTGTCCTTCAGCCCCCTGGGATATGTGAGGTTATCCCAGGAGGCTGCGGCGGGGGGGTGAGGGGAGGGAAGACCAAGATGATGTCCTCCTTGCCTAAATGAAGAACAAGGAAGTGGGAACAGGTATCACCAAGAAAGCTACTCCCCCCCTTCCACCCAGAAAAAATCTACCACTTTTTACAGTTCTGGGTAGAGGAAATGGAAGGGGGTAACTTTAATTCTTGAGTGAAGGCCTACTTTAAGAAGATTAAAAGCAGGAAACTGAAATGTTTTTATGTTGTTATTCTGTTACCCTTTTTAGTTGGGGTTTTATGATCCTCACACAAAAGAATGCTCTAGTACTTCCTGCGTTATGGCTCATTCACACTATGGTCCTTCCTGACAGTATTCAGACACTTGCAATGAAGTTCTGCTCCCCAGAATTATGGATCTTCAAGCTTTTAGTAATCTGAATGGCTCAGTTCACACTTCATAGCTGGGACAGGGAGTTATCTGCAGCATTCAGACCACAGCAGTCTATTTACTTCTATGACTTCCCTTATCAAACTTCTACACTGCAAGAATGGCGTATCCACACATAAAAATACTGCATTAGCTGCTCTTCTAAATTCATTGTAGTGTATATAAGGCCTAATACAGGCCCAGTGAGCTTTACAATGAATTATAAGGATAGAGTGGGGAGAAACAGACCCTCTATCATGTTTTTCTTGCGTTCTCCCTACTCTGCAGATTCACCCCTCTATTTGTACTGGTGACCATTGTCACCAAGAATAAATGTGGGATGGAATACAAAATTTGGAGTTGTTCCCAGAACAAGAACTAAGAAATCTTCCAATGGAGACACAGAGGAGAACTGACTAAGAGGGGATTTCCCTTCACTTTGGTAGATTTCCTCTAACGTCCTGTTGTGTCTCAGGAACAGGAGGTGATGGGAAATTTCCTCAATGGTACATGGACAGCAAATAATCTGGCAGGGGTTTTAACCATTCCCTACTCTATCCAAAACTAAAAAACAGGTATGGCTGTACATACAATTTAAAAATTGCTGCTCTAAAGTGTAAACTACAATGTTTTGGAAGTCTGCTGGGAAAAATAGTTGAGTAAGGCTCCTAGTTCACACTGTTTGAGAGAGCATGAATTAAATACTTTTCTTTAGAGCCTTTCAAACAGTTGTGCGTTTGCCATGCTAGAACACCTTTCCAGTGCAAAAGCGCATTAGAATTATTCTATAAATCCTATGTAACTGTTCACATCAGTGCACTGAGGAAGAGGCCTGCATGCAGAATCTTTGGTGAAATCAAAGGAAACACACCAAAAATACACTCACAGTGGGTTTTTGAATCACATGTCAAGTTGTTAAGGAGCCAACACCCAACAGCATCCTAATGACCAGTGCTTCATCCCTGCTAAAGTACTACACTATAATTCGTGTTTCTTAACCATTTCTCTACCACTGTACACAGTGGAGTGGTGGACATGTATTTCTAGAGTGTGGTGCATCAGAAAACACATATAGGCAGCCAGTGTATGCCCAGGAATGTCTGATCTGAGCCATCATTGAAAGGCTCCGATCAGAGACACAAGGTACAGAGATGGTCGGAGTGGCTCTGTACCTTGGCATCACAAATTTACTAAGACACATCAGTTCCTCAAACTTATTCTATCCAAAACTGAGCTCATAATATTTCCTCCCCCTCAGACCTCTTCCCCTGACTTCTCTGTGGAGACGGATGACACAACTATCAGTCCGTCCCAACATGCTAGTATGTTAGATGTAATTCTGGAATCTCCCTTTTCGACCCCCCATCCAATCACTGTCTCAACCTCTGTAACATCTCCAAAACATGCCCTTTCTTAACCATTTGCCCTCTAGAAGATTCCACCCCCCCCACCCCCTTCCTGACCAGACCATTTTTTGTGATACAGCGCTGTGTTACTTTAACCAAATGCGCGGTCATGCAACGTTGTACATAAATAGAATTTAGGTAATTTGTTCCCACAAATAGAGCTTTCTTTCGGTGGTATTTGATCACCTCTGTGGTTTTTATTTTTTGTGCTATAAACTCCAATATTTTTGACTCTTTTGCTATAAAACATACCCAATAAAAAAAAATTCAATTTTGTCATAAATTTGGGCCAAAATGTATTCTATATATACACGTGGTGCAGCGCTAAACATATATTGCAATACACGGCAAACAGCAAGCCTAAAATCAAAGCGCAGTGTGACAAGGCCTTGATGGTACAGAGCTAAACTGTTATAAAATAATGACATATAATTGCCCACATAATATCAAACATAAAGTGACAAAGTGCACATATAACTCATGATAAAGTGGTCACAGGTGCGTGAAAGTGAAAAAGTCCTTCCATTAAAGAGTAGATATGAGACTCAATCCAGGTGACCAATCAAAATTCTTCTGGTGTGACACAAGTGATAAAAATTACACACTCACCAGATGCGCAATATTATAGCGGATTAAAGAATATATAACTCATGAAGTCAGCTGGATCGTCATGAAAGCGGCAATCTCTGGGTAAGGACCCGCTCCCGGAACATCACTGGCACCTCACACCTCTCATCTGGATGGAATTTTCTGTAGGTGGTGGGGCTCAAATCAAGAGCCCCCACAAAAGGACGCCAGGATAGAGTAGTACTGCTTCAATAATTTATTAGGTTTCCAAAAAAGGGGTGTAACAAAGGGTTAAATTCATTGTCACATGTATGCATTTACTGACAGGTTTACCCTTTCAGATTTGTGGTTGTCGTGCAATAATTAATAAGTAGTAAAATAATAAAATAATTGTACTTAGCTTTGGTTAAAGAAGAATTCTGAGCAAAAATGTTATTTCCCCATGCACTGGGGCTGTGCCCACACTACATGGGTTGAATGCTCATTTTTGTCTAGGGGTTCTGAAAGATATACTTACCTAATCCACTGATCGTCCAAGTGCAGGACCGGTCCCCAACGCTGCTACCCCTCTCACGCTAACACTCTTGTGAACGAGCTGTTCCTGACATCATCACGCCCATAGACCACCTCCCAACATGACGACAGCAGGAACAGTTCATCGCTGGATGTGAGGGAGTGTGGTTTTCCAGAGGATTTTAGGGTGGGGTAAGTATAGCTTTAATCTGAACCCCTGGACAAAAACAAACAGTTAAGTTATGCAATGCAGGCACAGCCCCACTGCATGGGAAAATAAAAAAATTAAGAGTTCTTCTTTAACCACTTCCGCACTGCCCTATAGCAGAAATACTGCTACAGTGCGGCATGGGTGCACAAAATCACATATATACACGTGATTTTGCAGTTCCAGGTAGGGGACGCGTGCGCCCTACCCAAGCCGCCATTCGCGGCCTTGGCTGTCAATCACCGGGTCCTGGCCGGTGATTCCTCGCCGGTACCAGGTGATTGCCGAGTATGTCTGACAGGGGCAGAGACCTGTGTATAAACAATACAGATCTCTCCCCTGTCATCTCCTGCACACTGCTTTGCATGGCTCTGCATAGCAGAGTCATACAATTCAGTGTGTTTACAGTGTAAAGCACTTACATGGCACACAGTGAAACAGCACATAGTAAACCTTTTGATTGCCCCAGATGTTAACCCCTTCCTGCCCAGTGCCATTAGTACAGTGTCAGTGCTTTTTATTAAAAACTTGGTGTAACTGGGGATGTCAGTGACACCAAGTCAGTTCAACCGAGTGTCAGAATTCCCACCGCAGTCCCGCAGTTCCTCTATAAGTCGCTGATTGCCACCATTACTAGTAGAAAAAAATTCCAGTGTGTGTGTGTATATATATACTGTATATATATATATATATATATATATATATATATATATATACACATACACCGCCATTTGTAAATGCTATAACTTTTATGTAAACCAATTAATTTACAATTAATTAATTTAATTTGTATTGGGATTTTTTTTTTTAGCGAAGACATGTCGCAGAATACATTTTGGCCTAAATTTATGACAAAATTCTATTTTTAAATGTTTTTACTGAACACATTTAATAGCAAAAAGTCAAAAAAATTTTCTCCAAGAAAAGGTAAGTTGTAAAGCAAGCCGATGAGCTCCACAGGATGGATCAGATCTGCGGATTGAGCATAATGGATTGGAGTCCGAACCATTATGCTCAATCCACAGATCTGATCCATTCTGCGGGGCTCGTCGGAGGGGGTGTCACCAAGTGTTACCGCACTGGGTGACACCAACCCTAGGGACGCCTCTGCCCTCAACTTCTGCAAGCATCAAAAATTCCTGGAGATGACAATCCTTACAAGTTCTAGGCACATTCACCAGTCTGTCCTAGACAAGGCTCTGAGAGTCTTCTTTGTTCTCTGGTATATACTGTATATGAAAGCAGGGGTGGACTGACAACTCATGGGGCCCCCGGGCAATAGGGGATCATGGGGCCCCTGTGTCCTTGCCCAAACTCAAAAAAGCCTATGAAAAAGGTACCAGGGGCATCTCATGGGGCTCCCTACTGACCCCGGGCCCTCGGGCAGTGCCCGAATTTCCAAATGGTCAGTCCGCCCCTGTATGAAAAATAACAAATGGGGGCTCCAGCTAGTTTTAACCAGTCTGGTCATAACGGTTTTGAGACAATGAATGTGACCATGTGTGGTCAGGTTAGAAAGATTACAACATACAGGAAAGGCGTAGCCACATAAGAAGTAACTAGTATACAGATATATATACTGTACATACACAGAAATTATTACCTATAAACTATCATAGTTAATAACATAACTAATACCAAGTTCTTTGTAAATCAATAATGAATAGAGACTCGTGTCTGGTCTGTTTGAGAAACATGCCCCCTATTCATGTTATCCTTATCAGTTCCTGATTGGGGCGGAGAAGAGTGCCCATTTGACCATCTCCCTATAAATTTAGATCAGCTCATGGGGGGGGGGGAAATCACAGATGGGGTGCTGCTTTTGCGTGAGTGCTGCGTTGATGGAGTGCTAAGACGCAGTTAAACACAGCAGTTTAACTAAAGCAGGATAACTCAAGCAGCAGGAAGATACAACAGCAAGAAACTCTACTGCATGCTGGACAGACTACAAGCAAACACCCTGGGAAACCTCCTACAAGTCTGAGTCCCACTCCTTGTACCTTTTAATATGTCCCCTCTACTCATCCTTTTCATATTACTTTCCTGCGTTCCCAAAATCTCACTTCTTTACCCCTCTGCTCCACCCCAAAACTTGCTCTCATCACCTCCTGCATGTGCACTCGTGTTCATCCCGCTCCCATGTTACTTTCCTCACCCTTCTTCTTCTCCTAACCTCTGGGGATATCTCCCCAAACCCTGGTCCTCCAGTATCTCACCCCCACACCAGGCATCCTCTTTCTTCCGGGAATAGCTGCAATCCCCTCAATTTAATATCAGTCCCCGTGCTCCCAAAAACCACCCTCTCTTTTTCATGTGCGCTCTGAAATGCCTGCTCTGTCTGTAATAAGCTCACCTCTGTTCATGACATTTGTCAGGGATCGTGGCGTCCTGTCGGCCGGCGCATGCGCGCTGGCGACGGCTCACGCTGGGACACAGGCACCAGGTCCCGGCGAGCCGCGGATGACAGGACGCCGCGCATGCGCAGTGGGAGCCGCGGGCGCGCCTCGGGCGGCCAATGACAGCCCGGGGGCGCGTCCTGGGCGGCCAATGACAGTGCAGGGCGCAATATTTAAAGATGCCCTGCACTGTCAGTGATTGCCGCAAGGTCTATCTGAGTTCCTGAGTCCTGTACCTGTGTTTTTGACCCTGATTGACCCTGACTACGCTGCCTACTCCTGTATTTGACCCGGATTGTCCTGACTACTCTGCCTTCTCCTGCGTTTGACCCGGATTGTTCCTGACTACTCTGCCTTCTCCCATCCTGACCCCCGGCTTGTTTGACCTCTCTACGGACTGACTTATCCTGCTGACCCCGCGTGTGACCTGCCGATTCTCCGCCTGCCGATTCTGTACCTCGCCTACCCCACGGGACCACTACTCGTGATCCATCCTGCTAGGTCCTGCCGTCCTCCTCACATCTGGCTCTCCCGGTACCAATACATCCCCGGAGGTTCCCCCTGCCACTGGTGGGCCTGCTCAGAGGTCGTGACCTGGTCCTGGTCTGTTTCAAGTCCATCCCCACCATCAGGGGCCCTGGTGAAAGCACAGACCGGGACTTAGACTCCACGCTTTGGGTAGGTCTGTCAAGTGGGCAGCCAGAGGCACCACCTGGCGGATCATAACAACATTTTTGTCTCCCGCTCCCTTAACCTACTAGCAATTACAGAAACCTGGCTCCAAGCAGCAGATTCTGCTTCTCCCACAGCACTTTCCTATGGAGGCCTCATCTGGACCCACTCACCCAGACCCAGTGGTCGGAAAGGTGGTGGAGTTGGTTTGCTTCTATCCCTACTGAGCACCTTTCAAATCCTCCCCAACCCTCCCTCTCTATCCTCCTCTTCTTTTGAGACTCACTGCATTCGGCTGTTTTCTCTCATTTCTCTGAGGATAGCAGTGATCTATCGGCCTTCTGGACCGGTGTCCCGCTTTCTTGATGATTTCTCCGCTTGGCTACCCTACTTTCTCTCCTCTGAACTACCCACTATCATTCTCGGAGATTTTAACATCTCGATTAATGTCAACAACCCGGCTACATCCCAACTCTTCAACCTAACCTCATCTTTTGCATTAGCACAGTGTATACAGTCCTCCACTCACTCTGATGGGAATACATTAGACCTTGTTTTCTCCCATCTTTGCACTCCCTACAACCTCACAAACACCCCCTGTCCTCTCTCTGATCACAATCTCATCACCTTCACAGTGTCCTCGTCTTCAAACACTTATCCGTCCTAGCAGCAAACAATTACCCGCAGAAACCTTCACAACTTGAACCCTGCTCCTTTCCACTCTGCAACTGACCAACTCTATGACAGAATCTCTCCCCTGTCCTGCCCTGACCTGGCCACTGCTGTCTACAACAGTTCGCTCTCATCCGCATTAGACTCACTTGCTCCTCTAACAACACAAAGCATCAGGCCCCGACCGTTACAACCTTGGCAGACTGACAACACCAGAAATCTTAAACGACATAGTCGTGTGCTGGAGCGATTGTGGCATAAAACCAAATCCCAGCAAGCATTCACCCGATATAAATCTGCTTTCTTCACATACAATTCCTCCCTTCATGCTGCCAAACAAGCCTACTTTGTCACTCTTATTAATACCTTGTCATCCAGTCCTCAACGTCTCTTCTCTACTTTTAACTCTCTACTTTCTCCACCTCCACCCAGTACCTCACTCACTGCTCACGAGATTGCAAATCATTTCAAAAACAAGATTGACGCAATTCGTAGGGGCATCGCCACTGCACAGACATCCATCCCACTTAGCATACCTTATACTAAACCTCCCTCAACACTTTCTTCTTTTGACCTTGCTACTACCGAAGAGGTCACTAAGGTTTTCTCAGAAGCCCGTCTTCCATCCTATGCTCCCTCACATCTTCAATCTTTCCCTCTCTACTGGTGCCTTCCCCTCCCCTCTAAAGCATGCGCACATCACTCCCATACTTAAAAAGCCCTCCCTGGACCCCACCAACCTGAACAACTTAAGACCCATCTCCCTGCTGCCATTTACCTCTAAACTCCTAGAACGCTTAGTCTACAATCGCCTGAGCTCCCACCTCACCGACAACAACCTTCTTGACCCTTTACAGTCTGGCTTTCACTCACTACACTCTACTGAAACTGCCCTACTAAAACTCACTAATGATCTACTAACAGCTAAAACCAATGGCCACTACTCCGTACTCTTACTACTTGACCTCTCTGTGGCTTTTGATACTGTTGACCATCCCCTCCTCCTCAAAAAAACTCCACTCTCTTGGCCTCAGAGACTGTGCTCTCTCCTGGTTCTCCTCCTACCTATCGCAGCGCTCCTTCAGCATTACCTATAACGCTGCCTCCTTCTCTTCACTCCCTCTTTCTGTAGGGGTCCCTCTAGGTTCTGTCCTTCTCTTCTCTTCTCCATCTACACCTCCTCCAAGAGAAGGACCCCTTCTCTTCTCCATCTACACCTCCTCCCTTGGTCACTTGATAAACTCCTATGGCTTTAAGTACCATCTCTATGCTGATGACACACAAATCTATCTTTCTATCCCTCACCTCACCCCTTCAGTCTCCTTTCGCATTACTAACCTACTAAGTGACATATCGGCATGGATGTCACTACACTTCCTCAAACTCAATCTTTCCAAAACTGAGCTCTTAGTATTCCCCCCCAGCCTGTGCCCCCTCCCCTGACTTCTCCATCAAGATCAATAACACAATCATCAGTCCCTCCCCTCATGCCAGGGTGCTAGGTGTAATCCTAGACTCCCATATGTCCTTTCACCCCCAAATCCAATCACTGTCCAAATCTTGTAGACTTCACCTCTGCAACATCTCCAAGATACGCCCGTTCCTAACCTCGGAAACGAATAAGCAACTTCACTGCTTTGTTATATCTCGCCTTGACTATTGTAACTCCCTCCTCATTGGCCTACCTAATCGCAGGCTATCCCCGCTTCAGTTTATCATGAATGCTGCCCCCAGACTTATCCACCTTACTAACCGTTCTGTATCTGCCACCCCTCTCTGCCAATCCCTCCATTGGCTTCCCATTGCCCAATGGATAAAATTCAAAACATTAACAATAGCATATAAAGCCATTTATAACTCTGCCCCAAATTACATCAACGAAGGGGAAGCTTATCCTGCCCTCAGCTAATAATGGAATCTTCTACTCTTCCAACCAGTCCATCCCCCACAGTTACTACCTTTTGTACCACTAGCCCCTTCCTCCTAGATTGTAAGCTCCAAGGAGCAGGGCCCTCGTATCCCTCTTGTATTGAACGGTATTGTTGCTGCAGTCTCCCGTTATATTGTAAAGCACTGAGCAAACTGTTGGCGCTATATAAATCCTGTATAATAATACTACAAGGGGTCAGTTTGGAGGTGTACGTACTGTCCTGGTGTTTTTATTTGACTTGTTTTATTAAAAAAAGTAAGTAAAACAGGTTTTTTTTTCAAAATGTGTTTTTTTTATATAGTACAAAATACAAAAATTATATCAAATTAATTTTTGGTACAGGGTTATGTGACTGAGTAATTGTCAGTCATACTACCACATCACTAAAAAAATGGATTGTTAATGGAGTATTACAGGCAGGTACTGAAGTGGTTAAGCTAGACTGAACTCTAGCAACGTATTTCAACATGCCTCTGCATGTCAGCCCAGTATTTACTGGTTTGCGCAAGACAGATCTATTACTTAATAATATTTTATCATATGTTTTATTTGCTTTACTATGTTATCAACAGTGTAATCAGATTTAGTAATACACTGCTAAACCAGTGTTCTAGAGCAGCGTCTCTCAACTGGGGTGCCTTGAGGTTTCTTCAGGAGTGCCTTGGCAAAATGTCTAAAACTTGTATACAAGCCAGTGAGTGGAACAAGCCTGCCTTTTAGTTACACAAAGCAACTGGTTTTCACTGTGCACCATTACAACCTTCTAGCCATCAGCGTCCTGACAACCAATGACATCAGCAGTTGATAAGGAGCATGTCAGCTTCCTAGTTTGACCCTCCCCCGCCCCTCTTCATCAGTGCTGGGGTCACATTAGCTCAGTGATGGAGAAAAACTGAGGGAGAAGAGAAACACTGGAATACTACTCAGTGCCAGTGTGCAAAAGTGTATTTGTTTTGGAAGAATAAATCACCTCTAATGTTGGGTAGTAATGGGCCGAACACCTCCCAGTTCGATTCGGTAGAACATTCGAACTGACCAAAAGTTCGCCACGAACATCTAACCTAATGCAAGTCTATGGGACTTGAACTTGCAAATTCAAAAGTTCCCATTTTGAAGGCTTATATGCAAGGTATTGGCCATAAAAGGAGTGTGGGGAGCTCGGGTACTGCCCTGAGGGACATGACTCAGTGACAAAATAGTTTTCAAAAAGTACCATTTTTAAAGGGGCAGTCATTTTTCATTGCTTAAAAGTGAAAAAAAAAATAAAAAAATACCTTTAAATATCATGCCTAGGGGGTCCCACAATGTATAGAACCTGCTGCAGCAGGACTGACTTTTTTATTCTTAAAATTACACGTTTATAAGAAAAGCAGTGTGCGGCCCCCTCAATCTATACCAGATTTGTTTTTTTAATATATTTTTTGCTTATATTATTTTTTCATTATTCTTTATTTAATTGTTTTGGGTTTTTTTCAGAGAGAGAATTCTCCCGTCTTATATAGTGTGGGGTGGATACTGTGCACTGTGAGAGCGCAGTGCATTGTGGGGTGTTTGGCAGGTGAACAGTTGGTGGTGGCTACACACCGTAACCCTTCAGAGTTATTCTTGACGAGTGCATGATTGGACCCTGCTCTAAAAATTCTAGCTATGTGCACCTGTCAGGTGCAGAAAAATTGGCCCTTGGGTGTTGGTGGTGCTTGAACACTGTAATTCCTCACAGTTACTATTGCTGGACACAGGAATGGGCCCTGCAGTTAAAAATTGTTAACAATTAGAGAAAAATGGTGAAAAATTTAAATGAAATGCATCTGTCAAACAGGTGCAGAAAAACTGGGCCTCAAGTGCCCTGTCAAGGATTCCACGCAGCGTGTGCTCCAGCAGGAAGACTAGAGGGATAGTGTCACTGATGCATGCATTGTCGCGGCTCACCATCTTTGTGGCCTCCTCAAATGGTGACAGGACATTGCATGCATCCTTTATCAGCAGCCACTGGTGTGGCGAAAAGAATCCAAGCTTCCCTGTGCATCCTCCAGCAGCATATAACTGACACTATGATCAAATAATTCTGGTGACTCTTCCGTGCATGATGGAGGAGCTATGGAAGGAGCTGTGGTGGACGAGGTGCCTGTGGAATAGGCCGCTTTGGCAGCTACGATGGAAGGAAAAATAGTATGAGCCGGGGTGACAGAGGATGAGGATGGCTGAGTTATCCACTCCACAACCTCTTCTGCATGTTGTGGCTCAATAATATGGCCAGCACCGGGGGAAAAAAAAAAAGACAAGCATACCCTGCCTGCAGAGGATACACCATGTCCTCTCATAGCTACCTGTGAGCATCTGACTCTCCTTGGCCTTTCGGACATGATGGGGATTTTTTAGAGGATTTTTCCACTTTATTTTTTTGTGTGGGATGGGATTTTGGTGCTTGGGTGCAATAGGTTTATGCTTGGTGCACTATAAACTGCACCAGGCTACTGCTTTGACACTGCATGAGGTCGCTCCTATGACACTGCACCAGGTACTGCTATGACACTTCATGAGGCTACTGCTATGACACTTCATGAGGCTACTGCTATGACACTTCATGAGGCTACTGCTATGACACTTCATGAGGCTACTGCTATGACACTTCATGAGGCTACTGCTATGACACTTCATGAGGCTACTGCTATGACACTGCATGAGGTCGCACCTCTGACACTGCACCAGGCTACTGCTATGACACTGCACCAGGCTACTGCTATGACACTGCACCAGGCTACTGCTATGACACTGCATGAGGTCGCTCCTATGACACTGCACCAGGCTACTGCTATGACACTTCATGAGGCTACTGCTATGACACTGCATGAGGTTGCTCCTATGACACTGCACTAGGCTACTGCTATGACACTGCACCAGGCTACTGCTATGACACTGCAGGAGACCGCTCCAGTATAACACTGCACCAGGCTACTGCTTTAAACACTGCACCAGGCTACTGCTATGACACTGCACAAGACTGCTCCTATAACACTGCACCAGGCCACTGCTATGATACTGCACCAGGCCACTGCTATGACACTGCACCAGGCCACTGCTATGACACTGCACCAGGCCACTGCTATGACACTGCACCAGGCTACTGCTATGATACTGCACCAGGCTACTGCTATGACACTACACAAGACCACTGCTATGACACTACACAAGACCGCTCCTATAACCCCGCACCAGGCTACTGCTATGACACTGCACCAGGCTACTGCTATGACAATACACAAGACCGCTTCTATAACACTGCACAAGACCACTCTTATAACACTGCACCAGGCCACTGCTTTGACACTACACAAGACCGCTCCTATGACACTGCATCAGGCTACTACTATGACACTGCACCAGGCTACTGCTATGACACTACACAAGACGGCCACTGCTATGACACTGCACCAGGCCACTGCTATGACACTGCACCAGGCCACTGCTATGACACTGCACCAGGCCACTGCACGAGACCGCTCCTATAACACTGCACCATGCTACTGTTTTGACACTGCACCAGGCTACTGCTATGACACTACACAAGACCGCTCCTATAACACTGCACCAGGCCACTGCTATGACACTGCACGAGACCACACCTATAACACTGCACGAGGCTACTGGTATAACGCTTCATGAGGCTACTGCTATAACACTGCACCAGACCACTGCTATGACACTACACCAGACCGCTCCTATGACACTGCGCCAGGCCGCTCCTATGACACTGCGCCAGGCCGCTCCTATGACACACACTCTGCAAGGTAGCGGTATCAGCAGCCTTAAATAGTGTGGGGTGTAATCTTAGCCCCTGAGCCATGATTGGCCAAAGTCACCAAGACTTTAGCCAGAGCAATGCACCTGACCGTCAGCCCATCCTTAATGTTGGGTGTCCTACATGTATGGATGTTGCTGCATTATATGAAACTATTAGAATAGTTTTTAACATTTTAGAATGGAATGCCTCAAGATTGTCCATATTTTAAAGGGTGCCTTAACTGAAAAAAAAAAAAAAGGTTGAGAAACACTGTTCTAAAGCCAGCCTTAACGGTACAAGGGAGTAGAGGATCATTTACACTTGCATGAAAATGTGAAATTTGACACATTTTTGAAATCATTCAGCCTATCAAAGCAGCTGTCACTAAACAAAATAGTAAGCTTACAGTCCCATTTATACATTGCTTTGACTCTGCTCCTCTTCAAAATTCATACCTCATGTTGCTTTCTTCATGCTTCCAAGAGTCTCAAAAGTCTATGACAAAGCTCGTTAACAGCACCTGCAGCATTTGAGGAGCTTTTATTTAGAGCTGGCTTTGCTTTGGTTTGGAAGTATGAGATATCCCATGATGGCACTGGGAAACCAATAAGCAAACCAGAAAGACATCAGCATCAGCCGCTTCCTGTTCATGTGTGTATATTCTGGGAGTGTCCAGTGCAGATGTCACATCAGGTATACAACAAGGAGCAGTAGGGAGGTAAGTGGCTTCTGGAGGTGAGCAACTAGCACATGTGGTACACAATGTGGGTATGGGACCAGAGAGATAGGACTGAGAGCTGGGAGACCTGTATGGGAGAAACTAGAAGCTATCATGTATGGTGAACAGTTTGGGAGCAATGTTCCGGAAGGTGAGCAGGGACTGGAGAGAGAAGGATCAGCAACCCAGAGGACCAGCAAAGCTTAGGGTTACTACTGAGAGGAGTATTAGTAGAGCTGAGGGTTACTACTAAATAGGGAATCAGCAGAACTGGGGGACCAGGGCAGGAGAGGGGGATCAGCAAACCAGAGGATCAGCAGAGCCTAGGGTTACTACTGAGTGGGGTTCAGCAGAGCTGTGGGTTACTACTGAGCGGGGGATCAGCAAAGCTGGAGGTTACTACTGAGCAGGGGATCACCAGAGCAAAGGGTACTACTGAGTGGGGCACCAGAAGAGCTGGGGGTTCTACTGAGCCCCTGTAAAACAAATAGAAAAATCAACACACACAGCACATTTGCCAAACTTATGGAACAATCCGCAATATATAGAACTGGCTCAACTGGAGGATTTTCACGACTGGAGGGCTCATGGCCTGAAATTCATATCTCTGCTTTATTCAGGGGTAATCCTAAAGTCCTTTTCACACCTGCAAATGGAATTTACATTTACACATAAGCATTTTTATTGTTTTCTTCAGCTACGCCGTGCCGTACAGGCTCAGTCTTCGCTCTCTAATCTCACATTGAGAGGCTCAGTTTTTCTTAAGGATGTAACTCAAGCAACCCATAAGAAGGGCATGATTTCTCATGTATACTCCCAGCTGTTGCCCACAGTACAGGATCAGGCTAGTCTCCGGGGTAGGGTGCAGTGGTCCCGGGATGTTGGAGATGTCTGGGATGCTGCCCTGGAATCTGTTGCAGGGATTTCTTTCTCCCTCTCATAAATTCTCAATTATTTATTCTCCATTGAGTGTATAGGACCCCTGTACAACTGTACCAGTGGGGCAGGCGTGATTCACCTGATTGTCTGAGGTGTAGGGTCCAATAGGGCGATTTTCATCCATATGCTCTGGCGCTGCCCCAAGTTACATAGATATTAGAGTAAGGTTCTCCAGTTTTTCTCTAGTATCACAATATACTGTTCTTCAGGATCCCTTGCAATGTTTGCTGGGGGCACTGGACCAAGAACTGCTCCAACCAGGAGTTTATATTATGGTATCTAGACATTTATATCTGGCTAGGAAGTTGATAGTAAGGTACTGGT
The DNA here is from genome assembly GCF_062004578.1 of Staurois parvus. Taxonomy (NCBI): domain Eukaryota; kingdom Metazoa; phylum Chordata; class Amphibia; order Anura; family Ranidae; genus Staurois; species Staurois parvus. The sequence goes on along the minus strand of NW_028317876.1, from coordinate 8,447,570 downwards.
TATCGTTGGTTTTGCCGACTAGTAAGCAATGGATAGATTATGTTAATTCATTACTCCCACAGGAAAAACTCAAGTACCAACATTGCAATGCTTATCGTAAGTTCCAGCAGGTATGGCAGGGTTGGCTGGATACACCTGAGCTCGCCCCTCCTCAACTGATAGTGGACTGACTTTTGCACTGTGACAGTTTATATCAGGTGTGTGGCTCCACTCCTCCCCTTAGGGAGATCATGTGCATCCCCCCCATTTTGTTTTTTGCTGATGAGATGCCTCAGATGAACCAGATGTTGTAGTTATTTTTGTTTGAAGGCATGTTATGGGCTTCCTTCCTTTCCTCCCATTTGGGAATGGAATGAAAGGTAAAAAGGAAAATGTAGGATATTGTCAAGAAGGCTTTGGATCCTTGTGGTCTCTGTTTTTTATTTGATTACTATTTCTGTTATTCTGTCCATTATGGGATCTGCATATCCACATTGTTCTATCTGTGTAATCCTTTTGATGCAGTAATGTCATTGTGGATTCTGTAAGTACTGTTCCATTTTCTTATCTTGACAATAAAAGTTGTGGAGAAGTTTTGAAAGCAGGGATAGGCTATAAAAAAAAATAAAAAACTCACGGAGCACTGTTCAATCCACCATACGAACATAGAAGAAGTATGGCACAACTGCAAGACATGGCTGTCAACCTAAACTGACAGGCCGGGCAAGGAGAGCCTTAATCAGAGAAGCAGCCAAGAGGCTCATGGTAGGCAGCTCTGGAGGAGCTGCAGAGATCCACAGCTCAGGTGGGAGAATCTGTCCACAGGACAACTATTAGTTGTGGACTCCACAAATCTGGCCTTTATGGAAGAGTGGCAAGAAGAGAGCCATTGTTGAAAGAGAGCCATAAGAATTCCTGTTTGCAGTTTGCAAAAAGCCATGTGGGGGACACAACAAACATGTGAAAGAAGGTGCTCTGGCCAGATGAGACCAAAATGTAACTTTTTGGCTTAAAAGCAAAACGCCATGTGTGGTGGAAAACGAACACACCATCCCCATTGTGAAACATGGCGGTGGCAGCATCATGTTGTGGGGATGCTTTTCTTCAGCAGGGACAGGGAAGCTGGCCAGAGTTGATGGGAAGATGGATGGAGCCAAATACAGGGCAATCTTAGAAGAAAACCTGTTAGACTTGAGACTGGGACGGAGGTTCACCTTCCAGCAGGACAACGACCCTAAACATACAGCCAGAGCTACAATGGAATGGTTGTGGCAGGCGCAGCACCCTTTGGTGCCAAGTGCGCTGTGGCATTAGAAAAATTATGCAATTGCTGTTCTTTGTTTGATTAGACTGACTTTACTCTGTAATTCCTCCAATGCCGCTCTATGGATGCAGTAGGTTTAAAGAGCACACCGAATACTTTAGTTAACTTCTTTAATAACTTCAATCTTCTTCATATAACACTGCTTACAATGGCTTATTTCTTTCATATTACAATGGTTTAATTTGTATTACATTGGGTTGATTCAATAGCTTATCTCGATAGATTCGATTGGATTATGATTACTCTACAGTGACTTGATTCGTAAATTTGATAAGTTCGATAAGTTCGTAAATTCGGTGGAACTAAAGTAAACACATACAACATTTTTAGACACAGATCTACCTGCACTGTTAAACAATAGAGGAAAACGCAAGTGCATTAAATACCTATTTGGCCTTCTCTGCTTCCATAAAGCTTTTCTGATTGGAACTGTCTGTTTCCTCCTCTGTCTGGTGAGCATGTGTCTCTAGAAAATCCTAGCAGGGAGTTTTACACAGGCACAAATGTGAAACTGGCTTGGATTGGTTAAGGCTCTGTACAGTGTGAGGCTGTCTGTGATTGGCTCACCTTTAACTAAATCTTAAAGGCATATTTTCCTTTTCTGCTTCTGCTAACACAATGAATATATAAATGTCATATAACAATCAAAGACATAAATTACAGCAATGATTCTGCTTTTGGCTTTAACATATGCACATATACACTGTACTGAGGTTATTGGCAGGTTTGGTATACACATATATGTGAACCATATTAACAACCTAGGACTGGTCTTAGCTGGCCAGCTACAATGGTTTAGATCAAGGGTGGGCAACTGTGGCCCTCCAGCTGTTGTAGAACTAAAAGTCCCATAAGGCATTGCAAACTGACAGTTACAAGCATGACTCCCAAAGGCAGAGGCATGATGGGACTTGTAGTTCACCAACAGCTGGAGGGCCATAGTTGCCCACCCCTGGATTGATCAAAGTTTATTCATGTGTTAGAATGGCCCAGTCAAAGTCCAGACTTAAATCCAATTGAGAATCTGTGGCAAGACTTAACATTGCTGTTCACAGACACTCTCCTTCCAATCTGACAGAGCTTGAGCTATTTTGCAAATAAGAATGGGCACAAATGTACCTCTTTAGATGTGCAAAGCTGGCAGAGACATCCCCAAAAAGACTTGCAGCTGTAATTGCAGCGAAAAGTGGTTCTACAAAGTATTTGACTTGGGGGTGAATACAAATGCACGCCACACTTTTCAGATATTTATTTGTAAAGCAAGTACCTATAAATTGCTGATTTTCTCCCTCAGCAGCTCAGAGTTGAGGCAGATGCATAATGCCTGATGAAGCAGAGTTAGCTGGGCAAGTGATCTACAACTTGATGAAAGCGCCCCCCCTTGTCAGGATAGGCAGCTCTGCCAGGGCCAAATAGCATGCAGACTTTCTGGAAGACCCAGCTACTGTGACGAGCCCCTCCCTGATTGCTACCAGAATGCTGTTCCAGTGGAGTGGACCCCTCGTGTCCTTGGGCCAAAGTTCCCTCCTAGATGTTTACCAGAGCTATCCTGGACTTTACTTTAGGGGATGGTGTTTATCCGGATAATCACAAGAAACTGTGTTCTAAACTGTTTAACCCCTTCATGCCGACAACACAAATATGTGGCCTCCACTTTTCCATGGCTCTTTTCCATGGGGCCGCATATTTGCATACCTGTCTTTGTGCTGGGAGTGGCCGCACAGTGCGTTCCCAGCACAAAGACAGGGGTGTCACTGAGAGCTATGGGTCCCGTTCTAACGATCGGGACTCCCGATTCTAGTCACATGATCGCTGTGATAGCCTCTGATTGGCTATCGCAATCATCAGTCACTGTACAGCCCGCCCCCTTGTGTGTGGTGTTTTTTTGTTTTGTTTTTTTTCTCTCTGAATGGAGGAGAGAATCTGTCTGTCCTCTCTCCCCTTAAAAATAAAGGAAAAATGCCTAGATCAAGATTTGATCTATTTCAGTGCCAGGGCTAGTGTTTGGGTCAAGGTCAAAGGTCAGGATGATTTTTTTTTTTGTCAGTGTGTTTTTAGGTAAAAAAGACAAAATGCGCACTATTGTTCTGGCTTTTACTGTGGGTACATACATCAAATAACATACACATATATGGTATCGCTGTGATCGTCAAGAGCTGAAAATTTATTTTGGGTTGTTCTTCGGTGGTAGGTTATGGTAGTAACAAACACACAGCTAAATAAAAAATAAAAAAAACTAACTTTTTTTGTGGGTTTTTTTTTTTTTTTTGGGCAGTTTTCTTTTGATCATAAAAAAAAACAAAACACAGATATCCATTGCCATTTACCACCAAATGAAAGCCCAATTTGTCCTGAAAAAAACCCAGGTATAATCCACCTGGATGTACAGTTGTGCTGATATATGGTTTTACTAACACATTTCATAGCTGCAAGATTGTGCTTGGGCGTTAGGATTTGTTTTACCCTTAGGCGTGAAAGGGTTAAAGTGATTTTAAACACAGGACCCTGCATTTACTATACCTGGTCTCCCACAGTACACAGAACATGCAAATGCAATTATTTTAGTAAATCTAAACTGCTAAATACTTTTTCTCATAAGCAGTTAGAGCGGTCTAGTGACTTCAGCAGAGCAGTGGTTAAAGCTTGTAGGAGGAGTTTTCTTTCTGCTCTAGGAGGATGTGAAATCCCTGACCTCTGTCTGGACAGTGCTGATTGGCCCTGTGCTGAATCACATGCACCCTCCCAAGAAAAAAAAAAAAACCTCTCTAGCAATACACACCAAACAGAGCATGTGCATGTGACCACAGGTGTATCGGGTGGTCATTTCAACAAGAGGAGGGGCAGAAGAGAGGATCACACAGCTGTTTTACACAATGCAGAGGATTAACCCCTTAGGTTCCACAGTGAGTAGAACAAGCATGGTTTACTGCATATACAAAAACTGTTGTGGGTTTAGTAACACCTTAAGTGAAGTAATGATTCTAAGTGTAGCACCCTCCTAGTTGGCTAGGAGCTAGAATCTAATTGTTAGAGGAGGACTGCAGGAGAATTCTGGTAGAAGACAGTGAGGAAGATGTGAGGCAGGAGACCCAGTGGGATGGGGCCTACCTGCAGGCTTGAAACTGGAAAGGAAGAAAGCTTAGAACATCACTGGCCCCCAGAGCAAGAACAACTTGTACAGCAGGGAAGGACTGGCCCAGCTGAAAGGCCTGGTAGCAGCCATTGACCCATCAGTGGTACAGGAGGGGATCTGAGTGAGTATCCCTGCACCGCCTGGGCAGAAAGAGGAAGGAGCACTCTGGTGGGAAACCAGATTTGCCACCTACCTGGGAATGTCCAGGAACCGAGTCCCCTGTTCAGGGATACCTCCAGACTGCTGGGTGAAGGAAGAGTTCATCTAGGGTCTGGGGTGGTAGATTAGGAGACACTGGCTAGCTCTCCAACAGAGACTGTGTTGCAGTGAAGGCTTGTAAATAGTTTCAGGAAGTTGTCCTCAGTTTATCAGTTCCCTTGGACATTCTGTACACCCCTAACCCTATCCCAATTCAAATTCTCTAACTAAAACAACAAAATCAAAGCTCAAGGACTGATCTGACTCTGGACGCAAGCTTGTGTGAACATGCGTGTTGCCTAGCTGTGCAAGACTATAAGGGGACCAAAAACTTCAGCAACTCCTACAGGAGCAGTGCTACATGAGTAAGGCCCCTTACTTGGGGTCTGATCAGGTCTGCCTGTCAGTTTTTCAGAAGGACCTGATCCGTTCACGCCTAAGGACTGACAGGTGTAAGTAGAATTGTCTAGTTCCCTAAAAAAAAACAAAAATGGAAGATCTATTGTCCTCCATCCAGGTGGATCGGATCAGGGGGCAGCCAGTCCAAAGGACAGAGTGAGCTCTGTCCATGTCTGCTTTGCAAAAACTGAGCAGACATGGACCTGTCATCAGCCTGCTCTGCTCCGATCAATAGGGGATCGGTGGACAGATCCCCTGCTGATCTAAATTGGAGTCTCCCTGTGTGAAAGGGGCCTAGCAGTGAATCTGTGTAACAAACATCAATGAAGTAAATATGTGGGGGTCTTCACGTTTACAAACTTTAACATATTTCAGATGAATAGGAGTAGGCTAGAATTAAAAATAAAATGAGGATATGAATATATTATTTTATATGTAGACCATAGATACACTTTTTGAATATGAAGCTAAAAGGTCTCCACTCCCTGTATATTAATAAGTAGTATAGAAAGAATAAATAATAGAAATGGGAAGAACAGAAAAATAGAAGCATATTTGAAGGGTATATAATTTTAAGACTTGTCTTCCATTCTAACTTACAAGCATAAAGTGGAGCTCCACACAAAAGGGGGGAATTTCCGCTTTTAAAGACTGAATCTCAGTGGGAGCGGGTACCTGTCAATTTCGGGTACCCATCCCCAAAAGTGCCAAGCCTTAATGGGGAGCAGGTGCCTGAAATTGACAAGTACCCACTCCCATTTCCACTGAGATTGCCTAGGGGATTGGAAGCGAAAGTTGACGTCCTACCCTCCCTTCATCCCCCCCCCCCGTAGTCTTTTGGGACACGACAGGTCCCCGAAGACTATGGGACCTCTCATGAAGCGCAGCGATACTTGCACATGCGCAGTGGGCACCTGGCTGTGAAGCCGCAAGCTGTCACACCTGGGTAGCCACACTGAAGATGCCGTCACCTGGAACACCAGATGGCTGGTGAAATGAGCTGCGGGGAGGACATCGTGAATGGCTGGGTTTTTTTTCTTTTGTGTAATAAACCTGTTATATTACAGATATGCAACTTTGCAGGTTTAAAGGGACACCCACCCCCCAGGCATGATATTTAAAGGAATTTTTTCAAATTTTTTTTTTTAACTTTTATAGCAATGAAAAAAATGGGCTGCCCCTTTTTAAAAATTTTGTATTTTTTTGAAAAATGTTTTCAGATTCATATCCCTCAAGGCAGGGAATTTACAAGTATGAGTCAAATAGACTTGCACAGAGTTTGAAGTTCACGGTCGAACATTCATTAGATTCTAATGTTCGACCGCGAACTGAACATGGGGGTGTTTGGCCCATCACTGCTAACTAAGCTATTCCGAAGTCGCCCTGGTCCGGTTCTACACATAGAATGGGGGTGGGAGTAGATTTAAAGCGGTGTGCCAGTCGCACTGTGAAAAAAAAAGTCAGCAGCTACAAAAACTGTAGCTGCTGACTTTAAAAAAAAAAAAAAAAAGTCAGCAGCTACAGTATGTGTATAATATTATTATTATTATTATTTTATTTTTTTATGACATGTTTATAAAAAACAAACAGTGTGGGGGTCCCAATCCATACCAGACCCTTTTAGGTTTGGTAGGAAGGTTAGGATAGGAGGGACCCCACAGTAAAAAAAAAAAAATACAAAAATTGTAAAAACAAAGTGCATGGGGTTCCACCCTAAAAGCCATACAAGACCCTTTAAGCCAGGTAGGACTTTTAAAGGGAACCTTGCCTCCCTTACCAGGCTACATGCCTTCGGGGGGGACAAGGGCCTCATCTGCGGGCAGGGGGGCTCATTAGCATTAGTGTACCCCTTTAAATAAGGGGGCTCCGTGCTGCTGTGTGCCCCCCCGTGAATGAGTAAGGGATACCATTCACTAAAGGGTTAAATTCAGTAAAAATAAGATGCCAGAATTTTGAAAAATTCCTTTAATTCCAACAGTTTTTGGCAAGTCCTTTTTATCTAAAAAAAATAAAAAATAAAAAATGTTTCCATTGTCAATCATGGCATCATGCATTGTCCAACTCCCCAAAATAATAATAATAAAAAAAAAAAGCCAAAACATGTTTCCATCGTCAATCATGGCATGGAGCGTTGTCCGACTCCCCGAAATAAAAATATTAAAAAAAAAAACCCGCTGACCCATCCACTCTCGCTGCAAGCTGACATTTGCCGTTCAGATGTAAACAATTGGACAGAACTAGCAGTGACGTCACCACTAGCTCCGCCCAATTGTTCTGTGATTGGCTAAAGCATTGCCACTAAACTGTGGTCAGGTGCATTGCTTTGGCCAGTCATGGCTCTCCACAATGCACTGTAAAAGTGCAGTGCATTGTTGGGTGCGGTAGGCGAATACCCCACCGAATGCCCTTACCGTTCATGTGTTTGGTGAACACATGAATGGCCGATGTTCCAGTCGAACTTACGTTTTGACTTGAACATTAAGCCCATCCCTACTGGTTAGATTTTAACTTGCCTTCCACTTTAAATATGCAGCTCACTCTAACCAATAGATAATACCCTGAACTTGTTTTATGTGGCATTGCATATCCTAAAAATTTGTTAAAATTCACAAAACCTTTATCCCCCTTCACTGTCTTACTATACACAGGGTGGAGGGTGGGAGCACTTCTGGACAGAAGGGTGGAGTGGCACAGCTTTTCATGTTAACAAGCTGGTGATTGGTGGCTAGGACTGCCCTTCATCCTGCCACCAATCATCTGCTTGTTAGCTGGAAAAGGTATTTTGGGCATCTCCTGCCATTTGTCCAGTGCTGTCTTGCCTCCCATTGTCCGTTTCACTGAGAGGATGACAGTGGTGACAGCCAGGCAGTGTCTCGGTCCAACTGTGGACTGCTTTAAACATCAACAGAAGATTATTCTTGTATAAATCTAGGACTAACAATAAAAAGAATAGTCAGGAAACACATTTTTTTAACCCTGTTTATACAGTGTAATGTAAAGGATAGTTGTGTTCGTAATGTGCATAAAACCTTTAGGGTCAGCTCTTCTAGTCATAGCAATGTGGGGACATTGAAAGATGACGTCTCCTCAGCTACCGGCACTCTACTGCATATTTCAAGGGTTGTAAATGTTCTTTAGCACATGCAGGTTGTATGAATAACCTTTTATTGTTTTCAAGATATGGATGTGAGTTATGGCACATATGTAGAGCAATGCAAACATTAACCTTCTCTGAGTTCTAAGGTTAACATAACCTGAACACATTCTCATATTGCAGTTGTCACTATGACTTGACCATTTTTGAATGGTTTTCAGCAGTTACATTAGATCAGGGATTCTCAACTAGGGTTCGTCCAGAGGTTGCTAGGGGTTCCTTGAGCAATATCTGTCTCTCAGGTTCCCGCTGACACCATTGATATTTTATCTGTAAGGGGGTAATTCTTTTCAATGACCACAAGTGTAAGGAACATTATTCCCACTGACCATCACACGAATGTATCATGAGCTGTAGATACATGAATTTTTAGCAGGGGTTCCCCAAGACCAAAAAGTAATTTCAAGTGTTCCTCTGTGTTGAAAAGTTTGAGACAAGCTGCATTAGATATATAAAGTAATAAATGTGATTATGAAATTTGTGATTATTAACACCTATTAAATTGTGCTGAATGTAATCAATATAATAAAAAAAAATCAACAAATTAAAGAGCTGCCACTTTACATAAACTGTAATAAATGAACACAACACAAAATAGTGTTATAGTGGCGCTAAATTCATAATAATAAAGTGATATAGTGAATACCACAAAATGAATGTGAACAATCAAACAAATTTAGCATCCGTGAATAAATGTGCACACAAAATAATATAGTGATCGAAAGTTCATAAACAATTTATTTTTCTTTAAATTCACCATGTGCTGTTTACTGATTACCATGTGCTTCACAAAATCCCCCACATAGATGTGCACTCATCACAGATAATTGCCTTCCACTCTCATGGTTGGCAAGCAGGCTTCCTGGGATAATCTTCCCAATTATAAACTATGCTTATAAATTGTATAAGTATGAAACTCCACTGCCTCGAGATAAATCATGTAAAACACAAACCCAGAGAAACGCTCCAATGGTATAGTATAAAAGCAAGATCCTTTAATTTATTGAATGGACATTACTCACAAGCAAACGAGTGTAAAAAAGCCCAAAATTTTGACCATGGATAAGCCTGTAGTGCTCTCACCACCCGCATTAGATATATGTTAAGGTAGGTGTCTCTCTCATGACATCATCCTATAATGGCCAGATAGGATAAATCTTTATTTACTATGACTACCACAAGCCAGTCTAGGGTTATGTTTAGCGTTACACAGAAGGAATGTATTTTCTGAGCAGCTATTGCTCTTTTAACCACTTCCCGACCGGCCGTTGCATATAAGCGGCCGGACGGTGGCACTGCAGGGTCGGGTGGCCGTCTATAAACGGCCTCCCCGCACCCTGCTTGTGCGCGCTCCCTGGGAGCGCGCAGCACCGCGATCCGGTGCCCGCTGTGTCCTCCGGACACAGTGAAACACCGATCGTCGGACGGGACCTCTGTACGAGGTCCCGATCATGTGATCACTGATTGGCCAATCAGTGATCACATGCAAAGTAGTAAGCAAGATGTCACTTGTGACATCATTGCTTACTATGTGTGAAATCTGTGAATGATCACAGAGGTCACATGGTACAAGCCTATTCACAACAGGCTTCTACCATGTGACAAGCTGTGACCAATCACAGCTCAGTCAGTACTTCTCAATGAGTGCATGAATGCACACAGAGAGAAAGAGAAATGATTGCTTTTACATCCTATATGGTTGTAAAAGCAATGTGTAAAAAAAAAAAAAAAAAAAAAATCTTCATCACCCCCCACAAGTAGTACAGTGTCACCATGGTGACACTGTACTGCTAGGGTGACAGTATGTAAAAAAAAAATAAAAAAAATAAAAAATAATAATATAAAAAAATAAAATAAAAATGTAAAAAAAAAATGTTTAAAAATTATAATTTTTGTTAAACTAATTTGGATTTTTTTTTTACTAAAAAGATAACGGAATAAATTTTGGCAAAGATTTATGATGAAATATTATTTATTTGCAAAATTTTATAAAAAAAACACTTTTTATCAAAATTTTTGGACTTTTTCATTTACATAGCAAAAAAAATAAAAATCCCAGCGGTGAATAAATACCACCAAAATAAAGCCTTATCTGTTTAAAAAAAATGGTAAAAAATTCATTTGGGTACAGCGTTGCATGACCGCGTAATTGTCATTCAAAGCGTGATAGCGCTGAAAGCTGAAAATTGCCCTGGAAGGGGGTAAAAGTGTCCGGTCTTGAAGTGGTTAAAAAAAAAAAAATATGAAATATATTTACTGGAGGCAATGCTGGTGGACACACAGTGCAGAAGGTCAGCAACACTGAAAAAAAAGGTTTGTTTTTTATTTTAATTAACAATTTGCACGCCTGAGGATTTACCCCCCCTTAATGACCAGGCCCTAATTCAACTGATCGTTGTGTGGTAATGCATTGCTGTGCCCAAACCAAATTTACGTCCTTTCTTTCACACAAATAGAGCTCTCTTTCTGTGGTATTTGATCACCTGTGACTTTTTATTTTTCATGCTATAAACAAAAAAAGGCCAAAAATTTTGAAGAAAAAGGTAATTTTTTACTTTCAGCTAAAAAATATATAGTAAACTCAAAGTTAGTTATAAATTTAGGCCAAAATGTATTCTACTACATGTGTTTGGTAAAAAAAATCCCAATAAGTGTATATTGATCTTTGGGTGAAAGTTAGAGCGTCTACAAACTATGGTATAGATACTGCAATTTACTCCATTTTTTTGCTATACAGCGCTACTCTAGTTTAACGGACAATTACGCGGTCATGCAATACGGTACATAAATGAAATTTATGTACTTTTTTCACACAAATATAGCTTTCTTTTAGTGGTATTTGATCACCTGTTCACTTTATTTTTGGCGCTATAAACAAAAACATTTTTGAAGAAAATTTTTTTGAAGACCAATATTTTCTCATTTTGGTCATAAAAAATATCCAAAAAAAACGAACATTTCGTCATAAATTTAGGCCAAAGTGTATTCTGCTGCTACATTTTTTTGGTTAAAAAAAATCCCAGTAAGTGTATATTTATTGCTTTGTGTGAAAGTTATAGCGTCTACAGACTATGGTATAGATAATGGAATTTACACAGCTTATACTTTCTGACTGCTCATCACATTTCTTGAGGTGCTAAAATACCAGGATAGTACAAACACCCTCAAATTACCCCTTTTTGGAAAGTAGATACCCTACGCTATCTGCTGAGAGGCATATAGAGTCCATGAAAGATTTATTTTTTTTCCACAAGTTTCTGGAAAATGACAAAAACATTCTTTTTACACAAAGTTGTCATTTAAATGATTTATTTCTCTCACAAGCTATGGGTATATGTGGAATTACACCCCTAAATACATTCTGCTACTTCTACTGAGTATGGGGATACCACATGTGAGACTTTTTGGGAGCCTAGCTACATACAGGAGCCTGAAATCCAATGACCCCTTTGAAAGCCTGAAGGTGCGTAACTTCCTCAATACCTCACAGTTTTGGAGGCCCAGACATGCCAGGATAGCACCAAACCCCCCCAAATGACCCCTTTCCGGAAAGTAGACACCCCAAGGAATTTAAAAAGAGGCATGATAAGTATTTTGCAGATCTCCTTTTTTCTCACAAGGTTTTGAAATATAAAATAAATAGAACAAATATGTTTTTGTTTTTTTTCCTAATTTTCCAAAAACTTGTGGCAACAAATGAGATCTGCAAAATACTTACCATGCTTCTTATCAAATTCCTTGGGGTGTCTACTTTCCAAAAAGGGGTCATGGGGGGGTAGTTGCTATCCTGGCATTTCAGGGCCTCTAAACCTGTGATAGGTAGTCAGGAAGTTTAATGAGGAAATAAAGCCCTTTAAAAGCCTGAAGGTGCTTATTTGAGTTTGGGGTCCTGTACTTGGCTAGACTGCCAAAATGTCTCTCTCATGTGGTACCCCCATACTTGGGAGAAGTAGCAGAATTTATTTTGGGGTGTAATTCCACATATACCCATGGCATGTGTGAGCAGTAAATCATTTAAGTGACAATTTTGTGTAACAAAGAAAAAAAAAAAAAAAAGTTCATTTTCCAAAAACTTGTGGTAAAATAATAAATTCTTCTATTGATTCAACATGCCTCTCAGCAAATAGCTTGGGGTGTCTACTTTCCAAAAAGGGGTCATTTTGGGGGGTGGGGGCGTTTCATGCCCAGCATTAGAAGTTTATGCCACACATCACTCACTCTTCTAACCACCTGAAGATCAAGCCTGTTCTGACACTTTTTGTTCACATGAAAAAAATCTGTATTTTTTGCTAGGAAATTTTAAACCCCCAAACATTATACCATATTTGCCGGCGTATAAGACGACTGGGCATATAAGACGACCCCCTACTTTTCCTGTTAAAATATAGGGTTTGAGCTATACTCTCCGTATAAGACTACCCCTCTTCCAACGCGCCCCATCATTGGTGTCAGTGGGGAGGAGGAATAGTGCCCCATCATTGGTGTCAGTGAGGAGGAGGAATAGTGCCCCATCATTGGTATCAGTGGGGAGAAAAGTGCCCCATCATTGGTGTCAGTGAGGGAGGAATAGTGCCCCATCGTTGGTGTCAGTGGGGGAGGAATAGTGCCCCATCATTGGTGTCAGTGGGGGAGGAATAGTGCCCCATCATTGGTATCAGTGGGGAGAAAAGTGCACCATCATTGGTGTCAGTGGGGGAGGAATAGTGCCCCATCGTTGGTGTCAGTGGGGAGGAGGAATAGTGCCCCATCGTTGGTGTCAGTGGGGGAGGAACAGTACCTCATCGTTGGTGTCAGTGTGGAGGAGGAATAGTGCCCCATCATTAGTGTCAGTGGGGGAGAGGAGCGGCTGCTCCTTCTTTCAGTTCGGCCGCTTGATTTTCACGGGGCCTACTCGCCGGTGATTGGTCGCCTGTGTGCCTTTCCAGTGCTGGCGCCCAATCGCCGGTGAGGAGGCGGAGCCGAGCGGGCGGCGGGACCATCGAGCGGCTGAACTGAAAGAAGGAGCAGCCACGCTTCCTGGACCGGATCGTCGCGGGACCGGGACCGGAGCCAGGTAAGGTACAGCAGCCCCTCTGCCCACCCCTGTACTTGGTGTGCGTTGGAGGAGGAGGGGGGGTGGCGCCGCCCCTCAAAAAAGTGCCGCCCTGACACCGGTTCGCCGTATACCGGCGTATAAGACGACCCCCGACTTTTCAAAAGATTTTCACGGGTTGAAAAGTCGTCTTATACGCCGGCAAATACGGTATATTTTTTTTAAAGCAGACACCCTAGTGAATAAAATGGTGGCTACTACAATTTTTTTATGGCACATAGTACTCGCACAGCGATTTTTCAAAAGCAAATTTTTTTTTTAAATATTTTTTGTTTTTACTTTTAATGCACAAAAACACAATATATTGGCCAATTATTTGGTAAAATATAAAAGATGATGGTATGCCGAGTAAATAGATACCAAACATGACATGCTTTAAAACTGTGCATGCCCCGTGCAATGGCAACAAACTGCATACATTTTTAATATCCATAGGCAACACTTTAAAAGCCTTTAAAAGCTACCATTTTAGATTTACAGAGGAGGTCTAGTGTTAGAATTACTGCCCTTGATGTTGATCACGGTGATACCTCACATGTATGGTGCAACCACTGTTTACATACCGTCACAGGGTCAATGCTCCTCATTGTATTTGATGTGCATGATTTCTAGCCAACTCTTAATTTGAATGATCTTGAAGTTTCTAAACATACTTTGTGAAGATTCCCACGCATTTACATCCTTGAATTCTGTGACACCTATTCACTATGCCCTATGTGAGTAGGCACTGCTGTGTCACGCATTTCACAGAGCTTGCCTTCTCAATGGTGCTACAAGGAGGAGTTTCAGGAGGTGGAGCCAATACAGGAATGGCTGCTTTCAGGCAGCAAGGTACCATGGGATACTTTAGACATTGAAAGCAGACAGCAGAGGAGAAGCTGAAAAGCATGCATATATTGGCTTGTCAAAATAGCTACTGTTTGTATTGTTATTACAATGCTGGTGTTATAACCACTAGGGGACTGCTCGCAGTACATATACTGCTACAAGGCAGCCCCTGTGCGCAGGATCATGTATATAAATGTGATCCTGCATTCCAGGGTAGGGGGTGCGCGCAACCTCCCTAACCGCGGTGCCAATCGCGGCCGCGTGTGTCCATCACCGGGTCCTGGCCGGTGATTACCCACCGGAGCCCGGCGATTGCCGGCAATCACTGACAGAGAGGAAGGCTGCATTGTTTTCAATGGAGCTTTCCTCCCTGTCAGCTTTCAGCACACTGTTCCGGGATCGCTGAGCTCAGCCTTCCGGAACAGTGTGTAACAGAGTGGTACACACCCCCGCTCCCTAGTAAAACACTCCCCTCACACAGTTAACCCTTTGTCTCCAAAAGTTAACCCCTTCCTCCCCAGTGCCATTAGTACAGTGTCATTGTTTTTTGTTTTTTTTTTGCACTGATCACTGTATTAGTGTCACTGGGGATGTCAGTGACCCCAAGTCAGTTCCCCCCCCCCAGTGTCAGAATGTCAGCAGCAGTCCCGCCATAAATCGCTGATGACTGCCATATGTCGCTGATTGCACTATTATTAGTATATATTAAAAAAAAAAGTATAACGCCATTTGTAAACGCTATAACTTTCACGTAAACCAATTAATTTACACGTATTGGGATTTTTTATTTTTCAAAGACATGTCGCAGAATACATTTTGGCCTAAATTTATGACGAAATTTGATTTTTAAATTTTTTTTATACTGGACATGTTTTATAGCAAAAAGTCCAAAATGTTGTTGTTTTTTTTTTCTCAAAATTGTTGGTATTTTTTATATAGCGCAAAAAAATAAAGCACAGGCGATCAAATAACACAGAACAAAAGCTCAAATCGTGGTGAACACAGGATGTAAATTTCATTTTGGTGCAGTGTTGCATGACAGCGCAATTGTCAGTTAAAATAATGCAGCGCCATAACACAAACCGCTTATGTGACCGCTTCCTGACCGCCCTATAGCAGAAATACTGCTACAGGGTGTCACAGGTGCGCAAAATCACATATATATATATATGATTCGCGCTTCCGTGGTTTCCACGCCCCTCCCAGATGACCTGAGATTGCCCATCAGTACACCAGTCATCACATTTAACCCCTTGATTGCCAGGAAGACGCTCATACACAATAAACCTCCATTGCTAGTATAGTGTCTGGACGGATCAATATCTTTGATCAGATCAGCACTATACTAGCGTTCACATTAGCATAGCATCCCCAAAAATGCAGCGTTAGCAGGATGAGCCACGGCACCTGCGTTTAGCCCCCAAGCTTACCCCCCCTTCTCCCCCAGCAAGTGCAGTGTCAGTAGGTCACTGTCACTTGATACACTGCACACAAAACCGCAGTGTTGGCAGAATCAGGCCTGATCTCTGTTAGCACTTGCCAGTAAATTTTGATGACTCTCATATGCAGCAGAGTGCCAGTACTAGTGCCCCGCTATCTTTTTGTGAACTGGTGAGCACCAGCGGTCTAGTACATCCTGGTCTTTCACATATCTCTTAGATTGTAAGCTCCCAGGATCAGGCCCTCCTAATCCTCTTGTATTGAACTGTATTGTTGCTGTATTGTCTCCCGTTATATTGTAAAGCACTGAGCAAACTGTTGGCACTATATAAATCCTGTATAATAATAATACCAGCACTGCAGTATGACTTGGCGATGTGGCGAGTCCCATAAGTGCAGTACAAGCTGGTGCACACAGAATTTGCACACAGTCCCATAGAGCCCCTAGTATCCTTCCAGATGTGCTTGTAAATCCCGATTGTCAGCCCACAAATTCTACAGCGCTTGTACTTCCCCTATTCACTACCCAACCCGGAATTCAGGTGGAAACAGCAAATTTAACTACTCCCCTTGATTTTTTTTTGGAGCTGTTTTTCACGCATTGATTGTGGATCAAAACAATTTATATACACAACAATTTATCGCTGCCAACCCAAATTCAAACCTTGTCAGACCTCTTGCATGGAAACTCATTACGGTTTCCGAATTTATATTTCTTTTGGGCCTAACCCTCAACATTGGCATTACTAAAAAAAAATGAATTGCGGTTTTATTGGTCCACAGACCCGATTCATCATATGCCCCAGGCATAGATATGAGAGTATAATGTGTTTTATGCATTTCAACGACAATACACTCTGTCGTCCTCGGGGTGACCCTGAATTTAACCGGCTCCACAAAATTCAGCCCCTCGTAAATCACCTTAACCAAAAATTAGCAGATGTCTATAATCCCTAGCAAAACATCTGCGTTGATGAGGCCCTCATTAATTTTTCTGACCACCTTGCATTCATACAATTTCTCCCCAGCAAGTGTGCCAGATATGGGGTCAAGATGTACAGTTGTGTTCAAAATAATAGCAGTCAGACATCACTTACCTGATCAATCACTGTTTTTGGTAGAAATGATATTTCTACATGGCAAATAATTTACTAGCAGGTGTAGTAGAGTAATAGAAATCCAACAGACCCAACAGTCATGACATGCATGCTGCTGATTCTGTGTAATTGAATCACTAATTAAAAGGGGCATGTTCAAAATAATAGCAGTGTGGAGTTCTATTAGTGAGGTCATTCATTCTTTGAAAAACAGGTGGCAATTATTGCCCTTATTTAAGGAAGGAAGGCAGAAAATGTTGTACATGCTGGTTACAGTGCATTTCTCTCTGAAATTCTGAGGAAAATGGGTCGTTCCAGACATTGTTCAGAAGAACAGCGTACCTTGATTAAAAAGTTGATTGGAGAGGGGAAAACATATAAAGAAGTGCAGAAAATGATAGGCTGCTCAGCTAAAATGATCGCAAATGCTTTAAAATGGCAACCAAAACCTGAAAGACGTGGAAGAAAGCAAAAAACTACCATTCAAATGGATAGAAGAATAGCCAAAATGGCAAGGACTCAGCCAACAATCGGCTCCAGAAAGATGAAAGAAGTTCTAAAGTTACCTGTGAGTACTGTTACAATTAGAAGACGCCTATGTGAAGCCAAGCTATCTGCAAGAAGCCCCCGCAAAGTCCCACTGTTGAAAAAAAGACATGTGCTGAAGAGGTTACAATTTGCCAAAGAGCACATTGACTGGCCTAAAGAGAAATGGCGCAACATTTTGTGGACTGATGAAAGTAAGATTGTTCTTTTTGGGTCTAGTGGCCGGAGACAGTTTGTCAGACGACCCCCAAACACTGAATTCAAGCCAAAGTACACTGTGAAGACAGTGAAGCATGGTTGCGCAAGCATCATGATATGGGGATGTTTCTCATACTACGGTGTTGGACTTATTTATCGCATACCAGGGATCATGGATCAGTTTGAATACATTAGAATACTTGAAGAGGTCATGCTGCCTTATGCTGAAGAGGAAATGCCCTAGAAATGGTTGTTCCAACAAGACAACGACCCCAAACACACCAGTAAACGTGCAACATCTTGGTTCCAGACTAACAAGATTGACGTTATGGAGTAGCCAGCCCAATCCCCGGATCTTAATCCAATAGAAAACTTGTGGGGTGACATCTAAAATGCAGTTTCTGAGGCAAAACCAAGAAATAGAGAAGAACTGTGGAATGTAGTCCAATCATCCTGGGCTGGAATACCTGTTCACAGGTGCCAGAAGTTGGTTGACTCCATGCAACACAGATGTACAGCAGTTCTCAGAAACAGTGCTTATACAACTAAATATTAATTAAGTGATTCAAAGGAAAGCAAAATCTTCAAACATTTTTTAGTTTATATAGTGAATGTTTGAGTTTGTAAAGAAGAATACAAACACTGCTATTTTTTTGAACAGCCTAATATTCACTTTTCTTCAATTTGTTTAGAGGAACAACACAAATTTGATATATTTTTCTTCATGTTTTGATTTGGGATAGAATGTTTAGTGTTCCCAATGCATTTGTGTGTATGGAAATAAAAGCTATTAGAAGGATTTTGAGCTTTATTCACTTTTTTCAACACACTGCTATTATTTTGAACACAACTGTATATATCACAATATACTGTATATACCATATAGCATCAATTTAGCACAATCACATTTAAAGTGATACTAAAGGCTTAATTATAAAAAAAAAAAAAATGTTAGACCTTTGTGCTCTGTGCAAGGGTTTTGCACAGGGCAGCCCTGATCCTCCTGTTCAGGTCCCCCGCCAGTGCTCTGGTCTCCTCCCCACCTCTGAGTGCCCCCATACAAAGCTGTTTGCTCTGAGGGTACTCATGCGTGCTTGCTCTCAAGCCCTGCTCTGTGTGGCCATAAGACACACAGAACCGGGCTTGACCCCGCTCCCACTTCCTCATTACTGGCTGTGATTGGCTCTGAGCCAATGAGGCAGAGAACGGAGACAGCAGCTGCTCTCGTCCACAGCTCTGGATTGCACTTAGGCTCAGGTAAGTATTAGGGGGGCTGCAGGGGTGAGGGCTGCATACTGAAAGTTTTTTTTACCTTCATGCATAGAATGCATGAAGGAAAAAAAACTTCAGGATTTACAACTACCTTAATGAACTGTAAGTACTTTATCATAACACCCAATTGTCTTTCATTTGGAGGAACTGTACCTTTTTTGAGACTGAATCCCTCTGTCCCATGAGCAGCCTCAGTTGTCTCTCTTTGTGGTCTGATGTGTACATCCCTATACAAAATTTACTATTTTACTCTCAAAAGTGTTATTCTGTACTAAACATTTTATCCAACCTCTATATTACTGCATTTGTTATTTTGATATAAAGTTAAAATAGAGACCCTGTAACTGCGGCTATAGCAACAATGTGTTTATCTATACACTGTGTGCTAATAGCTGTCCCTCTTTATCATTTCAGAAAGTTGGGGGTATGCTGTACAGCCAGCAGAATGTGTTGCAACAACCAAACCATAATAAACATTTGTTAACAGAAATAATACATGCTAAATTAATATTGCTGAACAGCGGTTATTATTAATAGCACAATGTCAATTTAAGAACATCAGGGAGCCCCGGTAATCTGTCCTCTACTCATGGCCTTCTGAGAGCAAGAAACCCTCAAGCAACCCATAAAGCTTTGAATGCGGCATCATGGTCAGATGCCTCTATTCCAGTGGCCTTGGCAGGATCTTGTCCTTCTCCTGCTGTACCAAAGTTTTCACATACTTAATCACCAGACAACCACGGATGCCTCTAATCCTTGTTTTTGTAGAATTGGAAGATTATTCTGAAAAAGTAGTGTTAAAGGGCCATGAACTGTTCCTAGGACAGGTACTCACTGCAGCAATGTTTCCACTACCAGCATAAACTGTCTGACAAGTAATTAAATTCCAGATTATACTTATTGAACTTCACCCTTTTAATCTCTAGTATTTGCTAAGTATGTAACATTGAGTAATGAGTCAAACTTTCCATGATAAAGTCTGTCTTAGGTATATCAGTTAGAAATGCACGTTAAGCAGGATTAATAAGATTGTTCTTAAGGGTTCTTTCACACTTGTGGCAATCCATGCTGCCCCTCTGAAGAGCGATCTGCAGTGGGTCCATTTTCAGAAAGAGGTTGACAGTTGGCTGGGTGTGATATATGGCTTCCTCACTGTCTTTAACACTGAAAAGCCATGCCATAGCCATGTGAATTACATGCAGCTGCAGCATAGTGGCTAAATGGTTATCACTTCTGCCTAGCAGTACTAGGGTCATTGATTCAAATCCCAACCACGACACCACCTGCCTGGAGTTTGCATGTTCTCCCTGTGCCTGCATGGGTTTCCTCCAGGTACTCTGCTTTCCTTCTACACTCCAAAGACATACTGATGGTTAAATTGGCCCTAGTATGTGTATGTATGAATGTAAGCTAGGGGCCTTAGATTGTATGCTCCTTGAGGGTTAGGGGCTAATGTGAATGTTATTTATAGATATATATCACAGAAGTGAGTACACTCCTCACATTTTTGTAAATATTTTATTATATATATTTATGTGACAACACTGAAGAAATCACACTTTGCTACACTGTAAAGTAGTGAGTGTACAGCTTGTATAACAGTGTAAATTTACTGTCCCTTTAATATAACTCAACACACAGCCATTAATGTCTAAACCGCTGGCAACAAAAGTGAGTACACGCCTAAGTGAAAATGTCAAATTGGGCCCAAAGTGTCAATATTTTGTGTGGCCACCATTATTTTCCAGCACTGCCTTAACCCTCTTGGGCATGGAGTTCACGAGAGCTTCACAGGTTGCCACTGGAGTCCTCTTCCACTCCTCCATGACAACATCTTGGAGCTGGTGGATGTTAGAGACCTTGCGCTCCTCCACCTTCTGTTTGAGGATTCCCCACAGATGCTCAATAGGGTTTAGGTCTGGAGACATGCTTGGCCAGTCCATCACCTTTACCCTCAGCTTCTTTAGCAAGGCAGTGGTCATCTTGGAGGTGTGTTTGGAGTTGTTATCATGTTGGAATACTGCCCTGCGGCCCAGTCTCCGAAGGGAGGGGATCATGTTCTGCTTCAGTATGTCACCGTACATGTTGGCATTCATGGTTCCCTCAATGAACTGTAGCTCCCCAGTGCTGGCAGCACTTATGCAGCCCCAGATCATGACACTCCCACCACCATGCTTGACTGTTGGCAAGACACACTTGTCTTTGTACTCCTCACCTGGTTGTCGACACACATGATTTCATGATTTGACACCATCTGAACCAAATAAGTTTAGTAATCCATGTCCTTAGTCTGCTTGTCTTCAGCAAACTGTTTGCGGGCTTTCTTATGCATAATCTTTAGAAGAGGCTTCCTTCTGTAATGACAGCCATGCAGACCAATTTGATGCAGTGTGTGGCGTATGGTCTGAGCACTGACAGGATGACCCCCCACCCCTTCAACCTCTGCAGCAATGCTTACAGCACTCATACGTCTATTTCCCAAAGACAACCTCTGGATATGACGCTGAGCACGTGCACTCAACTCCTTTGGTCGACCATGGCGAGGCCTGTTCTGAGTGGAACCTCTCCTGTTAAACCGCTGTATGGTCTTGGCCACCATGCTGCAGCTCAGTTTCAGGGTCTTGGCAATCTTCTTATAGCCCAGGCCATCTTTATGGAGAGCAACAATTCTTTTCTTCAGATCCTCAGAGAGTTCTTTGCCATGAGATGCCATGTTGAACTTCCAGTGACCAGTATAAGAGGGTGAGAGCAATAACCCCAAATTTAACACACCTGCTCCCCAATCACACCTGAGACCTTGTAACACTAACAAGTCACATGACACCGGGGAGGGAAAATGGCTAATTGGGCCCAATTTGGACATTTTCACTTAGGGGTGTACTCACTTTTGTTGCCAGCTGTTTAGACATTAATGGCTGTGTGTTGAGTTATTTTGAGGGGACAGCAAATTTACACTGTTATACAAGCTGTACACTCACTACTTTACATTGTAGCAAAGTGTAATTTCTTCAGTGTTGTCACATGAAAAATGAAATGAACTCCGGACCTTTTATCTGCTCATTGTAATTGGAATAATGAGGGAATAAACACAAACCTGGCCATGGAACAGCTGAGAAGCCAATTGTCCCATTACTTTTGGTCCCTTAACAAGTGGGAGGCACATATGCAAACTGTTGTAATTCCTACACCGTTCACCTGATTTGGATGTAAATACCCTCAAATTAAAGCTGACAGTCTGCAGTTAAAGCACATCTTGTTCATTTCATTTCAAATCCTTTGTGGTGGTGTATAGAGCCAAAAATGTTAGAATTGTGTCGATGTCCCAATATTTATAGACATATCTGTGTGTGTGTGTGTGTGTGTGTGTGTGTGTACATATGTGTGTGTGTGTGTGTGTGTATATGTGTATGTATGTATATATATGTATGTACGTATATGTGTGTATATATATATATATATATATATTTGTGTGTGTGTGTAACTGTGTAAAAAGCGCTATATAAGTACCTATATAAGTACCTGTAAAAAATACTGCCCACCAAATGTACTGCCTGCTTAATGAAGCATGGGATGTAATTGCAGCATGTGTACCACCCCATCCAGCTGCCATTGTAGCCTAAAGTGGTTGTAAAGGCTCAAAGTTTTTTACCTTCATGCATTCTACGCTTGAAGGTAAAAAAACTTCTGTGTGCAGCAGCCCCCCCAGTATTTACCTGAGCTTCATCGTGATTCAGAAATCTGCAATAGACTCGGCTCTCCGGGGACTCTCCCTCCTCATTGGCTGAGACAGCAGCAGGAGCCATTGGCTCTCACTGTTTTCAATCACAGCAAGTGAGCCAATGAAGAGAGGGAGGGATCGGGGCTGAGCTGTGGCTCTGCATGCAAATCAACACACAGAACAGTGGCTCAGGAGTAAGCCTGCTCGGGTGCAGGCTGCCAGGGGACCCGGGTAGAGGAGAATCAGTACAAATACAGTTTATTACTCAGAGGCCAGTAGGATACCTTGAAGAGGTGGGATTTCAGAAATCGTCTAAAAGTGGTTAAAATAGCAGATATTTAGGACAGATTGCAGTAAGGAGTTCCTGAGGAATCGGAATGGTTCTGGAGAAGTCCTGGAGGTGAGCATGGGAGGAGATAAGGGAGCTAGAGAGCAGGAGGTCTTGGGAGGAGTGAGGAGAACCGTTTGGTTGGTATTTTGAGATGAAGTCGGTGATGTACTGTAGCTAGGGGCAGAGTTGTGGATGGCTCTGTAGGTTTTTGTTAGTATTTTGAATTTTATTTGTTGGATGAACAGAAGCCAATGGAGGGATTGGGAGGGAGCAGTAGCACATGCAGACATTTAAAAAAAAAAAAGACTTTGAACAAACAATTACAGCCAGCTACAATTAGGAAATATGGCCTGTGAAAAAGCACACACAGCCTGTTATCACTGTAGCACATGTACTGTAGATGTGAAAAAGCTACAGGACATCAGCATTAAGAAACAAGTATTAAAAATAGTTACCCTCCAATTCTCTGAGATACAAAGCATTTTGCTACCTATTTGACATTCATAAAGGGTTTATATCTACCTTAAGAGATCTTTAATTACAAAGAATCTACCTATTTTATAAACTGGCAAAAGTTTGCATGCAGTGTTACAAAAAGCTTGTCGTTTCTCTAGTTGATGGGCACCTACTCTCCTCACCCATTTGTCATCTAGTTTTTTTTTTTCTCTCGTCATCTAAGAAATACCAACTTACCTGGCTGTCATGCACAGGTAGTTAGCTTTGCAATAGAAAAACGTAATCGTCTGGGGAGGAATTTTCCATACAACAATATATTAACTGTGGCACTAGTTTTGTGATTTATCGAACTACCTGCACTGTATATAACCTACAATATTTGGGATATACTACGTGAATGTTAAGAACCAGAATTGGGGAGCACTCTTGTGACACAAATATGACTGCCAAACATATTTTGAATGTATCCCACCATTTTAGGGATCTCTCTTCCTTCAGGTTCAATGGTATAGAAAGGCTGTCTCATTTTCCGAGAGGTGGGGACAGAGTAAGGAGACTTTTAGGTAGGAAAGCGTGGTGAATTTTTAAACTACAAGCTAGGTTCCGTCAAGAGTTAAATGTGAGATGGGACCTGGGTTGACAACTATATTAAACTTTTCCTCCCTCCCTTAATATTTCATCATGAGCTCCTTTTTCCATAGAATTTTCTCAACCTTCCCTGTCCCCTCCCCCTTTGTGTATACATGTACGAGTAGTCATAGCTTCATTTTCTATTTTTAATTTTTTGCATATTTTTCTGTGTTTTTTTGTGGTGGTGTGTTTTGAGTGGTGGTGTACAGTATACATGGACTCCAGGCTGTCCATTTTCGCTGTTGTGCATTTTGTAATTTTATGTTTAATTGGCTGATTAACTGGCGGATTCCATGTTTCCACCTCTATTTATTTTGAGGTTCCATGTCATATTATGAGTTATAACTAAAGCTGTGTAGGCTGAAACGCATCAACTTATTGTATTTGTGATACATGTACTGTGGTTTTTACAATAAATTAAGATTTTAAGAGCAGTGGTGGTAGTGCAGATTTCTTTCTTCTTCAAGTTACATGCAGCCGAGCAACTGCATAGATGATCACATACCCTCTAGGCTCCTTATGCAGCTGAGAACAGAGCTGGGGGAGGAGAAACAGCAGACACTGATCTTCCCAGCGAATGGCTGTGCAGGGGGGGGGGTCAGGACAAGTCTGATCATTCGAGGAGAGCAGGCTCAGTACCCAGCAGACCTGATCACCGTGTGTTCTGATAATTGTGGTCAGTTTTTAGTAGGAAAGCAGAGGGACTGACAGGAAAAATAGGGATTTCGGACAAAGGAATCAATACAAAGAGAACAGGATACTTTTTCATACCAGTGCATGGTACGGCCGGCACATACCAGGAGTATGAAATGTTGGGTTTATATAATCTTTAAGGATGTGGTACCCTTTAAACTAAATAGAAGAATAGTATTGAGCCCCATGCTGCATTGATCTGTGCCTTTTTTGTAGGCATTTACTCATCACACCAAAATACTGGAACACATAAGGAGGAAATAAGGACAGAAGGATTTGATTACAAATGAGAGACCATTATGCATAAGATAAGGCAGAATCTCTGAAACAGACAAAACTGAAAAAAACACAGTTTTAGTAGAGTGGAGATGGGTTAGAAACCCTGACAGGCTTTTATAGCCATCTGTATCTCTGCCCCTTTCTGCTTTCCCTGTCCCACACTGTTGTAAGTGAAGAAGGGTTAAAAACTCTTCCAGGTTTTAATTATTTTGCTTCAGAAGTATTGTTAGGCTCCATGTACACGGGACATTTGGAAAACACTTCTGAATGGAAACTGACTGCTGGAAAACGTAGGTTAAAAACATCTGTTTAGCCGCGTTTGTATACTGCGTTTATGAGTGTTTGCGTTTAGAAGTGTTTTTTAAAGATAACCTCAGGAGACCTTGCAAAATGCCCAGAATTTTTTTTTTTTACTGTTTTTTTTCTTTTTTTGAAAAACAGTAAAAAAATTAACTATTTCAGACATTTTGAGAGAGCAGTTGAGATTAGCTGTCGTGTTTTTTTTTTTTTTTTGAGGTGTTCCAGCTAATTTCTGTGCAGAAATTATTGCAGCAGTGTCCTAACATATTTTCTTTCATGCGAAATCTCAAAGTATGGTGTGCTAGGTCCATTTTAGTACCGGGAAAACGCTTTGCATGCATTTTTCATGATGAAAAAAGGCTCTGGGCAGCATCTGGAAATGGAAGCGTTAAAATAAAATTTCCCAAACGCTTATAAACGCGGTTAGCCGCGTTTACAAGCATTTGTCGTTTGAGACACTGATAAAATCTACTCCTGAACGCAAGTTTGGTTCTTTAACAAAAACGACTGTAAACTCAACTGCCTGTAAACGACGATGTGTACATGGACACATAGGAAAACATTAGGGAGAGTTCAGGGGCTGCTGAAAAAAATGCAGAAAAGCTCCTAAACGTGAGTTTATCAGCTGCAGTATACATGGAGCCTTAACAGTAAAATTATTCTTTAGCATAGCACCTCAGGTATTACTTTTCCTAAATCCGTGCATAATACAGCATCCACTGATCATTTTGCTAACGTAGTACCAATCATTTTACCACTTGCAAATAAAGTCCATTGCAAGTGTAACCGATGCTACATGTAACTTCTGGGTGTGTCCCTGTGCAATGGAGGCTGGCTTGCACCCACTTCGGTCCTCATTTATCAGAGTATCCTTTGCTGAAACACTTTGATAGAGAAGGGCAAGTTTGGTAAGGAAGTTGACCTATGTGAGCGACCGAGATGATTGCAGAACAACACAGTCTTTTATATTATTGCTCTGTTCTGTCTCTCCAATCTAAGCATTGATAGTGTGATCTCTGTAATTTACAGTTGTGATGAGATAGCCATAACCCCAATCTCAGTTGAATAACACAGGCAGTGACTCAATCGATAAGACATCTTGTAGATCTTGTGAAGTTTATTCCATAAACTGAGAGAATCTTACAACAATGAACATACAATAGGTCAAAAGATCATAATGTTTCTGCTCCATGACATGAGGCTAGAACTGCAATGCATTCCTGGGAAAGGGGGAGGGCTATCTATACAACATTAACTAAACCAAAGGAAAGGGAGGGGAGGTGACCAGATATAGAAAACACTTAAAGGCATATGACAGTCATGTGAAACATGACATGCTCATAATATTCATATTAAAATTAGAAACTGAGCCATATGAAGATCACCATATGGGGATCCTTTTCACTAACCAGTTTAATTGCATCAGTTCCACAGCTCTAACCTAGATTTCTCTTAGTTCTGCAAGAAAGATCAGGTCCAGCTACCT
The DNA here is from genome assembly GCF_062004578.1 of Staurois parvus. Lineage (NCBI taxonomy): Eukaryota > Metazoa > Chordata > Amphibia > Anura > Ranidae > Staurois > Staurois parvus. Next base: position 8,421,017 of record NW_028317876.1, on the reverse strand, counting down.
CTCTGAGATATGTGAATGATAACGTTTTATAGATGTGTTCTCCCTTCTAACACTGATGACATTGCTGTCCTACCAATGTATCCTTAGAACATTATCTTTCAAGGACTACGTTATGTTCAGTATTATGTACCTGGGATATGCTGTGCCTTTCCCTTTTTATACCTTTTTATTAAACTTTAATAAAACAAGATTAAAACTAAATTAGAAATTAGCAGTTGGATTGCTTTCAGGGTCGATTCACACCGTGCAGTGATAGATGCTTTACCACATGGTAAAATGTCTGTCACTGCAGGGACACACAGGAAACCATTGTTTTTTATGTGTCTAAATCACACTGCAACGTACCCTAGCACTGCGCTGCAGTGTGTTAAGATAAAATGCAGACATGCTGTATTTTATTGCGGAGCACCGGCCCGAATCGCACTGCAATGGCAGGCAGCGCATCATGCCCCCTGACACTGTAGTGAATGAAGTGTACGTTTTGTACATTTCAAATAAAGCTGGTACAAAGCACCACACTGCCCCCTAGCGAGCTGGAAATGCAGAGTGGCTGCTCTGCGATTTAACTAACAAGCAGTGTAAATTCACCCTCAATGTATATGTTATAGGAGAGTTGTTTCTTATGCATACTATGGCCATTGTATGGTAATATTGTAGCTATTGTAAGGTGAGCCTGTCATATACTGGATACTTTAAAAATAACGTGATGATTAGCTGGCAAGAAAAAATACCTGCTCACAGACAGAACATTCAAAGTACACAGCAGATCTAATTGCTAATTGTTATATAGCAGGAAATTGCTAGTACTAATCCTTTTAATATGGTAATATAATCTATCGTGTGTGAAGGCTTTCATTCATCCAGATCATGGGATAATTTGTAGTAGTAGTTCTAATTTAATTGGACTTGTTTTATAATGTTTCACCTTCAGCTACCTTCAGCTCAGATGAGTGTATGGAGCATAGTCCAGCATTTTACATTTCTATAAGTAGTTTACTAGTCACTAGTCACTTTTTTAGGTTTTGCTACTTTGATGTGAGACCTAGATGTCTGTCATTGGATACTGTCTGCCCTTATTTAGGTATTGACATTTTTACAAGATGGGAATTATTAATTGGTTTTATGTGGGGGGTTTTTCAGTTAGGGTTAATGATTTGAAGTTTATTTATGTAAAATCTCATATATACTGTATATAAAAATAAATAGGTGATGTAGTGCTGCTAATAGCTACAAAAAAATAAAAGAGTGACATAGCCGAATAAAGCATCCATAATGAGGCCATATATGTAAAATCAATCAATTTGTAATAACACATGAATTATGGAAGGATATCTTCTTGTGCTGATATTCCAAACACCATCAAGTAAAATAGTGCACATAACATATAGTGCCACCTCAGTGCTCACAGAACTCTCACCTCAGAGCACATGGAAATGCGCTTTATGATATCAAATAGACAAAAGGATTCTTCAGTTTTTCAAACCACAGCCATGTGATAATAATCAAACACCTTTTGAGTTTTCAATAGATTGTCAAACCAGAGCCAGGGATCAGACTCTTTAAGGGTGATGGAGGTCACACATTCCTATCATTTAAAGGAAATAATGAAACCATGATAGTTTCCATTTCATGTATATGAGTTCTCTGTAACCCACTGCAGTCAGATTTCACAGAGCTCCTCACATATGCTGTAAGCTTTACATTCTGAAGCCTGCATTGTGAATCATATTCTCTTGTTCTCCCTGCGTCATGTTTCACCAGGTTAAACCTTCAAAGGCAAGTCAGAGTTTTCTTGATGGCTGTGAGAAAAATCTTAGCCAGACTTATTTTTTAGACTTTCAATATGCAAGACACAAGGAGCCTCCTTGCAGCAGTGGTTCTACTAGACCTGTGACTTAATTTACATGTGGTACTGGCTTCACCTATATACAGTTGTGTTCAAAATAATAGCAGTCAGACATCACTAACCTGATCAATCACTGTTTTTGGTAGAAATATTTCTACATGGCAAATAATTTACTAGCAGGTGTAGTAGAGTAATAGAAATCCAACAGACCCAACAGTCATGACATGCATGCTGCTGATTCTGTGTAATTGAATCACTAATTGAAAAAGGGGCATGTTCAAAATATTAGCAGTGTGGAGTTCTATTAGTGAGGTCATTCATTCTTTGAAAAACAGGTGGCAATTATTGCCCTTATTTAACCATTAGCCGCCCGGCCAATGGCCGTTTGGCGGCTTCAAATGTGCTGCTGTATTCCGGGTGCACGCCATTTGGCGTGCTCCCGCACATGCGCAGTTTGCGCTAATGCAGAGCGGCGCAGCAGTGCGATGTCACCGGCCGCGTACCTCGGACACGGCCGATGACAGATCTGAGTACCGGCCCCCGTTGCAGGTACCATGTGACCTGCTGTGACCAATCACAGCAGGTCACATGACAGTTGTATACAATGGATGGCTTATATTCATGCCATCCATTGTATACTAGTGCCTAGCTGTGAATGGTCACAGCTAATCACATGCACATGTCATGTGATTAGCTGTGACCAAATCACAGCTAAGCACAAAAAAAAAAAAAAAGCAAGCTAAATGAATCGATTTCATTCAGGTAAATGCTTGCTTATAGCAAAGTAATTCTTTGCTATATGCAAATTGTGTAAAAAAAAAAAAAATACTGATCACTTCCCCAAAGTAGTACAATGTTACTATGGTAACATTGTACTACTTTGGTCATAGTAAAATATGAAAAAAAAATCTTTAAAAAAATTAAAAAAATATACAGTCATGGCCGAAATTGTTGGCACCCTTGATATTTCTCCAGGAAATCATGTATTTCTCACGAAACGTATTGCATTAACACATGTTTTGCTATACACATGTTTATTCCCTTTGTGTGTATTGGGACAAAACAAAAAAAGGGAGGAAAGAAAGCAAATTCGACATAATGTCACACAAACCTCCAAAAATGGGCTGGACAAAAGTATTGGCACCCTTTCACAACTGCGGATAAATAAGAATGTTACAAGCATGTGATGCTCCTGTAAACTCACCTGGGGCAAGTAACAGGTGTGGGCAATATAGAAATCACACCTGAAAGCAGATAAAAAGGAGAGACGTTCACTTAACCTTTGCATTGTGTGTCTGTCTGTGCCACACTAAGCATGGACAACAGAAAGAGGAGACGAGAACTGTCTGAGGACCTGAGAACCAAAATTGTGGCAAAATATCAACAATCTCAAGGTTACAAGTCCATCTCCAGAGAACTAGATTTGCCTTTGTCCACAGTGCGCAACATTATCAAGAAGTTTGCAACCCATGGCACTGTAGCTAATCTCCCTGGTCGTGGACGGATGAGGAAAATTGATGAAAGATTGCAACGCAGAATAGTCCGGATGGTGGATAAGCAGCCCCAAACATGTTCCAAAGACATTCAAGCTGTCCTGCAGGCTCAGGGAGCATCAGTGTCAGCGCGAACTATCCGTCGACATTTAAATGAAATGAAACGCTATGGCAGGAGACCCAGGAGGACCCCACTGCTGACACAGAGACATAAAAAAGCAAGACTACAGTTTGCCAAAATGTACTTGAGTAAGCCAAAAGCCTTCTGGGAAAACGTCTTGTGGACAGATGAGACCAAGATAGAGCTTTTCGGTAAAGCACATCATTCTACTGTTTACCGAAAACGGAATGAGGCCTACAAAGAACAAAACACAGTACCTACGGTAAAATATGGTGGAGGTTCAATGATGTTTTGGGGTTGTTTTGCTGCCTCTGGCACTGGGTGCCTTGACTGTGTGCAAGGCATCATGAAATCTGAGGATTTTGGGTCGCACTGTAGGGCCCAGTGTCAGAAAGCTGGGTTTGCGTCCAAGATCCTGGGTCTTCCAGCAGGACAATGACCCCAAACATACGTCAAAAAGCACTCAGAAATGGATGGCAAAGAAGCGCTGGAGAGTTCTGAAGTGGCCAGCAATGAGCCCAGATCTAAATCCCATTGAACACCTGTGGAGAGATCTTAAAATTGCTGTTGGGAAAAGGTGTCCTTCCAATAAGAGAGACCTGGAGCTGTTTGCAAAGGAAGAGTGGTCCAAAATTCCGGGTGAGAGGTGTCAGAAGCTTATTGATGGTTATAGGAAGCGACTGATTTCAGTTATGTTTTCCAAAGGGTGTGCAACCAAATATTAAGTTAAGGGTGCCAATACTTTTGTCCAGCCCATTTTTGGGGTTTTGTGTGACATTATGTCATATTTGCTTTTCTGCCTCTGTTTTATATTTGTTCCAATACATACAAAGGGAATAAACATGTGTATAGCAAAACATGTGTTAATGCAATACCTTTTTTGTGTGAAATACTTGATTTTCAGGAAAAATATCAAGGGTGCCAACAATTTCGGCCATGACTGTATATATTTTTTTTTTTTCATACTGTCACCAGTCAGTGTCCCTGTTCACTGCCATGCCAGTTATATGATGACGCTGTACTGCACTGGTGACAGTATGTAAAAAAAAATAGTGAAAATAGATTTTTTAATTTTTTCATTTTCCGAAAAATTATGACAAAAAAAATACAACTTCAAAAAACTCGCCATGCCTCTTATGAAGTACGTCGGACTGTCTACTCTGCAAAAAGGGGTCATTTGGGGATATCTGTACTATTCTGACATTCTTGGACCTCTAGAAATTAGATTGGCTGTCAGTACTTCAGGATTGATGAATATTCAGATCTTTACCATAGTTTGTGAACTCTATAACTTTCCTACAAACTAAATAATACATCCTAATTTGGGTTATTTTCACCAAAGACATGTAGCAGAATACCTCTCGGCCTAAATTTATGAAGAACAATTATTTATTTGTAAACTTTTATAACAGAAACAAAGAAAAACGTGTTTTTTTTTCAAAATGTTTGGTCTTTTTTTGTTAATTTAGCAAAAAATAAAAACCTCAGCGGTGATTAAATACCACCAAAAGATGGGCTCTAGTTGTGTGAAGAAAATTATAAAATTTTAGTTTGGGTACAATGTTGTATGACCGCACAATTGTCATTCAAAGTGTGAGAGCGCTGAAACGTGAAAAATGGCCTGGGCAGGAAGGTGTAAAATTGCACGGTATTGAAATGGTTAAGGAAGGAAGGCAGCAAATGTTGTACATGCTGGTCACAGTGCATTACTCTCTGAAATTCTGAGCAAAATGGGTTGTTCCAGACATTGTTCAGAAGAACAGTGTACCTTGATTAAAAAGTTGATTAGAGAGGGGAAAACAACATATAAAGAAGTGCAAAAAATGATAGGCTGCTCAGCTAAAATTTTGTTAATTTTTTGTGATGAACTTCTAAATGTACCCAATCTATCTCAAAATTTCACATAATCTAATCCATCCACCTAATCTGATATAGTGATAATTAAATAATGAATCACCCAAACAATATATAATCAGAAATATTCAACCAATGAAAAATGAAAAAAATAAAAAGAATGAAAAAATATATTCAACCAATGAAAATAAAAATAAAATAACAAAAAATATATATAAATGTCCAAGTCCCCAAAAGAAAGTTCTTTTATGTGTTCCGTGAGGCAAAACGATCCTAAGACTCCTTGATATCCTCAAAGGAAAAGAAAAAAATCATAGTGTAATACCCTAATATAAGTAAAAAACACTTCACTCTGTGCCAACTCAAATCACATAAAAAAAACAGTGAGAAATCAATAAAGTAAAAATAAACGTGAGAAATCGTGATCACTCCAATCACAAGTGAAAGGTGATACTAGATACCAGTACCCTTATTACTCCAGCCAAAAATTGATGCTAAATACCATTACCCTCTTAAAACATATTCAGGCATATATTGTAACACAGGAAAGGTATTTCTCCATCTTCCTTATCTCGGGGTGTTCCTCATATAGATAAAGAAAGGCTCTTTCAGGCAGATTCCATAAAAAGATACAAATTTTAATCCACACTTACATGTAAAAAAACGATATCCAACTCTCAGTACTGAACATTGCAATCTCAGGTTGAAAACCAATAGTTTCCAACCGACAAAATGGCCGCGGCGACACTTCCGGTTAGCGTGCGTGCGTAATGACGTCACTCCCCTAGAGTGACGTCACTCCCCTAGAGTTACGTCATTACGCACGCACGCTAACCGGAAGTGTCGCCGCGGCCATTTTGTCGGTTGGAAACTATTGGTTTTCAACCTGAGATTGCAATGTTCAGTACTGAGAGCTGGATATCGTTTTTTTACATGTAAGTGTGGATTAAAATTTGTATCTTTTTATGGAATCTGCCTGAAAGAGCCTTTCTTTATCTATATGAGGAACACCCCGAGATAAGGAAGATGGAGAAATACCTTTCCTGTGTTACAATATATGCCTGAATATGTTTTAAGAGGGTAATGGTATTTAGCATCAATTTTTGGCTGGAGTAATAAGGGTACTGGTATCTAGTATCACCTTTCACTTGTGATTGGAGTGATCACGATTTCTCATGTTTATTTTTACTTTATTGATTTCTCACTGTTTTTTTTATGTGATTTGAGTTGGCACAGAGTGAAGTGTTTTTTACTTATATTAGGGTATTACACTATGATTTTTTTCTTTTCCTTTGAGGATATCAAGGAGTCTTAGGATCGTTTTGCCTCACGGAACACATAAAAGAACTTTCTTTTGGAAACTTGGACATTTTATATATATTTTTTGTTATTTTATTTTTATTTTCATTGGTTGAATATATTTTTTCATTCTTTTTATTTTTTTCATTTTTCATTGGTTGAATATTTCTGATTATATATTGTTTGGGTGATTCATTATTTAATTATCACTATATCAGATTAGGTGGATGGATTAGATTATGTGAAATTTTGAGATAGATTGGGTACATTTAGAAGTTCATCACAAAAAATTAACAAAATTGATTATTCACTTCCTAGGGAGGAAGTAGTGTTTTTGTGTGGTTATTTAGGAGCTTTTTGATTGATTGCTCAGCTAAAATGATCGCAAATGCTTTAAAATGGCAACCAAAACCTGAAAGACGTGGAAGAAAGTAAAAAACTACCATTCGAATGGATAGAAGAATAGCCAAAATGACAAGGACTCAGCCAACAATCAGCTCCAGGAAGATCAAAGAAGGTCTAAAGTTACCTGTGAGTACTGTTACAATTAGAAGACGTCTATGTGGAGCCAAGCTATCTGCAAGAAGCCCCCGCAAAGTCCCACTGTTGAAAAAAAGACATGTGCTGAAGAGGTTACAATTTGCCAAAGAGCACATTGACTGGCCTAAAGAGAAATGGCGCAACATTTTGTGGACTGATGAAAGTAAGATTGTTCTTTTTGGGTCTAGTGGCCAGAGACAGTTTGTCAGACGACCCCCAAACACTGAATTCAAGCCACAGTACACTGTGAAGACAGTGAAGCATGGCTGCGCAAGCATCATGATATGGGGATGTTTCTCATACTACGGTGTTGGGCCTATTTATGGCATACCAGGGATCATGGATCAGTTTGAATACATCAGAATACTTGAAGAGGTCATGCTGCCTTATGCTGAAGAGGAAATGCCCTTGAAATGGGTGTTCCAACAAGACAACGACCCCAAACACACCAGTAAACGTGCAACATCTTGGTTCCAGACCAACAAGATTGACGTTATGGAGTGGCCAGCCCAATCCCCGGATCTTAATCCAATAGAAAACTTGTGGGGTGACATCAAAAATGCAGTTTCTGAAGAAAAGCCAAGAAATAGAGAAGAACTGTGGAATGTAGTCCAATCATCCTGGGCTGGAATACATGTTCACAGGTGCCAGAAGTTGGTTGACTCCATGCAACACAGATGTACAGCAGTTCTCATAAACAGTGATTATACAATGAAATATTCATATGTGATTCAAAGGAAAGCAAAATCTTCAAAACATTTTCAGTTTATATAGTGAATGTTTGAGTTTGTAAAGAAGAATACAAACACTGCTATTTTTTTTTGAAAAGTCTAATATTCACTTTTCTTCAATGTCTTTTTAGAGGAACAACACAAATTTGATATATTTTTCTTCATGTTTTGATTTGGAATAGAATGTGTAGTGTTCCCAATGCATTTGTGTGTATTGAAATAAAAGCTATTAGAAGGATTTTGAGCTTTATTCACTCTTTTCAACACACTGCTATTATTTTGAACACAACTGTATATGAATAAGCTGCAAGTATAAAGTGAACATTCTTGTGCAAAGAAAAACACCTAAAATGGAATATGCTGTGTTAAACGAGAATAAATACCACTATTGTGCAAATTTTACATGCACACAAGAATGTGCAAACAATACACCATCAAAATATTTATATGAAAAAGATAAAAAATATTACTGACATAATCCAAAAATGTTTAAAAATAGACCAAAATCAACACCTTGTGGTTATCACACAGGTATGACGCCCAGTGCAAAACTTCATGAACAAGCATCGCAATCTCCAAAAACATCATCCTTATTTCTTTTAAATCTTCCATAGATGATGAAAAACCCTCCGTGCTGAATTCAGGTGACGCACCACCACCCCTTTTGGGCACTCTCTCACCTTGTAACATTGACCTTTTGATGAAAAAGGTCTTATTCACATATCCCTTTTGAAGCCAGGTTGGGGCAATCACCTCACCATTAACAATGGATGATCACCTCACCATTAACATCCAGGGTCAATCCACATCATAAGGCTCAGAAAGATATAAAAGAAACTCCATAGTGCTCTCCATAACAAAATTGTTTATTCAGTAAATGCAACCCCACTTACATAAAAGTAGATTGTTTGTGCCTTAAATGCAGTGTTCATAAGGCTGCTCACTGAGTGGGACTAAGAGCCTGTCAGCAAACAAATTTGTACCACTGCTCTAGGCTAGTCTACTTCCATTAGTCCCAAACTTGTCTTTAGCTGCAGATACTGGTCTGGTTTGCAGCTAAAATACTTGTAAAGAAGGATGGATGACCGCACTTATAAAGCAAAATCACAGCCCCTCAAAGACAGGCACAGACAACGCGTTTCACGCTGGAAGACTCTTTCCAGCATGAAACGCATTAATGCTCATGCCTGTCTGCAGAGCCATGATTATGCTTTTATGACTGATTTTTACAATAAAGTTTTTGAATCTTCAGCAAGTTACAAGTGTGGTCATCCATCCTTCTTTACAAGAGCTTGTCATGGCTGAAAAAATATTGACTTGCTCGTCTCACCTCTGGTTCAGGGCAGAACACTTCTCTCCAGCTTCTTCCCTTTTTTCTGCCCTTTACATTTCATCGTATTGACATCAATAGGGGCAAGGGCCAAAAAAAACTTGTGTCCACTATATTTTACCCAGTATGCACGTAAACATTTATGTGAATGCTTATATGCATATTGCATTAATGGACACGGCCTCCATAGTGGAGATGTAAATTTAAACAGAGTGTAGGCGGTGGCAGCACAAGCACAGAATGGCCCCAGCCTTCAGTCATGAATAACTGAAGACCAAGGTCACTCTGTGCCTGCACTACTGCCTGCACAATATTGATGTTTACATCTCTCCAAGACCTGAATGACCTGAATGTGTCATTCACTAGGCAGCGGAGATGGCAAAGAATAACCTTGGCTTTCCAACAATCGGAGTGTGCCATGACCACTGCCTAGTGAATAAGTATTTCAGGTCTTGGAGAGATAATAAATTGTAAGCTAGTAAAAGTTGCCCACATGCATCTCAGTTTATACAGACATAGAAGTGAGCAGAGATGCACTTTGGACAACATTTTTAAACAGGATCTTGCTGCCAGCTTTCTGCCAGTAACAACATGCATGCATTTATACACCTGTGTGCATGAGGCCTTACAGGCACCAAATTGCAGTGAACACAAGTTTTCTTTCAAATAATTCAAGAAAATACTGTACATGAGCTTGGAGAACAATTAAATTCTGAACTCCTTTTTCTTATTCCTTTAAATGAACACAAGATGGAGCTAAATAGCCACATTTGTCTTGTGTGCTATTCTCCCATCACAAATGAGTAACTAATTCCTTCCAAGGGGACTTGTTAAAAAGTTCACCTGTTGTACATGCTTGGTTAGTCCACATATACATAAGGACAACATGATGGCAAAATTGTAACATAATTTAATGAATACTATCTGGCTCAATAAAAGGGTAATGCACATAATGTTATGCAGCCTGTTGTCTTAAAGGAAAGTATAGTGTTCTCGGTAAACAGTTTGAGTTTTTACTGCAGTATTTAATAATAAAGTTTATTTTTATATGACATTCACATTTCACAAGTTTGTTCTTATACTTTTATTTTGTTTTTTTACTGTATTAGGGCCAGTTCACACTACATGCGTTTTCAGTTGCTTTTTTTTCTGCATCCAAAACGCACAGAAAGTAGGTTATATGGTTGTCAATGTCATAGTTCACTTCAGTGCTTGCTTGCAGTTTCAGTGCCTTCCAATTGCAGAAAAAAAAGAGTAAAACATGCATTTTTTTCTGCACAGAACTGTACTGGAACACGGTAAACCATATCAAAAACGCACTGGAACACACATGTCCCCATTTAAATTGCAGAAAAAGAGAGGGGAAACAATTAACTGGAAAGCATAAAAAACGTACTCTAAAGAGTAAAAAATGCATCAAAAACGCACCAGAACATATCAAAAACGCACATGCGGAAAAGCATCTGGAACACATCTGGGCTGCGCTTCTATAGTGTGAACCGGCCCTTAGACTTCATTCACGCTTCATAAAAAAAAAAAAAAAAAAGGCATAAACAAGTGCTGTCTGACAACTGATCTCAGTGCAGCTCCATTGTTTTCAATGGCTAGATAAACACCAGCAGGGATATACTGAACCCATGAACCAAACCCACCATGACCTAAACCTTAACTTTTATTAGAAAACTATATAAAACCTATAATATAAGGAAAACAAGGAAGTCACAAAAAAATGCCAGGTGTGCGAGCTTATAGGGCAATGTAGGACAAGTGCATAGATATGATATAATAATCATAGAAGATATATACAATTGCCTTCCTTATAGGGAGACAAACAAGCATATCAACAAACAGCATTCTATTGCTGATAAATCTTATTGTCTGAGTGGAGATGTGTATAGGGTAGGGTCAGTGGCCTGACCACATACTACTACCTACAGGCATGGACTAATACTAAGGGTTACTGTGGATACTGAGGGGCTTGACTACCTACCTAATGCCAATACACCGCATTGCTCATTCTAGCCTGGAACGGAACTTCTAACAGACTGATACAGGCACTGTGGTGTGTTTGGCTTTAGGTAGGCAGTCAAGCCTCTCAGTAGCCACAGTGACCCGCAGTACTATTCTACTAGCCTTAGTACTTTACAGTATACTACAAGAGTAATGGTCTTAGCTGAGTCTAATCTCTGTTAGTCTATGACTACCAGAATGAGTAGCACTGAAATGACCCAAATATTTATAACTCCCCCATAAATTATAATAAAACTAGTCTGTTTAATGACAAACAGTTTGTCTTTTGCCACCACCCTTTTACAGGTGGTTTATGATCATGCATTGCATGGGATGCATCTGGGCCCTGTGCTGTGCAGCTTCTCCTCTGCACACTGAGCACAGGGATTGGCTTGCCCGGCAGTACCGTCATTCACAGAACACCTTCTTAGGAAATAAATTGATAATCTTTTTAACAAACTAATTTGGAGCAGAAGAAATACTGCAACCAGCATATAACATTAACCATAAGTATATAGATGCTCATCAGTATAGGAATAATACAAGCTTTATATAAGAAGTGATTAATAACAGTACATACATCTAATGTACCAGAAGATTTTTTCAGCAAATCCCAGTTGCAAGGGCCCCTTAGGATGATGCATCTGTCTTTTTGTCATAAACTTGAAGACAAAATCAGTGGTCACTGGGTTATCCTCCATCTGCTTCCTGACCAGCCTGAAATGGAACTTCTCACCTACAGGAACTGTGTTGTGGCACTGGAACTCAGAGTCAGCCTATCTACTCTGCAATTTAGTCCCTCCCTAGTAGTTTATATTAGCCTCTTGTGGTTCGGGACTTCGCAGGAAGGACAGGACAAGTGGCTGAGACGCTCTCTCTCCACTTCCTCATTTTGGGCTTTTAAAGCCAACAACACAGGGACATAGATAACACATTTACAGGCATGTACAAATTCTGACAGTAGAGGTCAGCAGATTCCTACAGGTATGTAGCTATAATCATTATCTTGCTAGTTTTTTGTAACATTGTATGTCTTGGTAAAGTGTGTGTGTGGAGAAGGACAAGTTAGCTGGTCAAAGGGAGAAAAAAGTATAAATCTGACTGTGGCTGTACCTGTAATATTACCAAAGGAATAGACTTGCAAAAGCCAAGTCTTTGTTGTATTTCCTAATTCCATTTCTGTTTTCTCTCCAATGAAATTTGACAGCAGGGATCGAGTGACAGTAAGAAATTGAAGCAAGAGGAAACATTGTTCCCCATCAAAACAGCCAACAGATTACATCATGATTAGAACTGAAGCAGACATTATTTTGGAAAATAGGACGTATAATGTTAAGTTTAATGTATCCAAATATGTATGTATGCTGTAACAATGAATATCTCTTACTGGCATTGTTTTAGTGAAATATTCCATTGAAAGTGCTTTGTTATATCTGTTCTGGAAAATACCTATTGATCCTGACAGAATGCAAACAATGGCCCTGTCCTGCATATTCTGCAGTATTATCTCTGCTAATATTATCTTCCCTGCATGCTCACTTTTGTAGACTACAAACCACCTCCTCCTTCTGTGTATTGTTGAGAAGAAGACGGGGAGAATGGGGTGCTCTGTATTTTTAACACACTTCCTGTCTTTGGGTAACAAGATTGATCCTCCATAGATACGGTACAGTAAGTGGCCATTGCCACCCTAAAGGCAGGAAATTATTATTGGCAGAATCACCAAGTGAAAATAAAGGCCTGAAAAAAACTAGCCACCATATCTAAGGACTAGTAGCTTGTAATAATAAATTGCATTTTTGTTCTTGGGTTTAGATACACTTTAAAACAATCAGCCCAGACTGCTGTTACATTGTCTTTATAAGGATCCCTATGAGGTAAAAGCCAGGTTGTAACCAAACTACAAGGTGCCTTGTGCATAACAAACCACAATGAACGTACATAACGTTTTGTCTCACTAGGGCAGTGGTTCTCAACCTGTGGGTCGTGACCCCTTTGGGGGTCGAACGACCCTTTCACAGGGGTCGCCTAAGACCATCGGAAAACACATATTTCCGATGTGTAAAGAGCAGCTGCTGTGTAGAAAGCAGCTACTGTGTAGAAAGCAGCCGCTCTGTAGAAAGCAGCTACTGTGTTGAAAGCAGCAGTATTGGAGGTAAAACGACACTTCATGAATTATAATTACTGGGTAAATGATTTTATGGTTGGGGGGTCACCACAACATAAGGAACTGTATAAAAGGGTCGCGACTTTAGGAAGGTTGAGAACCACTGCACTAGGGGGTATGTGATAGAATGTAACAATCTGTTGGCCACTGTGCAATCAAGCTGAATGGGATAGGTCGGATGGAACCATGTGTGTTAGTCTGGCAGCTCAGGATCCACTAATTTGAGGTTGTGGTTAGGGACTTCTGGCAACAACTACACATAGAGAGCAATGACACATATAGGTGGGAAAAGATCCGCAAAGCTTTCCAGAAACCTGTCACTTAGGCAGGTCCAGCATGGTGTTAGAAGGTTTCTATTTGCAGGATAGGAATGGCAATCTACTGTATGTATTTCATTTAGTAAAGTTTCCCTTTAAGTTGTGTTTAAATGTTTTGTGTGCTTTTGATCATTTCACCACCTCACCGTATTCTCTATGTGCTTTTCTTTCATAGCTATTTAAGAGATTTGGAAAAAGACCCAGGTCCCCCCAGTCCAAGCCATGTGTGCGTGTGTCAGTTTGTTTACGTATACCTGAATGTTGTATTCACTGAAGAAGACACATTTTTGCTGCTCTAACTGCAAGGAACCCTCACCACAATTTCAGTTTAATCCTCCTTTCCTCCAGTCTTAAACTGTGGCCACATTTCTCCATCAGACAAAGGATTAAACAAATTAGTGTCAGCATTTTTCTGACATGTGCAGTTCAAATGTTGGACCATCCTTGCTGAATAAAAAAAAATCATGCTGTGGGTGGTTCTGTTGTCACGAGAAAAGTAGATTTTTTGATCAAATTTTTTCAAAGGAGCCATTTGGAAAATGTTTCGGCCTCATTGGATGCAGTACTGTTTAGGTGTTCAGCAACAGCTGGACCTGCTGTCTTATGACAGACTCGATGAAAGAGCTTTATTACATTTTATAGAGAGACATCCTTAGCTCATCCTTAGCTCCGAGTGCCTTGTAAGGAAAAAGACAGCGTAAGCCTAGCTGATTCTAAAAAGTTGGTGGTCTTTGCAATAGGTGATTGAAAATTGCGTGTGGAATGTACTTTATTGTACAGTCTTATCATTGGCATTACTAGCACCTATACTAATGCCATTGAAGGCATATTACCATCCAAAATCTATTAGTTACTATAGCGTTTTAAATGTTCTCTTTAAAGCAGTGTGCATACATTGAAACACACTGACACGTCCCCCTAGTAAAACACTCCATGTACACAGTTAACCCTTTGATTGCCCCTCATGTTAACCCCTTCCTGCCCAGTGCCATTAGTACAGTGTCAGTGCTTTTTATTAGCACTGATCACTGTATTGGTGTCACTGGGAATGTCAGTGACACCAAGTCAGTTTCCCCCATGTCAGAATGCCCGCTGCAGTCCCACTATAAGTCGCTGATTGCCACCAATACTAGCGAAAAAACAAATTTAAAAAAAAAACACTATATATACCGCCATTTGTAAACACTATAGCTTTCATGTAAACCAATTAATTTACACATATTGGGATTTTTGTATTGGTGTCGCTGGGGATGTCAGTGACACCAAGTCATTTCCCCCCAGTGTCAGAATGTCTGCCGCAGTCCCACTATAAGTTGCTGCTGCCCTTAATAGTAAAAAAAAAATGCTGTTTGCAAACGCTATAACTTTCACGTAAACCAATTAAATTACACATATTGGGATGTTTTTTTAGCAAAGACATGTAGCAGAATACATTTTGGCATGATGAAATTTGATTTTTAAAATTTTTTCACTGGACATGTTTAATAGCAAAAAGTCAAAAATATTGTTTTTTTGGTTTTTTTTAATTAATTGTCGGTCTTTTTTTTTTTATAGCACACAAAATTTAAAATGATCAAATACCACTTAAAGAAAGCTCAATTCATGGGAAAAAAGGATGGAAATTTCATTTGGGTGCAGCGTTGCATGACCTCGCAATTGTCAGTTAAAGTATCGCAGCTCCGTAATGACAAAAAATGGCCTGGTCAGGAAAGGGGGTAAATCCTCAGGAGGGCAAGTGGTTAAAATTGGTGAGGTTGTGCAGGGCTTCAGCAGCACAGTAAATGTCATTCATTCACAGGGATCTGTGAGTGAATGAACTATAATTCCCATCTGCAACCACGGCAGATGGATTTGCAGCTCTCAATGGACTAATTAGCACTCTTGTAGTCCACTGAATCCTCTTGCAGCTCTGGAGCTGGAGGAAGAGTTTGCAGGAGCCAGATATTGCACCCACAATCATGGTCATGGGTGCAATGCTTTGAAGGCTCTTGTAAAAAAAAAAAAAAAAATAAAAATGCACATTTTTTTCAAAGACAAATCTACATTTTAATGGCACTGTAATCTATTTTTCCTGAAATTGTTTCCTACTGTGTTTTCTTGCCCCCTTGTAACATCCTCTGTGGCTTCCCAAATCTCTCCTTTTCCCTCTCATTTGCATTTGTTTGCAATGAGCACTGCATGTTAGTTGAATCCATGTGCACTGCTCTATGCATACTACAAATCACATTTATCTCAAGATTAAAATTACTTAGAACCCCCCCCCCAACCCACCCTAGAGAATAAAATGGTGGGTGTTGCAATTTTTTATAATGGTGGGTGTTTATATTTTTTTTACACAGTATTTGCACAGCACTTTTTCAAATGCAATCTTTTGGAAAAAAATACACTTTTTTGAATTTTAATGCACAAAAACACAATAACATTCCTGATTGTTTAGTAAAGTGTAAAAGATGATGTTATGCTGAAATAGATGCCAAATATGTCATGCTTTAAAATTGAGCACTACTGTGCAATGGCAACAAACAACATACATTTTATTATCCATAGGCAACGCTTTAAAAGCCTTTACAGGTTACCACTTTAGATTTACATAGGAGGTCTGATGCTAGAATTACTTCCCTCGATCTGAAGTACGCAGTAATACTTCACATGTGTGGGATGATCACTGTTTGCACATGCGGGACCGACGTGCGCGTTTACTTTGTGCATGAGCACTGGGAGATAGAGACGCTGTAAATTTGTTTTTTTAATTATTTTAATTTTTTACACTGTCGCGTTCAGTTTTATTAATCACTTTTATTGTTATCACAGGGAATATAAATATCCTGTGATAGCAATAGGTAGTCACAGGTACTCTTTATGAGGTGATCTGGGGTCTATTAGACCCTAGATCTCTCCTTTGCCCTTATAAAGCAAGATTGGTGTGACCAGATGCTTTCCCAAAGTAAAAATGGTGCCGTTTACATTCGGGGAAACTGGAAGTGAAGGCTGATCTTCCGGTTTGCTATACCATAGAGGAGAACGGAGCCATTCTGGTCTCTGATTACCTCCATAGTCAGCCAGCAGAAGCACTGGTTAGTTGATTGGGCCTCCTGGTGGAACGGGAGAGCCCGTTCCAGAGCCATGAAAGTCAGTGGGTGGGGGCATCCCTTTCCGCTACTTGTAAAAGCAATCCAGCAACTAATTAGCCCCTAGGATTGCTTTTACAAGAAAGCTGACTGTTGGCTCTAAAAAACAATACTGAGAGCTGCAGACATCATTCAGGTATAACCACTTGAAGTCCAGTGACGAATGGGTAAGTTGCTGGTCGTTAAGTGGATATCATGAAAAGGAAGCCTTGTTTTACCATAAAAAATATAAAAATATATGTACTGTACTACCGTTATCTAGAGTAATGAGAAAGTTATCACTGAATAAACAGGTTCATAGCAGAATTGCAAAAATTGCTCTGGTTCATAGAGGGTGAACAGGTGAGAGGTGAAAGAGGTGAAGTGGTTAGAACTTATAAGAAGAGTTATTACACCCGCAATTCAGTATAAAAATGACACTTCTGGAAGTGTCAGTTTCTTTTGGGCTTGTGTTGATTTCATCAGTTTGATATCAAGTTGAGATGCTTCTGAGATCATTCCAAAGTCATTGTCAGGTGCATTTGACCTACTTTAGGCAGGTGTTGCATTCCTATACAAGTGAATAATAACCTGTTGACACATGCCAAGTACAACATTCTCATCAGATTGGCACTGAAAGCCAGTGCATAGTAAACAGTGACAATTTGGCTCATATGACAGATGTGGATAGGAATTCTGCTGTGTTTCACACTAAACATGCTTCACCGTAGAATAATGATATTTCTGTAAATAATATTTAGTGTGAAATGCATCAGATTTCAGTATCTCCAGCACCAGCTGTATGAGCATATTTTAAAAAGGACCAGTGAGACCTCTGAGTTGGTGTTATCTTTATATTTTTTCATTGTCCTTCATGGCCAGGCATAGCACATGTGCGCCAGTCTGAGAGTTCCCCAGAGCATTGCCCAGTCCCGGGGATACCAGTGGGTGTGAAGTCTGCTTAGTCTGGTGTATATTTCTATTTCAACTTGATGAAGAGTTTGGTGGTGGGATTCAGAACTTGTATGATTACACTAACATGGTGGTAAACACATTTTTTAAACGTGAAATCTCTATCTCGGTGCCTAACCTTTCCATCATGCATTTTTATTAGAAATGATATAGTTGATCCTATCAATTTAGTGCACTTTTGTCAGTGGCAATGCTATAGCAGGTCAGGTGAACCCCTGGCTGTTGCATTGCCACTCTCAGTGTGCATGCTCCACCAGTTTCCTGTTAGGAAACCTTTATCTCCTCCTTTCTCTTCTGGAAGCTGCCTCACATGACTCTTTTCATCATTGCATGGTGTCTCCAGCAGGTTGACTGACATCTGCTCCCTCCCCTTGCTCTCCTTCCCATGTGACCATCTGCATCAGATTTTGAGGGTTGGCTTCAGCAAGGATGAGGGTTTTTTCTCTTGTTTGCTAGCTGCCCCACATAATGTAACATTCAGACGCTTGCGGGGCGGCTCCAGAGTGTGACTGGCAGAATGTTATTTTTTCTATTCACAATTGTTACTGCAAAAGCATCACCCAGCTCTGTGAGGCCATCGGAAAACAAAGTTAGGTCCCGGCAGTGATGTTTGCAGATTATGTCTGAGGTTTCCTGATTTCTCTGCTCACCAGTATCAGCAATGCAGAGCAAGTACAACTAAGTCACATGACTGCAGTATGTAGAGAGTAAAATGAATGTTGTTGTATCTTCATCTGATCTTTATACTGTTACTTACAGAATATTGTTTTCATTCTGTATTTATTACTTTATGGAGTTTTTACATTGGATTTAATGACACCTTAAAGGGTTAGTTCATCTTTACCAAAAACTGCCCATGCGGGCAAGGGAGGCCTGTATATAAAAACAAACTGGGTAGCTTCAAATTACTACCCCCCCCACAGTAGAATCCTCTGCCCCCCCACACAAATACACAGTGGTGTCAGCCCCTTTTCACGTCACCCCCCCCCTGCACTGTATTGTTCTCTGCTCCCCCACACAGTACTGTTCTCTGCCTCCCCCCCCCCCATACCACCATACAGTAGTGTCCTCTGCCTAACCCTCCCCCCATACGCACACACACTCACATGGTAGTGTCCATTGCCCCCCCACACACACACAGTAGTGTCCTCTGCCCCCCCCATACAGTAGTGTCCTCTGCCTACCCCCCCTACACATACACAATAGTGTCCTCTGCCCCCCCCCCATACAATAGTGTCCTCTGCCTACCCCCCCCCCCACGCACACACACACAGACAATAGTGTCCTCTGCCCCCCTCCCCATAGGCTTCCCGGGATCGAAGGGTTGCTGACCCCGGGTGTAAGCCATTTATGTATCTCCCAAAGCCTGTCTGAAAAACTCCCATAGATGGCATCATTCCATGCTGTCTTGTTGCTAAGATGTTATGAAGACACTCCCAGCAGATTCATGCCCCCTTGCAACCCCCTGGCATGTGCTTCCACTCCCCTGTCACAGTAGCTCTGAGCTCAGTGATTCTGTGATGGAGAAGATAGTGGACCACATTTGTGTGGGGGTTTGAGAGCTTGCTCCTGTAATGATGGGGATGAGCAGTAATGGCTAGGAGTGTCTTAGCAACAAACTAGTAACAAAACAGGACAGGATGATTCCATCTGTGGGGTTTTTTGGCCAGGCTTCATGAAGTACAGTTTTCTTGTAAAGACAAATCAACCCTTTAAAATAATACAAATACTGTTATTTTAACCCCTGGATAAGAATGTTTATTTTTAGCCATGTGATTGCTATTTTTAAATCTCACTGGATGTGGTTATAAAATAACTGTCACTTTCTGGGAAATAGGTATCCTTTTGTGAATTCAGTCTTACAGGCTCAATCCACCAATCTTTCCACAAGCCTAAGGCAAATAACTGACACTATTTTAAAATATGTTTTCATGTCCTGGTGTGTTGCGTCTGTGAATTGAGCCTATTATGTAGCATTTCAGGGCAGCTGAATGATGGGCAGCGCACAAGTGGGTTGGTTAGTTTGAGAAATAGGACACTTACACAGCTACTAAACACATCACTGTACAGTAAATCCGGCCAGAGATGGATCGAATCTCAGCCGGATTAGCAGGAACTGTCCAAGATTAAATCCACCAGCGCAGGCTGGTTGTACTGAAGATCCATCCATCGATCAACTTCCGTACAACCAGCCTGTTGGATTTTTTTAATGCGATCACTGCCGAGGACTATAGCAGCCAGCAGTGATCATTGTGTTCTGTCACCATAACACAATAGTGCTGCAGGAGGGATTCCCTCATCAAGACAGACTTTGTTGATGAAGGAATTAAAGCAGCTCTTCACCCTTTATATCAACTTGCCTCCTCACCATACTGCCCTTCCCCCTCGGCTGCACATATATTGTGGTGTCTTTTTGTCCTTCTGTTGACTTTTTTTTTGTTTCAGACAGTCCTTCTCCTCTATCATTTGCCTAAGCAAATTGTAATTCCCCCCACTGCCTCATGGGATATGTAATGTTCCTATCCCAGGAGGCAATGGGAATCCTGCACATCACCTCCATTTACTAAAAGAGGAGGAGCGGGCCTAGCACATCATAAGAAGGTTGCACCAGAACTCAGCAGAGCCGGCGCAGCGTTCTGATGATGTGACAGAGAAACATGACGGCGTGGGACCCAGCAGTGGCTGCTGAGAAGAGGATCTCAGCAGGATGATGCTTGATCTGCTGTGTGGGTGAGTATCTTAAATGTGCACAGTCCAGCATCAGAGAAAGGAAAAAAAATAATAGTGAGAAAGAGTGAAAAATCCTCATTAAGCATTTTTCTTTCCACCCGTGGTGGAAGATTTTTTTATTAAACTCTTCCCTCCAAGCCCCAGTGTCATTTTAATAGGTTCTGTATGCCTGGGGGGTGGATAGGATTTGTGATCATGTGGCCACATCCTCAGAAGATGGTCCCTCTAGCTATGGTTTGTTAGTGGGGACCAAGAACTGTCTTTGACAGCTTGATCTCTGAGCTTTGAACACACAGTAGGTGCACTCGCACACAAAAACATTGGCCACCCAATTACGCATACAGTATGTGTGGTATGTGGCCATTACAGTCTGCACTTTTGCTGTCACTCATGTATTGCATGGGTTAACAGGTCAACTTTATTGAAATGTCACAAAATGACACACGTATGTCTGCATTTTTATGCAATAAACTGCAACCGACCTCATTGCAGCACTGTGGTGTAAACAAAGCACATAAAAAAACAATTATTTTCTATGTACAGTTGCGTCAAGCCTGTGTTGGCATATGCAGTTCAATGTAGATTGTGTGAATGAGCCCTCAGACAATGCTGGCAACCTTGAAGAATCACATAGCACGATGCTTCGGACTTCAGTACGGTGCCATCCAGACCACTGCAGAAAAATACAACCCTTTTGCATTTTTGTGTACCAACATGGCAGCATACTAAGCTTTAACATATGTATGCTGTTATGGACTGGCACCAGGAAAGGGAAATTACAGTATTTAATACAATTTTTCCTTTTCTGCACCACACATCACAGCGGCTTTTTGGTGAAACAAGTAAACAATTGTTTTCAATGTGACCTGTGTTTCAGAAAATTGCAGGTCACCACACATAGTGTGAATGAGCCCTAATTGAGGACTGGCCTATAGATTCTCGCTTTCCTAGTAAGGGCTTGTTCACACCAATAACATTAATAATGTTCAAGTATATAGTAGTAATAAGAAGAGCGCCAAATGTAATCCAACACTAAGCAGCAAACCTAACCCAAATCAGGTGTATAGCATAAATAAATAAATAAAGAAATGCACTAAACAAATATATATATATATATATATATATAATATTTTATATATATATAAAGTGATAATCAATTTCTAAGATCTTGTATTAAACCAATAACACCGTGAAAAATCCACCACCGAATGAAATGAATAGACTCACCAGAGCTATATGCTGATCAAATTATAAATCAGCATAAAAGCTATTGCTCTGGGAGCGATGATCTGTAGAGATATCCAAGGTCTGGGAGCAATATACTGCAATAAGCCAATCAGCACAGATGGAAAACCCTTCAATCAAATGGTCATCATCTCTTCATAGAATGTGGCAATGCTCGGGGAATTAAGAAAGCACATGATGGTGCAGTATGTTTAAAACCATAAGCTTTATTATACACAGGTAGTACACTCACAGGAAAGGTGTCCCAGCTGACACCAGCAATGACAGCCTCTGAAAAAAGTAGGGGCGAGCCTCGCTCACCACGGTAACACCGCCGACAATCTCGAGGAGTGTCCTGAGGTCACATCTATTAAGCCCTGCCCTACATGTTTCGTCATTCGATGTCCTCACGGAGCGGAATGGATGTCCACGTAATTTGTGTAAAATCCAAACGCCATAAATGATAATCAATATTGAAGTGCAATCTTCAAACGATAACACTGTGATTAAATCCACCACCAAATTAATTGAATGAACTCACCTGAGCTATATGCTGATCAAATTATAAATCAGCATAAGCGCTATTGCTCTGGGAATGATGATCTGTAGAGAATTCCAAGGTCTGGGAGCAATGGTCTGCAGTAAGCCAATCAGCACAGATGGAAAAAAACCCTCAATCATATGGTCATCATCTCTTCATAGAATGTGGCAAGACTCTGGAAATTAAAAAAGGACATGATGGTGCAGCACGTTTAAAACCATACACTTTATTTAAAACAGGATGTACACTCACAAGAAAGGTGTCTAAACCGACACCAGCAGTAACAGCCTCTGAAAACCACAAAATCCATTCCGCTCCGTGAGGACGTCGAATGATGAAACGTGTAGGGTGAGGTTTAATGGATGTGACGTCAGGACGCTCCTCAAGATTGTCGGCGGTGTTACTACGGTGAGTGAGGCTCATCCCTGCTTTTTTTCAGAGGCTGTCATTGCTGGTGTCAACTGGGACACCTTTCTTGTGAGTGTACTACTTGTGTATAATAAAGCTTATGGTTTTAAACGTACTGCACCATCATGTCCTTTCTTAACTCCCCGAGCATTGCCACATTCTATGAAGAGATGATGACCATTTGATTGAAGGGTTTTCCATCCGTGCTGATTGGCTTATTGCAGTATATTGCTCCCAGACCTTGGATATCTCTACAGATCATCGCTCCCAGAGCAATAGCTTTTATGCTGATTTATAATTTGATCAACATATAGCTCTGGTGAGTCTATTCATTTCATTCGGTGGTGGATTTTTCATGGTGTTATTGGTTTAATACAAGATCTTAGAAATTGATTATCACTTTATGGTGGTTGGACTTTACACAATATTTTGTGGACTTTTTTTTTGCATTATAGTATTTATTATTGATCCACATATTTGATCATATATATATATTTTTGTTTAATTAGCGCATTCCTTTATTTATTTATAATAATGTTCAAGGCCTGCACTAATACCCCTAAATTTCTAACCTACAAGTTTCTGTATGCGTGGTGTTCAGTAAACGTTGTAGTGCCGTACTATGTTGCATTATACTGTAAGCGCTGGTGTGCTTTGTGAAGGGAGTGGTGCTAAAGCATCATAATTGACAGATTGCAATATTTACTTTTTTTTTTAACTCAAAACAAGTTTATTGAACACAGAAAGAAAATGACAATGACAGTTGAACAGAGGAAAAATCTCCATCTACTGGACAGAACTACAACTCCAGCATTGACACATAAACAAGTCACAAATCATTGGGCATACAAAACACACCATGGCACAATAGCCTCTATCAGTAAGTGACGGCAACAACAGTAGTGCATATTGCTAGTTTTCCAGCACCTATACAATGGTCCGATATAGGGTAACACACCAATCCCTCCAGGTACAACTATAGGTAGAGGTCCATCATAATGGCAATACCAGTTATTCCTAGGTGTAAAGCCTATCTAGAATGAGGTCAAGTGGGGTAAGCCCAGGAATTGCCAACCAGTGTCCCCATAGGCATCCAAACTTCCTTGGACATTCTGTATGCTGAAATATGACTTTTTCTAGGCTGAGGGTGCCCCCATAAGGTTAAGCCATTCTCCATGAGTTCCCCCATGAGGTTAAGCCATTCTCCATGAGTTCCCCCATGAGGTTAAGCCATTCTCCATGAGTTCCCCCATGAGGTTAAGCCATTTTCCATGAGTTCCCCTATGAGGTGAAGACATTCTCCATGAGTTTCAGCTTGACCAGACTTCCAATATTCCATAAGAAGTAGCCTAGCTTGAAAGAGTGCTCTATTAATAGCAACCGTCTGCATGTCAGTCAGGGCACGCTCATCCAATATTCCCAGTATACAGTAGGTGGTTTAAACTAGAAAAACCCTATTTATGGTGTCCACTATTCCCACCCAGAACCAGTGGAGCTTGGGGCATCGTCACATCAAGTGTACGAGGCCACTCTGTGCTGCCCTACACTTAGGACACAAGGGGGATTGCAAAATACCAATCTGACAGAGCTTAAGAGGGGTAAGGTGGGTCTGCAGCACAATATATAACTGCGAGAGTCTTTGGGTAGTATTAAGAGAACAAGAAGGTATAGCTTCCAATGCATTGTCCCACTGATCTTCCTCCAGGCCACCAATATCACTCTCCTAATTACTCTTGGCTTTACATGGGTATCTCTCTAAGTAGGGTGAGAGTAACAATGGGACATCAACCCTTTCGTCTATTGTACAGATTGTAGGCATTTAAATATGGGCATCGGGGAAAGAGTTCAGTCAGTCGAAAGACCTTGAGAGTAAACAGCATACCTAAGTTGGAGATAGTAAAACTGCATAGACTAAGGGGGATGATAAGTTTCTCTCAGTTCATCAAATGAGAGTAGGGAACCATTGCGGAATATCTGCCAAAGATGGGTGATGCCACCTCTTCTCCATGCCCCTACACAAGTCTGCTTTGCCAATTCGGGGTAGTTACCATTATGCCATATAGGGCTATAGCTGGTAAACCCAGAAACTTCCTGGAGGGTTTTCACCTTTGACCAAACTTTTGGATCAGACAATATGTAGGACTTACTCTATTAGAGGAGCTAAATCCAGGGAAATCCAGATTGGCAGGTATTTTTCAGGTTTGTGTATGGTGACACATAATAGAGAAAATAGATGGTGGGGGAGTCTGTGTCAGGAATGGACTCGCCAATGTTGGTGGGACTCACCTGCCTTGTGGGCTGCAGTACCATGGCTGGCCAGTGGGTGCTCTCAGCAACCAGAAGCTCACTCCTGCAATCAGCCATCACCTGAGGCTGATTGCAGGAGGTGTATTTAAGGAATAGCCAGACCTGCAGTCAGTGCCTTGGTGTTTGTTTCCCAAGTGCCCTGTTTCCTGTATCCTGTCTCCTGCCTGCTCGACTCTCCTGCTTGACTCTGACTCTGATAGAACTCCGCCTGCACTGACCCCAGCTATTCCTGACCATTCTTCTGCCTGCTCCCGTTGTACCTTTCTGCCTGATTGTTCCTGACCCGGCCTGCCTGACCACTCCACCTCTGCAGCCCTGACTGCACCTGTACCTATTAGTTTAAGGTTTGTTTTGTTTTGCACTGTGTTTGTTTATTTTGTGCAGCTCATAATAAATATTATTATTATTTAATCATTTCTGAAGCCTGCTGTTTCCCTGTGTCAGTCCACACATCTCTGGTCATACCCGGATCCCTGACAGTCTGCCGACTCCCTTCTGGTATTGTAATGTTTACTTTTTTCAACTTTACTGAAATGTTACAAAGTGACATTTCAATCATCTTTTTTCACTGCATTGGGTTGTAATGTGGTACAACATGCCACACTGAAAAATGTACAGCATGTACTACTTTTGTTAAGCACACAAGAGCATCACAGTGGTGTGAACTGAACACATAGGACTGAAAATGTGCATACTGTAGTTACATAGTTAGTCTGGCTGAAAAAAAGACAAAAGTTCATTCAGTTCAAACATAAAAAAATAAAGGTTATAATCCTATACCCACAGTTGATCCAGAGGAAGGCAAAAAACCCAGCAAAGCATGACCCAACTTGGTCCTCCAGGGGAAAACATTCCTTGCTGATTTCCCGAGAGGCAATCGGATATTCCCTGGATCAACTTTACCTACAAATGTTAGTATCCAGTTATATTCTATGTATCCAAGAAAGAATCCAGGCCTTTTTTAAAGCAATCCACTGAGCTGGCCAGATCCAACTCTTGAGGGAGTCTATTCCACATTTTCACAGCTCTTACTGTGAAGAAACCTTCCCATATTTGGAGATTACATTTTTTTGCCTCCAGACGTAAAGAGTGCCCCCTTGTCTTCTGTGATGACCTCAGGGTGAATAACTCTACACCCAGTTCACTATATGAACCACTGATGTATTTATACATGTTGATCATATCCCCCCTTAATCTCCTCTTCTCAAGAGAGAATAAATTCAGTTCCTCTAATCTTTCCTCATAGCTGATCTCCTCCATGCCTCGTATCAGTTTACTTGCCCTTCTCTGTACTTTCTCCAGTTCCCCAATGTTCTTTTTGTGAATTGGTGCCCAAAACTGAACTGCATATTCCAGATGAGGTCTTACTAATGATTTGTACAGGGGTAATATGATATCTCTCTCTCTGGAGTCTATACCTCTTATAATACAAGAGAGGATTTTGCTCTCTTTAGAAACCACAGCTTGGCATTGCATGCCATTATTAAGCTTGTAATCTACCAGAACTCCCAGATCCTTCTCCACCATTGATTCCCCCAGTTGTACCCCCCCTAGTATGTATGATGCATGCATATTCTTAGCCCCCAAGTGCTAAGAATCATTTGCCACATAGTTGCCCATTTAAACGGTGCATTGAGGTCGGCTTGTATATTAGAGACATCCTGTAAGGAAGTTATTCCACTGCACAGCTTGGTGTCATCTGCAAAGACTGAAACTGTATTTTTAATCCCAGACCCTATAACATTTATAAAGGGTCCAAACACTGAACCTTGGGGTACTCTACTAACAACCCTAGACCGTTCAGCGTATGAATCATTAACCCCTACTCTGAATACGATCTTTTAGCCAGCTTAATTAAAGACAAACCTTTTTTGTAATTTTGGAGTTGAGAAGGATTACAACACCTGTCAGGTTTATATTGTGAAAGTGAAAGAAAATCCCAAATTTTGGGTTGTCACTGGATCAGGAATAGAGAAGAAATCTTCCAATGGGTACACTAGTTCTGGTGACACACCAGGATGCCTTCAATTTGGAGGGATTCCCTTGCACTTCCTACCATGTTTCCTCGAAAGTAAGACCTACCCCGAAAGTAAGACCTACCTCCACCAGGGGCGGACTGACCATTCGGGCACTGCCCAAGGAGCCGGGGTCACTGCAGGGCCCCATGAGAGGCTCAGTCCGTCCCTGTATGTGCCGCTTCTGAAATAAGCAGGCAGCGAGGGGACGGATAGTGAGGGAGGCACTTTCGGAAACCTCTCCTTCTCGGAGTTTCAGCAGAGGGGCGGATCCACATCCCTGCCATGGGTGCTGAAGTCGGAGTGCTGGAGGGGCGGGCAGAGTATGCAGCAGGTAAGTATGTAATCCCCCGACCCTGGTGACAGCACTGCAGCTTCATGTAGTAGGTAGGGGGGAGAGCGAGGGGAGGGGGGAAAGAGGGCAGAGAGAGAGGGGGGGGCTTGCTTTAAAACATACCTTTTTGTGGAGCTGGTGGAGAGATCATTTAGGTTGCATGCCGACGATCCCCGCAGGATGGAGGAGGATAATGGATCCAATCCATTAAGCTCAATCCGCAGATCCGATCCATCCTGCGGGATCATTGGAGGGGGTGTCACCAAGTGAATAAAAATAAATAAAAGTCAATAAAAACAAGCCCTACCCGAAAATAAGCCCTAGTGCATTTTTTTTGTACTTAAAATTAATATAAGACACTGTCTTATTTTCAGGGAAACACGGTATTTTGGCCATGAGAAAGGAAGAGAATTTATATCTCCCCAAACAGATGTCAACAAAAACTGACAGGGGTCATAACCCTCCCTTACTCTATCCTTTCATATTCATATTGTATTAATTTGCTCTCCACATGTGTCACCCTGCACGTATTGGTGGTCCTTTTCTGTCAGATGGTAGGTTGTGGGTCTTTGGGTCTACCCTTAAGTCTAGGGGGAGGATATCTGGCCCTCAGGTTCCTTCCCTCATGCCTTTGGGGGGGGGGGGATCTTTTCAGGAGAGTCCCCCACCTAGTAATTGTTGGTCAGCTTTGGCTAATCATGAGGAACAAGGTCTGCTGAGCCTTTTGGCTAGGCGGACCTGAATGTGCCTCACCATCATAGACTTAGACGTCATCTGCCTTGGGGGGTCAGGGAGGGATCTGACGCATACCCTAAGACCCCTTTCACACTGGTGTCCTTTTGCCATGATTTTTCAGAGCGACAAAAGCACATGAAAACCATTCCCCATTAAATCCTATGTAACTGTTCACACTGCAGGTGCGCTGTGCTTTGAAAAGTCCTGCATGCTGCATCTTTGATGTAGTTTTTAAAAAGTGCACCAAAAAGGCACCTTCAATTGTAAGTCAAAGGGAATGCATGAAAAGCGTATCTGTGTGAAAGGACTCTAAGTGCACTTTTTTTTTTTGCACACCGCACTACAGGCTCAGAAAAACAATGTAACTAGTTCCTGCAAGAGGTACGCATATATGTGGCCTCCCGGTGGGTGGGCTTTAACGCAGAGAAGGTATATACAGTCAGGTCCATAAATATTGGGACATCGACACAATTCTAACATTTTTGGCTCTATACACCACCACAACGGATTTGAAATGAAACAAACAAGATGTACTTTAACTGCAGACTGTCAGCTTTAATTTGAGGGTATTTACATCCAAATCAGGTGAACGGTGTAGGAGTTACAACAGTATGCATATGTGCCTCCCACTTGTTAAGGGACCAAAAGTAATGGGACAATTGGCTTCTCAGCTGTTCCATGGCCAGGTGTGTGTTATTCCCTCATTATCCCAATTACAATGAGCAGATAAAAGGTCCAGAGTTAATTTCAAGTGTGCTATTTGCATTTGGAATCTGTTGCTGTCAACTCTCAAGATGAGATCCAAAGAGCTGTCACTATCAGTGAAGCAAGCCATCATTAGGCTGAAAAAACCCCAAAACAAACCCATCAGAGAGATAGCAAAAACATTAGGCGTGGCCAAAACAACTGTTTGGACATTCTTAAAAAGAAGGAACGCACCGGTGAGCTCAGCAACACCAAAAGACCCGGAAGACCACGGAAAACAACTGTAGTGGATGACCGAAGAATTCTTTCCCTGGTGAAGAAAACACCCTTCACAACAGTTGGCCAGATCAAGAACACTCTCCAGGAGGTAGGTGTATGTGTGTCAAAGTCAACAATCAAGAGAAGACTTCACCAGAGTGAATACAGAGGGTTCACCACAAGATGTAAACCATTGGTGAGCCTCAAAAACAGGAAGGCCAGATTAGAGTTTGCCAAACGACATCTAAAAAAGCCTTCACAGTTCTGGAACAACATCCTATGGACAGATGAGACCAAGATCAACTTGTACCAGAGTGATGGGAAGAGAAGAGTATGGAGAAGGAAAGGAACTGCTCATGATCCTAAGCATACCACCTCATCAGTGAAGCATGGTGGTGGTAGTGTCATGGCGTGGGCATGTATGGCTGCCAATGGATGTTTCTCTTCTATTTATTGATGATGTGACTGCTGACAAAAGCAGCAGGATGAATTCTGAAGTGTTTCGGGAATATTATCTGCTCATATTCAACCAAATGCTTCAGAACTCATTGGACGCCGCTTCACAGTGCAGATGGACAATGACCCAAAGCATACTGCAAAAGCAACCAAAGAGTTTTTTAAGGGAAAGAAGTGGAATGTTATGCAATGGCCAAGTCAATCACCTGACCTGAATCCGATTGAGCATGCATTTCACGTGCTGAAGACAAAACTGAAGGGAAAATGCCCCAAGAACAAGCAGGAACTGAAGACAGTTGCAGTAGAGGCCTGGCAGAGCATCACCAGGGATGAAACCCAGCGTCTGGTGATGTCTATGCGTTCCAGACTTCAGGCTGTAATTGACTGCAAAGGATTTGCAACCAAGTATTAAAAAGTGAAAGTTTGATTTATGATTATTATTCTGTCCCATTACTTTTGGTCCCTTAACAAGTGGGAGGCACATATGCAAATTGTTGTAATTCCTACACCGTTCACCTGATTTGGATGTAAATACCCTCAAATTAAAGCTGACAGTCTGCAGTTAAAGCACATCTTGTTCGTTTCATTTCAAATCCATTGTGGTAGTGTATAGAGCCAAAAATGTTAAAATTGTGTTTATGTCCCAATATTTATGGACCTGACTGTATATGCATCGCTATGTAAACATTTTCCTGTGCTGAAAGCATGCTCCCAGCAGAGTAATCAGCGGGTACCGTAAAGCTTCTTATGTATGCTTGTGATTGGGAGCTTTCCGATCATGTGACTGAAAATCACAGCGGTCACATGATCAGAATGCCCAGGGGAAGGACATCCAGCATCAGCTCTGTTCCTGTGTAGAGGGGGTGTGTCTCTTCCCTCCAATCAGCTCTCATAGCTCTCCTCACTGAGCTCTAGAGTGTAACTTCAGCTCTCCACCCCCTTTTGTTCTGAACGCTCAGGAAAACTTTATAAACACTTTGAACAGCTGTAAAGAATAGAAGACTGCATATATACAGGTACAACTTATGTAGAATTTATTTCATCTCTGCATCACCTGAAGTCAGTTACTTCACTAGGTATATGTAAGGCATACGTTCCAACTACCTGAGATGCGAATGAGGGACACCTATTAGCAACAGTATGTAGCTATAGGACACGGCTCCTGCCACACCCTCCTTAACCGCTTCCCAACCGCCCTATAGCAGAAATACTTCTGCAGGGTGGCACAGATGCGCAAAATCACGTGTGTGTGTGTATATATATATATATATATATATATATATATATATATATACTTCTTTGCTATATATATATATAATTCTTTGCTATAAGCAATTCAATTGTGAAAAAAAAAAAAATACTGATCACTTCCCCAAAGTAGTAAAATGTTACTATGGTAACATTATACTATTTTGGTCATAGTGTAAGATGAAAAAGAAAAATCTTAAAAAAAAGAGAAAAAAAATGTATTAAAAAATAAAAAATAATGAAAAAACGTATAATTTTTTTGTACTGCCACCAGTCAGTGCCCCTGATCACCGCCACACCAAAAAAAAATTGTGAAAATAATTTTTTGCATTTCATTTTCCAAAAAATTATGACAAAAAAAATTACAACTTCAAAAAACTCGCCATGCCTCTTATGAAATATGGCGGACTGCCTACTTTGCAAACAGGTGTCATTTGGGGGATATCTGTACAATTCTGACATTTTTGGACCTCAAGCCATTAGATTGGCCGTCAGTACTTCAGGATTGATCAATTTTCAGATCTATCCCATAGTTTGTGAACTCTATAACTTTCCTACAAACTAAATAATAAATACTAATTTGGGTTATTTTCACCAAAGAAATGTAGCAGAATACATCTTGGCCTAAATTTATGAAGAACAATTATTTATTTGCAAACTTTTATAACAGAAACAAAGAAACTTTTTTTTTTTAATTTCTGTCTATTTTTGTTAATTTATCAATAAATAAAAACCCCGGCAGTGATTAAATACCGCCAAAAGAAAGCTCTAGTTGTGTGAACAAAATTATAAAATTTTAGTTTGGGTACAATGTTGTATAACTGCGCAAATGTCATTGAAAGTGTGAGAGCGCTGAAACCTGAAAAATGGCCTGGGCAGGAAGGGGGTAAAAGTGCCCGGTATTGAAGAGGTTAAACCCACAAGTAGTTTTTTCTCCACTACTCCTCTTTTATATTGGCTTTGAAAATATCCAAATGCAGAAATTTAGAAATTGGATGAAAGGTTTAGCACTGTAAAATCATTTTTGACAGATAAATAGTGCATTTTATATACACAACTCTATAGATCAGACCAAAATGAGGGACAAATGAGGAGGACAGAGGGACTTTGTTCCAAATGCAGGCTAGTCCCTTGAAATCAGGGACAGTTGGGAGATGTGTTTTGCCCCGTGCACACGATGACAATATTG
Source organism: Staurois parvus (assembly GCF_062004578.1). Taxonomy (NCBI): domain Eukaryota; kingdom Metazoa; phylum Chordata; class Amphibia; order Anura; family Ranidae; genus Staurois; species Staurois parvus. The sequence continues at coordinate 8,389,080 of NW_028317876.1, read as the reverse complement.
GACATATGATCGGCCATTGTTTTTCCATGCTGGTCTCATATGGAAAGTGAAGACATACTGATGTTACGAAAATTCTTGTACGAGAGACAGAAAATTCGGAAGTGATGTATTGTATTTTCAGACAAAAACTGTGCTGGTCAAACAAAAATCGTACGATTTGGTGTCATACGAGAAATATGATCATGCTTGTCCCTTCCAATAATTTCGGACTGCGTACCAACGATCAGATTATGGGAGGAAGTGACATTTTTCATGATTTTCTGATCGTGTGTACAGGGAATAAGGGTTTACAATTTGCCTTAGGTAAGCGCCCAGAGCAGCCCAACACATGGTGTTGATGGACCCTAACATGCTGGACATGAAGCCGACCATCTATAATAGAAGCCCTCAGTGTAGCAGGTATCCCTGTAATGTACATAGAAATCCCTCACACATTGACTGCGTTAACACCCAGGGTCCATGAATATATTTATGCAGTGTTTACACCGCGTTCAGCCACAATTCACAGATTTTTCAATGGAATGGCAGAAAATGACTGGTGTGTGACAACATTGACCCCGCAGTGTCCCCTCAGAGAGGCCTGAGGCGGCTGTGTCTCCTCACACTTCCACAGGTTCGCCCAGTAAACTTTGAGGCCCAGCTCACAGCGAGCAGACCAGCACCGAGCTCTCCAACAAGCGGAAGAGTTAAAGCTGAGGGGCGTGACCTAGGTTCAGCCAGGTCCTACCCACATGCACCACCACGCCTCCTTTCGATCCGCTTGCCCAATCAACGCGAGCTGGGGGAAATGCGGGAAAATCCGAACACAATAAAAGCGAGAAAAAAAGGGGCGTCCTGCCTTATAAGGCGATGTACGCGCATGCGCAGAATATCAGCTCGGGCCGCCGGGTTCCAAATTGGAATGCGGCCCCGGAGATAGAGCTCGGGGGAGGCGGCGAGGAGCAACAAGAGCGACGGGACCGGAGCGCCCCACAACTCCGCCCTTCCTCCGAGGCGAGGAGTCAGCCCCCCGGATCCCGGAACTTTGCTGGATGCTCTGATCACGGGACCATGTTGGGGCAACAACAACAACAGCCGCAGCAGCAACAACAGCCGCCACCACCGGCGCCACCGAGCAGCTTCTACTACTCCCCGGGAGGGAGCGGCGGAAGGCTCGAGGAGAGCCAGCTGGTGACCTATGTGGAGGAATACATGGAGTGTATGGAGTCTCTGCCCCTGGACATCCAGAGAACCATCACCGTACTGCGGGAGATCGACACCAAGTATAGAGGTAGGTGAGCGGGGGGCTACACACGTGGCCGGGCTCCCCTATACGGCACCCACCCTCCTTCCCCACACTACAAGGGGGGCCTCGTATAGGGCAATGTTCGGAATTCCTGCACAACACGGGGGATGTCACTGCTGGAACCTCCGAGACACTCGCCGTCCTGTCTAGGTGTCACTCCTGAGCCTCATTCAGCCATTTTGAAAGCTGGAACTGTGGTGGCACTACAGGTCTCAGCGCGGCCTGACAGCTTTTAGTGTGGGCGGGCATTGTACTGATTACGAGCTGCCCTGAAAGGCTCTGAGGAGTTTATTGGCTGTATTTATATGTTGGGAGGGCTGGAAGAGCACCATGGCCGTATGTTACATTGTACCAGCTCTTATATACCGTGTGACGGCTGGGTGCTGACAGGGGCGTCACATCCGGGGCGGGGCCGTGCCCAGGAACACAGCACACACACGTCCCCTGCCGTGTGCCGCCTCCGGTGGGCGGGCTCTGCATACCACATGGATAACGTCATGTCATCCACACCCGGACCTGATATGGCCCGCCCCCTCTATACATGGCAGCCTATGGATACGCTTGGGACACGCCTCCTCTACCCCTTCGGGTCATGTCACTTCTAGATCCTTGTGTCATCCTGCATTCGCCTAATGCAGACACAGCAGCTGGCCGCCCTGTTTATTTATATGGAGCTGGTTATGCAGCCAGTCTCCACCTTCTCTGTGCACACAGGCGGAAACATGCAGCATTTGTCACCATCTACACTGAGATCTGTTTGGAACACGGGAGCATTGTTGCATGTACACAGCTGTAAATGGAATACCCTTTTATTATAGGCACAACAATGTAAAAAAACAATATGAGACACTTTATTGATACAAAACATTCAAATATACATAATATAAGATCATAAAGCTCTTATGATGCCGAAAAAGGTCTCCTAATTGGTATTACAAGCAGGGAGCCTTATTGTCATAACGTATGATGCAGAGAAGGCACCTACCATAACCTGCCATTAGGGTTGACACCTCATCCCTTTAAAACAGAACACATATTAATGACACGGGTTCTGAGGATGATTTATTACAGATAAGGCTCTAAGTGAGTTTAATTACCACGTTAATCAGCCCCAGAACCTGTGTCATTCATATGTGTTCTGTTTTAAAGGGATGAGGTGGCAACCCTACCTACAATGCACACAGCTATGGAAACATTCATGATGCAGCCATGCCTTCAGAGATTGAAAGCTTAAAGTAGAACTTCGCTCTCTCAATTAACATTGACTATTTTTAATCCTTATGCTGCTAGCATTTATATATATATATATATATATATTTTTTACATTTCTTCAGTTCCTTCTTGGTTCCCAGGCCTAGGCAAATTATGTCAGTCATGCATCCCAGGAGTCTTCAGGAGGGGATTTCTCAGCTAAGCACTAGGGCAGATGGATTCCAGGAAGTAAATGCTAGATGAATCATCTGCCCTTACTCAAGATGGCCATAGTCAGAAAATCTAGGGGGTGTTTTTCAAAGTGATTTCTTGGCAAAATAAAGCATGGAGACATTGATGGATGTTTGCTTTAACTGCTTTAGCTCCGCCCCATAGCAGAAATACTGCTACAGGGCGGCATATGTGTGCAAAATCACGTATAGATACATGATTTTTGCATTTTCTGATAGGGGGCACGCACATGCCCTACTCATGCCACCATTCACAGCCGCGGCAGTCATTCACCAGGATGATTACCGAGGAGCTGGTGATTACTCGCCGACACCTGGTGATTACCGAGGATCTACGAGGGGGGGGGGGGGGAGAACTGTTAGTAAACAAAACAGTGCTCCTCCCTGTCAGCTTCATCACACTGCTTTGCATGACTGTCCACAGCACGGCCATGCAGAGCAGTGTGCTTACAGTGAAGCACAAAAACAGAACATCGTGTAAAACAGCACACAGTAAACTCTTTGATTGCCTCAGATGAGAATTCCAGTTATCATTTGTAGAAGAAGGGGAGTGGGGGTGTTGGGATTTTTGTCGGACGAAGTGAATGTGAATTCAATAGTCAGGTTTCTATTGCAAGTTTTGATACCAAGTCTACATCGTTCTCATGTACAGGATCATTGCTTCAGTGTTTGCTGTAGCCTGATCATATTGCTTACAGAGTGATCACAGTGCGGGTAGGATGTATAGGGGAAGCTAAACAAAAATTTGATACACAGTAAAGCTGCCCATAGGTGGATTGATTGAAGCTGAGCAGGGAACGGCAGAGATTTGATCCATCTATGGCTGTTCCCGTTCAAGAGCAGTCAATCTAGTGAACAGTTGTCCTCTCAAATGGGAATGGTGAAATATTTATGTTCGACTAGCACTCCAGCCAATAGTGTTGATCAGTGTATTCTGAGAGCAGAGGAGTCCTCGCTATTAAGAGTAAAATAAGGGAATCCCTGTCATCCTCGAATGTGTGGAAGGGGGAATCTTTGTGTGTGTGTGTGCTTGCTTTTTTTTTCTCCGCAGCCCACTGGTAGTATAAAATAGTAACAAATCATCCATGTTCTGGTTATTGGAGAACTCTGGGCAAAAAAAAAAATTCTCCCTGCTGTGGGGCTGTGCCAGCACTGCATGGGTTAACTGCTCGTTTTGTTCTAGAGGAAAGGACTGCGGAGATTTACTTACCTGACCCGCCGATCCTCCCCACAACAAGACTGGTCCCTTGGCTTCTGCTCCCCGCAGTTCAGTGGTCTTGTAAATGGACTGTTCCCGATGTTGGCACGCACATCACATATTCCATAGACAGGAACAGTTCACTGCTTGGCCATGGGGGAGCGTGGTTTCCCGGAGGATCAACGGGTCAGGAGAGTATGAGCTTTGCACTCACCCCTAGAAAAAACAAGCAGTTGACCCATACAATGTGGGCTCAGCCCCACTGCAATAAAATGTTTGCCTAGAGTTCTGCTTTAATAAATCCTCAATGTTTGTGGTGGATACTTGCAAGAGAACAGTTTTATGGCAAGACTGCTTTTTGTCTTATTTTCATGGTCAAGGCCTCTCCTCCAGCAGATCAGTCATGGGTTAAAGGATTGGTGTACATGCTAAATCCAATCTCAAGTTTGACAGGTGTACCTATATATAAACTCTTGTTTCTAATATTGTTCCAGGTGATTTATTCTATGATTATGTATTGGTAAATATATGGTTAGCATTAGACATAAGGAATATATTTTTATGTTTTTTTTTAAAACCCTGGTTATGAGGGAGTAGCTGTCCTTCTACTAGGATGCAGTGCTTGAGCCACAGCAGGCAATTGCCAGTCCCTAAGACAGTCACTTGAGGTAAGAAGAATGTCATCAACCCATTGTAAGCTTATTTGCCACAGCCACCATCACATTCAGTGTTTAGATTCCAGTTCTAGTTTCATTCTGCAGTTTGTCTAAATGCACTTGACTTAATGTCCTAGTGCACCTTTTAAAAAGATAACAAAAACACCCACATTGATAGAAGAATAAAAACACATTTTTTGCATTTGTGCATCCAGAGTGCTGCAGCCACAATCAGTTCATTGCAGGAGCAATGCATGGGTACCTGCTGACTCTTCAACCTTACCACCCAGCCCTGGCTCCGTATAAAGGTGGGGACCTACTATAGCAGGGCTGGAGGACGTAAATGCTGGACTACAAGGGAGGTGACTTCACCATACTTGTGCTCCATTGAGATCTACAGGGTGACACATGGGACTTGTAGTCCTCCTAGCCACAGATCAGTGTGAATAAATGACACGGTTGTGGGGGGCATTCACAGCCCTGCAGAATTCAGACAGATGCTGGAGGAAGAAAAACCTTGTGATTTAGGTAACTGGAAGGTTATGATGTGGGGAATGTGACAATGTTAAGAGTGTTCATAACAACCTCATCCTGTATAATGATTTATAGATTTGCCACCCTATAGACATTTATTGTTCCTTTTTCATCTGCAGAGGCGCTGAAGGAGATTGATGAGGTCTCAGAGAAGCATTCTAATGAAAGTGATCCACACCAAAAGAAGCGTTTATTACAGCAACTTCAGAGAGCTCTTATTGTGACCCAGGAACTGGGTGATGACAAAATTCAGCTTGTCACACAGGTACTGGAATTGGTAGAAAATAGGACTAAGCAGATTGATGCCCTTGGCAAAGGCTTCTTTGAGCCAGATGAAAGTGAAAAACCTTCAGAAAAGTCCAAATCTGAATCCAATACAGCCGAGCGCTCTACTCGGAGACCTCGCAGACAGCGCAATAGTGAGAGTCGGGACTTGTGTCACATGGTCAATGGAACAGATGATGGTGATGAACCACCCAAAGAAAAGAAGGCCAAGTCTTCCAAGAAAAAGAAACGAACCAAAGCCAAGCAGGAAAGGGAGGTGTCCCCAATTCCATTTGTAGTGGACCCCAATGAGCCAACGTACTGCTTGTGCAATCAAGTGTCTTATGGGGAGATGATAGGATGTGACAATGAGGAATGTGCCATAGAGTGGTTCCATTTCTCCTGTGTCGGACTTACCTATAAACCTAAGGGCAAATGGTACTGTCCTGACTGCAGAGGGGACAATGAGAAAACCATGAACAAAAACACAGAAAAAACAAAAAGGGACCGGAGGTCAAGATAATATTGTGTTATGGTTTTTTTTTTTTCTTTTTTTTTTTTTTTGTTTCGTGTTTTTTTTTTTTTTTTTTAAGTGGGTTTATTGTATAGTTTTCTGGACTTTTTTTTCTTTTTTTTGTATGTGGGAACAATGTTTTAGGTATAAGTGATACTAATTTTAATAGCGTTGCAATATTAAAATTTGTTATGGCTGTAGTTACATTTTGTCTTGACAAGATTCTTTTTAGGCTAGAACACCTTAACAAGGTTCCACTTGCAGTCAACCAGTGAGTAGTGAAGTAAAATGTTGCAAAATTTGGTGGTCTGTGCAGAGCTAGATTGGAGAACAGTGAACATTAGAAGGCAATGCTAAACACTACAATACTTGTTCATTGCCTGCTTTGGCTTCAGTGGCTTGGAAAGCACTGAGATTGCCAGGTAACAACCACTTTGAGTGAGGTTAGCAATGGCAGCCTGCATATTTATTTCAGGTCTTCTTGAGCCCTGGTGCACACTGATGCGGTGCGGGAAACATCGATTCCTGTGCGTTTCACACACGGCACTGCAATTGTGCTGTGTGCATGCGATTTGCTGCGGGTGTCAATTAAAAGTTAACAAGACCTTTAAAAGCAGTTTGCAAAACACAGTGCATTTGCTTGCACTGAATCCACATGGGTATGAACACCCATGCTATTCGGTTCCAGTGCAAAAAACTTCCTGAACCTTTTTAATGTGGATGCTGTGCGATTCGAGCCATTGAATATGAATGGGCCCAAATCACACCACACAATTGCATGTGATTTGCACAGGAATACAGTGCGATTTCTGTGTGGCAGTGCGAACTGGGGCTGAAGGGGATGCTTCAGTATTGTAGGCAGTGCCATTTTTACTTTTATTTGAAGACTGTAATTATGTGTGTGTGGGAAGGGAAGGAACTGAACACCAGGCCAGCCTGCAAAGCCGAGCGTAAATACTTGCCTATCCTTCCATCTAAGTGAAAAACCGTCACTGATTTGCCAAAGACTGCTCAGCATTCAGCACAATTTTGGGTGTGTCCCATGTCTGGTCCCCTGCTAACCTCTGTGGTTCCTTCCATCACTATCTGACTTCTGGGTCATTTAGTAACATAGAAGCCAGTGGATGAATCGGAGCTCAGCGGGAGGCCATCAGCATTTGTTGGAAGTGTTTGATTTCAGAATGATTATTTTTATCCTCAGCAGAGCTCCATGACAAGGGCGGCAGAACAGATACCTATGCATACTTTTGTTTGCAGTCTTTACTTGTGCTTAGTTCTTCATACAGGGTGACAGTTGTTTTAACACTTTGGGGTGTCTATCCTGTGTTTCCTGCAGCCCTCACGGTTTGCTGAACACCCACTGCCATATCATAATGGTCCCCTGTAGTGACGTACTTTACTGTGCAAAAGTTTTAGGCAGGTGTGAAAAAATGCTGTAAATTAATGATGCTTTCAGAAATAGAAGTGTTCATAGTTTATTTTTATCAATTAACAAAATGCAAAGTAAATGAACAGAAGAGAAATCTAAATCAATATTTAGTGTGACCACCCTTTGCCTTCGAAATAGCATCAGTTCCTCTAGGTACACTTGCACACAGTTTTTGAAAGAAACTCGACATGTAGGTTGTTCTTGGAGAATTAAAGTGGAACTTTAGTTAGAGAAATAAGTCCTGCTAGATCTCTTCAGAATGGCCCCTTTTGCAGGCATAGCTATGTAAAGCATTAAAAATAAGTGCCTATACTGCTTAAAATCCGGTATTACACTCTCACCCTGCTCTGCACATGCTCACTTGCTGTTTTTTGGCACTGCCAAATTTGTAGAGTCCAATCTGCTGACAGCGTAAAGTTTTGCTGTTGCTCAGGACTTTGGGCTGAAGCAAAATGGCAGCCTCCAGCAAAAAAAAAAAGTGCTGGAGGCAAAAATTTTGGTAGCATGATTCTTACCATAGAATGTATGCTCCTTGCTAAAGAACATTTTTTTTTTTTTTTTTATTATTATTATTAAGTTGTGGGTAAAGTTCCACTGTAAGCACAGATCTGTAGATGTAGGCTGCCTTGAATACTTCAGTCTCTCCATGTAATCCCAGACAGACTCGATTACTGAGGTCAGGGCTCTGGCGGCCAAACCATAACTTCCAGGACTCCTTGTTCTTTACGCTGAAGATAGTTGCTAATGACATTGGCTTCCCTGATGGTATGGCATGATGGATAAGTATCTGCCTGTATTTCTCAGCAATGAGGACACTCTTAATTCTTGCCTAATCTCCAGCTCCATTTGTGGAAATGCAGCCCCAACCTTGCAAGGAACCTCCACCATGCTTCATTGCTGCACCACTCTCCAGCCCTTCAGTGAACAAACTGCCTCCTGCTACAGCCAAATATTCAAATTTTGACTCCACAGTCCAGAGCACCTGCTGCCATTTTTCTGCACACAATTCCTATGTTTTCTTGCATAGTTGAGTCACCTAGCCTTGTTTTCATGTTGAGGGTGTGGGTTTTGGCTGCAATTCTTCCATGAACACCACTTCTGGCCAGACTTCTCCAAACAGTAGATAGGTGCAGGACAACGACCCTAAACATACAGCCAATGTCATTAAGAACTACACTATCTTGACAAAAGTATTAGGATGCCTGCCTTTACATGCACGCACGCACACGAACTTTAATGGCATCTGAGTCTTAGTCTGAAGGGTTCAGTATTGAGTTGGCCCACACTTTGCAGCTATAACAGCTTCAACTCTTCTGTGAAGGCTGTCCACAAGGTTTAGGAGTGTCTATGGGAATGTTTGACCTTTCTTCCAGAAGCACATTTGTAAGGTCAGGCACTGATGTTGGATGAGAAGGCCTGGTCGCAGTCTCCGCTCTGATTCATCCCAAAGGTGTTCTATCAGGTTGAGGTCAGGACTCTGTGCGGGCCAGTCAAGTTCCTCCACCCCAAACTTATCCATGTCTCTGTGGACCTTGCTTTGTGTACTGGTGCGGATGTTGATGTTGGAACAGAAAGGGGCCATCCCCAAACTGTTCCTACAAAGTCGGGAGCATGAAATAGTCCAAAATGTCTTGGTATACTGATGCCTTAAGAGTTCCTTCACTGGAACTAAGGGGCCAAGCCCAACCCCTGAAAAACAACCCCATGCCATGATCCCCTCTCCAGCAAACGTTATACTTGGCACAATGCAGTCAGGCTAGTACCCTTCTTCTAGCAACCACCAAACCAGACACGTCCATCAGATTGCCAGATTGAGAAGCGCGATTCGTCACTCCAGAGAACATGTCTAGAGTCAACTGCTCTAGAGTCCAGTGGTGGCATGCTTTACACCACTGCATATGATGCTTTGCATTGCACTTGGTGATGTGCGGCTTGGATGCAGCTGCTCGGCTGTGGAAACCCATTCCATGAAGCTCTCTACGCACTGTTGTTGTGCTAATCTGAAGGCCACATGACGTTTGGAGGTCTTTAGCCATTGACTCTGCAAACAGTTGGCGACTTCTGCGCTCTGTGCTTCAGCATGCACTTACCCCGCTCTGTTATTTTACGTGGCCTACCACTTTGTTACTGTTGTTCCCACTTTGTTACAATATCACTAACAGTTGACCATGAAATATTTAGTAGCAAGGAAATTTTACAGATGGGTTTATTGCACAGGTGACAACCTGTCATGGTACCATGCTTGAATTCACTGAGCTCCTGAGAATGACCCATTCTTTCACAAATGTTTGTAGAAGCAGTCTGCATGCCTATGTGCTTGATTGTATACACCTGTGGCCATGGAGGTGATTGGAACACCTGAATGATTTGGAGGGGTGTCCCAATACGTTTGGCAATATAGTGTATCTTTAGTGTAAAGAAGAACAAGGAGTCCTGGAAATGATGGACTGGCCCCCCACAGACCCCTGATCTCAACATCATGGAGTCTGTCTTGGATTACAAGAGACAGAAGGATTTGAGGCATCCTACATCCACAGAAAATCTGTGTTCAGTTCTCCAAGATGTTTGGAACAACCAACCTGCGAAGTTCCTTAAAAAGCTGTGTCCTGTATAAGAATTGATGTTGTTTTGAAGCCAAAGGGTATTCTCACCAAATACTAATTTAATTTGGATTTCTCTTCTGTTCATTTACTTTCCATTTCATTAATTAATAAAAGTAAACTATATTAACACTATTTCTGAACGCATTCTTAATTTACAGCATCGGCCATACATTATAGAATTTGCCTGTATGCTTTTTTTCCTTTAAATTACCCAAAAGCATATAATATGAGGTCAAACCTGCAACACTTTCAATTTTCATGCAATCAGGCAGCCCTTTCACTACATAGTTGAAGGTAAATCCACAGAAAACTGAATAAGAAAATTTTATAATATATGGCCAGCTAAATGTCATCTAGTTAGGATTTACACATTTTTTAAGCCCCCGGTCACATCGGGTGCGTTTTGCATGCCAGGCAACTTGCAAATCGTGCCAAGTCGCACCCTATTGTCTGCTATTAAAGCGTTCATATCGGCGCGGTTCCAACTTGGTCGGAGCCACATCGATTTTTAAAGTTGTGCATGTACTACTTTTGTTGCAATTTGCATAGACATCTGTGTCAGATGTCTTGCAAATTGCAAGGAAATCGTCAGGTCACCCAAATTTGAAATTGCGTGACTTCACTGTAAGTCGCACTTTGGTGTGATCGGGGTGTAAAGCACAACTAAACCCAGCGATTTAAATTTTCAGAAAACTGTTAAATTCTTGGCATGCTGGGAATTCTGTCACATTTGCTTATGCTCTCAACCAAACTGTCAAACCATCAAATGGCTGGTGTTATAATGGGTCACATGTGCAGCGCCTTTGCAGTTGCAGATCAAACAGAGGCTAAGATGGCAGCTTCCTTGGCTGAAAAGGATAAGAGGGCTTAGGTTGGTTTAGTGCTGCTTTTACATATAGAAGATGTCTGGAGTTTTTTACTAAAGCTGCATGTGTGCAGAAGCTGGTGCAGCTCTGCACAGAAACCAATCAGCTTCCAGGCTTTATTGTCACTTAAGCAAGCTAAAGGTAGAAGCTGATTGGCTACCATGCACAGCAGCACCAGTTTTAGTAGATCAACCCCCATAGTCGTCGATTTACTAAAACTGTAGAGTGCAACATATGGTGCAGTTCTGCAGCGAAACCAATCAGCTTCCAGGTTTATTTGTCAAAACTTAAGGTGGAGCTCCAGTCTCCGGTGTAAAAAATAAGTCAGCAGCTACAAAAACTAGCTGCTGACCTTTAACCACTAGGGGACTGCCTACAGTACATATACTGCAGTAAGGCGGACCCTGTGCACAGGATCATGTTTATAAATGTCATCCTGATTTTGGGGTAGGGGGCGCGTGCCCGCCCCACCTGCAGCACAGATCGCGACCGCAGGTGTCAATCACCAGGTCCCAGCCGGTGATTACCCGCTGGAGCCCGGCGATTGCCAGCAAACACTGACAGGGAGCACAGCTGCATTGTTTTCAATGGAGTTCTCTTCCCTGTCAGTTTTCAGCACACTGATCCAGATGGATGAGCTCAACCTTCCGGATCGGGGTGTTACACTGAAGCACACCTCCCTGCCCCCTAGTGAAACTCCCCGCACACAGTTAACCCTTTGATTGCCTTCTGTTAACCCCTTCCTCCCCAGTGCCAAAGTACAGTGTCCGTGCTTTTTTTTTTTTGTTGCACTGATCACTGTATTGGTGTCACTGGGGATGTCAGTGACCCCAAGTCAGTTCCCCCCCCCAGTGTCAGAATGTCTGCCGCAGTCCCGCCATAAGTCACTGATCGCCACTATTATTAGTATAAAAAAACAAAAATACAGTATCTATACCGCCATTTGTAAACGCTATAACTTTCATGTAAACCAATTAATTTACACGTAATGGGATTTTTTTGTAGCAAAGACATGTCGCAGAATATATTTTGGCCAAAATTTATGACAAAATTTGATTTTTAATTTTTTTTTACTGGACATGTTTTATAGCAAAAAGTCCACAATATTGTTTTTTTCTCAAAATTGTCGGTCTTTTTTTTTCTTTATAGCGCAAAAAATAAAAAATGCACAGGTGATTAAATACCACCAAAAGAAAACTCAATTCGTGGGGGGAAAAAAAGGACGTAAATTTCATTTTGGTGCAGCATTGCATGATCGCGCAAGTGTCAGTTAAATTAAATCAGCGCCATAACACAAACCGATTATATAACAGCTTCCTGACCGCCCTATAGCAGAAATACTGCTGCAGGGCGGCACAGGTATGCAAAATCACATATATATATGTGTGTGTGTGTGTGTGTGATTCGCATTCCCGTAGTTTTCACTCCCCTCCCAGATAGCATCAGATTGCCCGTTAGCACACCTGTAATCATATTTAACCCCTTGATTGCCAGGAACACGCTCATACACAATAAACCTCCATTGCTAGTATAGTGTCTGAAAGGATAAATATCTTTGATCAGATCAGCACTATACCAGCGTTCACATTAGTATAGCGTCCCCAAAAAGTAGCGTTAGCGGGATCATCCCCGGCACCTGCCAGCACCTGCGTTTAGCTCCTACGCTTACCCCCTCCCCCGTCCCCCAGCAAGTGCAGTGTCTGTAAATCACTGTCACTTGATACACTGCACACAAAACCGCAGTGTTCGCAGAATCAGGCCTGATCTCTGCTAGCACTTATTGGTAAATTATGATGACTCTCATATGGAGCAGAGTGCCAGTACTAGTGCTGGGCTACGTTTTGGTGAACTGGCGAGCACCAGTGGCCTAGTACATCTTGGTCTTTCACATACCAGCACTGCAGTATCACTTAGTGACGTGGCGAGTCCCGTAAGTGCAGTACAAGCTGGTGCGGTGACGAGCATAAGTATTGTCCCGCAATCACCAAGAATTCGCACACAGGCCCGTAGAGCCCCTAGTATCCTTTCCGGATGTGCTTGCAAATCCCGATTGGCAGCCCTCAAATTCTGCAGCACCCGTACTTCCCCCATTCACTGCCCAGCCCGGAATTCAGGTGGAATCCCCAAATTTAACTACTCCCCTTGATTTTTTGGAGCTGTTTTTCACAGAAGATCTGTATGCATTGATTGTGGATCAAAGCAATTTATCACCGCCAACACAAATTCAAACCTTGCCAGACCATTCGCATGGAAACTCATTACGGTTTCCGAATTTACATTTTTTTTGGACCTTACCCTCAACATGGGCATTACTAAAAAAAATGAATTGCGGTTGTATTGGTCCACAGACCCGATTCATCATATGCCCGTGTTCTCTGCTGCCATGGCCAGGCATAGATATGACAGTATAATGTGTTTTATGCATTTCAACAGTGACCCTGAATTTGACCGTCTCCACAAAATTCAGCCCTTCGTAAATCACCTTAACCAAAAATTTGCAGATGTCTATACTCAACAGCAAAAAATCTGCATTGATGAGTCCCTCATTCATTTTTCTGACTGCCTTGCATTCAAACAATTTCTCCCCAGCAAGCGTGCCAGATATGGGGTCAAGATGTTGAAGACCTGTGAGAGGGCAAGAGGCTATACATATAAGTTTCGGATTTACGAGGGAAAAGATAGTCACGTGGAGCCCCCCGGATGCCCAGACTACATGGGGAGCAGTGGCAAGATAGTTTGGGACTTAGTGTCATCATTTCTCCATATGGGGTACCACTTATACGTGGACAATTTTTATTCAAGCGTGTCACTATTTAGACATTTGTACAATCTAGGAACTGGTGCATGTGGCACAGTGCGACCTAATGTGTGCCCACCATTAGAAGTGGGTGGATGTAGGGCGGTATATTCTAATAGTGGGCATACCACACACTTTTGCTGACAGAGATTTCTTCTCTTTTTTTCATTCAGCCCACAGGCTGCATACAAAAAAAAAAAGAACATAGCATACAGTTGTGTTCAAAATAATAGCAGTGTGTTGAAAAAAGTGAATAAAGCTCAAAATCCTTTTAATAGCTTTTATTTCCATACACACAAATGCATTGGGAACACTACACATTCTATTCCAAATTAAAACATGAAGAAAAATATATCAAATTTGTGTTGTTCTTCTAAAAAAATTGAAGAAAATTGAATATTAGACTGTTCAAAAAAAAATAGCAGTGTTTGTATTCTTCTTTACAAACTCAAACATTCACTATATAAACTGAAAATGTTTTGAAGATTTTGCTTTCCTTTGAATCACATATGAATATTTCATTGTATAATCACTGTTTATGAGAACTGCTGTACATCTGTGTTGCATGGAGTCAACCAACTTCTGGCACCTGTGAACATGTATTCCAGCCCAGGATGATTGGACTACATTCCACAGTTCTTCTCTATTTCTTGGCTTTTCTTCAGAAACTGCATTTTTGATGTCACCCCACAAGTTTTCTATTGGATTAAGATTCGGGGATTGGGCTGGCCACTCCATAACGTTAATCTTGTTGGTCTGGAACCAAGATGTTGCACGTTTACTGGTTTGTTTGGGGTCGTTGTCTTGTTGGAACACCCATTTCAAGGGCATTTCCTCTTCAGCATAAGGCAGCATGACCTCTTCAAGTATGCTGACGTATTCAAACTGATCCATGATCCCTGGTATGCGATAAATAGGCCCAACACCATAGTATGAGAAACATTCCCATATCATGATGCTTGTGCAACCATGCTTCACTGTCTTCACAGTGTACTGTGGCTTGAATTCAGTGTTTGGAGGTCGTCTGACAAACTGTCTCCGGCCACTAGACCCAAAAAGAACAATTTTACTTTCATCAGCCCACAAAATGTTGTGCCATTTCTCTTTAGGCCTGTCAAAGTGCTGTTTGGCAAATTGTAACCTCTTCAGCACATGTCTTTTTTTCAACAGTGGGACTTTGCGGGGGCTTCTTGCAGATAGCTTGGCTTCATATAGGTGTCTTCTAATTGTAACAGTACTCACAGGTAACTTTAGACCTTCTTTGATCTTCCTGGAGCTGATTGTTGGCTGAGTCCTTGCCATTTTGGCTATTCTTCTATCCATTCGAATGGTAGTTTTTCGCTTTCTTCCACGTCTTTCAGGTTTTGGCTGCCATTTTAAAGCATTTGCGATCATTTTAGCTGAGCAGCCTATCATTTTCTGCGCTTCTTTATATGTTTTCCCCTCTCCAATCAACTTTTTAATCAAGGTACGCTGTTCTTCTGAACAATGTCTGGAACGACCCATTTTCCTCAGAATTTCAGAGAGAAATGCACTGTAACCAGCATGTACAACATTTGCTGCCTTCCTTCCTTCCTTCCTTAAATAAGGGCAATAATTGCCACCTGTTTTTCAAAGAATGAATGACCTCACTAATAGAACTCCACACTGCTATTATTTTGAACATGCCCCTTTCAATTAGTGATTCAATTACACAGAATCAGCAGCATGCATGTCATGACTGTTGGGTCTGTTGGATTTCTATTACTCTGCTACACCTGCTAGTAAATTATTTGCCATGTAGAAATATAATTTCTACCAAAAACAGTGATTGATCAAGTTAGTGATGTCTGACTGCTATTATTTTGAACACAACTGTATATACCCAACAAGGAACAGCGACGTACTGGTACATCACTGGACTTTGAATGGTTATAACAGGATGATGCCTTCAGCCTGCGGCTTTCATGTAAAAGCAATCCTAGTGGCTAATTAGCTGCAGGATTGCTTTTACAAGCAGCTGGATATGATGCTCCCGCTGCTTTCCACGGCCTTCTCGGGCAGTCCTGTGCCATCGTATGAACCTGAGAATGCAGCCGCTGTTTCTTTCAGCTGACCATAGAGCTGATTGGAGACCGGAATGGTGCCAATCATCTCTATAGTCTAAGAAATCAGAAGCTACGAGCATTTCATCACTTCAGTTTTGCAGGATATAAACAGCGCCATTTGTAAATTGGGAAAGCATCTGATCACACCTATCTTGGTTTGATTAGATAATGTAAGGGCAGAGGAGATATCTAGAGTCTGATAGACCCCAGATTTCTCAAAAAAGAATATATGACAATGCCCATTGAAGTTATTGGGGATATTTGCATTCCCTGTGATACCATTAAAAGTGATTAAAAAAAAAAAATGAAAGGGACAGTGTAAAAATAATTTAAAAAATCAAAAGAAATAAAAAAAAAGAAAAAAATCACACTCACCCCCTGCGCGCGCACACCTGTGTGCGCAAGCATTGACCCTTTGAACGGCAGATCAAGGGCAGTAATTCTAACACTAGACCTCCTCTGTAAATTTAAAATGATAGCTTGTAAAGGCTTTTAAAACGTTTCCTATGGATATTAAAAACGTATGCAGTTTGTCGCCATTGCACAGGGCATGCGTAGTTTTAAAGCATGTCATGTTTGGTATCTATTTACTTGGCATACAATCATATTTTATATTTTACCAAATTGGCCAATATATTGTGTTTTTGTGCATTAAAGTAAAAAAAGTGTATTTTTTAAAACAAATTGCATTTGCAAAATTGCTGCGCGAATACTATGTGACATAAAAATTGCAGCACTCACCATTTTATTCACCATTTTATTCACTAGGGTGTTTGCTTTAAAAAAATATATAATGTTTGGGGGTTTCAATTAATTTCCTAGCAAAAAATACAGATTTGTTTTCATGTGAACAAAAAGTGTCAGTTAAATGATTTATTGCTCACACATGCCATGGGTATATATAAAATTACTCCCCAAAATACATTCTCCTACGTCACCCGAGTATGGGGGTACCACATGTGAGAGATGTTTTGGCAGTCTAGCCAAGTACTGGACCCCAAAATCCAATAAGCACCTTCAGGCTTTTAAAGGGCTTTATTTCCTCATTACACTTCCTGACTACCTATCACAGTTTCGGAGGAGCTGAAATGCCAGGATAGTACCCCCCCCCCCAATTACCCCTTTTTGGAAAGTAGACACCCCAAGGAATTTGATAAGAAGCATGGTGAGCATTTTGCAGATCTCGTTTGTTGCCACAAGTTTTTGGAAAATGAAGAAAAAAAACAAAAACATTTTTTCTTTTCTTATTTTATATTTCATAACCTTGTGAGAAAAAATTAGATCTGCAAAATACTCAACATGCCTCTTTTTAAATTCCTTGGGGTGTCTACTTTCCCAAAGAGGGTGATTTGCGGGGGGTTTGGTGCTATCCTGGAATTTCAGGGCCTTTCGAATCTGTGATAGGTAGTGAGGAAGTGAAATAAGGAAGTTACGCACCCTCAGGCTTTCAAAGTAGTCATTGGAATTCAGGCTCCTGTATGTGGCTAGGCTCCCAAAAAGTGTCACACATGTGGTACCCCCATACTCGGCAGAAGTAGCAGAATGTATTTTGGGGTGTAATTCCACATATACCCATGGCTTGTGTGAGAAATATATCATTTGAATGACAACTTTGTGTAAAAAAAAAAAAAAATTTTGTCATTTTCCAGAAACTTGTGGAAAAAAAAAAAAATCTTCCATGAACTCAATATGCCTCTCAGCAGATAGCTTAGGGTGTCTACTTTCCGAAAAGGGGTCATTTGGGGGTGTTTGTACTATCCTGTTATTTTAACACCTCAAGAAATGTGATGGGCAGTCAGAAAGTAAAAGCTGTGTAAATTCCATTATCTATACCATAGTTTGTAGACGCTATAACTTTCACACAAAGCAATCAATATACACTTACTGGGATTTTTTTTAACCAAAAACATGTAGCAGAATACATTTTTGCCTAAATATATGACCTAATTTTTTTTTTTTTTTTTTTTTTTTTATGACAGAAATGAGAAAATATTGTTTTTTTTCAAAAAAGTTATTTTTTTCTCAAAACGTTTTTTGTTTATAGTGCCAAAAATAAAAAGTGCACAGGTGATCAAATATCACCAAAGGAAAGCTCTATTTGTGTGAAAAAAGGACATAAATTTCATTTATGTACCGTATTGCATGACTGCGCAATTGTCAGTTAAACTTGTGCAGCACTGTATAGCAAAAAAAATGGCGTAAATTGCAGTATCTATACCATAGTTTGTAGACGCTATAACTGTCACACAAAGCAATCAATATACACTTATTGGGATTTTTTACCAAAAACATGTAGCAGAATACATTTTGCCCTAAATTTATAACTAACTTTGAGTTTACTATATATTTTTTATAGCCGAAAGTAAAAATATCCTTTCTCCCTACGTCTTCCAGGACAGCCATCTGAGACCTTGGGCTCCTCCCTCCGGGTCAGGAAACACACCATCCCCCATGCCTTTAAAAGGCGGGCCTCCGGGCCTCACATCCAGTTTTTTGTGTTTCCTGAGCCGGAAGGATGCACGCCGTAGGAGCCAGGGTGATCCTCGCACCCTCAGGAAGGCTGGCCTGGAAGGGTGTGGTGCGGTCTGTACCTCCGTCCCCGGTGCCTTCCACGTGGTGGGGCTGGCATCTGGTGGTGTCCTTCAGGCCCAGGTGGGTAACCGGCGCTGCCGCATGTCACTGGGGCTCGCCCCGATCGTGGTCTCTCCTCTGACCCGGCATTCAGTTGAATGTGCAGGGGAGAGGCGGGACTTCCGGTTGGGCGCGGCCTTGCGTTCCAGCAACCGGAAGTAGCAGGGCGGATGCGCTCCACAGGCCGGAAGTCCGCCGGTGACGTCAGCGCCGGGCGCCGGAGCCGGCTCCGATCTCCAAGAGGCGCAGGCACCACCAGGGGAATTAAAAGCCGGTGGGCGTGCGGAGCGGCGGCGCTGTCTCCACGCCAGGGGGATGATGGAAGCAGGACCTTCTCAGGCTGACCCAGATCCCGGTACCGGCTCCTCCCAGGTAAGCTTGGGGAGGCTCCCCTTTATGCTATATTCCTGGGGGGGGTGTTTTTTGGAGGTCCCTTAAGTCCCCGAGGTTGTGGGTGTTAGGGTACGCTGCAATTTTTCCACAGTACTGGATGCAGTGGGGGTCCTGGGATTTTGTTCCTTTCAAGTGCCTAGTTCTGTTTGTTTTTTTGTCATTTCTTCTTTAGACTAAAACACAGGACAGGACCCCGGTACAGGCCCCAAAGAGGAGATGTGCAGTGTGTGCGGCCAAGTTAGGCGCAGGTAGTGAGAAGCCTTTATGCCGCAACTGCATTGATGGTCTTGTTAGAGACGAATCTTTTACTACATGCCATAAAGTTTTGTCCTCTATTAAAGAGGATATGTCGGCAACTTTTCAGGCGTTTAGGTCCCTTCTGGATAGGGTTCAGTCTCCTTTGGAGATTGGTTCGCAGTCTGCATTGGGGATCATGCCCTCCCGGCAGGTAGTTCCGGATGAGGAGGAAGACGTTCCTCGATCTCGGACATCCTCCCAGTTAGGTTCAGGGTCCGAGGAGGAGGAAGCCCCCACCTCTTCGGGCTCTAAGTATAGGTTGGCCCTAGAAGAGGTGGACGAGCTTTTGAAAGCTATTTATGAAACTCTGGAGATAGAGGAGGAAGAAGTGACCTTGTCGAAGCATGATCTCATGTATCAGGGGCTTCATGCTAAAAAAGCCAGAGTTTTTCCGGTCCATAGTTCCTTGGTTGAAACTATCAGACAGGAGTGGGAAAGCCCGGAGAGGAGGCCCTTCTTTTCCGGTGCCCTAAAGAGGAGATTCCCCTTTGACGAGGACCCCTCACAGCCCTGGAATAAAGTTCCAAAATTAGACGCCCCTTTGTCCAGGATTTCAAAAAGGACGGATCTGGCCTTTGAGGACATGGGGGCCTTGAAGGACCCTATGGACAAGAGGGGGGAAGTTTTGTTGCGAAGAGCCTGGGAATCCTCTTCAGTCAGTTTGAAGCCAGCCCTGTCGGCGACTTGTGTGGCCAGAAATTTGGAGTGCTGGTTAGCCCAACTACAGAATCACCTAGCGGCAGGAACCTCGAGGCAGCAGATCCTAAAATCACTTCCGTTGCTTTTGAAAGCGGCGGGGTTTTTGGCGGACGCCTCGGCAGAATCGGTCAAGCTTGCGGCCAGGTCCTCAGCCCTGGTTAACTCCGCTAGGCGAGCTTTGTGGCTAAAGACCTGGGCGGGGGATTCAGCGTCCAAGTTGCGTTTATGCGCTTTACCATTTTCGGGGGATAACCTTTTTGGCCCAGGCCTGGAGGAGGCTCTTGAGCGTACGGCAGATAGGAAGAGGGCCTTCCCGGAGAGCAGAAAAAAGGTCTTTCCTAGGAAACCCTTTCGGCCTAGAACCCAAGTGCTTCCGAATAGAGAAGTTCAGCCAAAGAAGCATTGGACAGGGCATAAAAACAGAGGCCGGGGAGGGATATTATTCAATCCTCCTCAGGGATCCTCCAAGCCCCAATGACTTGGATGGCCCGGTAGGGGGAAGGTTGGGGTCCTTTCTCCCTCAGTGGGCTTCTATATCCCCGAGCCCCTTCATTTGGAGCCTGATTCAGGGAGGCTACCGGATAGAGTTCAGGGACTGCCCTCCAAACAGGTTCTTAGTTACAGATCTTCCCAGGGACCGCAGGAAGTCTCAGGCGTTATGCGGTCTTATAGGGGAATTGGTGGACCAGAAAGTTCTGGTGCAGGTGCCTCAGAACGAGCGGGGTTCAGGGTGTTACTCTCACGTCTTTGTGGTGGGAAAGCCTTCAGGAAAATTCAGGTTAATCCTGAATCTACGCTCCCTAAATCAGGCTCTAACATACAAGCGCTTCAGGATGGAGTCGTTATATTCGGTAAAGAATATACTGTTCCGGGGGTGCTTCATGGCCACAGTGGACTTGAGAGATGCCTATTTTCACATTCCCATCCACCAGGCAAGTCAGAAGTTCCTGAGGTTGGCCATAAGGATGGGGTCGCAGACCTTCCATTGGCAGTTTCGGGCCTTGCCCTTCGGTCTAGCGTCAGCTCCCAGGATCTTTACAAAGGTTTTAGCAGAAGCTTTGGTTCCTCTGAGGCTGAGATCAATCTTGGTGGTTCCTTACCTGGACGACTTGCTTCTGGTGGCCGGGTCTCGGCAACAGTTGCTCGAGCACCTAGCAGTAGTCCAGGACCTCCTGCAAGGTCTGGGCTGGCTTATCAACAGGGAAAAGTCGTCTTTGGTACCTGCACAGAGGGTGGTTTACCTAGGGTACGAGATCTCTTCTGTAGAGGAAAAGATTTTTCTGCCACGGGAAAAGTTCGAGAAGATGAATCGAGTGTTGTTAGGGTTGCAGTGCAACCTGACTGTTTCGGTGAGGGAGGTCGCAGGGGCAGTGGGTCTTATGACATCCTGCTTTCCGGCGGTTCCATGGGCAAGATTTCACCAGAGACCGCTCCAGGCCTTCTTGTTGAAGGAATGGGACGGAAATGTCTCAGAGCTGGAGCGGCAGGTCCGGCTTCCGTCCAGAGTCAAGAGATCTCTGTGGTGGTGGCGAACGGAGAGAAACTTGACCAGGGGTCTGGATTGGAGGCCATCGGATCCACTCATTGTAACCACAGACGCCAGCAGTTTTGGTTGGGGGGCTCATCTACAAGGGAGAACGGCCCAGGGGAGGTGGTCCCAGGAGGACTCCTTGAAGCCCTCAAATCAGCGGGAGCTGTTGGCGGTCGGGAAAGCCTTGGAGGTTTTTCAGGCAGGCTTGAGGGGCCTTCATGTTCAGGTTCGTTCAGACAACATGGCAACGGTAGCTTATGTGAACAAACAGGGGGGGACAAGGAGTCCTTCGCTGCAGAGGATCGCGGGCAATATTCTGACCTGGGCAGAACAGAACCTGCGTTCAATTTCGGCGGTACACTTAAAAGGTTCTCAGAATTCGCTTGCGGATTTCCTGAGCCGAAGGCCACTCTCCCACGACGATTGGTCGCTCAACCAAGAGGTGTTTCAGGAGTTGGTGTCCAGGTGGGGGAAACCGGAAGTGGATCTCTTTGCGTCACGGGAGAACAGGAAGGTCGACCAGTTCTTTACCCTAAACTCGCGAGAGCAGAGCTTGGGGATAGACGCTCTGTCGACCACCTGGGATTTCGGGCTGGCCTATGCGTTCTCTCCAATCAGGCTGATTCCAGCGGTCCTGCAAAAATTTTTAGAGGAAAGGTCGGATCTACTCTTGATCGCTCCTTTCTGGCCGAGAAGGCCATGGTTCCCTACTGAACAGGCTGGCGTCAGCTTGCCCATATCCCTTGCCGGAAAGGGCAGATCTGATTGCGCAGGGTCCGCTTTTGCATCCGCGAATCAAGACGTTGCGATTGACGGCCTGGTTCTTGAGGAACAGATCCTCAGAGCCAGGGGGTTCTCGGATCATGTAATAAAGACTTTGGTGGGCTGTCGCAAGCCGGTAACCAGAGCCATTTATTCCAAGGTCTGGAAAAGATTTGCCTCGTGGTGTTCGGACCGACCAGGGCCCCTGGACATTCCGATGGTTTTGGATTTTTTTCAGGAGGGGGCAGGTAGAGGACTCTCGATCAGCACCTTGAAAGTACAGGCTTCTGCTTTGAGTATTTTTTTGCAGTGCTCTTTGCAACAAAATCCCTTTGTAATTGATTTTTTTAGATCCCTCTCCAGGGCTAGGCCTGCTAAGGTGGGAGGTTGTCCGAGTTGGGATCTGTCTCTGGTCCTAAGGGCTTTGGTTCGAGAACCTTTTGAGCCTTTAGAGGAGTCAGCTTTCAAGTTTTTGACCTTAAAGGTAGTTTTTTTGGTAGCAATCACATCGGCCCGTAGGGTGAGTGAGCTTCAGGCGCTCTCAATTAGGGAGCCTTACTTGACCATTCTTAAGGACAGGGTGGTGCTTAGGACTGATCCGGGATTCCTTCCTAAAGTATCCTCTTCTTTTCACAGGTCGCAGGATATTGTTCTGCCGACCTTTTGTTCTTCCTCTGAAGGTAAAGAGGAAGACAGCCTAGGTTTGCTGGATGTAAAGAGGAGTCTTGTAATTTATTTAGACAGGTCCAGGGAATTTAGGAAATCTGATTCCCTTTTTGTTTTGTTTTCAGGGCAGAGAAAGGGGTTAGCAGCATCTAAAGCCACGATAGGCAGGTGGATTAGGCTGGCTATTGGGGAATCTTACAAGGTTTTGGGGATTCCACCTCCTTTTGTTAAGGCCCACTCAACTAGATCCTTGGCAGCGTCCTGGGCGGAGAGAGCCGGGGCTTCGCCGGAGGAGATCTGTAAGGCAGCCACTTGGTCGAGGTTTTCCACCTTCGTGAAGCATTATCGCTTGGATATCCTGTCAGATAAGGAACAGGCGTTCGGACGCAAGGTCCTCCAGGCGGTGGACCCACCCTAAGGGGGTAAGTTCTCGTTTATCGTCTCAGATGGCTGTCCTGGAAGACGTAGGGAGAAAACCAGAGTTAGACTTACCGGTAACTCCTTTTCTACGAGTCTTCCAGGACAGCCGGTAATTCCCACCCTTCTAATGTACAACCGAGAGAGTTAAGGTTGACTGCATGAAAATTGTATTTACCTATATTTGTGTCTTTCAGTGGCTTCCGCTAGTTCTCTTTTAATAACTGGATGTGAGGCCCGGAGGCCCGCCTTTTAAAGGCATGGGGGATGGTGTGTTTCCTGACCCGGAGGGAGGAGCCCAAGGTCTCAGATGGCTGTCCTGGAAGACTCGTAGAAAAGGAGTTACCGGTAAGTCTAACTCTGGTTTTTTCTTCAAAATTTTCGGTCTTTTTGTTTATAGCGTGAAAAATAAAAAGTGTACAGGTGATCAAATACCACCGAAAGAAAGCTCTAATTGTGTGAAAAAAAGGGCGTAAATTTTGTTTTGGTACAGCATTGCATGACTGCGCAATTATCAGTTGAATTAGTGCAGCGTCGAGTATCAAAAAGAGGCTTGGTCATTAAAGAGGGTAAATCCTCTGGAGGGCAAATGGTTAAAAACCAGCCACTCATCTGTCCCTTGATCCAGCAGTGTGCTGATCACAGCCAGGTTTGCTGGTTGTTCTCTGTCCCTGGAGCCGGCATCTTAATTGTGGGCACTCAGCTGTGACAGCTTGGGGCTTCACAGCCGAGTACCCACTGCGCATGCACAAATAGCGCGGAGCAAGGCGAATACTCCCGCAATCTTCTGGGATGCGATCGCCTAGACATTCGGAGCGGAAGTGGAAGCGGGTACCTGTCAAAATCAGGTACCTGTTCTCCAAAGGTGCCCATTCCTAAAGGGAAGCGTAGATCGAGTCGTTAAAGCTGAACTTCCCTTTTTGGGTGGAGCTCCACTTTAATTGAGCTGAAGTTAGAAGCTGATTGCCTACCATGCAGCTGCACCAGATTTTGCACTCTCCAGTTTTAATAAATCAACCCCTAAGGCTGGCCATACATTATACAATTTTCCTGAGATTTTTGGTTTAGATTTACCAAAAACCATATAATATGAGGTCAAACCTAACAACGCTTTCAATTGTATCCAATTAGGCAAGCTCTTGCACTACATAGTTGAAGGTAAATCTAAAGAAAATTGGGCAGAAATTGGACATAAAATTGTATAGGGTATGGCCAGCCATAGTGTCAAAAGTGTATGAGTGCACTGATTTTCCTTTCAAATGCTGGATAAACTCGTGGAATATCTGCTGCCACTGAATAGGCACACTAAAATAACTAGAAGGCAAGTGTACTAAAGCTTTAGTGATATATTTAAAAAGTAGAGCTAAAGTGGAGATATTGTCCATGGCAACCAATTGTACTAATTGTTTAATTTAAAAGTATCTAACCAGCTATTGAGAGAATTGCCCCCCATTCCCTATTGTTGCTGTATATTACACTAAAGAAAACATTAGCTACTGCTTACAATATACAGTAAAGGAAAATGTATTTCAAAGGTAAGGCCTTACAGGATTACAATGTTAAATCAGATCTTTTGCACCACAACTGGCCTTATTTAACAATAACAAAGTGCGCCTATTTCTTGAATGGCTAACTTAGAATGGTGAGCTTTACAGAAGAACTCTAACCAGAAATTAGGTTATTAAAGAACAAGTGCACTTCCAGATAAAGTGCACCTATTCATTTCCCCCTGTGCCTGACCCAAACTATCCCATGCTTCCCCTCCACATATCCATGCTTGCTAAGATCTGCGGCTTTGGGGATTGTTTACATCCATATCCACAAGTCTTCCTCTTCTAGCTGCGCTATCAACCAGGATGACAGCTGCTTAGAAGTCTATGGGAATGTAATGCACAGGTGTAGCCACCAGAGGGAGCCATGCAGCTCTGGATGTAAACAACCCCAGAGGGCCAAATCGGATCTTGGGTAAGTAAGGATTTATGGAGGGGGATGGTTTAGAACAGGGTACACGGGTAAATAGAATAAATGCACTTTGAAAGCACAATTATTCATTAACCACTTCCGCACCATGTAGCAGAAATTCTGCTGCATGGGCGCGCAACATCACGTATATATATACGTGATTTTTCTGCTCCGGGTAGGGGGATGCATGTGCTCTACTGTGCTGTGTGTGTGTGCTGTGGCGGCATGCCATTCATGGCCTCAGATGTCAATCACTGGGTCCCGGCCAGAGATTCCTCGCCGGCACCCAACGATCGCCGAGCATCACCAATGGGGGAGAGACCTGTGTATAAACAACACATATCTCTCCGCTGTCAGCTCCTGCACACTACTTTGTATGCAGAGCCATACAAAGCATCGTGCTTGCAGTGTAAAGCACACACAGTAAAACAGCACACAGTTAACCCTTTGATCACCCCACATGTTAACCCCTTCCTGACCAGTGCCATTAGTACAATGTTAGTGCTTTTTATTAGCATTGATCACTGTATTGGTGTCACTGGATGTCAGTGACACCAAGTGTGTTCCCCCCAGTGTCAGAATGCCCACTGCAGTCCCACTATAAGTCATTGATTGCCACCATTACTAGTGAAAAAACAAAATCCCAGTATATATACCGCCATTTGTAAACGCTATAGCTTTCACGTAAAATAATTAATTTACACGTATTGGGATTTTTGTTTAGCAAAGACATGTCTCAGAATACATTTTGGCCTAAATTTATGCCGAAATTTATTTTACATTTTTTTACTGGATATGTTTAATAGCAAAAAGTCAAAGATATAGTTTTTTTTTTCAAAATTGTCGGCCTTTTTTTGTTTATAGCACAAAAAATAAAAAACTCAGAGGTGATCAAATACCACTGAAAGAAAGCTCTATTTGTGGGGGAAAAAAGGATGTAAATTTCATGTGGGTGCAGCGTTGCATGACTGTGCAATTGTCAGTTAAAATAATGCAGCGTGTATCACTGGTATCATCCTGGTCAGGAAAAGGGGGTTAATCCTCTGGAGGGCAAGTGGTTAAATCTCCCAGAGACTCTGTGTGCATAGCACATGTCCTTGTTTTAAATCTGTGCAGTGGTTTTTGAGTAACAATTTTTGGATAGCTAGCCCTGCCTCCCGACACCGCTGTCTACCTGACATTACAGCATTAGTGGGGGCATGACAAGTAGTGCACACAGAGCCTGCCCTGCCCCCCTCCTTTACCTTCTAAGCTGCCAGACATTTTTGCTGTGAAGTCCTCTGCCTCCCCATTTCTTATATTGCTGTCTGACCTTGGACCCGCCGCTAGCTATTCAGGGCATAGAGAGTGAAAACTGTCAGCTTGTGGTGTTGGGAATTATTTTAGGTGATGAGGTACACTTTCATTCACTACAAAGTCCATCTACTACACCTGTAGCAAGCTTGTGCTGTTGCAGGTTTTTTTTCTTCAGAATGAAAATGTGCCTCTTCCCCCGCAATCATTCACTACAATACATGCTGACAGTTTCACTCTCTGTGCCCTGAATACCAGGTGGTGGGTCTGGGTCAGACTGAACTTCTATGCATGGACAGGAGTGAAGTCCTCTTTCGCCGCTCAATGAAAAACATCCCGGTTAAGATGATGGCGCTGGTGAGGGATGTCAGACCGTTGAAGGAAAGGTTAAGTACAGTACTTTAATTCCATTTTTAGTGTAAAGCAGGGGTGTCAAACTGGCAGCCCTCCATCTGTTGTGAAACTACAAGTCCCATCATGCCTCTGCCTTTGGGAGTCATGCTTGTAACTGTCAATCTTGCAATGCCTCATGGGACTTTTAGTTTGGCAACAACTGGAGGGCCGTCAGTTTGACACCCACGGTCTAAAGCATCCTTAGTATCATAATTGTTACCTAAACCATCCAATTGTGAACAAGGATGTTAGATTTTAGAAACGCGGGGAATTACACAGAATGTATTTTGGCACATTGAGGACTTCACAAAAATGGAGGATATTTGCACATACCCAAATGACTGTATTTAACATGACCATTCTGGTCACAAACATACAAGCTCCAGCAATATAGAAATGTTAGCACACACCACGGGGCCCCATTAAGCCAACCTGACAGGCCCCCCCCCCCCAAATAAGCACAGTTTGCTATGCTTCAGTTATGAATGAACATAGTGACCTGTACCGATCACTCATTGTGTTCATTCTGGAAAGGAAGGTGCTGGTAAATGTGACATATTTACTGGACCCTTCCCCCACTCTCCATCCTGAAGGACCCTTTTGTGTGCTTGCAACTGACAGTGAGAAGGAGAGGAGGGAAGCCGGCAGCACTTTGGGGATGGGGGCACACAGGGAGTGTAGGGGGAAACATATGGTGGACAGGGCGGGTGATGGGTTATGGGTGAGGGCAATTACTGAAGCTGAAAGCCAGCGGGATGCAGAGGAGAAGCCAGCTTTCAGCTGCTGCAGTGAGAGACATACAGGGGATCTGTTCCTATAATTGCCCCTCCCCCCACTGCCTTGCTGATCACTCTCCCTGTCCACATTTGATTCACCCAGCTGCCTGGCTCCCCCTGATGGCCTGGGCCCTGTACAGGAGGACCGGTGGTACCTCCTTATCCATGGCCCTGACTGCAGCCATAGTATTACATTGTTTCTCTTCCATGACATTATATACAGTGGATATAAAAAGTCTACACACCCCTGTTAAAATGTCAGGTTTCTGCGATGTAAAAAAATTAGACAAAGATAAATCATTTCAGAACTTTTTCCACCTTTAATGTAACCTATAAACTGTACAACTTAGTTGAACAACAAACTGAAATCTTTTAGTTGGAGGGCAGTAAAAATAAAAAACTAAAATAATATGGTTGCATAAGTGTGCACACCCTTAAACCAATCCTTTGTTGAAGCACCTTTTGATTTTATTTCAGCACTCAGTCTTTTTGGGTAAGAGTCTATCAGCATGGCACATCTTGACTTGGCAATATGTGCCCACTCTTCCATGCAAAAACACTCCAAGTCTGTCAGATTGTGAGGGCAGCCTCTCAGACCAGTTTTCTTTTTGTTTTTTCATCAATTTTGGAAGGACGTCCAGTTCTTGGTAATGTCACTGTTGCACCATATTTTCTCCACCTGATGATGACTGTCTTCACTGTGTTCCATGGTATATCTAATGCCTTGGAAATTCTTTTTTATCCTACTCCTGACTGATACCTTTTAACAATGAGATCCCTCTGATGCTTTGGAAGCTCTCTGCGTACCATGACTTTTGCTGTAGGATGCGACTAACAAAATGTCAGGAAAGACATACTAGAACAGCTGAACTTTATTTGGGGTTAATCAGAGGCATTTTAAACAATGGCAGGTGTGTATTGACTCCTATTTAACATGATTTTGAATGTGATTGCTTAATTCTGAACACAGCTACATCCCCATTTATAAGAGGGTGTGCACTTATGCAACCATATTATTTTACTTTTTTTTATGTTTACTCCCCCCCCCTAAAAGATTTCAGTTTGTTTTTAAATTGAGTTGCACAGTTTATAAGTCACATTAAAGGCGGGAAAAGTTCTGAAATAATTTATCTTTGTCTAGTATTTTTACATCACAGAAACCTGACATTTTACCAGTGGTGTGTAGACTTTTTATATCCACTGTACTTGTGTATGACCTGACTCCATCGTACTGTAGCTGGCTGCATGTTACTGATGCATGTGACCTGTGCTAACATTATCCATGTTTAAGACCTTTCTTATAGCCCATATATAAAGTGTTAAAGTTTAGTCAGTAGACACTTGCTCAAAGTATTGTGCAAACTATTTTATTGTAATTGATACTGAGATAACAAAAATATCAGTCAACCGTATGCATGCAACAGTCATGTGACCATCGATACAGCTTCAAATTTTGTGCCTGCCGAATGAAAGTGGTGGGGTTTTTTTGTTCCTTTTAGTGAAACCATCTGTGATTGCTAAGCCATCTGAATATGTGGAAGAACCCTCTAGTACCGCAGCTAGAAAGCAGGAGGTGTTCTACAAGAGGGAGGGGGGAGCGCAATGGAGCATGCTCAATGAGTGTGTAAAGATAAATGGGTGCAAGAACCCTCCCTGTGCTACTGCCAGAAAACAGCAAGTGCTTGTTTCCTTTTATATTCTATACAGTGAGAACTAGAAATAATGTGCAAAAGTACATTCATAATGATCAAAAACAATCTTTCAGTTTTCTTACTACACTCGAATGATGAACTCTTCCAGTTAATAACTGCTTTATTGCACATTATATTCCTGTAGAATTATTTCCTGATTGTGAAAAGTTTGTCAGTTGAGTGTAGTCAGACTACTGAAAGACCATATCACTCTTTCTGCAAGTATACAATGAGTAATAACAGGAGAAGAGGACCTAATATGTTGCAAATAACAATGATGTCTGATCATCCTTACTTAGGGGAAAAAAATCTGGTTTGTTGTTATGGGTTACTGCACATCATTGCTCATTGCATGATATTAAGTAAAGGTACTGTGCTCATAAACATGGTATCCAGATAGAAATGATCACTTTAAAATGCTGTTTTAGAATCATGCACTCTCAAAGTCTCTGCAAGGTAGTAAAAACTCTTGAGATTGCTCAATAAATCAGCTCTCATAAAGATTGTGTTTTTTTTTTCAGTAGAAAATATATCTGTATTCAATTTCTAAATCTTTACAGGTTGATCCTTGTCATCAGGCTCATCTTCGCTGCTTGTAGAGTCCTCGCCAAACAGACCCTCGCCTTTAGTAATAATATTGTCTTTCTCCTTTGATGCAACCTTCAGGGTGATAAGGGACGGAGTATCACTCATCCCGACAAGTATTGTCTTTCTATCAGCGGCTAAGGACAGGCAGCAGATTTTACTGTCAGGGGTAAACACAGAGACTACCGTGCCAATGACCAGGTTCCACAAACTGACGTCGCCTATAGAAAGAGACAAAATAGGTCAAATGGGCTACAACCGTTTGATTATTACATTCTCTGTTTACTAATATATCAAATTTTAGTGAATTTAATCATCTGTATTTTAATGAAAATCTGTATTGAGATAGAGGAGCTGCCACTGCGGAGCTCGGCCTGAAATCACTAGTCTGGCTATCTCTAGCTTTATACATTGACCCAGAATGAGCATGCAGACTAAAGTGATAGTAAACTCATTTATTATACTTTTACCCACATATAATAAAGCTTACCTGTAGGTAAATAATTATCTCCTAAACATCCACTGTTTAGGAGATATTCTAGTGAGCGGCAGCCGGTGCATGCCCTCTGAGGGAACAGTATATCCATGCCATTCCTTCAGAACTGTGTGCCGCAGGAGTGACGTCATTGTGGCTTCGGCCAGAAGGAAGACCAGGTGAAGATGGAAGCCTCTGCAGCAGTGACAGCGTGCCACTGGAGGGCTTCGTTCTCAGCTAAGTCTTTCATAATATGCTAGAATGCGATACATACTAGCTCATTATGACCACACCTCCGCAACATCTCCAAGATACGGCCGTTCTTAACCTCAGAAACTACTAAGCAACTTATTCACTCCCTTGTTATCTCTCGCCTTGACTATTGTAACTCCCTCCTCATTGGCCTACCTCATCACAGGCTATCCCCTCTTCAGTCTATCATGAATGCTGCTGCCAGACTCATCCACCTTACTAACCGTTCTGTATCTGCCACCCCTCTCTGCCAATCCCTCCACTGGCTTCCCATTGCCCAACGGATAAAATTCAAAACATTAACAATAACATATAAAGCCATTTATAACTCTGCCCCAAATTACATCACCAATCTTGTCTCCAAATATCACCCATACCGTATTCTCCGCTCCTCGCACAACCTCCTGCTCTCTTGTCTCCTCCTCCCATGCTCGTTTCCAGGACTTTACCAGAGCCTCCCTCATCCTCTGGAACTCTCTACCCCAATTTATCAGACTATCACCTACTCTGCTCACTTTTAGGTGATCTCTGAAAACTTATCTCTTCAGAGAAGCCTATCCTGTCCTCAGCTAATAATGGAATCTTCTACTCCTCCTACCAGTCCATCCCCCACAGTTACTACCTTTTGTACCACTGGCCCCTCCCTCTTAGATTGTAAGCTCCAAGGAGCAGGACCCTCCTAATCCTCTTGTATTGAACTGTATTGTTGCTGTATCGTCTCCCGTTATATTGTAAAGCGCTGAGCAAACTGTTCGCGGTATATAAATCCTGAATAATAATAATTACCTTGCAAGGGTAATTTTATATATTTTTTTAGAGTTACTACTGCTTTAAAGTGACTTTCAAACACCCAATCTTCATACCTCTGGGACAGTGATAAAAAACTGAACCCACTGGATCAGCATGGCAACCAGGGCCTAGTATTTTCAGAAGTCCCAAGCTTCATAATATTTTAGTCAAGGTTTCTCTTGAGAGTACTAACAAGTATCAACACAACACACTTAAAGTGGAGCTATAATCTAAAAATATAATTTTTGAACAAGTAGGTTTTTTAAAGCAGAGAAGATTGATGTCTCTTCTGCATTAAAGTTTGCTTTACCTGCCTGTCTGCACTGTACCCTGAGATGTGCATGTACAGTGTACAATTCCAGCATCTATCAAGATGAATGAACCCCTACGCATGTGTGGGAGTGACATCATCTTAGCTCAGCTAATTAAAACAGCTGAAAATCAGAACCTAAAACAAGCCAGGGGAGCCAGAAGCCATTGAGGGTGCTCCTGTTGTTTAACCGAATTCAGAAATGTAACCTAATTGGGTTAAATTTGAAAATGTATGAATTCTGGGTGACAGCTGTGTGAATCTTATGTGGCAAAAATGATAAATATACCCATATATCTAGCGATATATAAACTCACACACATACACTCACACGTATACAAGTAAGGAAATCCATACTTGTTAACATTTTTTGTGATTTTCAGAGCAATTTCAGCAAAACTAAACAATATTTTGATAGTTTTTTGGGAAGCAAAGATGGCCTTTGTAGACCATGGTCTCCACAAAGCCAAAGAAGAATCCTCCTCGCTGGACATTTTTGGATCATTATGCTTTTTTTTTTCCCACAACAAATTGACTTCAGAGTCAGTATATATGTGCACCTTTACGTGTTACAATCAAGATATTAGTATGGTAGCAGTCAGTTCTTATATCAAATTAATATGTCAATACTTTAAAATCATAAATTGGCAGAAGAATACAGGTGCCTTCATTTTGTTTCACGCAGGGTGCAGAGAATGCTGGGAACCTCAAATCCCTCAGAGCTCTATTATGCTATCAGTGGCTTGTGTTCCTGAAGGCTGAGCTCTGACACCCACCTACTTTGTCTGACTGTTGGTCCATTGGGCAGAGCACAGACTTCAAGAATGAATAGTGAAACTCCAGGCAAACAGAAATATGCAGTTTAAATACATGGATGTTTACTGTTTTATCACCCAAAGGGTGGTTCTGTGCAGCCAGTCCTGCAATTTGTAACTACTCTGCCACACTGCACAGCCAGGTCACATGTCTTTTCTAATTTAATGATTCAGCTTTCTGTGTCACCAATTCACCTGCAGTCTGCACAATGGACAATCAATCTGCACCATCGCATCTGCACAATTAGCAGTGAGCTGATTCAGAAAGCAGGAAAACATGACTGGGAAATAGAAAAGTTGCTGCCAGAAGCCACAAGTATGTCTGGCACTATGCTGGAAATGCTAAAGATACATACCAGATAGTAAAACCGCCTTGGACCCTCCTTCTATAACTTGTATTCTGCTGTCAACTGTGAGGTTAAGATTTTCATATCCAGGAATGATCTTGTGTTTGTGCGTGAAAGGATCCCAGACCTTTATTCTAAATTGGCAAAAAACACATCAGTTCAATCTGACATAATTCAAGAATGTGTGATAAAATGACATACTGTATATGTTTGTAAAATTGCATTTTGTTTTTCATTTTTATTGAGAGTTCTTCATTTTACAATAAAAAGACAGACTCATACAAGATATATACAATAATACGTATGTCAGACTAAGCTCTGGTTTAAAAAATATATATTCCAATCAAAAGAGCACCTTCTATTGCTCTCAGCCCTCTCCAAATTTTTTTGTTCTGCCTTCCCGTTATAGGGTGGTTACATTCATTCTCCATGGTCCCACTGTATGTATGTCTATTTCTCACTCCCTAGATGAAGTATGGACTATGGAATGTGTAGTGTGCATTGAGTAGTGTACATGGCCACAACTGCCGTGCACTACTTGTTTCAGACAGAGGGTTGACAGAAAAACAAAATAGGAAACAATTTAATGAAAAATAGATTACAGGACCATTAAAGTAGTTGTGTATGGATTATTTTTGAAAAATAAGGAAATTGTTTAGTGTCACTTTAAGGGACCAGCTACTGGCCCAAACCCACTCTTTGCATAATATATATTGTGAGTATAGACTTTAGATCAATGTTTCTCAACCTTTTTTCAGCCAAGGCATCCTTTAAAATTATGGACAGTCTTGAGGCACCCCATTCTAAAATGTGAAAAACTATTCTAATAGATTTATATATTGCAGGAACATCCACACATGTAGGACACCCAACATTAGAGGAGATTTATTCTTCCAAAGCAAATATACTTTTGCATACTGGTACTGAGTAATATTCCATTGTTTCTCTTCTCCCTCAGTTTTTCTTCATCACTGAGATAATGTGACCCCAGCACTGATGGAGAAGGGCAGGGGAGGGTCAAACTAGGATGCTGTGCAGGCAGCTGACATCCTCCTTATCAACTGATGATG
Organism: Staurois parvus; assembly: GCF_062004578.1. NCBI lineage: Eukaryota > Metazoa > Chordata > Amphibia > Anura > Ranidae > Staurois > Staurois parvus. The sequence goes on along the minus strand of NW_028317876.1, from coordinate 8,355,251 downwards.
TCATTGGTTGTCAGGATGCCGGTAGCTAGAAGGTCATAATGGTGCACAATGAAAACCTGTGGCTTTGTGTAACTAAAAGGCAGGCTTGTTCCACCTGCTGGCTTGTATACAAGTTTTGGGCAATTTTTAGACATTTTGCCAAGACACCCCTGAAGAATCCTCAATGCACCCCAGGGTGCCTGGGCATCCTGGTTGAGAAAGGCTGCTTTAGATAATAATCCACAAGAATATCCCTAGGTAGCCTGGAACCCTTAAGGTGTATGGTATATAGTTGGTATGTTACATAGTTAGTCTGGTTGAAAAAAAGTAATTAATCCAACTAGTAAAGTGTACAATTGGTAAGGTCTACTTTAGGATTTGTATTGTGAGGTGGGGTTGTTCACACCCAGGTCCAACAATCCTAATACATAGTAAACCCTAAGAAATAGTAAAACCGTAAGGAGTACAAAACAGTAGGAAAAGAGGAATATCCTACTGAGTTCCATCTGAGGTTTTTCACACAGCTATTTTTTTACCCAACAAATACTGCAGCTCTGCTAAAATCAGAGCAGTTCCCAGAGAACAGCTTGCAGGTCACTGGGAGTGTGCATAATGTAGTCTGTTCTGTTCCACCTCCTATCTCTTCTTCCTGAGAGCATGCATATTGACAAACAGTTGCGCTGCAGTGTTCTTGTGCTAACAAGGGACATGCTGATAGGAGGAGAGAGTATAGTGTAGTAGAATTTCACATGAACCTATATACCATCAATAGTGACAGAAATGAGCTCCTCAGTGTGCTGCTTCTCCAGTCATGGTCAAATCACAGTCTGGAGGGCAGACCTGAACTGTAAGCATTACTTAACCACAGCAGAGAAAATTCAGGTCCTCAGGCCCTGCTAAACAGATCTGTGTGGCAGAGCTGCATTATCTCAGGACAGAATAGATGGAAATAGCAATAATTTGACAAATAAAGCAACTCCTATACATATATCTAGCTGTTAGCCTGCAGTTCAGCTTGTAGGTGCAGATTCAGATATTTGTATGCCCTAAAATAACATTCATTCAGAGCTCGTTCACACCACACGTACATGAAAACTGATGGAAATTGACGTACAGATCACTGTGAGTAAAGACTTTAGATCAATGTTTCTCAACCTTTTTTCAGTTAAGGCACTCTTTAAAATTATGGACAGTCCTGAGCAGGGGCGGACTGACAACTCATGGGGCCCCTGGGCAACAGGGGATCATGGGGCCCCTGTGTCCTTGCCCAAACTCAAAAAAGCCTATGAAAAAGGTACCAGGGGCATGTCATGGGGCCCCCTACTGACCCCGGGCAGTGCCTGAGTTTCCAAATGGTCAGTCCGCCCCTGGTCCTGAGGCACTCTTTACAATTATGGACAGTCTTGAGGCACCCCATTTTAGAATGGGCTGCTGCAAGACTGTCCAAAATTTTAAAAGGACACTCCATTCTAAAATGTAAAAACTATTCTAATAGTTTTATATAATGCAACAACATCCACACATGTAGGACACCCAACATTAGAGGAGATTTATTCTTCCAAAGCAAATATACATTTCATGTGCTCCAATGAGTTTTATACACGTTGCAGATTCCTGCGCAGAAAAATAAAGCACGTGATACCAGTGTTGTGGTGTGAACAGGGCACATGGAGAACAACTGATTTTGTTGTACCCTGCAGAATGTATGCAGAAAAACTGACATCTCTGTACCATGGTGTGAAGGAGCCTTAACAAACCTTTCCAACTGTGTGATCTTTCCTCAATATTTTGCACTGATTTTGTTGCATACAAATAAATTATTCTGAAAGCGGAACTACACCCATCAATTTAACAGTTTGAAAAAAGTTACATTCCCAGCACATGCCAGGAATGTAACTCACAATTGTTGTGCTCTCAACCAGACTGTCAAACCATCAATGGCTGGTGTCATAACTGATGCAGCACCATGGCAATTGAGATCAAATAAAGGCTAAGATGGCAGCTTCCTTGACTGAAAACAATTGGAGGGTTTAGTTCTGCTTTAATGCCCATTTTTTGGGTGTGTATACACGTGAACGTTGTTTGGAAACATGCCAAACTACCAGATTCCACTTTTTTGGGCTTCCCTTTAATGACATTTGTGATACACAAGCTCCATTCTGTCTTACTGCTATGGTTATTGGTCTAATGATTTGATCTTCAGTGAACGAAGCCTTTAAATACACTTAGGTCTACAGTAGAGTTATTATGAATCCCTTACTTGTTTCCTGAGGTAACTCCAAAAACAATTCTGTCAGCTGTGTCAGTGATAGCCATGCAACAGATATTTGGCTCATTTTTCAGTCGTTTTTTGACCTATAAATGAAACAAAAACATCATAAATGTAGCACTACCCCCCGTAGGTTGCGCATTACCCGAGTATTCCCCACTACTATGCTGACAGACAGGCACAAGGTATTTTCCCACAGCCAGGGGAATACACTTTTGGCTTGGAGTCAAAGACCAGTCTAGGGGTGTTGTTTTGTGGTTATATTTTAGAGAAACTTGGATAGGGTAGGGATTTGCAGTAGGATACTCTGAAACAAAACTATTCATAACTTGAGTACACTAGCTGTTTTTAGATGGAGCCTTAGGTGAAGTCCCTTGCTGGAAGCAGATGGCAAACTTCACCTATGGCAGTGTAGTAGGAAAAACGCTTGAGCAAAGTCTCTTGCAGTATGTAGCAGGTAGATAGAGCTCTTCAGTTCACTAGCCAGTGATCCCTTTAGCTTCAGCCTTAGCCAACTAGAGGACAGCAGAGGGGGATTACCAGTACCAGGTCCCTGAGATCCCACAACATTTGTACTCACAGGCTCTTGTAGAACAACCGGCAGCCTCTCTCAGTGATAACAGACGAAACCCTTTAGCAGTCTTTTAGGAGAACCAGGGCCACTCATCAGTTCCAATTTCAGGCCCTCAGTCGCCCACCTGAGGCCTCTTGGCAGCAGGAGCCAGGGGAGTCAAGCCTGCCTCGACCCTGGCATGGTGCAATCAACTCTGGAAAGCACACTGAGCCCATGTGCTCCCAGTTCCCAGCATGCAGTTTGGCCATCCTCCCCCTGTAATTGGCCAGAGCTGTATCCATATTCTAGCTTCATTTGCCTAGTTCTTACCTATGCTCTGGAAAGCTCTAGTGGCTTCCAGAAGGCAGTGGGAGCTCAAGGCATGCTCAATAGCACCAGAGCATCTCGAGCAGTCCTGACTAATAGATTGCAGCACTCTGTTAAGCAGAATGCCAAGGATAAATTTAGGCAGAAGGGCAAGCTACACTAATCTTACTATTTATATCCTAGTACTATACTCGGAGGGTGCTTCATAAAGAAGAATTTGTGAAAACAAGCTTCCTCAGAAAATGTGTAAACTAAAGCGGTATTAAACCCAAAAAAATTAATATATTGCAACTTACCAATCACTAGATGTGGTGGCTCCATTATTTTTCTTTTTTTTTTAAGCTTTTTTACTTCTGGTTTTACCTGGTGATCTGGGGGTAGGGTAATGTTGGAGTGCGCACACAATCACGAGACAACCGCTCTGCTCTTTAACAAACATTAATTCTTTAATGGCACTCCCACACATTGGCAAGATGCAGGTGTTTTGGTGCAAATCTGCATGGTGCCGCAGCATCATATGGTTCCGCGTGGCACAATTAAAAAAGGGGCTGGGACTTTTTTTTCCTGAGTTTCTGTGGGTAGGGCAGAACATTGAAATACAACGCAGAAAGCAGCTGCATAGATCTGAACCAAGCCTAACATGTACCAGCAGATTTTGATACACTAAACAATTTAAAGCCAAACTCCAACTAAAACTATTTAAATAGTTACAGGAACAGTTTTGTTTGTTTTGAGATAAAGGTTTTATATCAATGAAAAAAAGATGATTGTTGTAAGCACCCCTGTCAGCATTAAATGGTTTTTCTCAACCCTCTAACTGCTACATCTGCAGGATAGCGTGTTCTGTTGAAAAACAACAGACTTACTGTCAGGATCACCAGGTGAAAATAAAAGATAGAAAGCACAAAAAAGAAAACTAATACAGCCATCACATCCAAGAATTGGTAACCTGCATCATAGCAAATGTGTGCTTTTGGGTTTAACCGCATGCCGCCCAGCCACTGTACATATACAGAGGCAGGGCGGCACTCACAGGCAAAACCACGTTTTAAAACGTGTGTTTTGTAAACAAATAGGGGGCGCGCGCGCCCGCCCTATTTGTCCCGTGGTTCACCGCCGCAGATGTCAGTCGCCGGGTCACAGCCGCTCCTTAGCGGCTATGTCCCGGTGATCGGCGGCAAACAGTGACAGAGAGCACAGCTGCAGTAGCTGTGCTGTCTGTCACTTCCCTGTCAGCTCGAGGATGAGCTGATCGAGAAAGAACAGTTTCTCTTTCTCGGTCAGCCTTGTCCCGTCCAGCACACACCCCCGCCCCCTAGTAAAACACTCCCCTCACTCCTATAACCCATCCCTGCAAAATAAAGTTAACCCCTTCCTCCCCATTGCCATTAGTACAGTGTCAGGTTTTTTTTTGCACTGATCACTGTATTAGTGTTTTTGGGGATGTCAGTGACCCCAAGTCAGTACCCCCCAATGTCAAAATGTCTGCCGCAGTCCCGCCATAAGTCGCTGGTCGCTGCCATAAGTCCCTGATCGCCGCCATAATTCGCTGATCGCCACCATTATTAGTATAAAAAAAAAACTAAAAATCCCAGTATCTTTCCCACCATTTGTAAACGCCATAACTTTCACGTTAACCAATTAATTTACACGTATTGGTTTTTTTTGTAGCAAAGACATGTCGCAGAATGCATTTTAGCAGAAATTTATGACTAAATTTGATTTTTGCATTTTTTTTTTACTGGACATGTTTTATAGCAAAAAGTCCAAAATATTGTTTTTTTTTCCTCAAAATTGTCAGACTTTTTTTTTTATAGCGCAAAAAATAAAAACCGCACAGACGATCAAATACCAAAAAAAAGGATGTAAATTTCATTTATATACCATATTGCATGACCGCGCAATTGTCCATTAAACTAGCGCAGCGCTGTATAGCAGAAAAATGGCGTAAATTGCAGTATCTATACCATAGTTTGTAGACGCTATAACTTCCACAAAAAGCAATCAATATACACTTATTGGGATTTTTTTTACCAAAAACATGTAGCAGAATACATTTTGGCCTAAATTTATAACCAACTTTGAGTTTACTATATATTTTTTATAGCTGAAAATAAAAAATATTGTTTTTCTTCAAAATTTTTGGCCTTTTTTTGTTTATAGCATGAAAATAAAAAGCGCACAGGTGATCAAATTACACCGAAAGAAAGCTCTATTTATGTGAAAAAAGGACGTAAATTTCGTTTGGGTGCAGCATTGCATGACCGCGCAATTATCAGTTGAATTAGTGCAGCGCCGAGTAGCAAAAAGAGGCCTGGTCGTTAAGGGGGGTAAATCCTCTGGAGCTCAAGTGGTAATACTGCTTTAGGATCTATTAGTTTAGAGATTTGAGAATGTAGACTGCATCCAGAGACTTGCAATCAATGGTTCATACTCTGAATGGTCCAAAGTTTTCCTGACAGAGGCTACCTTTACTGACCTTCTGAAAATACTAGTTTGCTGGCTGTCATATTCACCCTCTTTCTTTAGTACAAACTTCATTTTCAGAGAGCTGCAATGTCAGACCTTAAATATAAATAACCTTGCTCTGCTGTCTGGTAGGGCTGCAGAAATCTCAGGACTGGATGGACAGAAATACAATCTTTATGCATTCAAAGCAGCTGACATGTATATATAATTCAACTGTATATTAAAGCCAAAGTTTAGGTATGGAATTTTTTTATATATTTACACTGGACTGGATGTATGTATGTATGTATGTACCATACCTGTGGCATCCCGCTACTGCAGTGATCTCCACTGGCTTCTGTGCTGTACTGTGAACACAGGTGGTCACTTGCTCGAAATGGGTGCCATTCAGGCAACACGTTTTGCATTTTCTCAATGTGTGCAATGTGTTCTCTGACCGTCACCACCCTGCCTCTCAGAGAAATCTTTGCATTCATTAACAAAATGCAAAGTGTTCTTTAAAAGGTGCCCATGCCTAGCAAATGACTTTATGTGTTCACAGTACAGCAGGGCAGCCACCCAGCACAGGACCCAGATGCTAGTGGAGATCACTGGAGCAGTGGTACCTACTACAATGATTTCCAGCTTCCAGGGGGATCCCATAGGTATGGAACATACATACTTACACTGTTCTAAGCTATAGAAAACATATCGTACCAGAACTTCACCTTAAGCTGTCTACCTGAAGTTGAGTTTTATGTAGAAATAAAACCTATTAAAGTCAAACATAAAACAATGAATATATTACCAGTCCGTTATGAAGGTCCCAGAGAGTTACATAACTATTTTTTTCAGCATCACAGTAGTTGGATAGGGCAAGGTAGCTGCCACTGTATGTCAGTGCAGCATTGTGCAAGAATAGCATTGAAGTCTTGTATTCCAGTGTGTGTAGGTGGCTCATTGTGTCCAAGCTGAACACACAAAGGTGATGTGCATAATATGAACATACGATCACCTGAAAAAGCAAAACAGCATTGAAAGGGATTGCAGAGTAGATTGCAAAATGAAACGAAACAACATTTTCCGGCATGCACATTGTAGAATAGGCACGTGCGCACATTGTAGAATAGACACGTGCACGTGAAAATTTTGTTCTGTTTAGTTTTCAAATCCATTTATTAATTGAAGAATTAATTTTCAGATGTATTTGTTAATGCATTTGTTAGTGGACCTATTCATTTTCGGAATTTGTTTCGTATCTTCGGCATTCAGTTTGTTTCATTTGGAATAGCGCAGGTTGTTTAGGAGAGGGAGGCCGCCATGTCCTTAACAACCATGACTCATCTGTTAAATCTCAGAACGGGAGTGCACATACCCAAGCACCAGAAGCCACTGGGAAACCAAGTTACCTAATCATATAGTTAGGATTTTTTTATATATACAAGGGTATAAGGTTAAGGGTCTCATATGTTGTAACACATTATGATATTGCTGATTAGACCTCCATCCTTAGGTGTTACAACATATGAGACCCTTAATCTTATACTCTTGTATATATAAAAAAAAAGCCTAACTATATGATTATGTAACTTGGTTTCCCAGTGGCTTCTGGTGCGTGGGTATGTGCACCCCCATTCTGAGATTTAGCAAAGACATAAGCCAGATGTGGAAATTCTTGTAAGAGATTAATTAGGCAGGCAGCTTGTAATTAAATTAACCATGACTCATCTGCTGTCAGTGGGATTCCCCACTGTCAGCAAAATGTAGACAAAAGTGCCTGTTAAAAACAAAGAAAATGGGAGTCCCCCAAAATCCATAACAGACCCCAAGGTATGGAATTTATGGGGAACCCCAAGCTAAAATGTAAAAAAAATCACATGGGCTCCCCCCAAAATCTATATCAGACCTTTATCCAAGCATACAACCCAGCAGGCAGGAAACGGAGGATGATGACAAGTTAGCCCTCCCCAGAACCATACCAGTCCACATGCGCTCAACTTGGGGGGGGAGTGCTTGAAGGGAAGGGGGCTCCCCAAAAATTCTATGTGGGTTTATTTTTTACTTTTGACAATTTTTTGGTACTATGTACCCCATACTCATTCACATGGGGGGGCAGGATCTGGAGGCTTCCAGATTTCAATAAGCCCTCTGTCCACAGACCTCCACAACCACCACCCAGGATTGTTGAGAAGAGGCCCTTGTCCTCAACAACATGAAGACAAGGTGCTTTGGGGGAGGGAGCCCCCTCCCCTAAAGCACCCCGCATGTTAAAGGTATTTGGCTTGGTATGGTTCAGGAGAGGGGCACTCATTAGTCCTCCCCCCCCTTATCTGGCCTGTGGGGCTGCATGCTTAGATAAGGATCTGGTATGAATTTTGGGGGACCCCATGCCATTTTTTAAAAAAAGTTTGGCATGGGGTTCTCCTCAAAATCCAAACCAAACCTGAAGGGCCTGGTATGGATTAAGAGGGACCTCCATGCTGTTCTTACACATTTTTTTTTAACTGGCACTTTCTTTTGTTTACATTCTGCTGACAGTGATTCTTCTCTCTTCTACAGTCTTTCAAAACACACATTTTACACAGCATCTCCCTCCAGCAGAAAGCAGGGGGCATGGATCTGACATCATACACATTGCAGAGCTAGAGCACAGAGCTCCATAAAATCTGATAGCTGATTGGAGGGAAGACACACAGCCCCCTCTAACAGGCTCAAAGAGAAAAACACAGAGCTGAGCTTGCGTCACCTGTTTTGTGTTGGAAGAGGGGCGGGCCATCTCCTGGGAGGCTGAGGTGTCAGTTTAAAGTTCTGTCAGTGACTCATGTAGATAGCAGAGGGATCAGAGAGGAGTCAGACTAGGTGCTTTGGATTCAGGCTAGTACACACTATAGAGGGATGTGTTTTGATCACTTTTCATGTTTAAGGTTTACAACCACTTTGAGGAAACCTATGCTGAAGAAAAACATGTTCTTCCTGCTTCTGCTTCAGCCACGATCTTGATATTCCAGGAGGCATCAGGACCAGGTGGCGGGGTGGAATGTAAACGGAAAACAATGTAAGGAAACACAAAAACAGGGTCAGCTTTTTTATGTGGTGCTACCCCTGAAGGAGCCGCTGGATTTCAGGCCAAAATACCAAACTGTATTTTCACACACTTCCAGATGGCTCAATAAAGAGTCTAGGGGTTTTGTTTTTTATTTGGGAATGATGAACTTGGATGGGGAATGGGAATGCATGGAATACTCCAAACTGAAGAAACATTGTAGAACTATGCACTAACAGTCTTTGGCCACTCTAATTCAGGATGCAAGCTGTATTGCACAGCAATGGGAGTTGTAGTGCAGAACAAAAAAAGGAGTAACAGTTACAAAAAGTTGTATTAAAGACACAGCCCCTAGCTGTATTGCCTAGCACCTGGCTGCTCTAGTCTCAGGTTTGGAGAATTAGTGTGCTCATGGCTGTCTTGCACTGCACTTGAGCTACATTCTGATCCAGAGACATGAGGTATTGCACTCCACTGTCCTTTCCCTCCCTTAGGGGTAATGACTGGTTTGTTAGTCACTCAGTCCCCTAGGAAATTCCCAGAATCCAGAAGTGGTGTTGTCTTTGCCCCCAATGTAAAAGCTATTTCTGGCTTGGCTGTGGTTCTGCAGCTAGGCTTAGCTGAGACCTAAGCTGAGTGAACTCCTGGAGCTTTCCTGTTCCTCTCCTCAGTCTCTCCTTCTCCTCTCTTCCCCCAGCACAGGGGTCTCTCGAGATGACTAGACCCTGGACTCCCAGACTGCCAGGCTTCTGAATATTTATATTTTGCCACATTTTGTTATATTACAGCCTTATTCCAAAATGGATTCAAATTTATTTTTTTCCTCAACATTCTACAAACAATACTCCATAATGACAATGTGAAAGAAGTTCGTTTTGAAATCTTTGCAATTTATTAAAATATAAAACGAAAAAAACCACATGTACATAAATATTCACAGCCTTTGCCATGACACTCAAAACTGAGCTCTGGTGCATCCTGTTCCCACTGATCATCCTTGAGATGTTTCCACAACTTGATTGGAGTCCACCTGTGGGAAATTCAGTTGATTGGACATGATTAGGAAAGACATAAAATCGTCTATATAAGGTCCCACAGTTAACAGTGCATGTCAGAGCACAAACTAAGCCATGAAGTCCAAGGAGTTGTCTGTAGACCTCCGAGACAGGATTGTATCAAGGTACAGATCTGAGGAAGGGTACAGAAACATTTCTGCAGCATTGAAGATCCCAATGAGCACAGTGGCCTGCATCATCCGTAAATGGCAGAAGTTTGGAACCACCAGGAATCTTCCTAGAGCGGGCCGCCTGGCCAAAATGAGTGATCGAGGGAGAAGGGTCTTAGCCAGAGAGGTAACCAAGCACCCAATGGTCACTCTGAAAGAGCTCCAGCGTGGAGAGAGGAGAACCTTCCAGAAGAACAACCATCTCTGCAGCACTCCACCAATCAGGCCTGTATGGTAGAGTGGCCAGACGGAAGCCACTCCTCAGTAAAAGGCAAATGGCAGGCCGCCTGGAGTTTGCCAAAAGACACCTGAGGGACTCTCAGACCATGAGAAACAAAACTCTCTGATCTGATGAAACAAAGACTGAACTCTTTGACTTGAATGCCAAGCGTCATGTCTGGAGGAAACCAGGCACCGCTCACCACGTGGCCAATACCATCCCTACCGTGAAGCATGGTGGTGGCAGCATCATACTGTGGGGATGTTTTTCAGTGGCAGGAACTGGGAGACTAGTCAGGATCAAAGGAAAGATAAATGCAGCAATGTACAGAGACATCTTTGATGAAAACCTGTTCCAGAGCGCTCTGGACCTTAGAATGGGGCGATGGTTCATCTTTCAACAGGACAACGACCCTAAGCACACAGCCTACATAACAAAAGAGTGGCTACGGGCCAACTCTGTGAATGTCCTGGAGTGGCCCAGCCAGAGCCCAGACTTGAACCCGATTGGAGATATCCGAAAATGGCTGTGCACCGACGCTCCCCTTCCAACTTGATGGAGCTTGAGAGGTACTGCAAAGAAGAATGGGAGAAATTTCTGAAAAATAGGTGTGCCAAGCTTGTAGCATCATACTCAAAACAACTTGAGGCTGTAATTGGTGCTAAAGGTGCTTCAACAAAGGCTGTGAGTACTTATGTACATGTGGTTTTTTTCGTTTTTTATTTTTAATAAATTGCAAAGATTTCAAAATGAACTTATATCACATTGTCATTATGGGGTATTGTTTGTAGAATGTTGAGGAAAAAAATGAATTTAATCCATTTTGGAATAAGGCTGTAACATAACATAACGTGGCAAAAGTTAAGCGCTGTGAATACTTCCTGGATGCACTGTACATGTCATTGTTTCTGTATCTAGTAAGAACAGGCAAGTCCCAACACCTGATGTGCATATGTTTGCTTCAGGTCAGTGAAGGAAGTTATAAGTGAATGATAGCCAGGCCTGGAGTAAAGATATGCTTGGGCGTTCCCCAAACTCATCTTTATCCTGAACCCCAATTTCTGTGTTGAGCTATGAGCCTAGTTACCTTCTGCACAGCTCACATGAGCTCATTGAAGTATGAGTTTTTGATCAGTTTGGAGGAAACCAGTGTCAACTCTACCATGAAGGATATCAGCAGTGACTGTTTCCACATTGCTGATAATGGGTCCTCTGGCACACAAAGTTACCTTTTCATTGTCACTAAGCAGGTACTGATCGATTGCATTATTCTTCTCGTTTGCCAGCTGCTGAATTTTTTCTATCTCCTTCTTTACCTCTCTTTCCTTTCTACGTTTCTTTGCAGTTTTGGTCTCATTGCGTCTTTCCCATGGCGTCAGAAGAACTGAAAAGCACAAAATGTCCTGTAAGGTTTCTCACAAAAGTGTTACACACATATGAAAGCTATAGAAACGTTGTGTTGAAGAAGTGACTGACAAATACATGGTACAATATTTTAATCTGTGCTGCTAGACACAGTTTTATCTCTTTGGAAATGTTAGATGGAAGTATTTTCTTTTTAAGGTGACACGCATGCACACGCAAACACATGCATGACATTGCTTAGGACCATCTTCCTGACAATGGTGGACCAGTAACAATGGTGGACCATGCATGCTCAAAGCATGTCAGCACCTTGGCTTGTAGTCTCCATGACCACATGTGAGAGGGTAATAACGCAGGAGCAGAGCTGGTTGCCACCTCATAACAGGGAGTGTTTAATCATATACTTTTATGACAAGATCACCAACTATTTTAAATAAAAGCCACAGGTTTAGAAAGAGTGAAAACAACTTTTGAAATAACATTTAGGAGACGTTCACATAATACATTGCATCAACCTAAGCGCATTAGTGAAAACATTTATTTGTACTACAGGGTTTTTAACACAGGTGGCCGGGGGGCATAAAAAACAGGGAGCTGAGCAGTGGCTTTACCACCACCCCCTCACCTCCCCCCCCACCTAAACTGTAACACTACAGTTGGATAGAACTGTACACATGCTCTGGCTGTGACGCTTCATGAGCCGCAGCACCACTTGTCAAACGTGCCCATTGAGTTCAGTGAGGCTGCACCACAACCACAAGCCAAATGCTCAGCTCGCAGTTGCAGTGTGGACCCACAATGTAAAATTACTGTTCAGCAATTAAAAAATAAAAGTAAAAAACAAGCGTTCAGTTCAGTAGCACTTCTTGAACGCTTGTCAGCTGCTTCTATACCTCTCTCTGGATAAACGATCCACCTTGGGCAGTAAGCCTACCACAAATGTGTCAGTGCACCTCAACACATGAAAAAACAGACTTGCACTTTTTTTTTTCAACGCACTGTACCACAATGCACAGATTTGTTATTGAGGTTTGTTTGCAAGGTGCATTGGGGTGCCAAATGAAAGACACCAAAATACAATGTGTCATGGTATGGCATGGTATCACATGCTTTTTACTACACTTTACTGCAGATAAAAGGTGTAGCACCCTCTAGTGTGCTACTAGAATAGTGTAGGTAAATTTATTGTGTTTGACACATGGTAACTGTGTGAGTCTGTAATTAGGTCGGGTTGCTGCAGGTGAGGCTGGAAGGCTTAACAGGTTGGGACTCTATCGCCTCCACCTGGTTCTGGAGGACGATGGAACCTTTCAGAAACCAGTGGGCAGAAGGGGTGGAGACATAATCTGCATGTTTATGGGAGTTTGACCAATCCCAGGTTTGGAGGCCCTGGTAGAGTGGTGAGACCAAACCATAAATGTGGAAGAATCAGGCTGGCAAGGGAGTCTATGAGCATGTACAGATTAAACTCGAAAAATTAGAATATCGTGCAAAAGTTCATTTATTTCAGTAATGCAACTTAAAAGGTGAAACTAATATATGAGATAGACTCATTACATGCAAAGCAAGATAGTTCAAACCGTGATTTGTCATAATTGTGATGATTATGGATTACAGCTCATGAAAACCCCAAATCCACAATCTCAGAAAATTAGAATATTACAAGCAATCAATACAACAAGGATTGTACATAGAATAATATCGGACCTCTGAAAAGTATAAGCATGCATATGTACCCAGTACTTGGTTTGGACCCCTTTTGCAGCAATTACTGCCTCAATGCGGCGTGGCATGGAAGCTATCAGTCTATGGCACTGCTGAGGTGTTCTGGAAAACCAGGATGCTTCAATAGCGGCCTTCAGCTCTTTTGCATTGTTCGGTCTCATGTCTCTCATCTTTCTCTTGGCAATGCCCCATAGATTCTCTATGGGGTTCAGGTCAGGCGAGTTTGCTGGCCAATCAAGCACAGTAATCCCACGGTCATGGAACCAGGTTTTTGTGCTTTTGGCAGTGTGGGCAGTGTCGGCAGGTGCCAAGTCCTGCTGGAAAATGAAGTCAGCATCCCCATAAAGCCCGTCTGCGGAAGGAAGCATGAAGTGCTCCAAAATCCCCTGGTAGACGGTTGCGTTGACCCTGGACTTAATGAAGCACAGTGGACCAACACCAGCAGATGACATGGCTCCCCAAATCAACACAGATTGTGGAAACTTCACACTGGACTTCAAGCATCTTGCAGTGTGTGCCTCTCCATTCTTCCTCCATACTCTGGGCCCTTGGTTTCCAAATGAGATGCAAAAGTTGCTCTCATCAGAAAAGAGGACTTTGGACCACTGAGCAACAGATCAGGTCTCTTTTTTTTTAGCCCAGGTAAGACGTTTCTGATGTTGTTTGTTGTTCAGGAGCGGCTTGACAAGAGGAATACGACATTTGAAGCCCATGTCCAGGATCCATCTGTGTGTGGTGGCTCTTGATGCCTTTTCCTGACAATCCTGTCCAGGCTGCGGTCATCCCTGCTGCTTGTGCACCTTTTTCTTCTACACTTTTCCCTTCCACATAACTTTCTATTAATGTGCTTTGATACAGCACTTTGGGAACATCCAACTTCTTTTGCAATTACCTTTTGAGGTTTTCCCTCCTTATGGAAGGTGTCAATGATGGTTTTCTGCACAACCGTCAGGTCAGCAGTCTTTCCCATGATTGTGATTCCTACTGAACCAGACTGAGAGACCATTTAAAGGCTCAGGAACCTTTTGCAGGTGTTATGGCTTAATTAGCTGATTAGATTGGGACACTTTGAGCCTAGAATATTGCACCTTTTCACAATACTCTAATTTTCTGAGATTGTGGATTTGGGGTTTTCATGAGCTGTAAGCCATAATCATCACAATTATGACAAATCATGGCTTGAACTATCTTGCTTTGCATGTAATGAGTCTATCTCATATATTAGTTTCACCTTTTAAGTTGCATTACTGAAATAAATGAACTTTTGCACGATATTCTAATTTTTCGAGTTTCACTTGTATAAGCATGTTTACGTGAGTGTAATGAGTATATTACAACACTGGCAATGAAGAAGAATTTTACTCGCCTATACAGTTATGCACCTTTATGCGCCTGTCTGTCAACAAGATTCTGAGTATAAACATCAGTAAATTATTTTTCTCCTGTGCAACTGACCTTAGAGGAGATTCTACCTGTCACTGTTTATTACCTTATAAATACTGATAACACTGTTCAACAAATTTTTATTTTTTGCCAGTTTTGGAAACAAAAGGATCCATTTCTTAATGAATTTCACATTCTGAGTTCAAATATAACAATGAAATTTGTCAATTGGCTCTAGTTTTTCTGTAAACGGAAAGTTTTCTACTATAGGCGTAATGACTACATAATGCACAATAATTATATAGATAGATGTCTTTCCACAAATATAAAGCAAGTGATATTGACTACATAACAAAGCCTAAATGGCATAATATATTGCATAAGATTACCAAGAAAAATTATAGCCATAAGTTAAGTTGAATCATTTTAATACTTAGGATTCTCACTAGTTTTGTCTTCAGTTTGTGTCGGTTTTGCTTCTCTTGGCTTTTCTCTTGTATTCGAGGAAAGGGCTATCTCTTACAACTGTCCAGCAATAGTCAGCAAGCATTGATGGGCTCCATTTACCTTGATATCTTCTTTCCATAGCTGCAATGTCTTGATGGAAGCGCTCTCCGTGTTCATCACTCACTGCTCCACAGTTTGGTGGGAAAAAATCCAGATGCGAATGTAGAAAATGAATTTTTAGAGACATGTTGCAACCCAGATTTCTGTAAGTCTGGATGAGTTTTTCTACCACTTTCTTGTAGTCTGGTGTTTTATTGTTTCCAAGAAAATTTGATGTCACTGATACAAATGCTGTCCAGGCAGCCTTTTCCTTTCCACGCAACAGAGAAAGAATGGCGTAATGGCCAGTCTCTTTTGGCATAGTGCATTTCTCTCGCACGACTGTCCCACTCACAGAGGAAGCAGCAGTACTTAGTATATCCACCTTGAAGTCCAAGTAGGATAGCAATCACCTTCAGGTCACCACAAATCGACCATTGATGTTCATCATAGTTGATGCACCTTAAAAGCTCTTTCAAGTTTTCATACGTTTCTTTCATTGAAACTGCGTAAGCAACTGGAACTGATGGCAGCTGATTGCCATTATGGAGCAAAACAGCTTTAAGACTCGCCTTTGAAGCATCAATGAACAGCCTCCACTCATCAGGATCATAGCATACGCCGATGGCTGAGATTAAACCGTGAACATTGTTACATACAGCAATATCACCTTCCTGGACGAAGAATGGGATCAGATCTTTCTGACGATGACGGTAGAAAGACGTACGAACATCACTTGCTAGGAGATTCCACTGTTGTAGTCTTGACCCCAAAAGCTCTGCCTTGTTCTTGGGAAGATCCAGGTCTCTGATAAGATCGCTCAATTCCACTTGTGTAATGAGGTGTGGTTCAGTGGGTGTGGATGGAAGAAAGTCTGGGTCATGTGAGGTTGACGGTTGATGACTACACGCTTCAGGTTCTTCCTCACTTGACTCAACCACGAAGGATTCTGGTGCTTTAGGAATTGGTAGCCCCCCTCCATGAGGAACTGGACGTATTGCCGATGGAATATTTGGATAGTGCACAGATAACTTTTTCTTCTTATTTAGCCCTTTTGTTGGAGGCACCATACAAAAGTAACAATTACTAACATGATCTGTTGGCTCTCTCCAAATCATTGGCACAGCGAAAGGCATAGATGCCTTTTTTCCATTCAACCATTGCTCCAGTGCCGTCCCACAAGAATTGCAGCATATATGTGGTGCCCAGCTCTTGTCCTGGTCTCCTATCTTGCAGCCAAAATACAAGTTGTAGGCTTTCTTAATCATTCCTGTTATCCTCCTTTTTTGTGAGATAAAAGTTATTTCACCGCAGATATAGCAGAAATTATCTGCTTTATTCACACAAGTTTGAGGCATTACTGAGTAGCCTATATAAGCATAAAACGAAATGTAAAGACGAACTACAATCAGCTACAGATACTGCAGCTTTTATGCAGTGAAGTGATGCAATTAAAGGCTAATATTGCATCATCTCAGTATACATGCAATTTTCTATTGGTCACCAGTATCAATTGCGCAATATGCAGCTGAAGTTGCATCATAATTTTGAATGGCTTACGTCATTAGATGGGTGAATATATCATGGAAACTAGAGCCAATCAACATTTTTTAGGGTCATTTTCGTTTTCAGCACCCCAAAATTATGTAAGATTACCTAATTTTATGCCCAAAACTTTTTGCCTGTTGAACAGTGTAATTGTAAGTGTAAACATGCCCCCTTATTATTGTTTTTGTATCTTCTTTAAGATTCTAAACAGTGAAGCGCTATCAGTGCAAAGTCCCCAAATCAATAAATAATATCTAAATAAATGTATATATGTAAATCTGTTAAAATATGATAAATCATTGAGTGGATCAAATAATTTTTCTGTTGTTGTGTGAGGAGTGCACATTTTGTAGTGATAGCTGCTTTCTGATTATTTATCTTTATTTCTTTTTATATTGTTGAATAGCGTGTGGGGTTTTCATTATATATTTTTTCTTTAAGAGTCTACCTGTCTCTTTTACGTGCTTCTTCTGCTGCGATACTTGCTTGTTTGTATTGCCCTTGTATATGTCACGTTCACTCAATAGATCCATTGCCAGGTGCTTGTCCTTAAACTGCGGCCTTAGCCGATCCTTTATAAAGCCTGTATCCATATTCCAGATGACAAAGTGATCTCTGCAAAAGTAGTTGGAGATTGATGACAAGACCACACAATGACTATCTTATATATTAATTAATAGTTCTGTTACCTAAGTGGAAGTCTAGGCCAACAGCTACATGCACCACTCATTTACATACATGTTTACTATTTTACCTACCGAAGGATTGTAATTCCCTACAGATAGTCTTCCAATTTACACACTGCATAGGTAGTTAAACAGCACAGTCGATTTATGCAGCACTTTACATATATATTATACATTCACATTAATTTCCTGTCCTCAAGGAACTTACAATCTAAGGTCCCTAAGTCATAAACATACATACTAGGGCCAATTTAGACAGAGGCCATTTAATCTACCAGCATGTCTTTGGAAAGTCAGAGGAAACCCGAGTACCCAAAGGAAACCCACACAAACATAGGGAGAACATGCAAACCCCAGGCAGGCAGTGCCGTGTTTGGGATTCAAACTGACAACCCTAGTGCTGCTAGGCAGAAGTGCGAACCACTTAGCCACTGTGCTGCCCAATATGTTCTGGTTCAGCTTTCTTCACCTTTACTTTTTACCAAAGCATGTCCCTACTAATTGGGCAGAGGTGGGTTTTTTTCCCTGTTTATAATCCAATAAAGTCCAGTGAAAGGCAACATAGGGACTTGTGTTGCTATGGTTATTTTAGTGATTTTTACAGCATAAATATACGATGACCATAAATTGTTTTAGAAGTTAGCCCCCCCCCCCCCATTTATGTGCTAACAAACTTGTTGGATGGCTTCATGAGCTCAGGACAGGAAATGATGCTACAGGAAGCAGGGAGAAGGGAAAAAAGAAGACTTGAACAAGCCATGTGTTGAGGATGAAGAAAGGAGTTGTACTGGAGGACTCTGAAAAGGAAGGAGAAGTAAAAAGACTCTATAACCAGTATCACATACACTGTACATGCTTGTTTGCTAGGAGGATAGATTGTGCATGTTGTAGGCATATATTGTGATACTTTGTATGCAGCAAATTGTTTTTCCTACAGTTGTTTGGTAAAAGCACATTAATACACTACAGAGATTTCATTGCTTCCTTAGGTTTACTGCAAACAACCGTAATAGACTCAAAGCATAACAAAAGCAGAACTGTGCTGCTGTGTAAAATGCTGTAAAGACTGTTTGTACAGAAAACTATTTAGTACATAATTAGCACACATATATGAATTTACCTGGAGTATTTGTTTGACTGTTCCATTGTCTACTGTCTGAAGACCCAAGTAAACTCCTCCAAAACATTCACTTTTGCATTGAATGTTACATCTATTTTCTATAAGAATGGCTAAAGTATAAAAATGTGTCTATACCAAACACTTAGCTCACTTTATGAACAGAGTCAGCCTTCTTACCAGTAAAGGATTCTCTCAAATGGCAGTAAAACTTGACAGTAGTTCTAATCCTCCTCTACTCTATCCAAAAAAGCTTTGGCTGTAAATACTCTTAGGATACACTATAGATACACTTAGGAGTTAGAGTATCATATTTAGCTTCAGAATAGTGGGATCATAGGAGGTGGCAAATGTGACCTGCTGAGCATGGCCATTGTCCAACTGTTTTTCTAAGTTTAATTTATTGTTTTAATTACCGTATTTTTCGCTCCATAAGACGCACCTGACCATAAGACGCACCTAGGTTTTAGAGGCAAAAAACAAGAAAAAAAAATATTCTGAACCAATGGACTGCAGACATAGTACAGGGAATGACCAGAGACTGCGGACACAGTACAGGAGATGACCAAAGACTGCGGACACAGTACAGGAGATGACCAAAGACTGCGGACACAGTACAGGAGATGACCAGAGGCTGCTTACATAGTACAGGAGATGACCAGAGACTGCGGACACAGTACAGGAGATGACCAGAGACTGCGGACATAGTACAGGAGATGACCAGAGACTGCGGACACAGTACAGGATATGACCAGAGACTGCGGACACAGTACAGGATATGACCAGAGACTGCGGACACAGTACAGGAGATGACCAGAGACTGCGGACACAGTACAGGAGATGACCAGAGACTGCGGACACAGTACAGGAGATGACCAGAGACTGCGGACATAGTACAGGAGATGACCAGAGACTGCGGACACAGTACAGGGAGATGACCAGAGACTGTGGACAGTACAGGAGATAACCAGAGACTGCGGACACAGTACAGGAGATGACCAGAGACTGCGGACACAGTACAGGAGATGACCAGAGACTGCGGACATAGTACAGGAGATGACCAGAGACTGTGGACATAGTACAGGGAAAATACCAGGGACACAGTACAGATGACCAGAGACTGCAGACAGTGCAGGGAATGACCAGAGACTGCTGACCTTTGGGGAGGGAGGGGGAGCGGGTACCTGAATTTGACAGGTACCCGCTCCCACTTCCGCGGCGTTGTCTTTCCCTCTTCTTCCCGCGCCGGCTTCTGTGACAGCCGGGTGCCCACTGCGCATGCGCGAGAAGCGCTGCGCTTTGTGAATGGCCCGGCGCCTTCTGGGACCTGTAATGTGTCCCAGAAAACACTGGACCATTCACAAAGCGCAGCGCATGCTCAATGGGCACACGGCTGTCACAGAAGCCAGCGCGGGAAGACTGTGCAGCGCTGGAGCGAGGAACAGGTAAGGCCTTGCAGGAGAGAACAGCTGAGCGGCCGGCCCGGTATTCTGACATGGTGGCGGCAGAAATACCGGACCGGCCGCTTTATATTCGCTCATTAAGACGCACTGACGTTTTCCCCCCTTTTTTGGGGGGAAAAAAGTGCGTCTTATGGAGCGAAAAATACGGTATTTAACTAGCAACATGTAAAATACTTATAAGGTTTTGAAAAACAGAATCCACTGTCTAACTGTACAACTGCTTGGGTCAAATTGGTTGGATCCACACTTTCATGAGCATAAGTGGAATGAGAGTGTCTGGGAGACAAATGTTTCCCTGCTCCCAAACTGTACCATACATCTATAAATTTCTGATTTACCTATTCTCTGAGAGGCCCAGAAGTAACCCTCCATCGAGTATCCTATATTCATGCTTTGGACATGGAATAATGTAAAGACCAGTCTTCCTGCTGACATATCTCTTCTTTAGTAGGTCATATGTCAAAAGAGTCTGTGGAGATTAAAAAAAAGTATTTTATGACTCACAGATTCACATAGCAAAGATTATTATAGTAAGCAAAAACGTGTCTCTAAAGATCATAATTAATTTATGTAATCTCAAAATTACGTATATGTAGGGGCCCTTTATTACAGTTATGCCAAAGTAAAAGCCTGCAAAGCACTATACTATATATAACATTCAAGAGAGAAAAAAAATCCTGTTTAAAACCTTTTTTCTCCTTTTTTTCTGAAGAGGTTACACAGGACTGCTTTGACCCCGTTCTGACACCATAGCAGCTGGGCATTGAAGTATTGGGCTCCACCATGTCACTTACACCTATAGGCCCAGCAGTGTCAGTACCTCCTATAGGCTGAGAATACTTGAATGTTTTAGGAAGCACTGACATAACCATGCAGGACTGCAGTTAGCTGTAGCACTGCGTGGGAAGGGTGACAATACTGCTAAAATTTCAGCAGCTTTCTGGCATGCTATCCACTGAAAATAAGAAAATTTGATGAAAACTGTCAAGGTCAACAGGTAAGCATATTTGATGTCCACAGAAGACAGAAAATGGGAGATTTACTAAAACTGCTGCAGCTGTGAATAGTAACTAATCAGTTTCTAACTTTAGCTTGTTCAATTAGGCTTTGACAATAAAACCTAGCAGTGGATTGGTTCCTACTTCCTATGCACAGCTGCACCAGGTCCTGCGTGCATTGGTTTTAGTAAATCTCTCCCAAAGTCTCTCTGGTAAAGAGAGACAATAATGGATAGGATTGGTTCCTTGCAGAATTTCCAGATTCAGTGAAGCCCGTTTGGAACTTTTAGACAAGACTGAGTGAATACCTCCTATGGGCATGGCTTTGTTGATCAAGCTGGAATACAAATGTGTGAAACCATTCTGCCACAAGAACTGGGGTAATGTCACCTTGATCCAAAGACCTGAGAGGGCTCATAAAGATCTGCTAATCTATGTGGTTTCACAGGTGGTTTATAGGTAAGAAAACAGAAGGCACAGAGCAAAACTCCAGTTTGTAGCCCTGGGACTATACCCACTACACCCAAGCATGGAAATACAGGTTGTCCAAGTGTTCACAAAGGTTAACAGACTTTCTGTAACTCTGGAAAGTGGAGGCACACTTTCAAGCCTAGGACGGCTTTGTAACAGAACCGACCCAGACTGCGCTTGAGTACTTCCGTTAGAATACCGCTTCCCTGTCTGAACACCAACAACAGACACCACAGCTGACCATACAAGACTGGACAACACCAGTCTTGAAGTAAATCAGGAAGTAGACTAGTTTATTTGAACACAGATACAAGATATATACACTCAAGGGACAACCCCCCTCCCTGCATAAGGACACAGGGCGGGGCAATCTACAATTAATAACAAGAAACACACAGGTATTCAAACTTCACACCAGCATACAGTCTCATCAGGAGGGAGGGCTGCTGGAGACACTCCCCCCACTAAGCTAATACACATAACATTAAACAACAACCCCCACCCCACCTATCTCCTAAACATGTCTACAAAGTCTGTAACAAAGCCCACACAATATTAGGACAGATAACCCTTTACCCTTAACAGGCACAGGGTAATTTACACATTTGAGGGATATGGGGAGCTGAGACAGGGGTCTCCCCACCTCTCCAAAGTGAGCTGGGTTCCATGGGCCCTTCACCCAAAGTGACTCCCATCACAGGCTTGTTCAAGGAATTTTTCAAGTTATAAGTGCCAGATCTTCCAGACAGATAGACTTAGAGGGAGTCAATGAGGAGTGGAAAAAAGAAAGGACCATTTCTTTAACAGTCCAGCAGAGGGGGGGAAGACTTAGCAGTCTATTTCAAAGGCTTTCAATGCTGATGAAGATGGGTGCTCATGCCACCAGTAGCATCCTAGATAAATAGTATCTAGAAACAATCCAAACAGAGATCTCTCTCAAATACCATGCAGAGCAATTGCAGTCCAGCAAACTTTATCAAGGTTCCCATGCATTGACAGGAGAAGCATTCAATAGCATACCAGGATGCTATTAGTAGAATAACACAGCCAAAATAAAACGTTACAGCCATTTGTTCATGTGTACTATAACTATATAAGGAATTATTTAGAGTAGTGGAGAGATCTCTTTAAAGGTAATTTGACCAGCCCAACATGGTTAGACAAGGTACAATTATAATCATGATGTGGTGTTTCCAAATTTTGTAATGAAGTCACTGAAGAAAGGTCAGACTTCATTATGTGCTCAGGAGTAAAACAGCCAATGCCAGAGATACAAACACAAATAAAGAGAAACACAAATTCTTTGATTTGGACCTGGACATAACAGCTGTAAACCAAAAATGGTCAGAATGATTATTTCTTCAGAGAGGACAAAGAGAGGGATTCTGAGTAAACCACGGATGTTTTATAATGCCAAAAGCAATCAGTAGAACTGTAATAGGTCTCTGGACAATACCGTGTCCTCTCTAAATATACTACTCTATGGAGAAACACTGTGAAGCAGTCCACTAATCGCTCACATATGACAGTTGAAAGCATTGTATTGAAAACACTAGAGTCAAGATCTGCATCAGGGTAGATGGTGCTTCTTCGGAACAACTTCAAATAAATAAATCTACAGCAGCTTTTACAATTAGTGAGAGGGAGTAGTTAAAACTAGATGCCACAAGCACAAATTGGCTGTGGTCTATTACTCTGTGGTCTGCATCAGCATGGGGTCTGTGACCTCTAAAGTCCACATATGTTGCACTGGAACATGTGGAAGCTCTGCAGCATCAGACTGCCTGACAACCTGTCATAGGAGACTAATTTAATCCAACACAGCATAGCTACACCTGCTTTCATGCGCCCAGTCGCAACATGCACATTTCCACATGAATTAGACCTGTGTCATCAACAGCCAGGAAGAAGGAAAGGTGGGCAAAGTAAAACTGCAACATTTTCCTTGAGTAACCCATAGTAGAAAAAAAAAGAGAAGGACTCCTTCAGGTGGCCAACTTGCAAATTATATAAGCAGGACAGGGAGAAAGCCTAAAAGAAAAACTGCTAGGGAGGAGCTCAGCTATGAGGAAAGATTAGAGGAACTGAATTTATTCTCTCTTGAGAAGAGATTGAGGGGGGATATGATCACCATGTATAAATACATCAGTGGTTCATATAGTGAACTTGGTGTAGAGCTATTCACCTTGAGGTCATCACAGAGGACAAGGGGGCACGCTTTACGTCTGGAGGAAAAGAAATGTAATCTCCAAACACGGAAAGGTTTCTTCATAGTGAGAGCTGTGAAAATGTGGAATAGATGCCCTCAAAAGTTGGCTCTGGCCAGCTCAGTGGATTGCTTTAAAAAAGGCCTGGATTGTTTCTTAGATACACAGAATATAACTGGATACTAACATTTATAGGTAAAGTTGATCCAGAGAATATCCGATTGCCTCTCGGGGGATCAGGAAGGAATTTTGTTCCCTGCTGCAGCAAATTGGATCATCTTTGCTGTGGGTTTTTTGCCTTCCTCTGGATCAGCTGTGGTTATAGGATTATAACTTTGTTTTGTTTTTAATGGTTGAACTGGATGGAATTTTGTCTTTTTGTCAGCCAGACTAACTATATAACTATGTAACTATGAATTCAGTGACAGCGACAGAAATTTTGGCTCAGTTCTGGTCCAATAACTCCATATGGAATACCTAGCCATACTGGCCTGACCTTAATAGTGGAGTCTTGTGCAAACTGAAACATAGGTGGGTAGTCAGTGCCGATCGCAGTACTGTCGTAAAGTGAACACTAGCATGAAAATCTGCAATGTTTGGCTACCTGGAGAGTTTTCATATCTAGTTGTAGATGACTGGAGAAACTTCCAGAAAATCAGACCTGTCATGGAGAGCCAGTACAGACTTGGAAAAGCAGAGCTTGATGGCTGACTGGAGAGACTTGCAGTAATTAACATATCTGGTATGACTCTACCAGCAGCTGTTGATACTATAAAAAAATCTTCCAAATCAACAGAGAACAATAGAGCTAAAGAAGACAAGTGCACTCTCCTGAGGACACTAGCAACGGAGGCAGGATTGTTATTCTGTGCTGACCAAAGGGTTTTTTTCTAGTGTACATTATTCTTGTAGATGGCAGTATACACCTACAGTCAAAGAATTCCTGTGTCCCTCAATGGAATAGAAGAAAATGTAACTTTGGTTTGGAGTAACATTTTAAGCTATTAACCAGATTCTGTGGAGTCCATTAGGCATGTTACTACAATAAGCCTCCAATTTGATCATATATGTGCATGTGGCACCCAATAAGCCCTGTTACTTAAAGTGTGCCCAAAATTAAGAGGGAAGATTTGCAATGTTTATAGGAACCATTTAGAAATGTTATATATGCCTAAACAGTACCCTAAAATTTTTTCTTTTTTTCTTAGAATTCTTCTGACAAATAGCAGTGCTCTTTCTGCTATGTAAGTGTGCCTAAGTTTGAGATTTAAGGGACTACTGCCTCTGATCACTAGTCTCATGACATATGGAGTGGGATTTGGTAATCTCACTACTGTGCTGCTCACTATTCTCCTTGCAGGAGGCTCTGCCATGAGGAGGCAAAAACCTGCCTCAAACAAAATGGCCACCTCCACACAGAACAATAGTAAGTCCATGGTAAACATGGTAAGTAAATAATGGGTAAAGCTCAGCTGAAAATAGTTAATACTGGTAGCTAGTCATTTGCCTTTAGTTGCTTTGTTATTGTTTCTTCCAGGTCAGTTCCTCTTTAGAGTGTTACTAAACCCACAACAGTAAAATCAGTCTGTATATGCATTAAAGCACGCTTGTTATACTCACTATGGAACCTAAGGGGTTAATCCTCTGCATTGCGTAAAAAGGATGTTTGATCCTGTCTTCTCTGATCCTCCCCTTCTTCTACTGTCCTCAATCCATCATCTGATAGAACAGAGCCTTGGGGGCAAGCTACACATGCTCAGTTTGGTGTGTATTGCTAGAGAGTTTTTCCTCTTGGGAGAATGCATGTGATTAACAGAGAGCCAATCAGCACTGTCCAGACAGAGGGTCAGGGGACCTGCAGCCTCATAGGACAATCAGGGGAGAATGAAAACTCCTACTACAAGCTTTAACCAGTGCTTTGTTGGACACTGATAGAAGTCACAAGACTGCTCTAACTGCTGATGAGAAAAGGTATTTAGCAGTTTACATTTACTAAAATAATTGCATTTGCATGTTCTGTGTACTGTGGGACCCAGATGTAGCAGCAGTTAGAGCAGTCTTGAGACTTCTAGCAGTGTTCAGCAGAGCACTGGTTAAAGCTTGTAGGAGGAGTTTTCTTTCTGCTCTAGGAGGATGCAAAACCCCTGACCTCTGTCTGGACAGTTCTGATTGGCCCTGTGCTGATCACATGCACTCTCCCAAGAAAAAAAAAAACCTCTCTAGCAATATACACTAAACCGAGCATGTGCAGAATGGCTTCGGTTTAGTCGGTCTTATCAGGAGCTTGCCCCCAAGGCTCTGTTATATCAGATGATGGATTGGGGACATTTAAACAAGAAGAGGAGCAGAGAAGACAGGATCAAACAGCCTTTTTACACAATGCAGAGCATTAACCCCTTAGGGTCCACAGTGAGTATAACAAGCATGCTTTACTGCATATACAGACTTTTTTTTACTGTTGTGGGTTTAGAAACACTTTAAGTTTCTAGAAAACATATGGAAATGGGATAGGAAATTAATTCTACACACAGATGGAATTATTTCACTGCACCACTCATCAGCAGTTAGAGCAGTCTCAGTGGAGGCAGACTGTTTGTGGGCTGAACCGGTATACAAGAATGCATCAGGAAGTGGCTCATTGCAGTATGTATGTCTATGCTATGTAGGGGCAACATATTAACTTTAACCACAAACCCTTTACTATTATGGAGCAATAATATTAAATTGTATATTTGAAGATCCTTCATTGTGCACTGTACCTGAAATATAGGCCTAGGTGTATCAGTGAAAGACGCCATTCCCCTGTCAGTGAGGATGTAGAGCTTCATGTCCCTGACCAGAACAACATCACTGCTCTCCGTCAGGCCTCGCTCCACTCGAACTGCACTCCCCTTACATTTTGACTTCAGAATATTCCATATAGTGACCACACCAGGTCTCACACTCCTGCAGATCGCATATCTAAGATGAAAAAAGCACAAAGTCTAAATTCACAGTAATAAACTTGAAAATAAATATTACTTTTTTCATATGAGGCTATCAGAAAAACTATTAATTTGTGCATTATCACAGACACAACGTGGAATGCTAGGCCAATCAAAATTTCTCACATTTTAACTTAGTGTGGTCAGAGACGGTTTCAGATTTGTTGCTATGGATTTACTGCACTTAAAATGTAGCTAAAGGCAAAACTTGTTTTGTTTTTTTTTTAGTTTTGGCTAGGGTGGTGTTTTGGCTAGGGTGGTGAGGGATTAGAACACCTGTCAGTTTTTATTTGTGTCTGTGCCCCCAATAAGAAGATTCACCCTCTCTATTTGTCCTGTTTACCATTATCATCAAAAGTGAAAGTAAAAGAAAAGCCCAAATTTTGGGCTGACATCAGAACACTAATAGAAGAGAAATCTTCCAATGGGGACCCTAGTTCTGGTGACCCTGGATTCCCTCACTTTAGAGGGATTTCTTCTCACTTCCTGTTCTGGTTATGGGACAAGGAAATGAAGTGAAATCTCCCTAATGGGACACAGTTGGCAAACAAAATGACAGGGATTTTAACCCTCCATTACTCTATGCAAGATGAAAAAAAGTTTTGCCTTTAGTTATACTTTAAAGTAGAACTCCAAACATTACTTTTTAGCTTTGGATAACATGAGTATTGCTGTTTCTGTCCTTATTATGGTGATTTGTTTTATAGCTTTCTAAGGGAAAAACTCCATAAGGGACACTCAGAGAGCATTAAAACAGCTTTTTTTTGGCATAATGGAAAAGGTTTACATTTTTATTAGGGTTTTATTAAAGGAAATGCCCCTACTTTTCATCATTTCTTGATTAATGGATAGGTGTTTGCAAGACAAGAGGACAAGGAAATTTTTCCTTCCAGGTACATAGACAGTAATAAAAGTTTGATAGCGCTACAACCCCCAATTATACACGTGTCTAGAGCTTAACGTACAGATTCTCATAACTCTTCAAAATGCTTACTTCAGTAAGCCTAATTTTCTTGTATATACCTTTTCTAGTCTAATACTGTACTACTACTACCGCTACAACAGCAAAAATTATTCTTTATTGGAAATTACTATGCCTTATACCAGTGGTGTATTTTGGTTTTCTGCTGCCCTAGGCAACACAAAAATCAGACCCCCCCAGCGGAAAGAGCCTGACATTGACCAACAGCAAGTAGCTGTCCACTAACACACATTCCCCTCCCTTCGGCAAGAGACAGAAAGACACCTTCATAGCTTTGGATATCCCTGGGAATGAGAGTCGGGCTCTGCATACACCATCAAGCAGCCTCTCTCAGTACCCACCTGATATCTATGCCGCAAGTGTCCCTTCTTCCAGGGGACGTTGCTGCCCCCCTGAAAAATGCCGCCCTAGGCAAATGCCTTGTTTGCCTTGTGATAAATACACCCCTGCCTTATACTGTAACTCTAATATACAAGAAAAATTATAAATTGGTCTAGTCTGAACCCCAAGCTATATGCAGACATATAGACTGCAAAGCATGCCTTAAAATCATTAGTTAGTGTGACTGCAGTTACTGTTAATGTAAGTCTATCATTATGTTCAAAGTATAAATCCGCCCCTTACCGCATAGAGAAGGCAACTGCAGGTGGTTGCAAGACAAATTAGATTCTCTGCAGAGCATCCCATGAGCACTTACTACTGGGGAACCCTGAAATCCAAACAGTTCTGTGATCACAATCTCTGCCTGCCACCTCCTGCTTCCTGAACCTTACTCTTGGTTAGTGAGCTTATTCTTCACAGTCATTGGCCAACAGTAAGGCTTAAGAGGCAGGAGGATGCAGATGGCCACATGAAGGTCCAGTATTTGGGACTTGCAGGGCATTCTGCAGGCAATCTAACTGGATGTGCTGGTCCTCCCTATGTAGTAAGTATTGTAGAAAATGTCTAATTTTAATATTGACACCATTTTACTTTAAACTGCAATTTTATGAGAATAACCTTACAGAGAATAGTCATATAATTCTCCCACAATTTCCTAAATCCAAGATTCATTACCTACTGTAACTCATTACAGTCAATGAATAAATTAGTAGTGAAAGTATTCAAACATTGTATCGCAAATAAAATGTTTTCATGGGGTGTCTGGCCTGTTTGTCTTTTGTGATACCATTTTAAACTTTTCATTGTATCATCAGTGAAAAATAAATGTAATTATTCATTTGTTTTATCATCTACAGGAGGCAGCATAAGAGAGGGGACCCTTGTTTTGCTTCATAATGGCCACAGCAAGGAGCAGAACCAAGGACTGCAATGGTGGCATCTTTCCATAAGTTTGTCCAATATTTATATGTCCAAAATTCTAACATGTGAGCAAACAAAGCCTTTGAGGAAATCCCTACTGTAAGTGCAGTCACCCACCTCGGAAAGTTCTTCATTGTAACAATCTCTTGGATCCCGTCAGTTCTTTTATTCCTGTTGACGTTGATAGTCAGTGATTGGTCATTTAAACGATTCACTAGGTTCCATGACTTTAAGAAATTCTCTCCATCACAGAAAGCTAGACAATAGCGAAGATCGAAACATATTCCTAGAACATTAAAATCGATGTTGCAAGTTAATGGATCTTATGATCTAATATGTTTATTAACACGGTTTCTAAATAATATCCTGTTGTAATTTTATTGAAATTCAAACCAGATTGCTACTGCATAGGCCAAACAATCCTTGTATTTTGTAGACTGTACTCTGGAGCTGCAATTTTTTAATATACAATGCTAAGAAAGAGCACACTTGTTACATGTTCCCTTCACCGCCTCTGAAATGTAGTGAGAGTTTAGACAGCTGCTGGCTGGCTTCACATATCACATGGCAAGCATGCTAGGAGCAGTCAGTAATCAATTTAAAATTTGTAATTCTTATCAGTGTCACTGCCTAATGAAGTAGGTAAGGTCAAG
Organism: Staurois parvus; assembly: GCF_062004578.1. NCBI lineage: Eukaryota > Metazoa > Chordata > Amphibia > Anura > Ranidae > Staurois > Staurois parvus. The sequence goes on along the minus strand of NW_028317876.1, from coordinate 8,325,757 downwards.
ATTTTCACACCAGACTCAAAAATACCCAACTCAAATACCCAATGACCCAACTCAAAAATAATTTTCAATATTTTAAAGTCGGAAACTTTCATGAAAATATCTGATGATTCTGCTATGAGGGTCCTTGTTAAGGCATTTATCTTTTATAAAGCGACAATGCTCTCTTTCTGTCTCTCATTTGTGCTCTTGCATTGTCACTGTGCCATATGGGCTTCCAATGAAGACTACAAGTGGCTATTCTCTGCCTGTTACACAGGCATGGTTCACTGTTGTCACCATTAAGGAAACCCACCCTGGGAAATGCCATGTAACAATTACTGGAGTGTAATGCAAAGAGCCTACAGGAAATCAGCAGCACTGAGATGCTACATAGAGTGAAACATTGCGTATATGATTTTGATTAAAAAAAAAATATATATATACACACAAAGAGAGTGATGGCTAACAGTGCCTTCTGCATTAATAATGTATGTTTAGTTTTTTTTTTTTGGGAGGGGAGTTTAATCAGAATAACCATATACATTATATTTCACTCTAGTTTCTGTGTATGGTTTGTAATTACATACATATTTGCTTGTTACAGTTACACATTTCCAGCTTTGCAGTGCCAAACAATGCTTGTAGTTTACTCTTACAATTTAAATTGATAAGCCAACTCATGGAGAATAATGCATTCCCAATGTGGGTGATAATTAAATAACTGTTAAAGACCAACTTTACTTTCAGTGGGGTTGTACATTACAGTTTCTTTGCTGTCTCTCAGTGTCACTCATATAGCTTGATACTTAACTCTGGCAAAGCTCCAGAGATCTTTACAGAGCAGCCCTGCCGAGCGCCACACAACCTTTGCAAGAAAAATGCCATGCCTGTGCGCTATGCATGCGTAGTGTGCTTCTGGTCCTATTTATTCCTAATGCTGGAGCTACACTCATAGTAGCTCCAGCCATGCAATGGGGCACAGCCCCTAGGAATGAATGACAGTTATTTATGATGATTTTCAAACAAGGTATATGCTAAGGGCCTTCAGTGGGTCTTATGGTAAATATAATGAATTATACTTTATTTTATTTCTTATATTTCTTATAATATTATTTATGTTTAGGGAGTTCCACTAACCTCCTGTAGGCACAGAAGACAACTTAACCATATGTTTATGGTCCTCAGTTTCCAAATTCCACACCACTATCTCTGTGGTGTTTGTTTTAGGCAGGCAAGAAAAAGCAACCACATGAGATCCTTGATGGTTTACTGAAAACTTGGTGATGAAGTCATTGCCACAGCCTTTCACAGTGCGAATATATGCAAACGTATTCACACTGAACAGCTCAATGTGAATTATGTCATGTGATTTCAGCGATGGATACCTGTAACATATTTCAGAATGAGGTTTTTGTTAAACAAAACAATAAGGACAACTGATAAACATTTTAGTTACCATAGGATAGAATTCACATATACATGTGTTCTTTTTTTATGTCCTTTGCTAAAAAAGCTCATGAATGGTGAAAGGACTACTTCAATGATCCATACACAAATTTATCCACTGAGCACTTGGCATTCCATGGTGGTGGTTGGTGCATGGTCTTTCTAATGAAAGAAAGTTGTACAAGTACGCACCTTCACATTGTTTATATATAACAGGGAAAGACAATGATCTAGGCCAGGCATCATGAAATGGTGGTCTGCAGCCTGCATCCAGACTGAGCCACTCTTCAATCAAAACCTGCAGACATGCCATTTAGCAGACGCTTCTTTCCACCCGCCTCCGCCGCTGTTATTATAACAGCGAAGAACATTTCTGGATCGAGTGTGGGAGTCACAGCACTGAATGGAGTGGAATTTCAAGAGGGCAAAGCACACAACCTTGTGTGTGTGTGTGTGTGTGTGTGTGTGTGATGTCAAGCGGTGGGCAGTGCTCTGTGGGGGGGATGTAAAATGTGAAAAGGGGTTAGGGCTGGGGGGGTGGAAGGGGTGACAGTGCTGCGTGGGGGGTTATGTAAAGAGAGGAAGCAGTGTTGTAGGGGGTGATGAAAAGGGGGACAGTGCTGTGGGGGGGGGGAGATGTGAAGGGGGCAGTGCTGTGGGGTGGGGCGGGGTTGATGTGAGAAGGGCAGAGCATACTACTGTGGGGAGGGATGGTTGTAGTTTGAGAGGGGGGCATTGCTTTGGGGGAGGATGTGAAGGGGGGCAGTGCTGTGGGGTGGGAGTTTGAAGAGGGCAGAGAACACTACTGTTGTAGGGGATTTGTGAGAGGGGGACAGTGTGTGGGGGGAGATGTAAAGGGGGGTAGTTTTGTGATGGAGTGTGAAGGGGGCAAAGTTCTGCTGGGGAGTGATGTGAAGGGGCAGAGGACTGTGGGATGGGGGTGATGATTTGAAGGGGGGTTGAGGACTGTTGCGAATAAAAGGGGGTGAGTGATGTGAAGGGGGTTCAGTACACTATTGTAAAGGGGGTGGGGGTGATGTGCAGAGGGCCTACGAACACTACTGTGAAGGGGAAATTGAGTTGTGGCAGGGAGGATACAGATGTAAGGGATTGTGATGCAGGAGGAAAAGGCTGAAAACACATGCGGTTTGGACCTCTACTGGAAGAAATTTTATTGGTCAGAAAATACCCCTAATCTAGAGTAACTTCTGGTGGTGTCCTCTTCCAGTGGAAAATAGTTGCAATCCATCTCAGCAATTCCATTGTCCCGTTGAGAAGGCTCAGGCATAAGATATCTGCAGATGTTAGAGAAAGCCTACATACTCGTACAAACATTCCCAATCTGACTGTAATTGGCAAATTTCATTCTACTGGCATTAGTTCCTTAAGGCATTGACAGTGAATTTGTTGACATATGTTTATAAAAATGCAGATGGGATAGCACAAGTACTTGATAGGATACTGTGTAGAAAGAAATAAAATTTGTGCATGTTACCGTACTGAAACATGTTAATGAACATTAATGTAACATTATTATATTTAACATTAATATAAGTATTTCAAATGCTCTACTGCACAAAACAGGTTTTGTTTAGGTATGTTTCTTAGCCAATTTGACAATAGTTTTTTGTAGACTACTTAGTGTCTGCTAACAGTGAACTCGTGCATAGGTATCAAATAACTCAAATGTCTGATAAATACCCCCAGAGAACATTTTTTGAAGTAGATAGAAAATCCAGTTATCGTATGACCACATCTCTGTGTTCCCACATGGTCTCCACATGGTCCAAATGTTTTCTATGGCTCACAGTTCTAATGCTCCCTCTCTAACGGTAATAAATACATAGCTGCACTATATGGTATCTTTTATACATAGTTCATTGTTAAGCAGTGGGAGAGAGGATCAGAGTTAAAGCAGCAGTTTAATGTTTTAGTGTTGTGGAGAATAAAAGTTGAGGCTGTGGTTTAGGGGTTACATATTGGGAGGTGGATAGAAATTAATGCAGCAGATACAGGGTTAAGTATTTAGGTGATGGGGTTAAGTGTGAGGGTGGAATTTATTGTTAGGGAGAGTATTTGCTGTACAATGTATGTACTGTCACTTGGTTTTAGTGCCAAAAAACTACATCATGAAATAAGAGCATCAGACAGCTAACGCCAAACATCAGTTTATCACCCTCAGCTGATCCATAGATGTGATGAAGCCTCCTTATACACATGCCAAGTACTATTTTATTAGCTGCTGATCTGTGGGGTTTTTTTCAGTGTAATGGGACATTGATTCTCTGTTCTTTGGTTGCAATTGCAACATGCATCCTGCCAAATTGATGACTATGTGGATATTGAGCAGAGCACTGTAGTCATTTTGCATGGGTTAATTAGCAGCAGATATGGTCTATAATCCGTTGCTTCATTTTACCACTACATATCTGTACTACCAAATCAGTCACCAACATATACAATAATTGTAGTCTAATATATCTTTTTTTTTGGAGTTCTGACCATGTGGAGATAATTCTGGAAAGACGCATGCAAAGAGATTATCATTATGAGAAGGATTTTCATGCTAATTAATCAGGTGGATATCAATTGAGCACTAAAGCTATTTACTACCTTTGTATGGATCCATTATCAGGAGAAACGGAAAACATTCTACTTTGTCCAATATTTCACTCATGTACGGTAGAAAAAAGGTGAAAGGTCATATGCAATTAAACAGATATGTAAAGCTAAAGGCAAAATTTATTGTGTAAACTGTAGTATTTCATGTGGGTTTAAATACATGCATTGATGTGTAATGTGTTGTCAGGCCTTTTTGTTCCAATGTCTTTTTTCTTCCTTGCTTTTCAGTCATCCGTCATTGTGTAGGACTTCTCATAGGCTTCACCTGCTCTGTGTACTGATGTGACCCCTATGGCACAACTGATTAGCTGTTTTGTTTTTAACTGTTTGTGTTAGTTTATAGTCATTTTTATTTCACCCTTCTTAATTACTGTCTCTGCTATTGCACAGTATATTTTTCCTTTTGTTCTTCAGGGTTTTTTCTGCACTTAGCTTCTGCCTTGCAGCTGTAGGGCCATTGGTTCATATCCCAACCCTGTGCTTCTGTGGCTTTCCTCCAGGTACTTTTTTTCTTATCTATACACAAATATTTTGCCTTTCATTTCTTTTTTTTCTCCCATAATACACATTTCATTTCTATGTTAAACTGAATGGGTTGTTTTAGAAGGTGAGTGTTTACAATTACTTTAATAAATTGTATGGTCTTTTTAAAAGAATTTATAAAAGTAAATTACAAACAGATTAACAAGAGATGTGCATTTAATTTTCCAGAGCCTACCAACTCTACACATTGAATAAGCACTGGACTCATATCTTACTAACAGTGATTCAAGGTACCACAATGACAATGAAAAAAAAAAGACTCCAAATTAATCTTCCTCTTCACCCATTAATACTAAGGGTATTCCCTGGGCAAGGGGATCCAGAAGCTGCCAAAAGATTAAACAGTCCCGGCCAAGGAGCTAGTTGGGTTCTCCACCTGATTGCTCTCCCCCCTTATCTGCCCCAGGGGGTGTAAGGTGACTCACACTTTCCTTCCTGATAGCTTTATGAGTTGGTGGCTGCCTTCAGGCCTTCTACTGGGCTGGTTCCTTACCTGCTGCTCAGGCTGTCCCTCTTAGTAGACGGTGACACAGTTGAGGTCCCTTCTTCCAGATCCAGCCTGTAGGTAGGCCTCTTCCCTTGAGCCCCTCCCAGGCTCCACACTCCAGCCTCCTACTCCATCTTCCATCCGACACACACTGATCCTTTCCTGCTGAACAGGCTCAATCATATCTGAGGATTGTCCTGACCCCATGCCAAGCCTTCTGCTTGGGGATTGGTCAAGATCCCTCAGACATGCAACCCCTCACCACCCCCACCCACTGCCTTCTAGAAAATCCTTAAGTCTCTAGAGCAGAGGGAGGTATCAGGGAACTGATCTGCAGAGCCCTTATATCCAACTCAAGGTGACCGGTGACCTAGCTGACTTACACCCAGGCTGAATCATGCCCAGGCTGCTATTCAGCCTCTAACTAAAAAACCTAGCTAGCTCCCCCTGGCTAACTAGAGAGGCACTACAAATAAAAATAAGGTTATTTGTGCTTTCTGTTAAGTTCACAGAAAGTGACAAGGATACTGCATTTCAATATCACTTGCTGAGAATGTTCTTAAACATGTAAGGGCTGGTAAATTGCAGTGCATTACATTTTTATTTTTGGGTTTAGATAAGCATTAACCACTACTGCTTATTTAGGCCTCTTGCACGTGACCATAAAGTACAGTGTATGTATAAAACACCTTGCGTGCATACCCATGAGCACCAGCATGTACTCGCGCACATGCATGAGTGTATTTTTCCAAACTTAAAATTTTATATTTTCAAAAATATGCTCATACGTGTGCACGAGTACATGCCACCACAGATATATTTTATACTATACGACCACACACTGTACTTTACAACCTTGTTCCAGAGACCTTAAATAAATGGACCAAATCATATAGTTATCACCTTATTTTTGCTGTTCACATTATTCACATATAAAATATATAATATTGAAGATATTTCAGGGATTTTATTTTTAAATTAATTATTATATTTTATTATCTAGTGAACTTACTGGTAGGTGTATCATGTTATAATGTATATGTTTTACAGTTTTATGTAATACTTGATGCAAAGAGAACTGCCATGCATTACTCCAGTACAACCAATAAGAAAGCAGCTGTAATTATTAGGACACCACGAAAGCATCTTTGCACACTATGAAAGTTCTTACATAAGCTCATGTAGTGTAATTTATCTTCAGACAGTGATGGAAAGAGTAATGTCAGTAGGTCATTGGTCACTGTATACCTGCAGATGACTAGGAAATATTCCTTGGTTACAGCCACACCCTGTACTGAAGCTACTGGATCTTGAGCAGTGAGTTTGGCAACAACAGCCCCTCGTCTGGCACTCAGTACCATGGCTTCCTTCCCACTCCTGTCACAAAAAAGTAAAAACAAAGAATAATGTCTCTATTGCACATTCCTCTCTGCATAGTCATGTTGCCATATGACCCTGAGAAAACCATGCAGTGGCTGGAAAAAAAGTACTTTGCTGTTATTTGACTTATCTTTTACATTTGCCAGTCCCTTTTTCCAACTAAAACAAGCCTTAGTATGAACATCTTGAATTACCACAGAGGTACTTCCCATAATATCTCATACTCATACGAAGATCTAATGTTTTGTCTTAAGTAAATCAACTTCTATGCCTCTTCCAACATCAGATACAAATAATTGAGGCAGAGGCATATCTAGAACCTTCAGAACTCTGATGCAAGAAACCATAAAGGGCCCCCCCCCCGACCCTCAGCCGCCCCCCCCCCCCAGGGGTGGAACGCCAGGGTCCAGTCGCAAATGCGACCCTTGGGACCCTGGTAATTCCACCACTGGTGTAGAGTATTTTTTTGTTTTTATTTTAATTTTTATTATTTTTTTTACCACTTTATTTTTTTTTTTATTATTTGTACAATTTTTAGGAGCCCTGTTGGGGGACATTGGTGAAATATCAGGGGTCTAAACAGACCTCTGATGTTTCACCTTTGAGACATAGAAAATAGATTAAGGACACAGCCCTCAATCTCCTTATCTGCAGCCTCAGTTGTACGAATGAATTGACAGGAAAAGCTTCCTGTTCATTCATAAACTGAAGCATAGTAAACACAGTTTATGGATCGGATCACTGACCTTGAAGAGAAGGAAGGGGCCAGTAAATGACACATTTACTGGCCCCTTCCCCGATGTCCATCCTGACAGATCCCCCACAGTAGCCGGCGGGAGAGGGGAGGGGGGAACCCAGCAGCGCTGTAGGGGATGAGGGGGGAAACCGGAGGATCACTCAGAAGCACTGGGCAGCAAGATGTGGATAAGAGGGATGGCAAGGAAGCATGTAGTGGAACTAATCCCCTTAATTTTCCTCCTGCAGCCACTGAAAGGCTGCAGGAGGAAAATGGAGGGGATCGGTTCCTCTTCATTCTGCCCCCATTGCACCTTCTATCCAGATATACAGGGGGCAGCATGGGCCCCATGAAGCATTGGGCTAGGTTGCCATTGTGACCCCTGTACGTGCCCCCCTGAATTGAGGATAAACAGTGGGGTTAGTTTACTGAAGGCAAATAATTTGGTTACATTGCAAGGGAAATGCACTTTACAAGGGAATTTCCCCCAGAGCTTAGTGAATGAGGTGAAATTTCACTTTGCAAAAAATAGCATTTTTGCTTGCACATGATTGGATGATGGAAGTCAGCACAGCTTTACCTCAGCACAGTTTCTCCTCATTCACTAATCTCTGGGGATAATTCCCTTGCAAAGTGGACAGTTTACTTGCCTTTAGTAAATCAACCCCAGTGTTTTCTCTTAAGGTGTCAAATAATCAGAGTCTCACTTTCCTTTCGGGGAAGGGTGGGGCATTGCAAGCAAGACTCTGATGGCTCTTGTGGGCAGTAACATCAGTACTTGCTTTACATTATTTAACATGGTCTAAAGCTAATTTACTAAAAGAATGCACAATGCAACAACTAGATACAAAAGTGCAGTAACCTATAGTAATTAATTAAGTTTAATGTTGCCATGTTTAAAGCAGAGTGCTTTTGATGGATGCTATGGGTTACTGGGCTGCATGTCACGTAAGCACATGTGCATGCAAGACAACCTGATTGTTGCTGTCCCTGCAAAATCCATGCCCCCCAACACCACTAGTGCTCCCCCCACAGTACAGGACATTGTGGTGACACCCTGGGGCAAGTACATTATACCCTACACTCACTGGATGTCCTTGGCCTTCTGGTTTAAATGGTGCTCAGAAAACTTGAGGACAATTAGTGATGGAAAGGGAATACAGTGGGGGACAGCATCAAAGAAGGGGTGAAAATAGCTTACGCTTGGTTCAAATCTGTGCAGGTGGTGCCTCTGCGGGACCTGTACAAATCCGTGCAGCCACACCACCCACACAGAGGAGTATGGGACCCGCGGATGTGTGCCATTACTTGTAATAACACGCCGCCCGCACTGGAAATCGCAACAGTACTGGGAACTTTGGATCCCGCGCAGGCTGCGGTTTACGAAAAAGTGCAGGGACTTCTTCCCTGTGTGTCCTGGGGCACGGGAGTCCATTCAAATGAATGGGCTCTCATGCCTGTGCTAATCGCGGCCCGCATGGCCGCACATATGGGAACCTGGCCTTAATCCCCCTAATTAGGAGACTATTTTTATGAAAAAGGAGCACAATTTAACTGGATCTCAAAGACAGAGTACTGGTCCAGACCTGTACTTCTCTCACTTGTTGCAGACACCCAGGGTGCCTATCTCTGTTCACCATCAAAGAACACCGAGGAATAGGAGTTGCACACCAATTCACATTCTTGTGATCAACCCCGCAGTGGTGAAACGCATTAAGGCTTGGTTCACATCTGTACGGGTGGTGCCTCTGCGGGACCCGCACAAATACCTGCAGCCGCACCACCCACACAGAAGATTTCGGGACCCGTGGGTGGGTGTCATTAATTCTAATGGCACACCGCCCACACTGGAAATTGCAACCGTACTGGGAACCTTGGTTCAGTGATTTCTGAAGAAGTGCAGGAACGTCTTCTCTGCGTATTCCGGGGTACGGGAGTCCATTCAAATGAATGGGCTCTTGTGTCCACGCAAATCGCAGCCTGCATGGCCACACATACAGTATGTGAACCTGGCCTAAGTGGCAGTCCCTGGGCGTGGACAGCATTCATGCAACTGTATTACTGACGGCTGAGTAAATAAGCTTCTGGAAGAGTGGACTGCTGTGCAGCTCCTATTTCTTGGTGACATGTTTGTAAGCAGGTTTCTACAAAGTTATTACTGTGTTGGTTGTGTTTACATTTTATGGGTTAAATGTATTTTCTACAGTGTTTCCCAGCAGGGGGTGATGCTGTTTGTTAGGCAAGGGTTAACTCTGCTGGCCAGGCTTTTCCTGGGCTTTTCTGAGAAATACTGCCCTCTGCTGGACAAAGCATATAAAAAGGGAAAATGTGTCTAGGTAAAAGGGCCTGTTTGCTCTCACATGGGGAAGGAGAGTGCTGCTGAGGATGTAATCTCCACTTTGCTGCCTTGCCACTGCTTGTGGAAACCCAGCCGGGGTTCCAGGGGATGTGGACTTATGCTGCTAAATGTACTTATGATCTTATAGACTTTCTCAGCTAATTATTATTATTATTATTATTATACAGTATTTATAAAGCGCCAATAGTTCGCTCAGCGCTGTACATTACAAAGGGGGACAGAACATGTGACAGAACAATACCAATACAATGCAAAACATGAGGGGATCGAGGGCCCTGCTCCTTGGAGCTTACAATCTAGGAGGGAGGGGATGGTGGTACAGGAGGAGGTAGCTGTGGGGGATGGAGTGGTGGGAAGAGTGGAGGAGGTCGGCAGGTTAGCAGGGGGTGGGGTAGGCTTCCCTGAAGAGGTGGGTTTTCAGGGTGCGCCTAAAGGAGAGGAGAGTAGGTGATAATCTGATGGGTTGGGGCAGGGAGTTCCAGAGGATGGGTGACACCCTGGAGAAGTCCTGAAGGCGGGCATGGGAGGAGGAGACCAGGGAACTAGAGAGAAGGAGGTCTTGTGAGGAGCGGAGTGTGCGTGTTGGGCGGTACTTGGATATTAGGTCGGTGATGTAGTTCGGGGCAGTATGGTGGACGGCTTTGTACGTCAGTGTTAGGATTTTAAATTTGATCCGTTGGGCAATCGGAAGCCAGTGGAGGGATTGGCAGAGGGGGGTGGCGGAAACGGAGCGGTTGGAAAGGTGAATGAGTCTGGCAGCCGTATTCAGGATCGACTGATAGCCAGCGGCGAGGCAGGCCAGTGAGGAGGGAGTTGCAGTAGTCGAGTCGTGATATGATGAGGGAGTGGATGAGCTGTTTAGTGGTTTCTGGTGTTAGGAACGTGCGGATTTTGGCGATGTTGCGGAGGTGGAGTCTGCACGAGTTTGTTAAAGATTGGACTTGGGGCTGGAAGGATAGGTTGGAGTCCAGAATGGAAATGTAGTTCCACAACAGTTAGAGGGCCGCAGGTTGCCTACCCCTGGCCTAGACCATCTTGTGTTTTCCCTCTTAGCATCAGGATTTCAGATCTGAGCATGACTATTTCATGGGGCAGAGGGTAGCACCAGGGGCATAACTAAAGAGCAGAAACCTCCAAGGGGTACTTAGAAGAGCATGTACAGGAATTTCTATGGAAGATGATACTGAGAGCTGTTCATCTGTTCTATTTAACTCCTTCAGTAAAGAACTTTTATGGGGAAGCTAATCTGCCTGGTCTGGTCACCAAAGGGGTGCATGCATGGTGTATCAAAGAACAGGGCTTAGAAGGGCAATGAAGAGGAGTCAGTGTGGACAAATAACAAAGGTCTAACCTGCAGCAGGAGAAAAGGCTATATTGCCATTGCTAGGGGCAACCAGAGTAAAGTTGGGTGCTGAATCAGCCAGCCAGCGTGAGTCATAGTGAAATGGTACGGGTAATGGAGGGCCCTGGTTGTGAGGGGGTTTTTGATCTTGGCCCCCTCCCTACCGATCAATGCCCAACATAGAGGGACCGATATCGGGGCACGGTGTATTCCAGGTAGGTTGAGATGTTACAGAAGAGGAGTAGAGAGAGAAAATGAGCTCGGGAATGGAGAAGCTTGGGAACATGTGCAGACATGATATTGGGTGTCAGGGAGAAGTACCATTGGGTCACTGGGACTAAGGTCACAGGTCTGGCAGTGCTGGTGTAGTAGGATACAGGCTCCGTGGTACCCACTCAGAATTGCTGCATCCAATGGGAGAAGTTTAGGGACGTTAAACATAAACAAAGGGTTAACTGTCCAAGAGATATCCACTCGCTTCTAAGTTAGAGTGCTGCCTTAATGCTGATTTCATGTGATCGCAGCCTCAGCATGTAGTGCAGGTATTAGCGAGCGTTGTTCTGTGACTGTACCAGGGTCTGGAGAGTTACCGAAACATTTGGAGTAGAGTGTGCTCATTTTTAAGTTGGACTTCACTTTTTGTTTTAATAATATCCATCTCCCCTATGCACCAAGATACTATTAACGTACCTTAGTTGCAAAAATATTTAAGCTCTTTTTGATCTGGAGAGCAAGGCCTTACCTTAGCCCTTGGTAAATTTCTTAGAAAGCTTTTTAAATTCCTGGAATGTAGACAGAGGACAGAGGAGCCAGTAGGACCCCAGAAGCAGATAACCAGCTGATCTCATTAGCACACATATCCTGCACTGACCTCATTAGTACACACCCTTTACTCATCAACTATTTTTTCACAGCATCCCTGGGATCTCTCCCCACGTGCGTTTGCCTGGCTACCCCAGCGTTCCTTCAGACAGGCTCAGGCCATATGCAGCCCATGGGACACCCCTGGTGTAATGCAAGAGACTGCTTTTATTATTATTATTATTATTATTAGACAGGATTTATATAGGGCCAACAGTTTGCGCAGCGCTTTACAAAATGAAGGTAGACATTACAGTTACAATACAATTTGGTACAAAAGGAAACAGAGGGCCCTGCTTGATTGGATATAGAGTGATTGGATAGATGCTGTGTCCTCTTTATTATATAGTTTTGGTAAATCTAAACGAAATTGTACAGACATTGTACAATCTGATTGTATAATGTGTGGCCACATTTATACACCTAAAATTAACTATGTATAAAGGTGCAGCGCTTATATATTATACAATAAAATATGTGAAAAAGAAAATCTCTATGTGGACTTATTATCAATCAAACATATAAGTGAAAATAACCATAAATAAAGTCCAAAGAGTGAAGTGTTCTTCAGTGTTAATAAAATCAGGATGTGGGGGCACCCAACAGGAGGGAGGGGCCCGAGAGGAGGAGGATTGAGGCTGCTCTGTGCAAAACCACTACACACAGCAGGTGATAAGAATGTCCTACTAAAAATTGTTGATGACCTTTGCACGTTATATCGCGCCATATGGCGTCCACCTGAAACGCTGATGACATTTGCCGCCCGCCATTCGGCCATAGGGCGGGTGGCAAATGGTTAACGATGATTTTACATGTTAGCAGCCTCAACCTGTAGATGGAGGCACTACTAGTGAGTCCATTACTGGACGTGTAAGCCCGTCCATGTTGACTGGAGTTGTGCTTTAATAAACATGATAATTTTATCATAATCCATAGACTATCGTAATCTATAGACTTTATATTGGCTCAGATATTCCTGAGGGTTGTTACTGTTTATAGTGGCTGATATAATGATAAAAAGATATAAGTGTTAAATATGTACTGTATGGTGACAAACATTCACATACATTGTTTGAAACCAAAAATTCATGAGAAGAAAAGTTTAGCCCAATTTTTAACCAACAAAACAATTACAATAGACCCACACTTGTACAGAAATGGAGATATTTACAGGTGAAACTCAAAAAATTTGAATATCGTGCAAAAGTTAATTTATTTCAGTAATGCAACTTAAAAGGTGAAACTAATATATGAGATAGACTGATTACATGCAAAGCAAGATAGTTCAAGCCGTGATTTGTCATAATTGTGATGATTATGGCTTACAGCTCATGAAAACCCCAAATCCACAATCTCAGAAAATTAGAATATTGTGAAAAGGTGCAATATTCTCGGCTCAAAGTGTCCCACTCTAATCAGCTAATTAAACCATAACACCTGCAAAGGGTTCCTGAGCCTTTAAATGGTCTCTGAGTCTGGTTCAGTAGGAATCACAATCATGGGAAAGACTGCTGACCTGACAGTTGTGCAGAAAACCATCACTGACGCCCTCCATAAGGAGGGAAAGCCTCAAAAGGTAATTGCAAAAGAAGTTGGATGTTCCCAAAGTGCTGTATCAAAGCACATTAATAGAAAGTTATGTGGAAGGGAAAAGTGTGGAAGAAAAAGGTGCACAAGCAGCAGGGATAACCGCAGCCTGGAGAGGATTGTCAGGAAAAGGCCATTCAAAAGTGTTGGGGACTTTCACAAGGAGTGGACTGAGGCTGGAGTCAGTGCATCACGAGCCACCACACACAGATGGATCCTGGACATGGGCTTCAAATGTCGTATTCCTCTTGTCAATCCGCTCCTGAACAACAAACAACGTCAGAAGCGTCTTACCTGGGCTAAAGAAAAACAGACCTAGTCTGTTGCTCAGTGGTCCAAAGTCCTCTTTTCTGATGAGAGCAACTTTTGCATCTCATTTGGAGACCAAGGACCCAGAGTATGGAGGAAGAATGGAGAGGCACACACTGCAAGATGCTTGAAGTCCAGTGTGAAGTTTCCACAGTCTGTGTTGATTTGGGGAGCCATGTCATCTGCTGGTGCTGGTCCACTGTGCTTCATTAAGTCCAGGGTCAACGCAGCCATCTACCAGGAGATTTTGGAGCACTTCATGCTTCCTTCCACAGACGAGTTTTATGGGGATGCTGACTTCATTTTAAAGCAGGACTTGGCACCTGCCCACACTGCCAAAAGCACCAAAACCTGGTTCAACGACCATGGGATTACTGTGCTTGATTGGCCAGCAAACTTGCCTGACCTGAATCCCATAGAGAATCTATGGGGCATTGCCAAGAGAAAGATGAGAGACATGAGACCGAACAATGCAAAAGAGCTGAAGGCCGCTATTAAAGCATCCTGGTCTTCCAGAACACCTCAGCAGTGCCACAGGCTGATAGCTTCCATGCCACGCCGCATTGAGGCAGTAATTGCTGCAAAAGGGGCCCAAACCAAATACTGAGTACATATGCATGCTTATACTTTTCAGAGGTCCGATATTGTTCTATGTATAATCCTTGTTTTATTGATTGCATGTAATATTCTAATTTTCTGAGATTGTGGATTTGGGGTTTTCATGAGCTGTAAGCCATAATCATCACAATTATGACAAATCACGGCTTGAACTATCTTGCTTTGCATGTAATGAGTCTATCTCATATATTAGTTTCACTTTTTAAGTTGCATTGCTGAAATAAATGAACTTTTGCACGATATTCTAATTTTTCGAGTTTCACCTGTATGTCACTTTACTGTACTCCCCTATTGGTGTATGAAAACTGCCACATTAGGCAGGAGGGTGAAGGAATGACATCTGGTAAGAATATAGTTGCTAATAAATGTTATACGAACATTTTCATTAAGTCATAAAATATAATGCAAAACCCATAAGAGAAACACTTGGCATAATTCTGGTGGCACTGAAGAATGAGAAGATGCTGTCTCTATTGCCTGACCTATAGGGAGGTTCTGGTTGGTTTTTTAGTGAATCCTACATGTTTGAGGATTGTAGACCCAGTAAAATAAAACAGGGATTTGCTACAGTAACCATAATGTACTGCCTTCCCTTTGAACTTAAGTCAGCTGGTTTAGAAGAGCCAAAAAGGGGGCTCTTATACAAGCTAGCCCCTCACTATAAAAGAGGGAGGTCAAACCAGCCATGTTGACAATGTGCTTTAGCTATGATAGAGAAAGGATAGGGAGTGCTGCTGACAAAAGGAAAAAAGCTGTTTTAGTATGTTCATGTATGATTCAGGGGCACATAAAAGGTGGAGGAAAAGGTGAGGAAGGAAGGGGGCAGTAGAGGGAGAAGGTGGTGGGGGAAAAGGCCCTGGGGATATCAGTGCAGGCAGTACCACCATATGAATTAGGATGGCTAATCCCTCCAATCTATGCAAACTGCCCCATCAATTCATAAAATCTTCTCTCGCTCCTGATGTGCCTGGCCTATGTTGTACACAGCTCAACTATCCTCTCAACACCAAAAAATACAAATAAAAATCTAAAACTAAATCAATAATAAAAAAAAAAAATACAAATAAAAAATAGCATAGGTAAAAATAACAAAACAATTGCAGATGTGAGTTTCCACTGGATTATACAGGGGACTGGTTTCAGCACAAAGAGCTTGGACAAAGTGGGTCTGAGACTACCAGACTTGGGATTGTTATAGTGTAGATTTTTTTGCAGCTCCAGATGACAGCTAATTTCCTCTTGTAGGCAGGTGCTGTTTGTGCTCCCCACTGTAGGTGGCGCTGAGATATTGCTGATCAATACAGAAGAGGGAAGAAGTTGTGGGGAACATAAATCCTCTATGATTTCTTGCGTTCACCTGGGAGCAGCTGCCCAATTAGATGTTGGACCCCATGTGACCTCTGCAGCCATTTTAGGCAGGTCAGAGCCTATTGAAGTCCCTGGCCCCCTGATTTGGCATGCATTGTACAAGTGAGTAGTGTAGGGCCAGAGTTCCTACAGCACTGAGTGACAGGGAAAGGTTCTTTGAAATAGGGAAAGCACGGGAACTTTTCTATCTCCCATTTGGGTTGGACCAGCCAGGCCATATTCCTGTTCCTTGTTGCAGAAGCTTTCAGCATTGGATAAGCTACTGTACAGCTGCTGTACAACCCATAAGTGGCCCTGGATGGCTGTGTGCACCTGCTGGGCCTTTTGTACCTTTTTGGGACTTTTACAATAAAATGTTCATATTACTCTGTGTAATCTCTGCCACTGACACTCCATGTTGCACTCTGCTCACACTCTGCCATTTGGACATACACTGTTCAGCCACTGCAAAATATTTGTGGCTAATGTCTCTCAAATGATACACAAAAATTAAAATTTCAAGAGAAAACCTGTCTCTGCCCTTTATCTCATGGCCTAATCAAGCTGCTTACATACTGTCCAGCCACTGTACAATTTGTTGCTATTGTCTAGCCAATTTCAACAAAACACATAGGTGAAGTCTATATTTTCAATATTTTTGGAATAACTGGGGATACAGGGTTTGGAGGCAGTTTGGAGAATGTGGGATTGTGGTTTTGAAGGTTTTTTTGCTCTCTGTTTTGACATTTTCTTAACCTTTAACAACAATGCAATGAGGTACTATGAAAGAATAAGCTCACAAACTATACTGTACTAATAACCCCTTCTTGACCAGGGTCAAAACAAACCTTAACGCCCAAGCCCAATTTTGCAACTTTGACATGTATTAGAATAAGTGTGCATATCATCACAACTACTTAGTGTAGCCAGGCGGATTATATCTTGTTGTTTTAGGACAAATTGGGCCTTCTTTTTGTGGGAAACGTTGATGGATAGCTTTATTATGAAAGGAAAACTGGCCTAAAATATTGAAAAAAAAGTCATTTTTTTAAATTTAGCCATATATTTTTATGCCATTACTATGGCGCACCACAAAAAAATCCTGATAAACAAATTCTCCTACTCTTATGATCACGGCGACACTACATACTGTATATGTGCGTGATTTGTTCTATGTACCTATAGTAGGGCCAAGAAACAATAATACTTCCACTAAATAACACGGACACTTACTGCCACTAACTTATATTTACACTGACGATAAATGATACTGACACTAACAGTAACTGACACACTGACACTTGCATTGCCACTAACACTGCCACTAACTGCCCTTTGCACGTACACCAACACTACACTGACACTAAGAGTAACTGACACACTACCACTAACACTGAAACCTACACTTACTAAACTAAGGCAAGCACTGAACTAGTTAATTTTTTATTTTTTTTTTACAAACATCTCCTCCAGTGGAGAGTAATAGATACAATGTATCTTTTATTCCTTGCTAGCAGAGAATACCTGTTGTTTCTTCTCTTGACAGAGGAGAAACAAAACAGGGAAGGGCTACAGAATGAATGATCACTGTGATAGCCAATCAGAGGCTATCACAGCAATTATGTGATCTGGAATCGTTCCCCTGGTTCCTAAACGTTAGTAGAAGATCTGGGGTCTCAGTGCTGGGAGCATGCGATGGAGTGCACTTCCAGTACAAACAGGGAAACACATGCCAGGATTAATGCCCACTTCCTGAATACTGCATATATGTCTTACATGGTCATAAAGAGGTTAAACTGTTTTTTCACTGACTAAGTCATATAAAGTTGAGGACTTTAGCTGTATTTTTTTTTTTTAGGAAACTTTCCTACAGCTTTTAGATCTGCTTTGGTTGCTACTTCCACAAGTAAACTGAGGCCTAATACCCCTGGACAAAAATAGGGTGTCACAGCTAAAACTACCTAAAACAAAACTTTTTTCCCAATGAATTAGATTGGAGTTCTACTGCTGTTTTTAAGACAAGCTGAATGTGAGAGTTAAAAAAAATCAACTCCAAAATATATGATACCAAAATACAGTGTTGCTGATGCTGTCCATGAAAATTGTTACTGTTCCATAAAATCACATACATAAAATCACATACAGTAGCACACATGTAATTAAATGTTTTTTTGTTTGCGTCGCCTTCAAAGTCACATAAAAAGGACCCTTTTCTCATTGTAAGATTTTTTTTTTTAATGTACTCCAGGACAGTGTTTAACTTCCAATGCTTTTTTACAACAATAGCTTGCCTATTAGCCTTGAAAATGGCCAGAATTTTACCCCCTGCAAATCAAACCCATCCAGATTCGCTCACTGACCTGACTGAATCATTTGAGTCAGATACTGACCTGACTCAATCATTTGTTCTGTAGTGCAGGTTGTAGAAAGGGACAGCTGTTACCTATATTCCAGTGTTCTTTACTTTACCAATATGTTCAAAATATAAGGTTAAACTATTGTACTCTGGGAATGGTAACTTATTACAAATATACATTAGAAAAATGATACAAAACGTACTCTGAAAATAATTCAAGAAAATGAAATAGCTGGAACCACAATATATAAAATAACATTGGATTGTATGTAAAGCACGCACTTATGAATAATACGAATACTTTCTGACCAACGGTATACATTACTGTGTTTTTCACATTCTGACTTTTATGTTGCTGAAATGGCAGCTTCAGCTTTCCTCAGTATAAGCACTCTGCACTTACCTGTAGGCGAACACAATGTAGTCTTTCACTGAATTTTTAGAGACCAGTATGGAGTAATTTTTATGAACAGGAGTTTCATCTGCAGGAATGTCCACCTGACAGATCAGTTTGCAAGAGTCTGCCAAGTCAAATACCTAAAATATACAGATCTGTATATTAATACAAGTACATGCATGTGTGGAACCAGTTTTCTAAAAACTGGTATCACTAGAGATATACTGTATACTTATATCTTAAAGGAAAAACAACACTATAATTAATTTAAAGAGTATATAAACCCTACAAACACATTTCTCTTATATAGGGGTTTCTTATATCTGTTTGACATTCATCCATCCAGAATTGTTTTGAGCTGATGATCTTCTGTGCTTTGGTCTCTTTTTCAGTTTACATTGTTACTGGCTTTCTTCGTGGATTACAAAGAACCCCCCCCCCCCCCCCCTTGTTATGGAGAAAAGAAGGAAGTGTTATATGGTCCAAGTACACTACCTGTCCTACTCAATACAGTTTTCACCCTGCAGTGGGAGATGAGTTAATGACAGGATTACTGGGTTAAAAAAAAACAAATTCAACCACCACATCTAAGGACAGGTACGCTGTAATACTATCAACACTTGGTTTTGGCATTAATGTAAAAATGTAAATAGTACATACTTTGTATATTTACTTTTCAGTGTAACTGACTTACTGATTTTTAATTTGACCACTAAAATTAAGTAGGGCCAAAGCACTTGTTGGTAAACCAATAATTTGTGTGTATTAATTCTGGGTGTCAGGGGTGTGTCTTTTTTCTTCATATTTTGTGTTAAAAGGTGTTCTTCCATCTCAGACAGTTGAGAAGTATGCTTCATGAGGTGGTCATTCTGACACTTGGACAGTGTGGCACAAACACCTTTGGGTTGTGGTAACATGCAGTGTGTGCTGAATTTTAGCACACCACAATGCACACACAATACCTCTGTGGGTTGTGGTGCACCTTTTTTTTATTAAAAAAAAATTATCATATAATTTTTGTGCATTGTGGGCTATTATCAGCATATAGAAAATAAATGTGCTGCCTAAATGCAACAAACTTTACATTTGTCAAAGATAACAGCCCTGGTAAAATAATGGACAACTAACCTTAACCAGATGGCTTCCATCAAAAAATGCCAGAAGGAGCTGCCCGTCCATGGCAGTGGTGAGAATTGGAGCATCTAAACAATCATGCAGCGCATACACTAATTTTTTATGGCACATGTCCCATACTTGGAAGCCGTGGTCCTCAGTAATTGCAACTATTTTATTCTGCATGCCCACAGTGATAGAGTCAATTTTCTTTCCAACTCCATGGAGGGTGAATATTGCTTTGCCAGCCTCCAAATCCCAGACTTTTAAGGTGCCATCTCTAGATGCTGTGATTGCCTGGAGGCCAATCTGAGTTTCTGCAACTGCAGTGATGCTGCCTGTGTGGCCTGTGCAAAAATAAAATGACCAAATACATTAGGATCACAAAAGGGCTTACAGTTGGCCAGAAATATTATTTTGTTTGCATGCTAAGTAATGGGTAAGTGTAATGCTTACAGGTATTTATTACCCCTCACAGAGATTGCCATACTCCTTCTGACAGTGCCTTCATCTGCTACTGTCATCAGGAGGACAGCGCCATCCTTGTTCAGACATTATTTATGGTCAACCTGGACTGAGATGAAGGCTCAAGCTGGGTACATGCTAAGTTCTTTTTGTTCAGCCAGTGGGCTCAAAGAAAAAAAAAGTGCTAATATACTAAATAACACTAATAAATAAATAAATAAATACTACTGTCCAAAAATTATATTGTCCACAATAAAAAATAAAATATAAAAGATATTTTATTTTTTATTGTGGACAATATCATTTTTGGACAGTAGTATTTATTTATTAGTGTTATTTAGTATATTAGCACTTTATATATATATATATATATTTGGATGATACACTTTTTGGGGTGAAAAGTGTTTAGGTGCAATTGGGGAATTATTTAAAGGGTACACCGTTCATTTTTTGTTATTCAAAGAAAAAAAGACCTCACAGACTCCTGTATCCACACAAGCGAGACCAGATGCAAGAATCTCCCCACTTTCCTATGGCATTCTGACAGCGGAGACCCCTCTAGTGTCAGAATACACAGATTAGTGCTGTAGCCATTAGCTGCAGCGGCTAATTGAACACAGGTTTTTTCAATAGGCTTCTGTTGATCCAGGAGGGCTACACGCAGATCGGAATTTTCGTTCTGTGTGTACCCAGTTGGTGCTTGTGCAATTCACAAATGTGTGACACAGATCTGCACACCACTACTGCAGATTGACTCTTTATGTATTGCTACAAATTCACAAAGTTTATGGTCAGAGGCTCCATGCACACTAGCGTATTTTTAAGCTCAAAAAATGCTGAATAAAAAACACTGGTAATACCGTTTTTAGTAGCAATTTATTAGCGTTTTAGTAGCATTCAGAAGTGTTTAGGAGCATTTAGGAGCATTAGTGTTTAATTAGCATTTGTACAGTACATGTAGAGGGAAAAAAAGCTACAAAAAAGCTGTTAGGAGCATTTTATTACCATTTAGGAACATTTAGCATTTTTTTCTGCTGGAAAAACACTCCAAAAACAAGACGCTGAAGCTCAGAAAATGCTAATAGCATAAAGTAGTGTGCATGGACACATAGGATAACACTATTTAGCTTCCTAGGAGCAGAAAAAAATATGCTGATAACAGCTTCTAGGAGATTAAAAAATGCTAGTGTGCATAGAGCCTGAATAAGTACATTGTTAATACATCTTCCTGCCTACAGCAGACTGATGACATTATCTCAATATAGGCCAAGTTACTTACCTGGAGCTCAGTGATTAAAGGTACAGTTTATTTTTAAAATTTTACTGTTAATCCCCTTTCACATAATCCATGTCTATTCTGATCAGGAGAGAACCTGTGAACAGATTCCCTGCTGGAACAGAGCAAAACAAAAAAGATGATACTTTTGTGATCCCCCACCCCCGCCCCGAACCTTGCTCTCTGTGGGGTTTTTTACAAATTTTTAATTCTAATTATACTATACTCATGTATGATATTTGAACTGTGGTGACGCTTTTAATAACCAGTACTGTATTGCATTTTGTAAACTTTTAATGAAGATTTTTACTGTTAAATAAACCAGGCACATGTAGGTTTACTTCTGCCTGCCCATAAACTGCCTGCCCAAAGCATTAAGCTTCCATTCATATCTACCTAAAAAACTGTCAGGTGGATCAGATGGGGACGCTCATCTGAAAGGACCCTTTTATATATTGTGATTTGAAAAAAAATATTAAGAGTTCCATTTAAATAACTAGTCACTAAATATTGTGTAATATTAGCAAAAATGATAGCACTTTAACACCAAACTTTCTGAATAAATATTTAAATATGATAGAAAACTAACCTGACAACTAGGCACAGGTGCAATAATATTGCTAAACATTCCTCACGCAGAGATTTGTTACATCTAAGGATGAGCTTGGACGTGTATGGAGTCCAAACCCGCCTGATCTATTTCTCCAGGAAGCTGTAAAAGTGATCAGCCAATCATAGGCAGCAGAGGTATACTCCATAGCCGCACGGCGTATACAAGGAGCATGTATAGATGCGGACATACAGCTACGGGGCAGGTAATGCCTCTGCTACCTATGATTGGCTGTCCTCGTTGACTGCTTCCTGGCAGGATAGCTCAACTGGGTTTAGACTCATGTCTGTACCTGCCTGAGCTCATCCCTGGTTACATCTCATCTTGAGTTTCAGTAACAGCAGTTCTACATAGTTAGACAAAACCTGGTAAATGAACTATTCCTAATTATAACAGTGCTGGTTCAAAGGAAGGCAAAACTAAAAGTGTGAAGGATGCCAGTTTAGGATACCCATAGACAAGAGGTAATTGTTGTACACACGGGGGTTATTTACTAAAACTGCATCGTGCACAATCTAGTGCAGCTCTGCAAAGAAACCAATCAGCTTCCAGGTTATATTGTCAAAGATTAATTGAACAAACTGAAGTTAGAAGCTGACTGGCTACCATGCACAGCTGCACCAGATTCTGAATGCACCCATTTTAGTAAATCTCCCCCACTGTGACCTGGGAAGACATTCCCTACCCAGCCAATCTCAGGAGGAAAATACAACTGTATGCAAGGAAATTACCAGGACAATTGTCGTTTTTACTTGAGATAAGGCTGGTGTCAGATTTGCATGCTTAGGACATCTTTCTCACACAAGATCTTCCAGTGATTAAATCTACTGATTGACATCACATATCTATAGTTATGGTAATGCCCATAGATGTTAGTTGAGTACCATATCTGCTGGTCTAATGGGTACCTAATGGGTCTATGTTGTAACTTCAAAATTCCTTCGATGGAGGATTAAACTACCAATTAGAAAACCTGTATTTTTTTATTTGATGTTCTTGGATTTGAGTGCATTCAAGGTAGCATCTAATAAAACTCTATGAATATGCGCATTAAAAACATATGTGTATGTGGCTCTGATTTTTTGACAAACAGGAGGAAAACTGTGTTTTATCATTTTAAATGCATTTGGCTATACCATATAGGAAATTAATTCAAATACATAGAAAATGCATGCAGACACATTGAAGAAAAACATACCAGCTATTGTGTCACAGGGAATTCCCCCTGGGGGCAGAAGACAGGTGAAGGAAGGCAAAAATGTGGCTATTGAGGACTGTTGGCACTGAGATAGCAACGACGGCAGTAAAGGATATTTTCTAGGATCACCTAAGATCAAGAAATAGAATAGTTTTAGTATATGATGTGACTTCAGGTATCATGGATTGCTCCAGTGCTGTGCTGATGCATGTAACAGTAACCAGTGCACAACTACAAATTTCAGCAAACAGCAGTAAGCCCTAATAACAAGAACCTGGACTTCCATGTAGTTCCATGACTACTAGTATACAGGCTACCAAAGACTTTCCTGACTACATGAAATAGTAAATAAGGGATACAAATACAACATAATCATCAATCGATCAACTTGGGTACATTCAACATGCCAATACATGGTTTGAATCTTGGCCAGTTCCTGCTAAACCGGCCAAGATTCAATCCGTTTATGGCCGGCTTAAGAAATTTATACCATAGCTAATGAATAAACAGGTAAAAAAAGGATGATAATCAAATCCACACTGCTAATTAAGATAGACACTCCTACAATACAGCTTTACTGAAATGAATCGTTAACCATTTGTGCTATTTTCCTTTATGCACATGATCTGTATATCATTTAATCATATGATTTGCATATGTCATTATATTAAGAATGAGACCTCTGCCAACTCACAGGAATACATGTAATCAGTTTACGAAGGTTTTATTTACTTTTGTGTAGATATCATAAAAACATATATATCTTACCTGGAGCAACAGGCTTATCTAAAACTTCTATCTGGTGGAGTCGTCCTTTCAGCTGAGAAGCCAGTTGACAGGGATCTGTCAGCAAAACTTTAGTAGACAACTGAAGAGTTTCAGAAAGCAGATTCAAATCAAGCGATGGTCTGTTAGGTAGAATATGTCACCGGGGTGTGATGCTTAGGAGGATAACAAGCATACTGACAAGCCGACTATTTTACAATTTACCATTGGCCAACTGATAGTCACAGCTAGTAAAAGCTCTCTAGACCAAAAACAGTATAATGAAAAAAAAGATGACAAAGTGTATTTCAACCTTTGCAGGCACAATGTATATGTTATATATGCACATTACAAGTTATTCTGAATGCTACAAGCTGCCTATAGACTCTTTTGTATAATCATGTTCAAGAAACAACTAGAAAGGTAAGATTCTTTTTATTTTTAGGTATGCTGTGTACATGGGAACACATAATAAATATAGAGTGGTAGATTCTCGAATTGGGCTGCAAAGGTGGAAATATACATTTGCACAAGTTGAAATGGTATACTGCAGTATAAAACATTATTGTTCAAAATTGGAGAAAAAGGAAAAATGGAAGGGAGGCAGGAAAGTAGAAATTAAAGGGGTACAAGCAATAGTTATCCTTAGGGTAGATTTAGGCCCAGTTTACACTAATGCGGGAACTGCAGCCTATTCATGATTGGGCTGCTATGCCCGTGTTTCATGCAGGAAAAAGGTGTATGGTCTTTTTGACCATGTGGTTTCTGTGCGTCTCCCGCACCCACGATCGTGGCTCGATCACACTGCAGGATGCGATGCTTGGGGGTGCCATTGAGAATGAATGGCTTTCCCCATCGGGGAGCTCACAAGAGAACCTCAATGCGGCTGTGGGTGCAGGAATCACATAGATTCCTGCACCCCCAACCAGCCTGCAGCGTGGAGGTTAGTGTGAACCTAGCCTCAGATGTGCGCCTAAATCTCCCTTTCCTCTGAAGTCTGATAATCTTTCGAATTGTGCTTCGGACACTACTGACAGACGGTGAGGAAGCAATGTGATGCCTCCTCACTGCTTCTATTCACCCCAATTTTTCTGACAAACGCACTGCAACTGCATGCATTGCATACATGACTCAGCTCAGGATGAAACTAGGATGTACTCAAAGAAAACACTGACTTCACAGATCAATATTAGATACACTATTGAGCTCTTTGCAATGCTCAATTTCTGCTCAGCAACTGCTGTCAAGTTGTTACTCCATGTGAAGAGTTCATTACTGGTTCTAATATAGATCTGTGAAGTCAATATTTTCTATGAGTGCATCCACGTTTTATCCTTTGTGGAGACCTGATGAAGGGGGGGTGGCGATGCCCCTGAAATGCAGTAGCTTAACTTTAAATGACTTTTTTTGCCAACAGCTAAAATTATCTTGGTGGAAAGCTTGTTTGAATCTTGTTTTGTGCTTGTTTGAAGTTTTCCTTCATCTAATTATACTTGCAAGTCTAAAAGTCCCAAGCACCTCCTGGATTATGTTGTTTTGGAGTCCTTTTTTAAACCCAAGACACACATACATTTTTTTTAGTGTTTGTCAACCATTGGGCTATAGCTTCCCACCTGCCAGGCTGCAGTAAGATTATGCTCCATCAACCCTCACATACTCCCCATTCTCAAAGCTTGTTCCTGCTACTCAGTAAACAAGTGACTGAGTAATTACACAGAATCCAGGCACAGTACAGAGACCTACACTGAATACACACATGGGTAAAGTATTCTAGAGTGGCATAGTCATCATGTGCCAGAGATATAGATGTGTGCAGGATGTGACTGCAACATCCTGATACAAGCAGTACACCACTGTCGCTGCCCTTCCATAGTCCTTTGTGTTTAAAAACATAGGACTGTTCCCTATGCCCAGCCTTCTCACCCTTCTCAATGTAATCTGTCACTTACATGTTCTTGTCATGGTAAGTGATCTGCAACTAGGCAGATGTGTCTCCTGCCTAGTGCCAGCTATGTATGCCTTTTGATCTTCCTTGCAGTTATACATGACTGTAAGTAGATCAAGAAACATACATAGTAGGCACTAGGCAAGCAAAACATTTTATACTCATACATTAAAAGCATTAGAATACATATTTTGCATTCCAAAAATTGTATTGTATGAGTATACACATTTTTTTTTTTACTGTTTGGGTATGAAAGGTAAGAATTTAGCAGGCTCTGGTTTCACAAATGTTGGGAACCACTGTGCTAGTTTATACTGTATGAATAGATTATTGTGTGCAATCTACAGTTTTCTACATTACTAAAGAAAAGGGAATATGTGATCCAGTTCTGGTGTCCTGAGTTCATACATTACAGTCATGTATAGGTCATACAGTTCAGTTAGAGAACATTTTTAAATCCATTAAAATAGACAAAAGCAACCATTGTTAGTAGAATAAGGAAGGGATAGAACATAATGTTTTTTTTATTGCTGTCACTGCCAGCCTGTCCCAGTAATGACTGCTTCTCCAAAACTTAAACTAAATTGCCTGGAGTTAGGCTTTAACTGTAATACAAGAAATAAACAAGAATAAAAATTGGCAAATGAAAATTTCCTGATGTTAATATCAATGAAAATGTATAAACTACTTATTGTACTTCTTGTGCATGTACCAGTTGATGTAATCAAACTCTTTTACTTTAAATGTTTAGATACCATTAGTATTCACTGTCTTACCTCTCAGGATTAATGGCAGCCTTTATGTCTTCTTGGATTTCTACAATAGATGTAGCCCACACTTTATGGAGAAGGTACTCATAATTAAATATGCACTCTGTTATCAGCCTGGAAATCTGGTTAGACTGGACCAGGTGATAAGATATCCCAAGGAGTTTGCGCAGGTTAAACACAGGAACTGTCCTGTTCTCTTCCTTTACCAGCCATGAGAGTGGCATCATTGGCACCTCACTTTTATTGAGTTTATTTCGACTACTACTCTCCAGGTAGTAGTTCGTAAATGCAGAGTGGAGGGTGATTTGATACTCTTTTGATTTCACATATCGATTCAAACAAACTGACTTTAACTGGTTGTGTGCCCAGTCAATAACATAACTATTATCTGTCCTTAGCTCAACCAAATGAACTCCAAAGTCACTGCGTAGCTTTTCCCAAAGTGCTTCTGGGAATATTGGCACTGTAACACCCTGGTATTGTTTAATTTCATCCATGACACCTTGGTCTAGAGATAACAAGTCCAGGAGCTCTTCTCGTGTGATGCCATTCCTAGACAGAGAAATGTAAGTTGCAGTTTTCTTTACCATTTGTTCTCCATGTATCCTCTCCAGTCTTGCTAGAATCCAAATGTACATCTTTGAGATATTCGGATACAGATAAATATCTGAGTCTGGGGTATACGATGTCCATAGTTGAGACTCCGTATATGAGCAGATCACAAACAGTGGAATAGGACAGGCTTCACAAGCTTGAAGCAATACTGCTCTTTGGTTACTGGTAAGTTTATGTTGATCCCTATTCAAGCACAAATCAATCATTTCATTTATTTCTGCTGAGCTTAGTGGTGGTATCTGGATGACATTTTGCTCTATCGTAAGTTTCTGCAAAATAAAATATGTTGTTACATTAAAGACATTTTATCTGTTTATATTTTGCCTTCCTTTGTTCCTCATTCTCTCCCTCACACAACACAACAAATGGGCAACCTTGCCAGCTTAGGGATCATGAAAGAAATTGGGTGAACTGTTGACAAAACTCTTTTTTATTTGTAGGTCGTACATCTCTAGTCCTAGAAAGGCAAACATAAAAAAATGTATTACCTGTAATTGTTTGAAGGAGGTGCAATCTGATTCGCTGCCACTGGGAACAGATACAACAAAGTTGACATGTGGAGGCAGTTCCCGGGGAATCCAAGAAAAGTTTGTGCCATTTCCTGATAATGCATCTAAACCATCCAGGATCACCATTAGAGGTCTATTCCGAGGAATAAACTCAAGTACTGCTGAAAACTCATTTATTAAACCATTAATATTCTAAAAAAAAAGGAAGAAAAAACAATTCTGAATTATATATACTTATATATGAACTTCATTCAGAGTTTTTAAACCTGTTACTGAGATCTATTTATAATTATAAAAGCTCAAAAGATGTAAAAAAAATACATCTTAATAATTGCAATATATTAATGTATGTAAACCCATTCAAAGCAAACAGCTGTACAGTTTCATTTAGACTTGTATTAAAAATATGCATGCCATTAATTGCTATTGATCAGAATACATTCGATTTGATTCACATTAATTCCAAGCTATGACATTACTTGTGAAGAGGAACCTAAAAAAATATATAATCTGTGGAATATACTGACTACTGAAGTAAGTATGATGGTGAGCTTTATGTATCAAAGACTATGCCTATGAAAGATGGAGGGAGGAAAGTAGCATGACATAACCTATATCACCAATAATGGTTGCTTAAATACAATGTCATGTGGCTGTTAGCCTTAAATCCACAGGATCTTATGAATATTATGATATGCCTTTGGTTGTCATTTTCCAGCACACATCTGGATCTGGTTGTAGGTTTGGAGCAATACAGAACATTTTTAGCAGGGGCTTTGGTGGGCTCCTATAAGAACCAGTACACCCATGGGTAGCAGCAGTCCCAGGCCAAAAACCATATCACTCAGAAGGACACCCAAAACACTGGAATGCCACAGCTTCCACACCTTATTTTGTGTTTACCCAATTTAGCCATATAGGTATAGGCTGGTACATGGGAATGCCTGTAGCTGGTATTTAAATAAAATTAGGTCTGTCTTTACATAAAACCTAGTTGCTTTGAAAAACTGTTTCTTAGAAAAAAATTCAAATGAAACAATAACAAACATGATGTTGAAAAAGCCTATTGTGTGTAGCTAGGTGCTTGGCTAAGCATGGACATTGAGAGAAACACTGGCTGCAGTTGCTTTCTGTAGCTGCTGACCTGCGATGCTGAAGTAGTTAACAGCTACATCAGCAAAAGGAGGGAGCTGCTGAGCAGGAAGAGTTCAATAGACTAATGCAGGCCATAGACGGGTCATTTATCGGCTGAATTTTCGCCCGCACGAAAAATTGGCCGATATTCACGCCGTTAGTGCGGATCTTCTCGTTTAGTTTTATCAGTCATGCTGGAAAATCCGCAAAAAATTGCCGTTTTTCGTGGACATGGGTGGCAGCATCGGCAATGGGGCCGACCGATTTTTCATTTACCGGCCAAAAATGCGGCCGATAATCGGCCCGTCTATGGCCTGCATAAGTCAGGCAGCACTGCACTGTGCAAAATGTAGTCCAGAGCAGAGAGACTCGACTGTAATCAAGAGTTTTATTACTGCATTTGCCATAAGGAGATTGCCAAGAGGAGGGGAAAGAGCTGCATTTTCTCAAGCTGAACAGGACATATCTTCTTGCCATAAGAGAGCCTGGAGGATGCACATCGCTGCCCAGTGTGCACCACCACTGCTGCATAAGGACAGCCTGAGCAGAATCCGGAGTACTGAGTCCAGGTGTGCTGACAGCCAGTGTCACCTGAGTGCAGAGCAGAGAGTGGACCAATTGCTCTGTGTGACCGAATGGTGAACTGCAATATCTCTGGGAATGGTGAGATGCCGCTGTGGGGATTTACTATCTGCTGCTAGAGAGACTGAGCCCTTTAGAAACTGACCAAACAGCCATCTAGTAGCCTTATTTCTACCTTCAGGTTTGACTAGGACTGTTCAAATGTGCACCAATGGCACAACTGGGCCCCAACACTACCTTGCTGAAGAGTTAGGACTAAACACTGTCCCTTTAGAACTACTACACAGAGACTTTTACCTATTGCTTATGCTAAGAGGTACCTCTCTGGGGATGTTGCACCATATCCTAGCCATTCTCCTGGAATGCACGCTACACTAGTTATAGTATTATTATACACATTACAGTTAATGCTTATATGCACTATTTATTTCTAACTTTGCTGATCTATATGTTGATTTCAGTCTAGTGATACAGAACTCTATTCTAATTTGACATAGTGATTATCCTGTCTAGTAGAATGTGGGTTGATTTACTAAAACTGGAGAGTGCATAATCTGATGATGCTCTACATAGGAACCAATCAGTTTCCAGCTTAACTATACAAGCTGAAGTTAGAAGCTGATTGGCTACCATGCACATCTGCACCAGATTTAGCACTCTCCAGTTTTAGTAAATCAATCCCTGTGTCTGAACCTACTTTTTGCGTGTTCATTTATGCTCAAACCATTATTTATGCTAATACATTGAGTTAATTTACCACTAAATGGTCTTGTATATATTTCCTGGTGCTAATTCACATTCAAGTTAAAATGTATTTATACTTATGTTCTTATAAGTGTTTGCAGTAAATTTCATGCAACCAGGTGTGTCAGAGGGGCTAAGGGTGTTCTTGCTTTGGTATCCTATGAATTTATTGTTTTGTATTGTGGAATTTGTTGAAAAGAACAGTCAGACATCTTAGTTATTCTTTTACCTTTGTTCCTAGTTATACTAAGGCTAGTAACCACAAACAATGCCGGCACAAGGTCATCTAGAGCCCAAGGCAAAGATTCCAAATGGCGCCCCCCAAAAAACAAAATGTATCAGTATTATGTGTCCGCAAAAATCCCCAAATAAATTTGAGCACTAATTTTCACACTTACCATCTAAGCATAAATTCCCTGTGCAAGCCACAATTTTCCCCAAACAATAATTGCCCCTCTTCCAGTACAAATCCCCCCTCATAGCACAAATACTCTACCCCTCAAACTTCCCCTTTCAGCATAAATCATCTCCCATCCCAAATTCCCTTTCTGCACAAATCCCCCTCTCCCAGCACATATCACCCCCCCCCCTCTTCCTAGCACAAATCCCCCTTCTAGTTCAAATCCCCCCAAATGCACCTCTGCTAGAACAACCCCCCAAATCCCCACAGCACCCAAGGCAGCTACCCCTCCTGCCCACCCCTTGTCCCGGCCCTGACCACAAATAACACAGCTAGATGTAAATGTGTGGAGATTACCTCTGAGAAGCAAGTTGGCAGGTCATATATATCTGCAATCTGATAACAAAGACTTTGTAGCAACAGACGAATATTTCTGCTCTCACCAGTAGCTCCGATAAAGCGAGTCACAACCCTGATGTCTCTGTATAATCAAAGGAAATAATAGCATGGGTGAACCTTTAAAATTATATATTTGTGAATTGTAGTCATATTATAAGACAAAAGAAAAACACTTGGCTTATTCACAGGGGTAGTAAAAAACAAAAGTAGTTAGGATTTGCGTAATGCTGCCACACAAGGGAACTGATTTCACTATAGTCTAGTCAGTTCAATTAAGAGGTGAGATCTGATTTGCTGCTCTGAATTAGGACCATCACCACCAGGGGCGGACTGACAACTCATGGGGCTCCCGGGCAATAGGGGATCATGGGGCCCCTGTGTCCTGGGGCCCCTGTGTCCTTGCCCAAACTCAAAAAAGCCTATGAAAAAGGTACCAGGGGCATCTCATGGGGCCCCCTACTGACCCCGGGCCCTCGGGCAGTGCCCGAGTTTCCAAATGGTCAGTCTGCCCCTGATCACCACTGTTCTTTGTATTGCCTTATTAAACAGGACCAGGTGAGAAATAAGTGAGAAAATCTCTGTTATCTATTTATCTATCTATCTATCTATCTATCTATCTATCTATCTATCTATTAATATGTTGATATCTTTAAAATATTATTTATAATAATATAGCATTTTGTATATATTATTATTTTTTACCCAGAAATCCACTGTGTTGCTGATACTGCCAGTTTGGCCATAAGTGCACTCTTGCCACTTCCAGGCTGTCCATGAAGAACCATTAAGTGTCTGTTGCCAGCCTTTATTTGCTCCTGAAGATCCAGTAGGAAAGATTGCTGACCCAGGAAGCTGCTAACACTACAGCAAAAACATGTCATTGAAGTAAATAACATTGCATAGAAAAATCTCTCACATTTCACCAAAATTGATTATATATGCTTTGATTTACACTTTGGTCACATTATAGAAAACAATGAAAGCTGATTTGAATGAGACCAGAATGAATACTATTGCTGTAGCAATTAGTCCTATAATTTTGTTTGGGTTACAACAAGCTACATCCATATCATCAACATAACTTTGAAGGAAAGTACAATGAAGGAAATACGTATTTGATCCCCTGCTGATTTTGAATGTTTGTCCACTCACAAAGAAAGGATCAGTCTAAAAATTGAATGGTAGGTGTATTGTAACACTGAGAGACAGAATAGCAACAAAAAATTCAAAAGAAATGCATGTCTAACAAATGATGCACTGATTTGCATGTTCATGAGAGAAATAAGTATTTGATCCTCTTCACAAAACATGACTTAGTACCTGGTGGCAAATCCCTTGTTGGCAATCACAGAGGTCAGACGTTTCCTGTAGTTGGCCACCAGGTTTGCACACATCTCAGGAGGGATTTTGGCCCATTCCTCTTGGCAGATCCTCTCCAAGTCATTAAGGTTTGATGGCTGACGTTTGGCAACTTGAACTTTTAGCTCCCTCCACAGATTATCAATCAGATTATGGTCTGGAGACTGGCTAGGCCACTGCAGGACCTTAATGTGCTTCTTCTTGAGCCACTCCTTTGTTGCCATGGCCATGTGTTTTTGGGTCATTGTCATGCTGGAACACCCATCCACAACCCATTTTCAATGCCCTGGCTGAGAGAAGAAGATTCTCACCCAAGATTTGATGGTACATTGCCCCGTCCATCATCCCCTTGATGCAGTGCAGTTGTCCTGTTCCCTTAGCAGAAAACACCCCCAAAGCAGAATGTTTCCACCAGCATGTTTGACAGTTGGGATGGTGTTCTTGGGGTCATAGGCAGCATTCCTCCTCCTCCAA
The DNA here is from genome assembly GCF_062004578.1 of Staurois parvus. Lineage (NCBI taxonomy): Eukaryota > Metazoa > Chordata > Amphibia > Anura > Ranidae > Staurois > Staurois parvus. The sequence goes on along the minus strand of NW_028317876.1, from coordinate 8,293,030 downwards.
ACACAGCGAGTTGAGTTGATGACAAAGAGCTCGATTTTGGTCTCATCTGATGACAATACTTTCAACCAGTCCTCCTCTGCATCATTCAGATGTTCAGTGGCAAACTTCAGACGGGCCTGGACATGTGCTTTCTTGAGCAGAGGGACCTTGCGGGCACTGCAGGGTTTCAATCCTTGTTGGCGTAGTGTGTTACCAATTGTTTTCTTGGTGACTGTGGTCCCAGCTGCCTGGAGATCATTGACAAGATCCTTATGTGTAGTTCTGGGATGATTCATCACTGTTCTCATGATCATTGACACTCCACGAGGTGAGATCCTGCATGGTACACCAGACCTAGGGAGACTGACAGTTGTTTTGTGTTTCTTCCATTTGCGAATGATTGCACAAACTGTTGTCACCTTCTCACCAAGCTGCTTGGCGATAGTTTGGTAGCCCAATCCAGCCTTGTGTAGGTCTACAATCTTGTCCCTGACATCCTTGGACAGCTCTTTGGTCTTTGCCGTGGTGGAGAGTTTGGAATCTGATTGTTTGATTGCTCCTGTGGACAGGTGTCTTTTATACAGGTAACAAAATGAGATTAGCAGCACTCCCTTTAAGAGACTGCTTCTAATCTCAGCTTGTTACCTGTATGAAAGACACCTGGTAGCCAGAAATCCTGCTGAATGATAGGGGATCAAATACTTATTTCCCTCATTAACATGCAAATCAGTGCACAATTTGTTAGACATGCATTTCTTTTGAATTTGTTGTTGCTATTCTGTCTCTCAGTGTTACAATACACCTACCATTCCATTTTTAGACTGATCATTTCTTTGTGAGTGGGCAAATATTCAAAATCAGCAGGGGATCAAATACTTATTTCCTTCACTGTATGTATATTAATGAAAACTGCTTGCATGATGTACATTATAACATTATCAAAAAAATAAAAAACATTTTTTTCAGTGAAGTGCAAAAACTGCCCATTTTCCAGCCTTAACAATTTTTAAATATGTTCACCTTGGCTTTTAGAACAAATAAAGTACATATTTATTAAAACTTTTTAACATATCTATCCAAATGAATCTACTAATCTAGACTTTAAGGTGACACAGGAAAATAAGCATAATGTGTTAAAATTTTTAACTGATATCTCAGAGACAGTATGAAAAAACGTGTTATGTTGAGCGAAAGGAACCAAAAAGGCCTCCACTAATACAATATGAAGCACAATAGAGCCTTCTTATTAACCAGTTGCCACTTGCTGAGCTTCTTTAACTGACAATTGCAGGATCCTGCAACACTGTATACCAAATTAAATTTACACACTTTTTTTCACACAAATAGAGCTTTTCTTTTGGTGGTAATTATTTAATCACTGGGTTTTTTATTTTTTGTGCTATAAATGAAAAAGACTAAAATTAAAAACAAAACAATATTTTTACTTTTTGCTATAAAACATATCCAAATAAATAAATAAAATGTGTTCATTAATTTAGATCTTCTGCTACATGTCTTTGGTTAAAAAAATCCCAATAAATGTATATTAATTGGTTTGTGTGAAAGTTATAGCATCTACAAATGGCGGTATATATACTGGAATTTTTATTTATTTATTATTTTATATTATTAATGGCAGTCATCAGCGAATTGTAGCGGGACTGCAATAGTATAGCGGACATTCTGACACTAACTGACATTGGATGGGAACGGACTTACTGCCACTGAAATCTCCAGGAGGGAAGGGGTGGCTGACTAAACAAAATGCACATCTATTCAGTTCTGTATATACAGGTCATATATGAAGTACAGTACATTTATTCCATCATACTTAAAGTGGTTGTAAAGGCTCAAGGTTTTTTACCTTCATGCATTTTATGCATGAAGGTAAATAAACCTTCTCTGTGCAGCATCCCCCCCCCAGCCCCCCTAATACTCACCTAAGCCCCCTCTTGATCCAGCGATGTGCACTGGAGTCTCGACTATCCCAGGACTTCCTCTCCTCATTGGCTGAGACAGAAGTGGGAGCCATTGGCAACCAATAGTAAATAGTCAGGGTCTCTTTTTCCTGACCTTCAAAGTATTCCAGATAATCAGAAAGGACAGTAACAGCTGTTGCTTTAATACCATACTTGGCGCAACATTGCAGAACTTACAGAGTGTGGCAGTGCTTGGCATGCTCCAGAATTTCTTCATCCCTCTGATATCTGAAAAATTGCTTCCTAGTCCAAGTTTTCTCTGGAATGTTCAGCACATTTGTCATGCTAATCAACAAACAAAGCATCAGTTGTCAACAAATATTATATTATTTTATATATTCAACAGATAAAAAAACAACTTCATCAAACATAGTTTGGACATAAAATAGTTGTCAGTTTGGAATTCTAAAACAACAGTGATGTTTCTGAAATAAAACATTTTATGTAACTGGTGCATGTAATCTTTATGGAGCTTTTGCACAACTGACCTGTTGAAGTGACCAATGACCTTTCTCTGAAAGTCATTACAAAGACGTTCCAGATAATATGCATGAGACCTGTTACTAACAGGATTTATTCCATCCCATCCCCAGCTGATGCTGTACTCATAGATGTTTGTGTGGCGCAACTGAAAAATAACGTTCACACAATTATATAAATACACATGCCTTTTTTTATATATACAGTATTTCTCATGATTTTACATAGCAACATACTATGCAGTGCTTCACAATGAGACCCATTCACCCCAACCCAACCAATCTACACATAATGGAATGCCCCTATTACATTCATACAAATACTCAAACCTAAACCTACACATTCACAATCTAAGTTGGGGAAAATATGTACATTCCTGAACATTCAGTATCCCTGGTGTGAACTAAACCCTGGATCCCAACAGTAACTACTTACCTAATGTGTTACCCCAAAGACAGTTAATTTGCCTGCCAGACCAAAACAAGTGGGACAAAAGCCCAGAGTTGTACATGATCAAAGTTTGTTAAGTCCAGTCATGCAGTAAAGTTTCTTTTTTACTATAAAAGATATTAACTAAGTGAAATCTTTGGAGTAAGCAAGAAAAAAAAAATATATCTATAGAGTGCAGTGAGCATTGTTATTCCATTGGAATAGGGATGACTAAGCAAGAGTCATTTTGGCAAATCTGGTAATTTCAAACTGTCAGCCCATACTTAATCATAAGATTCTAGCAGTTAGTAGTACACATAAACTGCAGAGGGGAAGATACAGATTGGGTCAAATGAGTACTCATGCCTCTCTGGCTGTCCACCAATGGCTTTCTAAGATATTACCAGCACCAAAGAGCTTAATGCTACATGACTTGAAGACATCATGTCAGTTTCCTCTACATCAGAGTCCCAGTTATAATAACACATAGAATGATACTTCCTTTCCTGATTATCTTTCTTTTATATTGCTTTGATGGACCCCCCCATTGTCTTTTTGCTCTCATTACAGGAGTGTAGGCTATGTAGAGATTATGTCCAGTATGGCCTGTGGAGAGTATGACCTACGACATCCAGTACCACCAGATTGAATCTACTTGTACACTCCATTCTGTCCTCCTCTGTATTAACAATCATTAACAATTTTTGAGAAAATGTAAAATGGAACCTGGACAAAACTGAACTTTTGTTTAAATTCCAGACAATTCCAAATTGTTGATGTTCTTCTAACTGCAAATTAAACTATAAATCAAATTGTCTCAAAATGTTGTTGCCTTGGTGTCACTTTTTTACTTTTGTCTAATTATTCTCCTTTTTTCCTCATATCTAGTATATTTCTATATCCTTCCACCACTGTTTGTGCAAAATATAACTTTTCTTCACTTGAAGTAGTCCATGCCCTTCTTTATTCCAATGGTTTTTATTAATTTTTAAACATTATAAAACAAAGGCAATAAAACACGCCCACGCAGGGGCTATCAATTGCACAGAAAAAAAAAAAGAAAAAAAAAAAGAAAAACAGTGCTCTAACGCCAACAGGGCAAAAAGTACGCCCACGCAGGGGCTATCAATGGCACATAAGGTACAAAACATTAATGCAACTGACTCTAACAACTAAAGGCTGATAGAAACAAATAAGAAGCCAACTTCTGCTGGTGAGCCAAGAGGCCAGGTATGGGGCAATGAAGCAAGGCATACCGGGCATCCCGGCATATGGAGAGATGGAACAAGGTGAAAAGGAGGCCAAACACACGAGACCAAAAGCGAAACAGTCTCGGGCATGACCACCAGATATGCAAGACATCTCCACGATGGCCACAACCCCGAAAACATTGATCACTACAGGCAGGGTTAGCCCGGGCCAACCGAGCCGGAACCCAATACCACCGAAACAATACCTTATAGGCTGCCTCCAGTGTGGTCGTATTAAATGAGCATTTAGCTATGAATGACCAGGCCTAATTCCAGTCCTCCGGATCCACAGCCACTCCCAGATCGCGCTCCCACTGAACAACATATGAAAGAGAAGTATGCGACAAGCGTCTGTTCAGAGCTGCATAAAGAAGGGATATAAGGCCCGAAGCGCCCGGATGCTGTTGGCAAAGCTGTTCAAAGGCACATTTCTGGTACGGGAAAGCAGAAGTGCTCCGCAACGAAAGCAGCCAGTGTCGCAATTGAAGGTATAGAAAGAATTCCGCCGGGGGGACATTCCGTGATTCCCAAAGAGAGTTCTAGGTGGGAAAGGACCGAGAAATCAAAAAGTGTCGCACCTGCGAAAAACCATTAGTCACCCACCTAGAAAACGCCCCTGGATGATCTAAACCCGGTGGGAAAAGAGGGTTGTTAATAATTGGGAGCAAAGGCAAAAAAGGTGACATCAGGCCACCAGAGTAACGTACCAAGTCCCAGACTTGTAAGCCATGAAGTAACATCGGACTCTGCCATAGGGTGCAGGGCAGGGGGAAGCCATAGAAGCGTCGACGTTGCGATAGGGGCACAGTCCATGCTCTTCTTAACTACTGCAGCCTCATGTCTGGTCATCTAGTAACAAAACTTTCACCTCCATAATCATGAATTCTGCTATAAGACGTATATATCCTTCTCAACCACATCTCAACTCTTTTTGTGCAACTCTCTTCCAATCTGATCCCTGCCTTCCATTCAGTCTGAAATAATGATTCAAGTTATTATTTGTTCTCAAAATACCTCAACTGCATACATGGCCTCATATATTACCATAGACACTAAACTTTTTCCTAATAAACTCATAACGAATGTCCTGCTCTCAGTACTGTTAATTCTTACTGAGTAATCTCAAGCCATGTCCCTTTTTCAATGTCAAAAGCTTGTTCTTAAAATTTGTAATTGGCACCTCTTTATAAGTTGATGTACAAACCACATAAATAGCTGTCACTTTACAAATACAGAGTGATAATCATAGTCATTGAAAGTTAGAATAAAAAGATTAGTTGGTTAAGAATGAAGAATTGCTATAATACACTAGGCATTAGGTTTACACAGTACCAGAATTCAAGGTGCACATTAGAACCTAACATTTCCTAAACTGAGGTACCCAACTATACCATTAGTTTTCTTTAATAATTCTGAACACCAAAAACCAATTGTAATTTATACTGCAAATATACTGAGGTATATCCAAACAAAAAAATCACAGGTGGAACACCTTTGGAGGAGAACATCCGGAAGCCCAAATGGCAGTTTACTCACTCTCTCATGTAGTCTTTTGATCAGAGTCTGTTGGGCATCATGAAGAGTCACATTTATTTCAGGTTTGAGGGGAAGGATGTCAATGTAGTCTGAAGCTTGATTACTGGACAGGTTATATTTAATGTCACTAATAAGTCTTTTAAAGCAATGGAAGTAATCTTCAGGGATTCCACCAACATGAAATGCTTGGTCTATTTCTTGTTGAACAACTTTAAAAAAGTTAGAAATTAAATGTATGTTAATTCAATTTACAAACCACATGTTGCAACTTTCCACAAATGTTACTAAACCCAAAAATATAAAATTAGTCTGTGTATGCAGTAAAGCATGCTTTTTATACTCACTGTAGAACCTAAGGGGTAATTCCTCCACATTGTGTAAAAATGTTGTTTGATCCTGTCTTCTCTGATCCTCCCCTTTTGCTGTCCCTAGGAGAGTCCTAGGTGACACTCTGCAAATGCTCAGGTTATTGTGTATTACTAGAGAGTTTTTTTGGGGGGAGGGTGCATGTGATTGGCACAGGGACAATCAGCACTGTCCAGACAGAGGGTCAGGGGTTATGCAGCCTCATAGGACAGTCAGAGCAGAATAAAATCTCCTCCTACAAGCTTTAACCAGTGCTTGGCCAGAAATTGAAAGAAGCCACAAGACTGCTATAAACTGCAGATGAGAAAAGGTATTTAGCAGTTTATATTTACTAAAATAACTGCATTACATCTGGGATTTCCCCTTCCGTAACCTGATCTCTTTATGAGATTGGCTCATACAATTTAAAGTGGTACACAGAGCCTGTTTTACACCCTCTAGACTCCATAAAATGAATCCCGCCTGTTCTCCGGAATGCTGGCGTTGTATTTTTTCTCCATGAGATTTTTCTCATATATTTTTGACCTTTCCTGTGATAGTGGGGTTTTGGAAGGAGGTACTTACCCTGATTAGCCAAAACACATATGTTCCAATGCAATCCTCCATCAGTGTTTGCCTACTGGAGCTAGTGGAAACTTTAAGTCCAACAGTTGCAGAACGTACCCTAGTTTGCCTACTTTTTTTTTTATGCCAGAAAGGCCATAGTGCTAAATTGGAAAAAAAAGCCCCCCCCCCCTCTCTCCCACTGGAAGAGTCTGTAGAATAGCAACCTGCCCCTATATAAACACACATACATTAATAGTGGCTGCCCTAGGAAGTATGATAGGGTTTGGAGTAAACGGCTGGCAGAGCCTTCTACTGCCTCTTAAATGTCACCAACTGACTCTGGGTAAACTTTTAGTGAATCTATGGGACCTCCTGACCTATGGCAGCATCATATAATTGTTGTAAATCTTGTTTACATGCCTGTTTATACACTTTATGCCGCACCTTACTGTTTGTTTTGGTGATTCCCTCACTACTCTTCACTATAGTGTTTTCTGATTTAACAAAACCCCTGCGAGGGACAACAACCTTATAGTTTTGTATGTACATTATGTGTTTTTTGTTTCTGTGACAAACTTAATGAACAGATTTCTTTAAAAAAAATAATAATAATAATTGCATTACAATGTTGTGTGTACTGTGGGATACCAGATGTACTGAATGCAGGGTCCTGGGTTTAGTAACACTTTATGCCTCCCCCTGCCTAAACCTTCAACACCTAAGGTTACAGCAGTACTTCAGTCACCATAGAAAGGCCCAATGTTGCTCTGTAATGTCTGTCTTCTGCCCTATGCATTTTTTCTAAGTAAAGGAGCACTATCCTTACAACTTTGGTGGGCTAGTTTTCCCTGTGATGCTGTCTATGGTACCTCAATGGCACATCTTTTTGAAATAATCAGTGAGGTATCTGATCTCAGACATAACAGGAAATTATTGAAAATCTCCCCACCTCCCGCCTATTAAATGAATGTCAACCAGAACAAACAAGTGAAGCAAAATTCCCCTAACCGGGACACAGATATCAATAAAAACTGCTTTCTGGGACATAAAATATGACAGAAGTTCTGACACCTAAAACCACATTTTAGCTGGATTACCCCACCCCAATCTATCTCTATCCTTAACCCTAAAGCTAGACCCATTAATCCATGAGCATTTGTCTTAGCCTTACCTAACCTTTAAATTAAGCCCTACAGTAAGCCAGAAGCTGAGTAATGTAAAACCAGCAGATTGGGGAAGTTTTAAACACCATGGTGTCCGCTGCTCAGTTCTCTGGCATTCTCAGAGAAGACAGTTCTCCTCTGCATGCCTTTTTATGAAGCGGTGTAGATCACTTCTCCGAATGAAGGGAGAAGCCTTCTACAAACGCTTTCAATGCTGGAAAACGGCTGCTTTTACTATAATCTCGCGAGATAACAGTAAGAGATCAGTCAAACACTGTTTACTAAGCAGCGGTAAATTATCCCTGCTTCGTTTGCGGTTCCTACGATTCTCCAACTCTGGGCTGGAGAATCTGGAGGGAGAACACAGATCGCCAATGAAGGGCTGATATCGCTCTTTCATATACTAGCCAGCTGTGTGCTGAGATGATCACAGGAGAACATGTTCTCCACTGATCATCTCTGTTTCCTAAACCACTAATGATCGGAGATCAGCAACAATCCTCAGGATCACCGCTGATCTCTGTTTCATAAAAGGACACCCATATCATCTTTATATTGCCACCCGTGTCTCTTCTAAGTAGATTAACCCTCTCTACTTGTCCTGGGGGGTCACAATTTCAGATTAAAAGTGATTGGAACTCCAAAACTTTACAGCAGTTCCTGGAACAGGAACAGATAGGAAATCTTCCAATGGGCACACTGTCCAGCAACAACTGTCTAAGAAAGGATTTCCCTTCACTTTGGAGAAAATTCCTTTAACTTTTTCTTGTCACTTTGGGGAAAAATGAAAGAAAATCATCCCAATCGGACACAGACAATAGCAAAAAAACATTTTTTTTATTCAGACATACTTTAACACTAAATAAATCTCTTGTTCTGTATACTTACCTCACTCTGTAACAGGATACCATGTTGAGCATAGAAATTAAATGAAATACAGAGAGCCAACATTTACATGTTGTTACAACATGAAAACGTATGAGGTTTTTTTTAAGTTCTTGTACCTGGTTTTAGGAGCTGTTCTGCTGTCTCTTTACCAAGAGCAAGCAAGCTATATTCCTGTAGTATACTGTATAGTCTTTGCATTGTACCTAACCATTTACTCTTGGCCTGTTGTCTGCGTGAAGGATCCCGACTAAATATGTCTCCATAATATGTGCTGCAAATTGAAGAAAATAATAAAAATTAGTTGCAAATATGTCATAGTAGCCAACATCAGTAATACAAAGGATGCAAGTATTCAGAACCTCAAAAGCTCTATATGCATGTAGGACTCTATAAGAGCTGCTAAAATCACCAATTAAAACCAACTTTTTCTACTTTGCCTTTCAGTGGTAGGCATAATAACAATGTTTAGCCTGTATACAGCTCTTCCAGTATCCATGCTGAATGAATTTTCAGAACAAATAAAGCTGACCCATTGCAGTACAGAGGAAGCTCCCATTCCTCTTTACTCTTTACATCAGATCTGAGGGATGGGGCTACTTTTAGGAGAAGAATTTCAACTAGACAAATTCAGATCCCAGAAAGTGTAGATGTCAAGTAGAACTATGAGGAAACTACAGACATTTGCTGTCACAGCACACACTTTAGATTTTATTTATTTCAGGTACTTACATAGCACCATCAATTTATGCAGCTCTTTTGCATATAGTCTACATTCACATCAGTTCATAACCCATCAAGAAGCTTACAATCTAAGGTCTCTAGTTTTAAAAGTTTTAGTACTTTTAAACTTGTACTATGCAGCCATTCTAGGTACAAATAGTTTTTATTTGCTTAATAACCAAGACAAGACATGAGCCCAACTTGCAAGCAAAGGATCGGTGTAATGTTTGACTTTTCATATCAAGCAATGTTCCTGCATAAACATTTTATTGCTGCTAAAATAAGTGCATGTACCCAAAATGGTTATCTTTTATCCACGTTTACAGAAATGCCTGATACTATTTTTATAAGCTTACTATGATCATTATTAGAAAGGATACTGTATGTTAGTTTAATAGCTGAATAATGAAAAGGCAAAGGATAAGATAATCCAAAATCGAAGCAACATATAACAAACAATAAAGAAATAGCACTCATAGAAAAAAACTATAATGTAGCAAAATCATTTAACAAACTTTATTAGTGTATCAAAAATACATACTGTATTTATAGATTGTACACATCCCTCAATAAACGCACTGTGCTGCCAGTTACAATAGACAACGTTGGTAAAACACAAAAAACTCAAGCTCATAAAGACACGGTCCATATCAGTAGATGCTAAGACACCATAGCATGTAAAACAAAATCAGATAACCTATTAGGCCTGATAATTGCAAGTATACATGAACTATAAATCTGTGTAGACTTGGCGAAATAGCTGAAGACAGTAGGCAAACTCTGACAATAGTAAGCCAAGCAAGGCTGCAATGTGGCTGGCCATATACTGCTGGTCATAGATGTAAGTATGAGTTTTAGCCAACTCTATTTACACCTCTGGTGGTGTAAATATATGTATGATCCACATGTCTTGCAAAATCCAAATAAGACAAATGGATTGCATAAATGAACATCAGTGGATGTACAGGTTACATTGGCTGATACTCATATTTAGAAATGTGTGGTTCGTTTCGATCCGAATCGAATTTCAGACAATTTTTTTTTGTTATTCGTAGATTCAGATGTATCAGAATTTCAAATGAGAAAAATAATTAATTTAAACAAATCCAAAATAGTGAAACAAAATTCTTCCAAAATTCGATTTGAAAACAAATTCAAATTCGAAAACAAAGTCGAAAACAAATTTGAATTCGAAAACAAAACTGAACAAACACAAACATTCAAAAACGAATTTAAAGCGGAGCTCCACCCAAAAGGGGAAGTTCCGCTTTAAGGACTGGTCCCTCGCTCCCCGTTAAGGATTGGGGAGCGGGAGGGGAGCAGGTACCCGAAATTGACAGGTACCCACTCCCACCTCCTCTGTGATCGCCTAGGACAGTGATGGCGAACCCGTGGCACGCGTGCCACATCCGGCACGCCGAGCCTTATCTGTGGGCACGCCAGGAGAATCCAGCGGCGCGCTGTCTTCCCGGCTGTAGTGTGCGTGACAGCCGGGTCCCAAGTGCGCATGCACAAGAAGCAGTGCTCTTTGTGAATGGTAAGGCGGTACCTGGGACACATGACAGATCCCAGAAGCCGCCGGACCAATCACAAAGCGCAGCGCTTCTCGCGCATGCGCACTGGGCATCCGGCTGTCCGCCCACACTACAGAAGCCGGGAAGACAGCGCGCGGCTGGATAAAGGAACAGGTAAGATAAAAAAAAAAAACTCTGCGGAAGTAAGAGCGGGTACCTGTCAAATTCAGGTACCCGCTCCCCCTCCCTCCCCAAAGGTCAGCAGTCATCCCTGTGCTGTCCGCAGTCTCTGGTCATCCCTGTGCTGTCCGCAGTCTCTGGTCATCCCTGTGCTGTCCGCAGTCTCTGGTCATCTCCTGTACTGTGTCCGCAGTCTCTGGTCATCCCTGTGCTGTCCGCAGTCTCTGGTCATCTCCTGTACTGTCCGCAGTCTCTGGTCATCCCTGTGCTGTCCGCAGTCTCTGGTCATCCCTGTGCTGTCCGCAGTCTCTGGTCATCCCTGTACTGTCCGCAGTCTCTGGTCATCCCTGTGCTGTCCGCAGTCTCTGGTCATCCCCTGTACTGTCCGCAGTCTCTGGTCATCTCCTGTACTGTCCGCAGTCTCTGGTCATCCCTGTACTGTGTCCGCAGTCTCTGGTCATCCCTGTGCTGTCCGCAGTCTCTGGTCATCTCCTGTACTGTGTCCGCAGTCTCTGGTCATCCCTGTACTGTGTCCGCAGTCTCTGGTCATCCCTGTACTGTCCGCAGTCTCTGGTCATCCCTGTACTGTGTCCGCAGTCTCTGGTCATCCCTGTACTGTCCGCAGTCTCTGGTCATCCCTGTACTGTCCGCAGTCACTGGTCATCCCTGTACTATGTCCGCAGTCTCTGGTCATCCCTGTACTGTCCGCAGTCTCTGGTCATCTCCTGTACTTTCCGCAGTCTCTGGTCATCCCTGTACTGTCCGCAGTCACTGGTCATCCCTGTACTGTGTCCGCAGTCTCTGGTCATCTCCTGTACTGTGTCCGCAGTCTCTGGTCATCCCTGTACTGTCCGCAGTCTCTGGTCATCCCTGTACTGTGTCCGCAGTCTCTGGTCATCCCTGTACTGTCTGCAGTCTCTGGTCATCTCCTGTACTGTCCGCAGTCTCTGGTCATCTCCTGTACTGTGTCCGCAGTCTCTGGTCATCCCTGTACTGTCCGCAGTCTCTGGTCATCCCTGTACTGTGTCCGCAGTCTCTGGTCATCCCTGTACTGTCCGCAGTCTCTGGTCATCTCCTGTACTGTTTGCAGTCTCTGGTCATCTCCTGTACCGTGTCCGCAGTCTCTGGTCATCTCCTGTACTGTGTCCGCAGTCTCTGGTCATCTCCTGTACTGTCCGCAGTCTCTGGTCATCTCCTGTACTGTCCGCAGTCTCTGGTCATCTCCTGTACTTTCCGCAGTCTCTGGTCATCCCTGTACTGTCCGCAGTCTCTGGTCATCTCCTGTACTGTCCGCAGTCTCTGGTCATCTTCTGTACTGTTCGCAGTCTCTGGTCATCTCCTGTACTGTGTCCGCAGTCTCTGGTCATCTCCTGTACTGTGTCCGCAGTCTCTGGTCATCTCCTGTACTGTCCGCAGTCTCTGGTCATCTCCTGTACTGTCCGCAGTCTCTGGTCATCTCCTGTACTTTCCGCAGTCTCTGGTCATCCCTGTACTGTCCGCAGTCACTGGTCATCCCTGTACTGTGTCCGCAGTCTCTGGTCATCTCCTGTACTGTGTCCGCAGTCTCTGGTCATCCCTGTACTGTCCGCAGTCTCTGGTCATCTCCTGTACTTTCCGCAGTCTCTGGTCATCTTCTGTACTGTTCGCAGTCTCTGGTCATCTCCTGTACTGTGTCCGCAGTCTCTGGTCATCTCCTGTACTGTGTCCGCAGTCTCTGGTCATCTCCTGTACTGTCCGCAGTCTCTGGTCATCTCCTGTACTGTCCGCAGTCTCTGGTCATCTCCTGTACTTTCCACAGTCTCTGGTCATCCCTGTACTGTCCGCAGTCACTGGTCATCCCTGTACTGTGTCCGCAGTCTCTGGTCATCTCCTGTACTGTGTCCGCAGTCTCTGGTCATCCCTGTACTGTCCGCAGTCTCTGGTCATCTCCTGTACTTTCCGCAGTCTCTGGTCATCCCTGTACTGTCCGCAGTCTCTGGTCATCTCCTGTACTGTCCGCAGTCTCTGGTCATCTTCTGTACTGTTCGCAGTCTCTGGTCATCCCTGTACTGTGTCCGCAGTCTCTGGTCATCCCTGTACTGTGTCCGCAGTCTCTGGTCATCCCTGTACTGTCCGCAGTCTCTGGTCATCCCTGTGCTGTGTCCGCAGTCTCTGGTCATCCCTGTACTGTCCGCAGTCTCTGGTCATCCCTGTACTGTCCGCAGTCTCTGGTCATCCCTGTACTGTCCGCAGTCACTGGTCATCCCTGTACTATGTCCGCAATCTCTGGTCATCCCTGTACTGTCCGCAGTCTCTGGTCATCTCCTGTACTTTCCGCAGTCTCTGGTCATCCCTGTACTGTCCGCAGTCTCTGGTCATCCCTGTACTGTCCGCAGTCACTGGTCATCCCTGTACTATGTCCGCAGTCTCTGGTCATCCCTGTACTGTCCGCAGTCTCTGGTCATCCCTGTACTGTGTCTGCAGTCTCTGGTCATCCCTGTACTGTCCGCAGTCTCTGGTCATCTCCTGTACTGTCCGCAGTCTCTGGTCATCTTCTGTACTGTTCGCAGTCTCTGGTCATCTCCTGTACTGTGTCCGCAGTCTCTGGTCATCTCCTGTACTGTGTCCGCAGTCTCTGGTCATCTCCTGTACTGTCCGCAGTGTCTGGTCATCCCTGTACTGTGTCCGCAGTCTCTGGTCATCTCCTGTACTGTGTCCGCAGTCTCTGGTCATCCCTGTACTGTGTCTGCAGTCTCTGGTCATCCCTGTACTGTGTCTGCAGTCTCTGGTCATCCCTGTACTGTGTCTGCAGTCTCTGGTCATCCCTGTACTGTGACTGCAGTCTCTGGTCATCTCCTGTACTTTCCGCAGTCTCTGGTCATCCCTGTACTGTCCGCAGTCACTGGTCATCCCTGTACTGTGTCCGCAGTCTCTGGTCATCCCTGTACTGTCCGCAGTCTCTGGTCATCTCCTGTACTGTCCGCAGTCTCTGGTCATCCCTGTACTGTGTCCGCAGTCTCTGGTCATCCCTGTACTGTGTCCGCAGTCTCTGGGCATCCCTGTACTGTGTCCGCAGTCTCTGGTCATCCCTGTACTGTGTCCGCAGTCTCTGGTCATCCCTGTACTGTGTCCGCAGTCTCTGGTCATCCCTGTACTGTCCGCAGTCTCTGGTCATCCCTGTACTGTCCGCAGTCTCTGGTCATCTCCTGTACTGTGTCCGCAGTCTCTGGTCATCCCTGTACTCTGTCCGCAGTCTCTGGTCATCCCTGTACTGTGTCCGCAGTCTCTGGTCATCCCTGTACTGTGTCCGCAGTCTCTGGTCATCCCTGTACTGTTAATTAGTTTGCACTACTGTACGAGTTGTTTTTTCTAAACCAAAAGCTCGATATTCAGGTTTCATTGCAGTGTTGGCACTTTGAAAGAAATAAGTTGGTTTTGGGTTGCAGTTTGGGCACTCGGGCTCAAAAAGGTTCGCCATCACTGGTCTAGGAGATTGGAAACGGAAGTTGTCCTCCCCCCTCCCTCCCTCCCTGTAGTCTTCTGGTACATGTAACAGGTCCCAAAAGACTACGGGACCATTCAGAAAGCCCAGCATTACTCGCGCATGCGCAGTGAGCAGTGAAGCCGCAGGCTGTCACAGCTGGGTGCGCACACAGAAGATGCTGGGAACACAGGGTGCCTGGTGAAATGGGCTGCGGAGGGGCACTGCGGGATCGAGGGACCGGTAAGTGTCCATTTTTTAGTTTTTGTAGCTGCTGACTTTGATTTTTTTGTTTATTCTCAAATCTACACGTGTATGGCCAGCTTGACTTTTTGAATTCGGCCAAATTTTTTGGAATTCAGTTGAAAGCTTTTCAATTCAAGCAACTTTTCTAATTTTGTTGAATCAATTTCGAATTCGGTTGAACTAATTTTGAATGTAAACGACTTTTCAAATTTGGTTGAAATGTTTTCGAATTGAATTCAAATACTAATTACCGAAACAAATCCCGAAAACGAATTTACCGAATCCAACTACACCAAATTTGTTATATTTCGAATCGAAACGAAACAAATTTTTTTGTTTTGCATGTCTACTCATATTTATGTCTATGACTGGCAGTATATGTAAAATATTGCCTACACCCAGTCACGTTTCAGCATTGCTTGGCTTACTTTTGTCTGAAAACCTTAGACTGAGTTTCTTCACAGACGTCAGCTGTAACGCCAAGTCAAAACAATGTAGACTTATGATTCGAATAAACGTGCAATCATCAGGCCTAATGGGATATTTTATGTATGTTCACACACTTTGGTGTTACAGCATCTTTGGATTTGGGACTTGCTTTAATGATCTGGAGTTTTTTCTCTGTTTTGATAACATTGTAGGTTTATTGAGGGATATATACAGGATCTAGCATTTTGATACATTAATAAAGTGTGTAGTAACATAATAATGAAAAATATGATTTTTCTTTCTGCAATTAGTTCATCCCATAAAGTGCCAAAACTTTGATAATAAAAAATAGAAGATTGCCAGTCATTATCTGATATTTTTGACACATTGGGCATAATATATATTAAGAATATCCAACTATTCTATTTACATGAGTTAATAACAAATATAAATGGCAAACACTTTTTGTTTCCCTGTGCAGCTTTAACATATCTACCTAATAGGTTGAAGTCTATATACACTGGGTATAACATTCTCATCCAGCTTAAACCATTGGTTCAGAAGGGAGAGGTCTCTCTCATATTTAAGAGATGTTTTTTTCTCACTAGGGTCAAACAAATCCTTCTCATCTTGGTCTTTATAATTTACAGTATTTGCAGAGTCAGCTGTAGGATTGTCTTCAGTGTAGTGTTGCCGATTTAGTGACTCAGAGGATGTATCATCATCTTTCACAGATAGCAAAGCTTCTTCTACACCAGCAGAATCCATTGTACTGGTTGCACTAAGCTTCCGCTTGGCTGCTGCAAACTTCATTTTCTCTAATGTGGCTTTGATACCTTCAAATGATTCCTTTGTTAGCATAGATGGAATGTTCAGTTGGTCATATTTCTGTCCTAAAACACACTAAGAATACATAGAGATTAAACCTTTAAGTCAGTGTATGTGATTACTGGAGAAAAAAAGAGATAATCTACATACATACATATGGTCAAAGATCTGTGGACACGACCACCACACTTATACGAGTATGTTGGACATCTTATTACAAAGCATTGAAAATTAATATGTTTTTTCCCCCTCCTTTTGCAGTTTCAGCCTCCACGTATGATGTCAGACATTCAGACTTAAATTAAGATAATGTTAAAGAGATATAAGTGTTCTGTAGATCTACTAATTTTCATAAGTTATAGAGGGCTTAAATTGCAAAAATTGTTCATGAATATGCTACCTTTTCATTTTAATTGATCACTAGCATGGCTGGAAGATTGATAGTAGTGCAGCAAAGAATGTACTGATGCCTTGTTACATTGTTGGCTTCAAAGTATCTTGATATATAGCCTGGCTTCTAGAAAGTATTTAGCCTATAGCCTTGCTACTGCTGAGTATGTAATGTAACCCTCATAGGAAGTAAAATGATGGTCTTACGAAGAAAGCTGTGTGTCCTGCTTCCTGGCATTTTTGCAGAGTCTTCAGGTGTAAGGAGGTCATAACATGATCATTGCTGATTCCATCCTTCAAGCCCCATCTAAGATCAATTATGCGAAATTCAATGCCTTTTTCCTTAAAGTAAAGATAGAGCTCTGGATAAGACTTTGTGAACAAGGCATTGCGTTCTGGAAAGGAATCTGAAAAAAGATCATGGAGACATATACACAATCCATCATTTTTAACTCTGAGCATTTCAGGGCTTTAATGAACTATGTACAGTATGCATGCATTCACCATGGAAAGAATATTTTCCTACAATGAGCACAAGTGTCATTGTTTATGTACATTTCATGACTGCTAGAAATGCTTAAGAAACTTATGCTCAAAGATGCTGCTAGCTGAACATTTGTGAACACTATTCAGGAAGTGAACTCAAAGTGGGCTATTTACTAAAACTGGAGAGTGCAAAATCTGGTATTTGGTAGCCAATCAGTTTCTAACTTTAACTTATTCAATTAAACTTTGACAAATAAAAACCGAAAGCTGATTGGTTTCTATGCACAACTGCACCAGATTTTGCACTCTCCAGTTTTAGTAAATCAACCCCAAAGTGTCTTTAAACCCAAGAACAAAATTTTCATATATTACAGCTTATCAGTCATTAGAATTGGTAAGAGCATTAGTTTTCCTTTTTAAATTTTTTTCTTTTAATATTCACCTGGTGATCCTGCCAGTAACCCACTTTTCTGAGGATGACATTTACTCACTGTATTGTACTTATGCAGTAACAGTGTTATCACTATAACACATGAAGTGTATTAGTACTATAGACAGGAGCCAGACACCTAGGGCTTGTGCCCCACATCTCCTGCGGTGTGTCCCCAGTCCCCAACACCACAATATACGCATACAAAGAAACAAAAAAAGGTGCACAGGCCTAGTGCATTACCTTTTAAAAAAAGAAATGTATTAATAAAAAGTATTATACTCACAAAGAAATAAAATCAAAAGCATGTCACAAGAAATACAGCATGGTCCAATCTACCTGAAAGGTGTCTGGTGGGGGAATGTAGACCTCTTAATTTCTGATGCATTTCGAGGCTATACCTCTTCCTCAGAGTCAGCTCTGAGGAAGAGGTATAGCCTCGAAACGCATCAGAAATTAAGAGGTCTACAGCCATTAAGGGGTCTACAGTCCCCCACCAGACATCTTTCCGGGAGATTGAACCATGCTGTATTTCTTGTGGCATGCTTTTGATTTTATTCCTTTGTGAGGATAATACTTTTTATTAATACATTTCTATTTTAAAAGGTAATGCACTAGGCCCGTGCTCCCTCTTTTTGTTTCTTTGTATGCAGTTCTTTTGGCTTTCCCTGATCGGTTGAGGACAGCAAGGCTCGCATTCCTTAAATACTCCATGTGGGGCTACAGACATTGTGGAGTCCATTGTCCAACACAGGAGTTTAGGCATTCCGTTGCTTTTTTCTTCTACCCAACACCACAATGCCTGGCCACTACAGCCACTGGCATCTCTCTTGCCAGCTTTCAGAACAAACAAGTTTAGAGCTGAGGGAAGCTTCCCCATGGCTCCTCTTTGGCTCTGATATTTCACAAAGCACACATGAAAAGGAGCCTGAGAGGAAGACATCTCTTATTCCCTGCTGTATCTAAGATCTGTAAGTTCAGGGAGGGAGGAAGAATTGTACTGGGGGATGCAATGATCTGGGGGGGGGGTAACCAAGATTAGTGCTGGGGGTGAGAAGATTAGAGCTACCACTGATACCACTGATATTGAATTACCATGGGATTTATTGGTACCAATGAATCAAAAACTAATTATATAAAATCCATAAAAGTAGTTGTCTATCCATAAGATTTTTTACTAAAAAGACAAAAATAGAAGCTGGCATCACATTGAATATATGAATACAGATATGAATATACTGTAGCCCCATTCACCCCTTTTGATCCTCTTGTATATTATAATTCTGTTTGAATTGTGTGGAAACATCCCAGGAAATCTTTCATGTGAAAGACAAGGAAAAGAAGAGATGATCCTGATGCATTTTGTGAGACAGACCAGTCACTTCCTCAAAAGATAAACGGGGTATGTAATTACCGATGTGATACCAAAAAAAGGTCAACTGTAATTAAAGCAAAAATATGGTTGACATCTGTCCAGAGACTGGGTGCCTCACATGTTCAAGGAGGGTCTTAAAAGCCCGAACGAGCATCAAGGACAGCAATAAAGTATTTGTGAGACCTGGGAGTGTGCTCCCAGGTCCCATTACTGGCATTCAGTGAAATCTCTACTCGAACCTATAGTATTGAACTCAACAACGTGAGCAGCAAGTGGACTGCTCCGTTAGGATGTGTTTTAAAATGTAATTAAAATATTACAAATGCTGATGATATTGTTGCTGGCCTTGATATTCGTTAAGGTTATTCTGACCTGCCTTGGACATGTGAGGCACACTTCCTCTGGACAGACCCCATCCATTGTTTGGTTTTAATTATAGCTGGCCTTATCTCAATATCATATTGTTAATTACATATATCTTTTTGACTGACCTGCCCCATGAAATGCATCAAAATCATCACCTATTTCCCTCATCTTTCACATGGATTTGTTTGTTTCTATATATTTCAAGTTGAATGATAATACACAAGAGGGTCAAAGGAATGAATGGGACTGTAAGTAAAAACAATTCTGTACAGACAAATAAAGGTATGGATTTTATATAATTAGTTTTGATCCATTGATACCTAAAAAAAACTCCAGGGTAATTCAACATTGGTGTGGACATTACAGAAAGGATGCAGGTACCTTCCCCTAAAAGCGATATTTAACCTCTGGAGGTTCTCTTTTTGTCACATAGAATTAGTGCTAGAAGAGGGGATTTTGGGGAGGAAAAAAATTATGTTATGAAGGTGAATGGGGGGGGGGGGTGCTGCATTTGTGTTTGTGGTGGGGGGGGGCTTGTACTGGGAAGGGTTTTTTATTTGTAGAGGACTAGTGCTAGGGTGGGAAGATTTTGGACTAAAATTTGGAGAGTGGGGGTTTGGGGGTAAATGATTTGTGCTGGGAAGGGGAATTTTGGAAGGGGGATTCGTGCTAATATGGGGAAAGATTATTTGTGCTAGCTGGGGGGGAGAATTTATGCTGGGAGGAGGGAATTGGAAGGGATTTGTATTGGGTTTTTTGCCTGGGGTGGAGGATGATTATTGGTAGAAGGGGGAAGGGGGATAATATGTGCTGGGAGGGGGATTAGTACTGGGGGGGGAGGTTGTAGGAGGACAGGATTTGGGCTAGGGGAAAGGATTTCTGCTGGGGATGAGATAATTTGAACTGGGGGGAAGGTTTGGGGGTGAGAGGATTTATTTGGGGGAGCAGAGGATTTGCTTTTGGGGAAGAGGGGTGGTGATAGAGTACTAGTGCTATTAGTGCTAGGATGGAGTATTTGGTGTAGGAGAAGATTTGTTCTGAGGGAAGATTTGTGTTGGGGAGGGGGGATTTGGAGAGAGAGTATTTATGCATGGGAAGTGGGGGGTTGTGGTGGGAGACAGGATTTGTTCTGGGAGAAGAGGATTTGTGCGAGGAGGTGGGATTTAAGGCGAGATAATTTGTGCTAAGAGGGGGATTTGGGGGAGAGAATTTGTGCTAAGAGGGGGATTTGGGGGGTAAGATTATTTGTACAGGGGGGAATGGGAGGGGGGGAAGATGATGGGGTGATTTGGGGGATAATTGTACCAGGATTTGTGCTGGGAGGTGGGATTGGGAGGAATTACTTCGAGGGGATTTGAGGGAGAGAGGATTTGTGTTGGAGAGGTAGGATTTAGGGGAAAGGATTTTTCCTAGGAGGTGAATTGAGGGGGGGGGGTTGTGCTAAGAGGGGGTCTTTGACAGGGAAGGTAATGTGTGCTGGGGAAGTTTTGGGGGGGGGAATTAGCACTGGAGAGGACTAGGGGGTTGTACTAGGGAGTGGAATTTGGGGGGTGGATTTGTGCTAAGAGTGAGAACTTGGGGGGATTTGGGTGAGGGGAGGGTTTGTGTTGAGCAGATTTTTGCAGGGGAGGGGGAATTTGGTGAGGTTTGTTTGAGCGGATTTTTCGAGTGAGGGGATTCAGGGGAGAGGATTGTTGCTTTCTGATAATATGAGATGGAGATGATTTGTGCTGGGGGGAGATGATTTGTGCTGGGGAGGGGTGTTTTAGGGAAGAGAGGTTTTTGTTGGGATGTGGAATTGGGGGGGAGGGAAATTTGTTCGTTGATGTGGAATGTGAGGCAGTAATATGTGATAGGAGGTTTCTCAACCTGGACCCCTATACAACCTTGTACTCCTCACCTCTGCACTCTGCACATTACACACACCTGTCCCCAGGGCTGCTGTTAGAAACCACGGGGCCCCATACAGCCAATCTAACAGCCCCCCCCCCAAAAAAAAAAACAGTTTACTGTGCTTCCATTATGAATGAGCACAGTGAGTGATCAGTACTGAAGAAATGGGCTGGTAAATGTGACATGTTTACTGGACCCTTCCTCCACTCCCCATCCTGAAGGATCCTATTGTATGCTTGCAGCTGCTGGTAAGAATGAGAGGAGGGAAACCGGCAGCACTGTGGGTGTGCACAGGAGAGCCTAGACAGCAGGGGGAAATGTATCGTGCACAGGGCGGGTGATGGGTGTGACGGGGTAGCAACTACCGGAACTGATCCCCTGTATGGCTCTCTCTGCAGCAGCTGAAAGCAAGTAGTTGGGAGAGGAGCATAAACCAGCTTTCAGCTGCTGCAGAAAGAGCCATACAGGGTTCCAGTAACTGCCCTCCCCTGCCCCGCCAATCAGTCCCCCTGCCCAAATCCAATTTACCCAGCTTCCTGGGCCCCCCTGCTGGCCTGGGCCCCATACAGGAGGATTGGTGGTACATCCTTATCCACTCTTTTAGCCCTGCCTGTATGGAGGAAAGCTGGTCCTATGACAGTGTAGCAGGAGAGAAACTGCTTCAGAAGGAGTCTCAAAAAAGTGTATGAATCCAGAGGCTCTCGGGAAAAATGGTAACTCACCAGGGAGTAAGAATATGGCCATCCACTTCTTGATCTCTAAGGTACTGCCCATTACCAAATGCCTGTTATGGCTTGAAGGCCCTTGTTCTGTATAAAAGTGATTGATGTCTGGAGTCTCTATGGAGTCTGGCACCTACTGTGTTATATCCTCAACTACATGCCAAGGATATAGCCCTGGGGTAATGAGCTCTGGGGGTCCACACTGGCTTCAAGGTGGTAGGGGACTGCTTCACAAAGATGTGTACATTCAATAGGAGCATATCAGTGCTTTCTCCTATTGTTGAGGACTTGGTTTTAAATATATATGGGTTCAAAAGCCAGGATTATCCCTTTGAGGAGTAATGTTACAAAATCTCAATTAATCTGGTGCTTTACTGGTTAAATACATGGATTGTAATAATACAACCTTTTGCCATGAAAAGAATGGTTATAGCCATTTTGCAAATATATATATATTAGTAATGTATCTGATCTTATGACAAAAGGGACACTGTCTGCAAAGTAAAGTCTATGTCACCCTAATACTGTTGTTTGTGGTGACAGCTTTTCATAGACAGATGCAAGAATTAAACATTTTCTTTATACAAGAAAGTGATCCCATATGGAAGAAAAATATATTTGAAATATATTTTAAAAATATTCTTCCCAAATATATTGACATACATTTGAAATGCTACAATTTTGGCCATATTCAATATATGAAAAATATTTTTAAAAATACATTTCAAATATACTGTATGTCTTTAAAAATACAAATCTATATTTTTGGAATGCATTTACAAATATATGTAAAAATATATGTTAGTATGACTTTTTTTATATGTTACAAAAAATCTGAACAAAATATTTAAAAAAAATATACTTTTAAAATTATATATTTTTTAAATATATCCTTCAGATTTTTTTTAACATATAAAAAGTCATTTTAACATATATTTCTACGTATATTTGTAAATGCATTCCAAAAATGTAGATTTGTATTTTTAAAGACATACAGTATATTTGAAATGTATTTTAAAAATATTCTTCCCAAATATATTGACATATATTTGAAATGCTACAATTTAATTTTGGCCATATTCAATATATATATATATACACACACACACATATATATATATACATACACTGTATGTTGAAATGCATTTTTATTACAAAATATATGAAAAATATTTTGTAAAATACATTTCAAATATACTGTATCTCTTTAAAAATACAAATCTACAAATTCAATTAAATATCTGTTGTTTTAAGCAGGGGGTGATCAATATTTAAAGAACTTAAGAAAAAATATTGTTGTTCTGAATGGGGGCCTTCTTCAAAGTAATCACCTTTTTTTTACATCATCATGAGGAACCTATGCAGATGAATTACTGATGTTATATATACTGGTACCTTGGTAACCTCCACAGATGTACACCATGAAAACCTTCTTCTTTGAAGTGTAGGATACATTCATGATTCCCTGTATAATTTTGTGCTCTGTTCCAGAGAAATGTTCAAACACGTCTTCCTCATCTGTGCCATGACTTCCAAAGGGATATTCCACTTTGCCAGACTCATTTGGTGCACTGATGTCATTGTCATATTCATCAAATAAAAATTCTGCAGTCTTTTTTTCATAAATTCCATTCAGCCGCATCCCTTCTTGTAATGTGTCAGTTGTTTGTTCTGGCTGTGTATTGTCATATGTTGCAGTAGTCCAAGCTTCTGAGCTATAACTTCCATTGAATTCCAGACTTTTGTTTTCCAGTTCACCCTGTGAGCTGGAGGAGGCATTCTGAGAGTTACTACTCTCTTCTTGTGCAGTGGGTCCTTTTCGAGACTGAACAACAACAAATGTATAATAGTAATATTTAGCAGAAACATCTCACTCACATTACTATAGCCTAGGCTTTGAACAGGTATAATTATGTAATATTTTTGCTTCAATGATTATGTGCTGGGACTCTGTAATTATAACCCTTGGCACAGGAAGCCCCTTTATGTCAATTCTCTGAATTAGCAACCTATGGACAATAATCAACGAGTAAAGGATCAAGAACATAAGATGCTCTTATTACCCTTCATCAAAGCTTGTGGTGTTTAGGAAATCAGACTCCTAAGTTTTTAGTGTTTATGCCTATGAAACGCCAAATTACCCACATAAACAATTAATACCTACCTTTAAGAAAAATGATTCGGTGCTCTCCAGAATGTATTGATTTTCATCTCCTGTGCCAGCTTCATTACTGACTCTTTTTCCTCTCCGATGATACAGGCTATTCTAGAAAGAAGATAGTGATATATTAGAGATCATTCATTTAAAAAACACAGTGGTATATGTATGTCCAAACTAGGTATTCCAGGGGTTCATATTCCCAGATACAACTAGATCCACAGCTATGCCTTCTAGGTTCTTTTGAGTACTTAGAATTAAGCATTTACCTGTGCACTTTTTTACACAAGGTATTGTTTACCACCAAGAAGCAGATACTGTAGCTAAAGTGTGCATCCAAGCTGTAGTTGTCTTACAGCAATGGAAAGTGGAGATTAACTAGACACTCCTGTATAAGGCAGCCCATAGATAAGTCAGGTTTTTTTTTTGCACAACCAGGGGGTTGAATTAAAAAAATTGACCGAATTCCCCTATCCGCACATTCAAGGTGGAAAGGAGAATCCCCCCTACTCAGTTATTGTAGTCTGACAGTGGGGAGACTTCCCTACCATCAGAATACACTGATCAGCATTGCAGGCTAAAGCCTGCAGCACTGATTGAGCAGGGAAAATCCATCAGGGCAGTTGTTCAGAAGCTGATCTGTAGATCAACATCTGTACAACCACAGTGTCCATACATGGAATTAAATTTGGCTGGGCCCTGCTGAACCCTCTGCATTTCGTTCCATGTATGGTCAGTTTAAGAAACTGATCCATGAACACAGAGGTTGCCTTAAAATAATTTAGAAAAAATTGGTATGTGGCAGGCAGAATCTTTTACTTGCTGTCCATTAGGCACAGCTCCTACTTAATTTAAGGCTCCATGCACACTGGGCGATTTATTAAAATTTATTTAATAACGCTGGTAGTGTTAGCTGTTTAAAGTCACGTTAAAAACATGAGTTTTTCAGCATTTTTTAGTGTTTTATGCATTAGGACTTAGTGCTGTTTTTCCGCGTTTGCGCTTTTTTTTTTATAAAAAGTTATGGGTTTTTTTGCTCAAAAAATGTCCAAAAACGCTGGTTTGCCATGTTTTACCATGTTTTGAGTTTACTGGCTGTAGAAAAAAACGGCAAAAGCCAAAAACAACCGCTGTAAAAACATCTAGTGTGCATGAGGACTAAACAGTGGCCCTTTGTGCATTGAGGCTGTAGTGACATTTATGCATTTGTGATGTGTTATGTCTATGGGTTCTACTAAGTTCACAATATCCTTATATTTGGGAAAGCACACAACACTTTTTGTTTCCATTTTCAAAGTTTCTTAGCCACTTATACTATAATTATACTGTATGGGCTATGCTATATTATTTTGCACTTATTTGTGTTCCAGAATACAAATAAAATACATTAATTACAAAATCATAATTTAAAAATCTTATGGTAATCTTTTGTCTGTCAATTCCTATTGTTGATTAATTGTTACTAACACAATAATGCTAAAGCATGTACTGATCCTAAAAAATACAATTAAAAATATATAATATACCACTAACTAAAAAAAAATACAAGGCACAATACCACATTTGGAAATATTGGTGAACAGTTAAATTGCATAATTAAATGTATACGGGATATTGCAAAAATGTACATTAAACTGTGTAACTTATATTAAAGTGAATCATACCCTAGTCATATTTACTGAACAAATATTCATTATGAATATAGTCAAGAGAACCTGTACAAGCAAATAAAGCAGTGATGACTAACAGCTGACCATTGTTGATCTCTCCTATAGAAACTGTACACATATTAATACAAGAACAGCCTCTACTCTAAGTGCAGTCAATATAGTACATTCTTCATAACCAATCTACTGGAACGTCCTAGTTAGAATGTATTAATTTCTATTCATAAACTGCCTTTATATAATGTCTTTCAATGAGACTATGAGCTTACCTAGAGACACATCTGAAATACTATTGCAACCAATGGCTGTTTTGTATATATACAGGTTGAACCTGTTAAAATGTAACTTTGCATATTTTTATGTGTTAGTGTAAGATCTGCCTGTGAAGGAACCCAGGAATCTCATGGACACTTACTTAAATGAGAAAACAGTAAAGTAGTAAGAGTGTCAGTGTTGATTTAGAAATGTGATAATGATTTGTATTCAGTAGCATGAGCTGACAAATTCGGTTTTTATTGAACTATATGCCTATGCTCCTCTTCACACAGATGGTGTGATATAGAAAAGAATAACAGGAGCCATGTTTTTTTCCACCAATCCTATTCTTCATGATAAAAAGATGAGTTTGGGATGCTGTATTTCACATTTTCAAACAGAAAGCAGTCAGTTTGTGCAGTTTTGACAGTTTATTAAAGTGTTTTGGAGCTCCTCTAGACACATACTTCTGAAAGGAGCCCTGTGGCAAGCCAAAAAACACAATAGAGGGATCATATCCCAGCTGTTATAAGAATGCCTTCAAATTTCCCTGAAATGCACTAATAATTAGGCCAAGACTGAGTTTTTTACCCTACTACCATGGAAACCTCCACAGTATGTGGACAAAAGTGATAATGGAAAAAATGATAATGATGAGCAAATTAGAATTTTCTTTTTAAGTATAACAAGCCTACATCTGATGTCACCATTTGCCATGCAAAAATTATATTTTTTGTTCTGTGAGAGTTCCTGGACAAAAGGTTTTCTCTTTGTCCGGGTTGGCATTTGGGGGTACTGCTTGCTTTGTTACTGATCAAAACTACTCTTATAGAATTTATCTGTCTTCTAAGCTATTATTCCTCCCTGATTTTCTCCACGTTCTTTAATCTCTGTGAAACCAATCTGTCTAAACACAGTATGCCCCTACCATTGCCTTTCTCTATGGCAGTATGTACCATAATAGCTCTCATAGGAAAATTCCTAAGGCTGCAGAGCAGGAGGAGCAGTATCAACAAATGTTTTCTAAATCTCATTTAACTTTTTCATTTGAATTATATTTTAGAATTAAGAAGGATATTCTGTACTTATAGACAACTCTGAACAGAATATTCTGTGTGACTATACTGCATTTTTACCATTCACACATCCAACATACAGGTGAACAATATAAATATGCAACAATATGAATTTTTAAAAGTGGAAAGCAACTATGCACACAATTAAAATGTTATCAAGTGCCTATGTTGGCATAGGAGAATGATACAAATATGCAGACCTGCCACAGCCAAACTGCAAAAGACATACAGGGGTATGGCACTTCATTTTTATTCTTTTTACAAATGATACTAGTTACCTTTAAATGAGCCTTAATCTGTGTACTTGTCACTCCACTGATTCTCTTGTAAGGAATATTCCAATGGCAGTCTTCCAGCTACCAGAATAAATAAATGGGTAAATAGATAAAGAAAAATAAATAAATGTTTCAGGCATTCCCAGACATTTCTGAACGTCACATTTTTTTTGTATAAATTATAGTACATTGTATATTGTCTTCAAAATCTGGGAACACTGTTTGCACAGTAGCTTGCTTTACTTGCAAGGTTCCAGCAGGGAAAGCTACAGACCAGTCTTCCTGTAATGTCCTCTTGCATAGCTATTACACCTGGGTGTGAATATGGTGGTCATGTTTTGCCCCTGAATTCTCTACAAGTACTATAAATAATTCAGAGGGTGTTGCATGGTATGGAATCTCATTTAAACAGATTGCTTTAGCAATGATAACAGTGGAAAGATGCTAAGGGAACTTCCTAGCCAAATTTCATTACTAACTACAAGAAGGTAATTTATTCCAGCAATGTTACCACACCATACTAACCCAACACCAAATTAGATAGATTAGACTTAATTTTACAGTCATATATCTCAGTTTCCCATATAATTTTTGTTAAGGGTTTCAGAAGCTGGGAGGCGGAGCAAGATTTAGAGTCATGTGACCGCCATGACACGCCGTCACTGTGGTCACATGATCGGAAAAGGTCCCGATTGAAAGAGGAGATCGGGACCTTTCCGTGAGTACCGGACATGTGTGCTGGGAGCGCTCAGGGCGCGCGCTCTCAGCACATATGTTCTTTTTTAATAGAATGCAAATGTGCGGCTTCTCGGCATCTAGGCCCAGACGCCGGGAGGCCACACATTTGCGTTTGGCCGGCGTGAAGAGGTTAAAAGTTTTCCTCTAAAAATACAGGATAACTGATAAATAATATGAGAGCATGATCGGAGAAAGAAAGAAAGAGAGAGAGAGAGAGAGAGAAAGAGAGAGAGAGAGAGAGAGAAAAAGAAAGAAAGAAAGAAAGAGAAAGAGAGAAAGAAAGAGAAAGAGAGAAAGAAAAAGAAAGAAAGAAAAAGAAAGAAAGAGAAAGAAAGAAAGAAAGAAAGAAAGAAAGAAAGAAAGAAAGAAAGAGAGAAAGAAGGAAATATTGTTACAATGATCTTTTTTGTAATGTCTAGCTTTTATGCTGTTCTGCTGGTTTCAACAGTTGTAAACATTGACACTAGGAAAGTATTCATATTGGTACTTCATATAGTCAGTAACCCAAAGCACTAAAACAAAAACATTTTCAAAATGAGAGGGCAGCAATGTTACCCTCTAAGTCTAGGTTCACACCTATGCAGGTTGCGTTTGAGGTGTTTTCTGCATTGTGTTTTGCATTTTTGCACTTGCGTTCTTGGCATGTTTATTGATGCGTTTTGCGGGGAGGGGGTTTTCATTCTTTTAAAATTTTTCTTGTTGCTAGGCAGATTTTAACTGCTTCCCAACCGCCCTATAATAGATATACTGCTACAAGGCGGCAGGAGTGCGCAAAATCACGTGCCATTAGTATAGTATCAGTGCTTTTTTTTTAGCACTGATCACTGTATTGGTGTCCCTGGGAATGTCAGTGACACCAAGTCAGTTCCCCCCAGTGTTAGAATGCCCACCGCAGTCCCACAGTCCTGCTATAAGTCACTGATTGCCTTCATTACTAGTAAAGAAAAAACAAAAAATTCCACTATCTATAACACCATTTGTAAATGCTATAACTTTCACATAAACCAGTTAATTTACACGTATTGGGATTTTTTTTAGCAAAGACATGTAGCAGAATACATTTTGGCAAAGTTATGATGAAATTTGATTTTTTAAATTTTTTTTACTGGACATGTTTAATAGCAGAAAGTCAAAAATATTTTTTATTCTCAAAATTGTTGGTCTTTTTTTTGTAGCGCAAAAAATAATAAAAGCACAAGCAATCAAATACCGCTGAAAGAAAGCTCAATTCATGGGAAAAAAAGGACATAAATTTAATTTGGGTGCAGCGTTGAATGACTGTGCAATTGTCAGTTAAAGTAACGAAGTGCCGTAACGCAACAAATGTCCTGGTCAGGAAGAGGGTAAGTCCTCAGGAGGGCAAGTGGTTAAATGCAAAAGGCATCAAAAACACGGCAAAAACACAGCAAAAATGCAGCAAAAACACAATACATGCTTTTTTGCAGCATTCCCATTGAAGTCTATAGAGCCAAAAACGCAACGTTTTGCATTAAAAAAAGTTCCTGACCCTTTCCAAAAAAACACCAGGTGAAAACAAGGAGATGTGAACCTTTCCTATAGGAAATCATGTTAAATGGACTGTACAGCGTTTCTGCAAAATGCTGCAGAAAACACTTAGGTGTGAACCTAGGATACGTTTCTCCTTTGGGTGTATATCTTCTGGAAATCATATTCTAAAGCATCTTGCCTTAACATTTATTCTTCCTTTAAAAAGACAGATTGAAAAGTGTGCTACTGTATATCTAAATATCAAATTTAACTAGGTACAAAATATTTTGTATATACATCATATCAGCCAAAGTTAATTCAGCTAATCCACTGGATAAACCATACTACTTATATTTTAAGAATCTTCTGCACTCACACTGACATCTCGCAGACCATTGTTCTTATTTAGTGACCTATAAGTATCAGAGATCTGCATGGAAAAGAACAGGTCCTGAACAGATTTAGTTCCTTGGCCATCCCAACTGCTTCTCTGCAAAATAGAAATGAAAGTTAACTGGTATGTAAAAACATCCACAAGACAGTTGTACTTAAAAAATACTATCACAATAGAAATATACTGTACTGTATATTCAAAATGTCCACTGCTGTACTTAAAGCTGTATTAAATCCAAAAGCAAACCTTTATTATATTGCAACTTACCAATTCTTAGATGTGGTGGCTGCATTAATTTGTTTAATCTGGTGACCTGGCCAGCAAGTCTGTTGTTTTTCAAAAGAACAAGCTCTCTTGCAGATGTGTTTGTTTACAGGGATGGAACAAACCATTTACCACTGCAATGGTCAGATTTTAGAATTTATGGGCATAATAATGCAGTTTATTCTCAGCCTTCCATTCAAGGCACTCGGACAGTTCTCAACTCCAATAACTTAGATAAATTAGCTGGTTTGTTCAAGCACTTGTTTCCTGTAAACCAGGTTGGTGATTTCTTTTAGCCTATCTTTTTTAAATTCCAGAGCAGTGTGCTATAAGCACCCCCAGAGTACTACCTTATGACCCTCCCATACCGCTCATGTGGACACTTCATCTGTGGAATTTAATTCAAAATATGTTTTAAAGGAGGATTCTAGGTCTGTCATTACAGTGCTGCTGTCTAATTAAGACTAGTTTAGATAACAAGTCCAGGCAGGGTGATGCAAGGTTGAAAGCTGCAAGGTCAGAGAAACCAGAGCTTGGTCAAAAATAGTAATTTGATCAATATTGGGGTCACCAATTAAATGCAAATGGTAGTGGTTGACATAAAGAAGATCTATCCTCGAGTAGGAATCATGTGCATTGGAATAATAGATATAATCTCTAGTGGTCATGTTTCTGGCTCTTCAGCTACCCATTAGGTCCAGGTCCTGTAAAAGTTTTAGAAAAACTTTTAGGGCTTTGGAAAAAAAGGTGGGTCAGGAGGGGGGTTAAAGTCCCCATCTACTAACCAAAGGTCTTCCTTAACCACTTCAAGTCCGGACACTTTTACCCCCTTCCTGTCCAGGCCAATTTTCAGCTTTCAGTGCTATCTCACTTTGAATGACAATTGCGCGGTCATGCAACACTGTACCCATATGAATTTTTTAGCATTTTTTTGAGACAGATAAAACTTTATTTTGGTGATATTTATTCACCACTGGGATTTTTTTTTTCCGGCATATAAATGAAAAAGTCCAAAAATTGTGAAAAAAATGTGTTTTTCTTATAACATTTTGCAAATAAATAATCTTTCTTCATAAATCTTGGCCAAAATGTATTCAATTATTTTTTTAGTAAAAAAAAAAATCCAAATTAGTTCATAAGCAAAAATTATAAATTTTTCAAAATTTTTTTTTACATTTTTATTTTATTTTTTTATATTAATATTTATGTTTTTTTTTTCATACTGTCACCCTAGAAGTACAGTGTCACCATAGTGACACTGTATTACTTGTGGGGGTGATGAATATTTTTTTTTTTATATATATATACACACTGATTGCTTTTACATCCCATAAAGTCTGTAAAAGCAATCATTTCTCCTTCTCTCTGGCTGCATTCTTGCAGCCATTGAGAAATACTGTGTGAGCTGTGATTGGTCACAGCTTGTCACATGGTACAAGGCTGCAGTGAATAGCCTTGTACCATGTGACCTCTGTGATCATTCATAGATTTCACAAGTAGTAAGCAATGATGTCAGAAGTGACATCATTGCTTACTACTCTCCATGTGATCACTGATTGGCCAATCAGTGATCACATGATCGGGACCTCACACAGAGGTCCCGTACAACGATCGGTGTTCCGCTGTGTCCTCCGGACACAGTGGGCACTGGATCGCGGTGCTGCACGCTCCCAGGGAGCGCGCACAAGCAGGGAGTGGGGAGGACGTTTATAAACAGCCACCCGCCCCTGCACTGCTCCTGTCCGGACGTTTATATACGTGGGACGGACGGGAAGTGGTTAAACTCAGCAGGTTCTTCAACACATTAGACAAGAAGTTAATGATGCTTGTGCTTGGAACTTGTATTATATTCTCAATAGCTTTATATTTGATTAAAAAAAATGCCACTGCTTGTTAAGTTACAAATTCCGTATTGTAAGGCTCAGGCAGATTCTACACTTACCCTTATTGAGTGTGAGATAATGGGAGGGGATGTTTTGCAAATAGGAGGGAAGGCAATGGCTTCTTTCTTCTCCTGTAAAATAAAAGGCATATTAAGTATTGGAACAAAAAGCTATCTTCTGAGGTTAGAATAAGGGGCTCAGTTGTAAGACCCAGTAATCAATCTGGGTTACAGGAGTGCAGAAATAAGTGTGACCCAGAAGACAAGTATCACCAAAAAAGCTAACTTCAATACAGGGGCGGACTGACCATTTGGAAACTTGGGCACTGCCCGAGGGCAGTAGGGGGTCCCATGAGATGCCCCTGGTACCTTTTTCATAGGCTTTTTTGAGTTTGGGCAAGGACACAGGGGCCCCATGATCCCATATTGCCCGGGGGCCCCATGAGTTGTCAGTCCACCCCTGCTTCAATAGTGACCACTTTGGTGCTTGGAGTGGACAAGTCTTAACTACAGCATTCTTGCTGAACAAAATGGAACTCTAAAATGTATGCTATTGTCCTATAACTAATAATCCCAACTGACATTTGTAGCAAATGCCCTCTCTTAGAATCAAATCCCACAGTCCCTCTTTTCTCATCATCTTTCCTTCTTTTTGGTCTGATGTATAAACTAAGACCTCTATTATGTACTGGCTACAGTGGTGATACTGCTCCCTTGGTTAATTTTTTTACTTAGTAGTTGTTAAAACCTTTTTGCTCCCCCTTTTGCGTTTATGCATGGCAATTGCTACTCTATGTGACTGTATTAAGGGAATGTATGGCTGCTGCTGACTTATTGTGATGTGTTTGTATACCTTTCTTTTTTGTTGTTGTTTTTTTGTAAAGCTAAAAAACTTTGAATAAACTATGTGTCTTTCACTTGCATAAGATGTGGCTTGTATGTACAGTCTATGGTAGAGTAAAGTAAACCTGTTTGTGGTCTAAAAACTGATATTTCCTGTGAAGAGCTCAGTGATGCATTTGCAAGATTTTCTTATTACATTAGCATACTCAATTTTATGTTGAGATACAGAGCAGAAGGCAAGGCAAGGCATGCATTAGGCACTGCATGACCTGGAACAGGAATTGCCTTATCCCTTTGGTAAATAGGGACAAGCTAGGTAAATGAATACATGGACAGAGGAGAATCGATCAGGCATGGCACCACAAACTGTAGCCAAAACATGTGAGCCCTTCCTTACAAGGAAATGCAAACAAACAACACAGGGAACATATCTGCACCAATACCTAGTTAAACAACAAAAACATTTGAAAGTGTACCATGCATTTAATGGTGACATTTGTTAAAGCAAAACTAAAGGCAAAACTTTTCTTTTCTATTTTGGATAGAGTAAGGGAGGGTTTTGACCCCTGTAAGGATTTTTTTTTGCTATCTATGTCCCATTTTGGGGGGGTTCCTTTACTTTCTGTCCCATAACCAAAAGGAAGTGAGAGGAAATCTCTCTAAAGTGAAAGAATCCCAGGTTGTCCACTATGGAAGATTTCCCCCCTGTTCTGAGGAAAACTCAAAACTTGGGATTTTCCATCACATTCACATTTACCCTCTGATAGAGAGTGTGAATCTCCCCAACTGGGGTACAGACAGCAATAAAAATATGATAGGTATTTTTGTTTTGGAAGATTCTTTTTATTGAAAAGTTTAACATAGTATATATCGTACAAAACATTGGAATTAAGCAGCTAGTCACCTAACAGCGGCAAGCAACGTAAAAAACAAAAAAGAGAGACAAAACATCGACTTCTCATGAACAGGAAGGGCCACAGATGACATAGAATTAAAATTAAGCTGGTCTCTGCTGAACTGGATGAATTTGATCTATCTATGCCCATCTTTAAAGTGTTACTAAACCCAGGACCCTGCATTCACTATATCTGGTCTTCCACAGGTCTTCCAGGTATTTAGCAGTTTATATTTTCTAAAATAATTGCATTACATCGATCCAATGAGTGACTTCTTATGAATGGTCATGTGGAAAAATTTTTCTTCAATCAGCGTTGCAGCCATGATCACTGTATTCCCGACAACAGAGGAGTCCCCACTGTCAGAGTACAATGACACAGTAGATAGGATTCCTCTATCCACCTTGATTATGTGAATGGGGGAATCCATTTTTTTTCCAGCAGCCCACTGTCTGATGGGAAAAAAAAATGTATGCCCAGCTTAAGAGGGGAAGCATCCACTTATATAGCCTAAAACTCTAAACCTTTTTTAAGTAATTTAATAGGTATTTTTATGATGGTTTATTTGGATGAGCAAGTGAGTGAATGAGTGAAATTGTGATACCCAAACAGGAAAATGACATAGTTACAGCTTAATAAGCCGGTAATGACTGCAAACATTCATACATTTCTGAGAACATGCTCATGTGTCATTGTCTCCATTTAATCCACTTAACCGTATTCTTTCCTGGTGAATTTCCCAATGCAGCTCCAGGACACTGTAACATTTCTTAACCTCACTCACTGCTCAAACAGGTAGAGGCAAATATTTCTAATAATGATGCAATAAGGTTCATCTATAAAAACTGCAGCAGTAATGAAAGACTGAATCGCTGCCAACCACATTTCTCTCTTTGTTGTTTTGGAGCTTCTTTTATACATAAAAATCACTTAGGAAATCAAAATCATGTAGATGCAACAATACCTGCAGGTACAGGTTCAGTT
Organism: Staurois parvus; assembly: GCF_062004578.1. NCBI lineage: Eukaryota > Metazoa > Chordata > Amphibia > Anura > Ranidae > Staurois > Staurois parvus. Next base: position 8,258,455 of record NW_028317876.1, on the reverse strand, counting down.
ATGGGAAAGCTTTACAAAAACAAATCTTTAGTGGTCCATACACAGGACCTCGAGGCTTTAGTGAGCTTTTCTGTGCTACATACATTTTACTTTGCCCAGTTTTACACTTGTCTTTTTTTTCCCAACTCTCTTTTTTCTGGTCACCCAGTAAAAAAAAAAGACATGCTGAAAGCTAGATTAAGAAACCAAACATCATTTTAAAAATAATCCATAACAACCTGTCAGATGCTAGTGTTTATAATCCAATTAGTTTCTTACTGCCCCCTAGAAAATACTTCACCCCTTTGTCTGTACTGCATTTTATTTTGCCCAGGTTTACACTCATCTTTTTATTCCCCAACTCTCTTTTTTCTGGTCACACAGTAAAAAAAAGACATACTTAAAGCTAGATTAAGAAACCAAATATACTTTAAAAATAATCCATAGAAACCTGTCAGATGCTAGTGTCTATAATCTAATTAGTTTCTGACTGCCTCCTAGCAGATACTTTGTCGTCCCCCCACTTTGTCTTTACTGCATTTTACAACTGAAGACCCTCAGGTGCCATGCTAGTAGATCTCAAGCAGGATAATTTTGAATCAAAATGACCCTGCAAAAAGTGACTCCATTCCTCATTCTCTTAAAGCCTAAATTTTGTTGTTAATACTTTTTTTTTAATCAGCACAAGGGACAGTACTTACATTCAATGAGAAGTGTCCCTTGTGCTGGTGTCTGCCATCTTAGTTGAACTCTTCCGTACTTTGCCTCCCTATACCCACACAGTGGGCTCGACCTTGAGGAGCCCTTTTCTGTCCCGGAAGTTTTCGGGGCAATCAAGGTCCTTAAATCGGGTAAATGCCCAGGCCCAGATGGCTTTACCCCACGATTCTACAAAACATTTGCTTCTCTGTTGGCCCCGCTTTCAACTCAGGCTTTTAATGCCATTGATGATTCTCATTTGCTCTCTCCAGCCTTTCTTTCTGCTAATATTTCGGTTATCCTTAAACCAGGTAAAGATCCATCTCTTTGTAGTAGCTACCACCTTTGTAGTAGCTACCACAATCTCTCTGCTTAATTTGGATGTTGAGCTTTTCGCTAAACTAATGGCGAACCATCTTTCTATGTTCCTCCCAGCCTTGATTCATCATGATCAGGTACGGTTCATTCCCAGTCTTGAAGCTAGAGACAATACTACTAAAACAATCCACCTCATCTCCTACATCAAACAGCACCGTCTGAAAGCTTGCCTTCTCTCTTTTGACACTGAGAAGGCATTTGATCGAGTCGATTGGCATTTCCTGCACCTTACCCTAGAGCAGATAGGTCTGGGTCCACAGTTCATAACTAAGATTACATCCCTTTACTCTCACCCCACGGCGTTGGTTCTTGTGAATGGTACGGCCTTTTCGTCCTTTTCTATCTCGAATGGTACTAGACAGGGCTGCCCTCTGTCTCCCCTACTTTTTGCTAATGATTCTATTCTAAGCATTCATACCCCCTCCTCGCATCATAAACTTTCTCTTTATGCAGACGACCTCCTAATTTATATGCAACAGCCACTCATTTCTCTCGCCTGCTTCATGAGTTCCATAGATTCGGTTCGTTCAGTAACTTTAAACTTAACATCTCGAAGACATTAAAAATATCTCTACCTGACTGCGCGCTGTCACACCTTCTCTCCAACTTTTCTTTTCAATGGCGCCCTGAGGCTATCTCGTATCTCGGGGTTATGGTTTCTTCTGATCCTGCTGAACTTTACTTGCTTAATTATTTGCCCTTACTTACGTGTATCCGCAAAGACTTGTCTTCGTGGGGAACCTCCTCTCTGCCCTGGTTTGGACGGATTAATACCCTTAAGATGGATACTTTCCCGAACTTACTATACGTTTTCCAGACTGTCCCGGTTTCTGTGCCCAAGAGTTTCTTTCTCTTTTTGCGTTCTTTATCAAGCAGGTTTATTTGGCGTCAAGGTTTCTTGAGATTAAAATACAAGTTGCTCACTTATCCGAAGCTTAGGGGTGGAATGGGTTTACCTGATTTTGAGTTGTATTATAGGGCCACCCTGTTAGCGTGTACACTGGACTGGTTCCCCAGATCCTTGTTGAAAGCATCCTGTATGACAGAACAGGACCTATCCCAGATTGACTTACGAGCCCTCCTTTGGGGTTACAATCGTACCCTTTAGCACCTACCTGACCTGTCCCCTTTGACTGTGGCGGCTTTGCGCTTGTGGTATAAACACAGTCTCCTTACCCTTTTATCCTCCGATCCTTCCCCTTTATCCCCCCTTTTTGATAATCCTTCTTTCCCCCAAGGGACAGGATCCTCTGTGATGGGTCCCTTTGCCCGTGCCTCTTGGCTGATTGCTCAGGACTTTATCCATCCTCAGACAGGTCTCCCTCTCCTCCCGAGTGGCCCCAGAGATTGGCTGACTGCTTTACACTTATCCTCATTTTGTAAACATTTACATTCCACTTCTCAAATTCATTGTCCACTTACTGAGTTTGAGCGGTTGTGTTCCCTTTCTGAACCTTCGAGACATGTACTGGCTTCCCTTTATAGGATACTACATGCAGCAATTCATTCTGAACTTCCGCCCTTCACTGGGGCATGGTCACGGGATATCGGTAAAGATATATCTGATAAGGAATGGTTTACATCTTTCCACTTCACCCATAAATCTCTATATCTTGCTACTCTCAGGAAAAGAACTTTAAGCGCCTCTCCAGATGGTATAGGGATCCCTATTCCCTTCATAAGATGTTCCCTTCTACACCCCATCTTTGTTGGCATTGTAATACGGCTGTGGGCACTCAGTTCCATATTTGGTGGGATTGTGATAAAATTCGACCCTTTTGGTCCCAAGTTTTTGATGTCTATAATAGAATCTTTGGTGAGTCCTTAACCTCATCGCTGGAGATTGCCCTTCTCTCTATCTTACCTGGCTCGCTGGCGGCACAGAAGAAGTGTTTATTAAGTTTCTTCCTGTCTGCGGCACGCCAATTGATACTGCTTTTCTGGAAATCGGCCACCCCCCCCCTTACTGTTATGGGTTTTGGTGATTAATGATATGAGAATGGAAGAAATGTTGGTGTTTGCCAATGATACCTATGAAAAATGTAAGTTGTTATGGTCGGTCTGGCTCCATTTCTTCTCCTCCTCCTTGACACTTCAGGAGTTGTGTGCTCCTGCTGTGCCTCCTTAGACTTCGCCCATTCAGTCGGGTGGACCCACAGTGGTCTGTATCGTATCAGTGTACTTGCTTTCGATCTATATGTTTGGGATGCCACCTTTGGGCCCCTTTGGATTGGGGCCATTCTAGTTCTGCCCCTTGTCTGTCCCGGCTCCTGACTCTCTTTTCTAGCTTCCCTTTCTTTCTATGTTCATGTTTCTATATTCACTTCTTATTTTTCGCCCTAGTTTTTTTTTTTTCTTTTCTCTCATCTCTATGTTGTTTTATATGGTGAACTTTACATGGACATGTATTGATGTTCTTTATGCCTTTATATGTGACAGTTCTCTCAAATACATGTCTCTGTTATATACCTGTTATTTAACAGGATTTTTCTAATTTGGCTAGTGATACTCGTTGACTGCAGTTATCTCTTCGGCTCATCTAATGTTTGAGCATGCTGATTGTCTGTATGTATGTGTAATCGCTGGTCCTTTTCTTTCTCCTTCTGTATATTCCGTTGTAAAACTTAATAAAGACAAATTTGCCTTTAAAATACAGATCTAAAAGCCACAACACACAAAAGGGCAGACTCGATGGACCACTATGTTTCTATGTAACATGCATGGACACATTGGATGGAACACAGCAGCCTTCAGAATAAAAAAAAGAAGTACTGTATGCTTCTAAAAATTTGAGCCCCTAATTTGGAAATCACATTAACTAATATGAATGGGACTACTAGGCAGTCATTTAAAAACTCTGTATGTTATTAGCGTGATGAAAGATAATCAAAACATGGAACAGCAATCAAGAAGCAAATGTGAAAAATGACTTTTGAGAAAATTTTTTTAGGAATAAAAATGTATGCTCACTAAAAACATGCTAGTCTTCCTTTCAGTTACGTTTAGCAGTGTCTTTACTAACTACTGATGCTGTTTTTTTTTTTAATACTTTTTTACAATGGTAATCATGATTCTTGTTCATTGATCATATGTATCATATGGATCCAAAATAAACATATATGTCAGAGCATGTAAAAACACATAGAAACACATTATATAAATACATTTCAATTGTTAATAAAGTATTGTATAGGATTACCGTCTAATACAAGATATATTATTAAGTGAAATAATGTTTTCATTCAAGATTCACATAATTTTCACTCAAAAGTCAGTTTTCACAACAGATTCAGGCCCCATTCACAGCAGAACGCAGTGCAGGAAACCAGCATTCCGTGCGTGTTTCCTGCACTGTGATCAAAACACACTGCAATTGTATGCACTAATTTGTTACCATGAAGTGCAATTTGAGTCCATTCAAAGTTAATGGACTCAGATCGCACTGCACTAAACCACACGCAGTGCATTCCTGTGCGATTCCTAGTGTGAACTAGCCCTCAATTATAAAAATGGATGAATCTTAGTTGAAAATTGTGAAAAAGACCCTAATGACTGTTGTTTTGATGATAAACTTCTGTCAAAATGTAGTTATTCTGTTTTGGATAGAGTGTGGAAGATTTAAAATGTTTGTAAGGCCTTGATTTATGTCTGTGACTCCAACTGGGATATTTACCTTCACTAGCCTATGTCTGTGATGCCCATACAAGAAATGGATTGTGTGGTTGTCACCTGTACAGGAAGACACTGTTAACAAATAAAAACAGGCTTTCCAAACCCGCCTCACTCTACTTAAACATTGTTTATTTTTGTCTGTCATTTCCCATTGCTACCTGTATAGACAGGAAAAGGAAACTTCCCCAACAGGGACACAAAGAGCAAAAATAAAATGTTTTGACTGGAGATGGGTTTTAATATTTTGTGTGGATTTTGTTATTTTTAAAAGCATATGCACATACCTGTGACCTTTTATAAATCAATGAGCTTATGAATAGCAGCAAGATACCCAATGATTGCGGTTTACCACAGCAAATTGAACAGTTTAATATCTGTACTCAGGGGTGGACTGACCATTTAACCCCTTCCCGCTGGCGCCTCCCGGCCCTTTAAGAGTTTCAGACGCCGGGAGGCAGGGCGGGTGGGGCGTGGTTTAGGGATCATGTGACTGCCGTGATGCGTCGTCACAGCGGTCAAATGATCGGGAAAGGTCCTGATTAAAAGAGCAGACAGGGACCTTTCCGTGAGTACCGCACATGTGTGCTGGGAGCGCGCAGGGCGCGCGCTCTCAGCTCATATGTTTTTGTTACATGAACGCAAATGTGCGGCCGCTAGGCATCTAGGCCCAGACGCCGGGAGGCCGCACATTTGTGTGCGGCCAGCGTAAAGGGGTTAAGCACTCGGGCAGTAGGAGGTCAGTGGGGTCAGTAGGAGGTCCCATGAGATGCCCCTGGTACCTTTCATAGGCTTTTTTGGGTGTGGTTTGAGTGTGGGCGAGGACACAGGGGGCCCCATGATTTCCTATTGCCCGGGGGCCCCATGAGTTGTCAGTCCGCCCTTGTCTGTACTCATACTGTTCTAGAGTAAAATATGGAGCATACAGTGGTGGTGTCACTGGAAAAAGAAAAATGCATTCTGAGGCTCCAGATCTAGGGTTCAGATGCTCCCTCCCACTCTCCTTGTAGTCACAGTTCAGATCTCATTCTTAGTAAATTCACCACTCTGGACCACTCTTTTTCCTATCTCTAGTCATGTGACATGTTGAATAACAAGGGGGGACAGGAAGAAGGGCAATCCACCCTCAATCTCCAGCAGGTGCCCATACTTCTTCTTCTTCCCACAGAAGGTTGATATTGGAGGAAGGAGATAGCAGATTCCTCCCTCCAGAAGCTATCCTGGTCCCTGCTCTACTTCATGGGAGTAACACTGCAGTCACTCCTATCAATCACCGCAAAGCCATAGAACTGAGCCCAGCTCCCAGAGAGTCAGGAACAAAAGCAACAATCCGGCATCTTTGTGTGAAGTTTCCAGATATGCATGTATAGTTTCAAACTACAACATCACCCAGGTCTTCGTCATCCTTGTGTATCACCCTCCTAGTTAGGATGTTAGGTAAATTTAGTTTTTGGCTCTTTCTGTAATAAGGGGAACAATGGTTTGGTCTGGTCTGTTCAGGGCTTCACAGGCTGGGAGTTTGGTTGCTTCCCTCTAACTCTAGAAGACGTTTCTAGAGCTTGGGGGGATTCAAATGACCAGACTGAATATTAATCAGGGCCTAGCCAATCCCTGGAGGTGTGCCCAGATGGTGGCTGGGATGCTTTTAAATAGCCTGGAGCCCTGAGAAGATTGTCTTTTTCCCTCCTGAGATTCCTTTGGACTAGATGCTTGACTACTCTACAAGAGGTTGCACCTATGAACTGATCTTGTGCCAGGATCTTGTGAGTAGAGCTTCTTTTCTGTGCTGCACCTCAATTCATGGTCCCCAGCCGAGAACCTATAGACTGTTCCAGTCTAGCTTTGCCTGATCTTCAACTTACATCATTATCCCTAGCTGTGAACCAGTAGACTCTTCCAATCTACCTTTACTTGTGCTGAAGTTACTTCATGATCCCCAGCCATGAACCTGCAGACTGTTCCTGTCTGCCTTTACCTGTGCTGAAGCTACTTTATGGTTCCCAGCCATGAACCTATAGACTGTTCCTGTCTACCTTTGCTTGTGCTACAGTTACTGAGTGAGAAGTGTCCTCTGCTAACGATAACTGACATTTTGGAGTATCCCACATCTCCCCATATCCCCACCTGCTACAAGTTCTTCAAGCAAAAAAACCCTAAAAAAGACATCCCCCAGACCACGGGTGTCAAACTGATGGCCCTCCAGCTGTTGCCAAACAACAAGTCCCACGAGGCATTGCAAGAATGACAGTTACAAGCATGACTCCCAAAGGCGGAGGCATGATGGGACTTGTGATTTTGCAACAGCTGGAGGGCCGCCAGTTTGACACCCCTGCCCTAGACTGTTTAATGAGCCAGAATGAATGGACTGTTGCTGTGTGCCTGGCTGCCTCTCTACTGTGTTAGGAAAGAACCTGTTAAACTACAGTGATTCCTATGGGGTAGTGCAACACTGGCTGGTAATATACACTATACTTTCAATGAACACACACTGCCTGGCCTGCCCAGGGCTGAAGAGTGTTTACAGACCTCCGCTTCACCATATTATCCAGTGCATACTCTGCTGTCTATACAAAAAACTTCACACATACCAAACGGTACCTAAAGACAACATTTTTTTTTGTTTTGACTAGAGTAGGGAAGGGTTAGAACCCCAGCCAGGTTTTCATTGCTAGCTGTGTCTCTGCTTGTGGAGATTCACTCGTTTTATTTGTTCTGGTCACCACTGTCTAGGTGCCAACTGTCTAAGTAGTCAAAACCCTGACTTTAGAGAGATTTCCTTTCACTTTCTTTTGTGTTTTCAGGACAGGAAGTAAAGGCAAATCTCCCCTATGGGACATAGATAGTAAAAACTGAACCTGAAAAGTTTTAGCAATTAACTACTCTTACCAAACTCAATAAACAAAAGAGTTTGGGCTTTAGATATGCCTTGATTAAAAAAAAAACAAAATGAAAAACAATGATTTGGAATACTTACTCTTTGCACATTTTTGCGAGAAGTAATACCTTTCATATACAGTGTCCACATTCTTCTGTTTCACAATCAGGTTCGGTACTATGTTATTACCATAATTAGTCATTGAATAGTTCAACAAGATATAATTACAAATAGCTGTAGTCCAGGAGGAGGAAAAAAGTAAAAAGCTCTTCTGAATGTCAGGTATTGATCCGGAAAATATACGTATTCAACAATGCAATGTAAAGATTACTGATATATAATCTCCCCCCTAGAGAAAAAAATATGCGCACGTGCTGTCTGTGTGTTAACCAATGTTACATATATCCCATGAGTGACAAAATCCAAATGTCCAATTATATTAAAGAATGCAGCATATGGTTCAGGTTAGCAGATCGTGTCTTGCCATGATTTTCAATGTCCAGCGCTGTTTTATTTGTTAAATGAATTATGTCGGGTGATGACTGATAATCCAGACAGCTTGATTTATGTGCTTGGGGAGCAGAATTGCTGTTTTTGGAAAACAAATGTACTTGATGGGAATCCTTCCGAATCCTCATATAGCGAAGAAACCAGTCTCTGTTCACCTGCTGAAGCTTATTAAATGTCAAACCAAAGAAAGTCCTTTAGCCAAAGCCAAACTGACGTCCCCTTAGCAACACACACTCTCTACCTGTTTGTGCTCTCCCCTGGAGGGTATGACAGCTCACCTGTTAATTACACACCCCTCCCTACATTTATTTAACAGCAGATCAGAGCTGTCACTTATCTTAGCCACAAAGAAGGAAGTAGGATCACTACATTTCCAAACATTATTGAATCCATACAAATACATTCCTAATCTCCAGTTGCATAATGAGCCATTGAGCTTGTACATATGTATCAGCAGAATTGGGGCAGTATGGCTTTTGTAAAGATACATTAAATACAAATGTTTAAAATGACCAAACTAATCATATACAATAGATTAACATGAAAACTATTTATACAGAATGGGTTTATAAAAACAGTAGTGCCATATGACTTTTCATTTGTAGAATTAAAATTCTCAAATGATTTGCTTCCAATTTTCTTCTATAAAAAGATCATTATAAAAATCTAAAAGCCAATCAAAAATCAAATTAGAATATATTACTTACACAATACAACAGGAAAATGCCATACTCAAGGGCGGACTGACCATTTGGAAACTCAGGCACTGCCCGAGGGCCCGGGGTCAGTAGGGGGCCCCATGAGATGCCCCTGGTACCTTTTTCATAGGCTTTTTTGAGTTTGGGCAAGGACACAGGGGCCCCATGATCCCCTCTAGCCCGGGGGCCCCATGAGTTGTCAGTCCGCCCCTGGCCATACTATAACTGTATGGGCATTGGCATACGTCATAAGCAGGAAAGGCCAGTGCTGCATTACATGATCTCTTTATGGCACAAATGCCCACCCTGATTTTCTCAAGTAATTGTATCGGTTTCACAGTATGTATGATTCAGAAACATTACAGTCACTGGCAGTTACTGCTCTCTACTCAGAGCAGCTGTGAGAATTCATGTCATGTGATCGCTGAGTTCTCACCCATGGAGCCGGCGGGGAACAGATGCAGCATCAAACCAATGCTGCATCCACCTAGGTAAGTATGATTTATAAAAAAGAAATACCAGACTTCTCTTTTTAATCTTTATTTTCAAAACACAAAGTGTATATATATATATATATATATATATATATATATATATATATATATTAAAAAGCAGACAAACATCTGCATAATAACTACTAAGATCTGAGTATACAGTAAATTATACATTTGTTTGAACATAATATTTTTGATTGCCCCCTGTTACCACTGCAAAAAATGTATCTAAAGTATGTTGTTAGTAGATAGATTCAAGTAGTCCTCAGTCATACTGGATGCCATGCAGCTTGCAAATTGCATGCCAAGTCGCACCCTATTTCTCGCAATAAGAGCGGTCATATCAGTGCGGGTCCGACTTGGTCGGAGCCTCACCGATTTCTAAAGTAGTACATGCACTACTTTGGTGCGATTTGCATAGACATCTGTGTCAGATGTCTTGCAAATCGCACCTGAAATCGGCATGTCACCCACTTCACTGTAAGTAGTATGATTTCAAAGTTATGTTTGGTGTGACCGGGGTGTTATATCGGACTCTTTTGCCACTATTGAAGAGAGTTTAGCAGACAAGGATTCAACATTGCTACTGTCTTCTAGTTTGTATTACTCCTTGGAAGTTTGAAACAATGATTCAACTCTTTTTTATTGTGTGTGTTATGTCCATTGCTACAATTTGTTTTCTGCTCCATGTATGATATTTACAATTCTGGTGTTCTTCTGCTATCTCAATACTGATGTACTCCGTTACACATGTTTTAATCTGGTTATTGTGTTCTTAGGTAATTATTTTTTCAGTTGCATACTGTACCTATTTTATTAATTATTTGTATGAATGAAAAAAAAATCAGCATCGACAGATACATTTTTAATTTTACACAGATATATACAGTATATATATATATATACATACACACACACACAGTGCATCCAGAAAGTATTCACAGTGCTTAACTTTTGCCACAATTTTTGATGTTACAGCCTTACCCCAAAGCGGGGTTCCTCGCTGACAGCTGAATGTAAAAAGAACCGTGATTGACCAACAATTAAAACATTTTTTTTTTAAAAGCAAAAGCCCCCCCCCCCCCCCCCAGCCCTGACAGCTGAAATGTAAAAAGAATTGCCAGCAATTAAAAATTTTGCAAAAAAAGACGTGGGGTCTCCCCCCTAATCTATACCAAGCCCTTCGGGTCTGGTATGCATTTTGATACACATGTTTATCGCACGCATTTTCAGTAAAAAATACGCTAAAGTAAATTTTAGTGCACACAAACACAATATATTATGAAATTGTTTTGTAAAACATAAAATATGAGGTTGACATCAGTACATAGATGACAAACACAGCAAGCCTTAAAACTGCCTTAAAACTGTGTGTGCCCATGAATCCATAGTACCCAAAATTGAACATGACACTTTAAAAGCCTGTACAGGTTGTCAGTTAGGAGTGATGGCCCTGGAATTATTGTTAACACTCTGACATTCAAGACGATCTATAGCACAATTGTTGTTCTTGTACACTGACGTACCCGCAGCATGCGTTTGTGTTCATATGTGGGTGTACATGGAGGTAGGGGATATAACCTTTTTGTGTTGTTTTAAATTTATTTTATTCATATATTTATGCATTTTTTTAGGGGGTTGTTGACCCCGTGTGATAAAATACTGTAATGATACAGTTGCAAGAAAAAGTATGTGAACCCCTTGGGATTACGTGCATAAATTGGGCATAAAATGTGCTCTGAACGTCATCTAAGTCACAACAATAGAAGAACACAGTCTGCTGAACATAATACTACACAAACATTAGATGTTGCCATGGTTAAATTGCACATAACATGTAAACATTCACAGTGCAGGGAGGAAAAAGTATGTGAGGCCCTAGCTTAATGACTTCTCCCAGAGCTAATTGGAGCCAGGAGTGAGCCAACCTTTACTCCAATCAGTGTGATGATATTGGATGTGTTGCTGACAGCTGTCCTGCCCTTAAAAAACACACACCTGTTTTGGGTTTACTGGTTTCAAGAAGCACTGTCTGATGTGAACCATGCCTCGCAGAAAAGAGCTCTCAGAAGACCTACGATCAAGAATTGTTGACTTGCATGAAGCTGGAAAGGGTTACAAAAGTATCTCCAAAAGCCTTGAGGTTCATGTGTCCACGGTAAGACAGACTGTCTACAAATGGAGAAAGTTTAGCACTGTTGCTACTCTCCCTAGGCGTGGTCGTCCTGTAAAAATGACTGCAAGAGCACAGCGCAGAATGCTGCATGAGGTAAAGAAGAATCCCAGAGTGTCAGCTAAAGACCTACAGAAATCTCTGGCACATGCTAACATTTTTGTTGACACATCTACAATAAGGAAAACATTAAAAAAGAATGCAGTACATGGGAGGACACCACGGAGGAAGCCATTGCTGTCCAAAAAGGATATTGCAGCACGTTTGAAGTTTGCAAAAGATTACCTGGATGTTCCACAGGTTCTCTTTACTGAGACATCAGAGGTCTTTAGATCCTTGATGTTACCCCTGCCCTGAAGCTAAAGTAGCGCAGATCATGCTCCATTATCTTCTTCCCCAGCCTCAGCAGCCAGAGAAAGTGACAACTGAACCTAAAAGTAGCCTAATATACGTCACTTACATGTTCATTCACCAGAGGGCAGTTCAGTGAATAGATGCTTTCCTTCAGTTCAGCCTGCAGACACCCAACATGCTGATCCTGGGTCACCAGGCAGGACCATGGAGGGAACAGATGGGCAGAAGGGCAATAACTTCAGTGATTAGTGGAAGTGAAAGGGTGGTTTACAGCCACCCAAAACACCTCTATTTGACAATACATAATCAACTGGACAACTTTAAAGACAGTGTTTAAAATCCTTGTCTACCAGCCACCATTTATAAATGAGCTGGTAGAGCAGTGGTTAAGGACAAGAGGACAGCAGGAATAAAAAAAAAGAATGTAAAAGTAAAAACAAGCAAGTAGGTGAAGATAGACAATTATCACAATTATCAGACAATTGTTTCATCAAAGGTTCATGCTTGGGATTTTCATATATTTATCATCATTTGCTGATCTCTGGGTTTGATCTTAGGTTTTGGCAGTCTTGTTGAATGCTTACTTTTTGGGCAGAATCAATGTATAGCTTTAAATTGCTCTGTAGCTATCAGTGCTTTGCCTAGTGTTTTTTAGTGTAGTCTTTTAAGGGGTTACCATTGTTCTGTCTTTTGTTTGCAGATTTCTGGCTGGACTCTTGTTTCACCCTTATGTTCTGGTCTTTATATAAGGACTATTTGTAACACCACTCTTCAGGCTTTGCAGGACTTCCAAATTATATGAATTCCGGTATTACAGGGCAAGAGGAGACACTGGAACCATGGTTTCAAAATCACGCTCGCATCCAAGGCCTTGTGCAGAAATGTACTCGTGACTTCTGCAACTAGAAGATTATCTATGCATACTGTCTATTTATTCTATTTGTTCATTTTGATAATATAACCTCATACAAGTATGTCCTAAATGAATTGCTAATCTTTGATCCTTCTACCCCTTCTGTTATACAGTAGAAATGTTTAAAATTAAAATCAGGCTAAAAATATAGAAGGCAGCACATTCACAGTACATACTTGCATCAGTCTACCAGATGAAGTGAAGCATCTCCGCATTCCAACGATTGTATTCTCTCTGAATTGTTTTAGTTTGACTTCATTGTTCTTTTTGTTTGGTGAATGTGCACTGTGGTTTCCTTTCTTTTGATCCATTTCTCCTCTCTGACTTCTTGATTTATATTGATCAAAAGCTGTGGTCAGTCTGGAATAATACAATAACTGTACGAATTAGTCATTCCAAATTGTCTGTAAACATGCAGATATGCAAAAAGGGATAAAACATTCTCATGGATGAGTTTTACTTATATAATCACTGTATTTCAGTATTACCTTTATGTATTCGATTCTGTTTGCATTATGTGCTATGAGTGGTATTGTAATATACTATCCATGGACAAGGACAATGTTGCCTTACTGAATGCAATGCTGGATCAATATGCTGCCACCTTGTGTTCATTTTATATATATACATATGTTGAACAAACCAGCCTCTCTCAACCTTTTCAACCCAGAGGAACCCTTGAAATAACTTCGGTCTCACGGAACCCCTAAAAACTACTATATCTACTCATGATACATGTGTTATGTGTGTGATGGTAAGTGGGAAGAATTTTCCTTACACTTATGGTCGCTGGGAAGAATTACCCCCTTACAGATAGCTTAAAATGATCAATGGTGTCAATGGGAACATATCTGAGAGGAAAAAATGCTCATTGCTCAAGGAACCCCTAACAATCTCTGGAGGAACCCTGGTTGAGAAACCCTATCTAAAATCAACATATCAAATTAGATCCCTTCCTCCAGTTCCCCTTTAAGCACTTCCCACTAGAAAAGCATCACTTCCATGGGCATATATCGAGCAACCTTTGGAGGAACACTGGTTGAGAAACCCTGATTTGTTTTATATATATATATATATATATATATATATATATATATATATATATATATTTATTAGAGAAAAAAAGTCAGCGCTCAGTGTATATACACAACAGCACCAAAATGATACAATTATAATAGTTTGCAGCACTTATAAAAAAATATATATAAATAAAAACATAGATGAAAATAAACCACAACACCTGAGACAATTAAGTGAAACAAAGGAGTGAACAGTCCAAATGTTATCACAATAATTCAAGGACGAACTTTTCCTCTGTGATTTATCTTCATATGTTGGCAATAGTGATGTTTGACCTCCGCCTTAATTTAAATGCACGCTCATCAGATCCAATTGCTGTCCAAGTGAATAGAACAGCAAATGCGCTTTTTTTAGACAATTAAACTCCTGATGATGTGCGGTTGCGTGAAACAGCTGTAGAGAAAGATTGCCTTGTGATATGCCAGAGGTCTTGTCTCCATTCTCTTGCTCAGTCCGGTAGCTGAAAATGTAAGTGAAATCCTTTGAGCTGGTTATTTATAAACATGTCCATTAAGTTTGTGGCTGTTAAATTTTAAATTAAAGTACTACCCTATAAGATTTTTTCTATTGTTGATGGTCTTCTGTGATTTCCATGGGCTAAGAGAGTGTTTGAAGAGCTATTGGTTTACCTGGAGTACTTTTTCTTGGAGAAGAGCTTCATTGACTAAAAAAAGCGCATTTAATGTTCTATTCACTTATGCCGGCCATAGGCGGTTCGAAAATCGGCCGATTTTTCTTCCGAAAGATTAAATCGGTCGATTTTCGCACTGTTAGTGGGTTAATTCGTCAGCCGGTTTTTGCAGTTTTTCCACTTTTGGATTATCAGTCATGTTGGAAAATTCATGGAAAATGACTGATTTTTGCGTCAATGATGGCCAAATCATACGATCGTTATTACAGAAAAAAATATGCGCATGACCCATGACCTGGAAGGAACAGAAGTTTTGCCTGTATATGGGGTGAACTTTATGACTTGGTTGGACGATTTTCGTAATCGTTGGTGTGTACGTCGGTTTAACGAACGACCAATTTTCGTTTATCGGTCGAAAAAAATGCATGGTTTTCGAGCCTTCTATGGCCTGCATAGCACAGCAACTGGATCTGGTGAGCATGCATTTAAATTAAGGTGGAGGTCAAACATCACTATTACCAACATACAGAGATAAATCACAGAGGAAAAGATTGTCCTTGAATTATTGTGACAACATTTTGACTGTTCACTCCTTTGATTCACTTAATAGTCATGGGTGTTGTGGTTTATTTTCATCTATGTTTTTATTCATATATATTTTTTATAAGCACTGCAAGCTAATATATATATATATATATATATATATATATATTTCTTAAAGTGGTTGTGACTTTCCACCCAACGGTGACTACAGGAGCCATGGATACAGCCTGTACAGAGTGACCTGGATTAGGCAACTTGATCTGGATAATGAGCATATATCGAGGAACCTCTGGAGGAACCCTGATTTATTATATATATATCTTTTAAAGTGGTTTTAAAGGCCCACTGACTTTCCACCCAACTGTGACTCCAGGAGCCATGGATACAGTCTGTACAGGGTGACCTGGATTAAACAGCAGGGGACTGAAACTGATTACATCACTAATGCTACCAATGCCAATAGTTATTTTCAGTAGGTTGTTTCAAATTTGCTGCTAAATGTTTGATCTATTGGCAGGGATTCCTTATAGGTTCTGTACTAGCCTGCTGCTTTATGTTTGAAGTACTAGGTCCAGATGGAATGATAATGTGCCATGGATAACTCCTTTGATGCAGGAGCTGTGTGCTATGGCTGGTGACAGGCACCGTGGCTGATCGGTCTCCTAGGACCAATTATTTATATGACCCCGGGCTTATAAAATACTACTGCATAGGGTGCATATGCCGTTGTGGATGGTAGTGTGGTGGCCTGGGCTCAAATGTGTTTTAATGGGACAACTATGTTTCTGTGTACAGTTTGTAATAATATATTTTCTCAAAGCACAAGTCTATGGATCAGCCAAACCACAAAAAACAAGACACTATCTGGGTGACCAATATCCTATCTCAAAAGTATACCTCCTGACTTTTTGATATTAGAAAGAGGGAAACATTTTCACAATGTACTGTATATAGGCAAAGTACACACTGCTGCCATGCCCCATATTTTGTAGACCGCAAATAATTATCATGCATAAAATTAATGGTTAATCCCACATTTTATTTTTTCAAAGTGTAGAGTAATGGTGTAGAGGTAGATGAAAGGTTTTAGTATAGTATAATATTTTTTGTACATTTTTTTTATAGGGGTCTATACATCAGTCCAAATGGAGGGACAGCTAGGGAGGGAAGAGGGCAGATACATTTGGTTCAGAAAAAGAGACACTCCCCCCCCCCCTCCCCAAGTGAGGGACATTTGAGAGCTATGATCAAAAGTTATTAAGAATTTGTTCATATGGATGGGCAATAGGCAGTAAAAATAGGTAACTGAGCAGCAGGTTTACCACCCCCTCCCCACCGACCACCAAGCTGGTGTTGGTGCACACTGCCGCCATGTATCCTGGCAAAATGTATACAGAAGGTTGTGTTCAGCAAGCAGTGCTACCGCCAAATGTGACCTATTCAATTGAATCGGGTAAACTGTAACCACACTGCAACGGTGTGTGTGATGGCTACCAAAGGCAGTGAGGAGGTAACATATTGCCTCAAAGCTACCTATTAAATGCCTCTGAAAAGAAATCCACTGTAGATCACTTTTCCGAAAAGTGGCAAATGCTCCCGTATATGTAAATGAACCCTAAACGAAACCTGTACAAGAATAAAATAGGGGCTGCCATAGCTGAGATTGTTTTCTGAAAATGCTATTTGATTGACTCTCATTCTGCCATTCTTGTTTTGGTACTTTTAGTCACTGCAGATAAAAAAAATTCTCCTACATCGCCTAATCTGAATAGTTGTTCCGTGTCAGTGTCTCAAAAGTAATGAAGCCAATGAATCATTGTAACAAATGATCAACCAGCATTTTCAGAATTAGGTCAGCAATGGCAGCTCCTGTATTTCTTGGATAACCTAAGCTCCCTGTATTGGGTAATCTACTGATCTCTATATTAAAAGGAAGCCTGTTCTCAGACAAGGCTGGTTTGTCATGTTGTTTCAAATAATTAAATTCAAGTCAGTGAATCAGAACATGTATGCATATAAAGATTCAAATGGAACTCAAAAATGGCACACAAAATAAAATATGGGATTTGTAAAAATAAGTACATAGAAAGTAAAATGCCTGTCAACAATTAATTGCATTAGTAACTCAAAATATGTTCTACACTATACCCTTTAGATTTCAGATTTCAACCACCTGCCCTGAAAATGTTGAGTAAAATAAGATATATAAAATATCAAGCAGACATTTGCACTTATTAAGTAATTCTGTATAGGGAAAAATACAACATTCATTAGTTTAGCATAGCCAGGTCTATGAAAGGCAGGTTCTGTTTAGGCACTATAGATTAGTACACTTTTCTCACGCCCTGGATTTACCTAAAGTCAACATATGATCCTGATACAGTTCCATTAGTGAAAAATGATCATTCAGACTACATTTTTACCTGTAATTTTTACAAGGCTATAAACTACACAAACATTGTCAGGTCCTATATAAATGAATTGCCTTAATGGGTTGTAAATGGCACTGTTATATTGTACAAGTACCTCTGTCAAGTGATTAGAGATAAAAAAAAGCCGGGTGTTTATCTGTCACAAGGGCATACCTCTACCAGACAACGCATTACTTACATAAGAATGAAGGCTCATGAATTAGTTGTTGCAGAACCACAATAATACAATAACATTTGGTTTTTGAAGCATTATCATTGGTAGTACAATTACATAATAGAAGTTGCTAGACTAGTTCCTGGGAATCTATGAACATTTTTTACCTTTATGCTTGTGGATAGCGGTTGCAGCTAGGACTTGTCAGTGATAGATGAGACGATACACAGGACAGCAATGATTACAGTCCCATTGTGCTCTGCTGGTGAAAGGCACTGCTTGTTGCTTACACCAAGAGGCAGGAACTTACTGGGTGAAGTGAAAACAGCAGTAGGCTGATCAGTCCCAGCTTATTCATTCCTATGGAAACACAAGTAATACACTGGAGGGAAAAGACTTGGGGGGAGAAGGCTAGGCTCAGTAAAAAAAATTCTTTCAGGCAGTAATTCTACATTATGCTCCGGTTTAAATGTCTTGCAAAATCTTGTCATTCGTTTTATGAACCTTGGTCTCCCTGTCCAACACAGGACTGTCCAAAGAAGTTCAATTATTGGAATAGTGGCTATTATCAGCCAATCTAATGAGGACAATTAAGCATGCTATGCTGTGAATGATTGCTATGGGCTACATTTTTTTTTCAATTGCTATCATTTAGCCACAAAGTACTTTAGTTTGGGGAATACTTTGTACTTTTCCTGAAACTTGGGACTTTTATTCTTGCATGTTTCCCTTACATTTAGTAGGGTGTTATTAAACAATCTTTTATTTTTTATCTGCAGAGTTTGCCTATTTTTATGACATTTGACTTATTTTTTTTTCAACAAGGCGATACAATTTTAAACTTTGGTGGAACCTCCACTAATTTATAACCAACAGTTTAAAAAAAAGTTATTTCTTTTATAGTTATTCTCTTTTTTTTTAAGAATCTATTAATACTGCGAGAAACGAGGAGTAGATTTGGATTAGTAATCAATTTCCGAAGGTTTTTTGGTTTTTTTTTAGGAAAACACCAGGAATTTCCCATTGGAAATGTGCACAGAACATCGTTCTCCTTCATGTGAAGTAGTGTAGGCACATTATATATATATAGTGCAGCGCTGTAATTAAATAAAATTAAAATTAAAATATTTCGTAAAGTCCTTTCAATAAAATCAAAATATGTGCAGGTCTCCTCCTCATTAGGTGACTGGAATCAAATGGGAAAAATGCGCACTCACCGACCGCACATTTATAATGCGCCTGTGTGTGATTTTATCCAGAGGACCGGCCTGGCATTCAGCTCCAGATAACACAATGGATCCTCCCTCTCAGACACTGACATCAGCCTTGGGTGCAGCAATACCTCCAGATCCAGAGACCCTCTCGCCCCGAATGATAGGTAGACAGGGATCCCCCTTCCGGTTCCAGGTACCCCAGAAATGGTAGATGTAGATCTGACACCCTCCAACCGGAGAGTCAAAGAAAAGAGGGAACGCCAATAGTGTGGTGGGTTCAAAACTTTATTGGAGCAACAATCATAAAGCCAGGGTCACATGTGCATACAGATACCATTAGCCGATATGCTGACTGGTAAGAGTGAAAATATTGTAAACCATGTACTAACCCGGCTGTAGTAAAGATCAGAGACCACTGGACCTCCTCCTGGTCTCAGTGGTCAGGAAGTCACACTTGCTACTGGCTCCTCCTGAGGCCTTTCGTGCTACGGCACTTCATCAGAGGATGGACGCCACTAGCAGTGTGACAGTAAGACTTCCTTTTAAACGCGGTTCGCGCATGTGCGAAAATCCCGCTCCATCGTCCGATAATCAAAAAGCGGAACTGCGCATGCGCGAATAGCCGCCATTTTACCGTGGATCGCGGCTGTGCAGTATTAAACTGCGCATGCGCCGCCCGATCGCCGCCATATTGCCATGGATCATAAACAGTAAGCTGTGAAAATCAACAGCTGCTGTTAAAGGAGTAAAAAACGGGCATATACTCAAAAGTTCATTTCCCCTGGCTGGTGATAGAAGGGTGGATAGCCCTCTCACAGGTACATAGGTAGATACCCTCCCCCAAACACAGATGGACTATTAAACTGTGTGGGAACGCACAACTATGGTGCTACAGAAGCCATAGAAGCCAAAACCCCTCTTTATAGTAATTTTAATAATTATATCCATGGCATAGGGGCAAATAACGGAACATAAAAAATAGGTAAAAAATAGGTTAAAATATGCACACAGGCATCCCACAAGGATACATCTATAATAAATTTGGGATATGTTCTGTTAACATCATAGGTCATAATATCCTGGTGCCATGAGATAGTGATCACAGAGAGGGTGGGATACATCAATAAAGGTCAGAAACAAATAAATATTCCTTTTCCACCATCCTAGGGGCTAATGTGAAAAAAGGGGGGTTAACTACACCGACCTGTAGGTCGCAAAAATTATATTATACCCCATTTCACCATTAAATGCCCTCAAGACTCTCAGGGACATCCAAGACTAAAGGAGTCCCTTCCAGATGCTGTGTACAACAATACACTGATAAAACCATAAAATATCTAAAAATTCTAAATAAATGGAAATGAATAAAATCTACACCGCACTATATTCTACAATAATGGGAGATGTATCAATGTCCTAACTATTGGCAATGAAGCAATTGATATCCACCTCAACATTGTGTCCATGAGGGTAGAGAGTGCGTAATTCATAGACCCAGCGGGTCTCCGCCTGGGAGACTGTCCTGGTCTTATGAAGTCCCCTCCAATGCGGTGACACCATCTCTATTCCCATAAACTTTAGGGAAGTAGGATCACTATTATGGAACAGCCTAAAGTGGTTGGATAATGAGTGGTCCCTATAGCCTTTTTTAATATTCGCTACGTGCTCCCGCAGACGGTCCCGTAGGCGTCTAGTTGTCCGTCCTACATACTGCTTGTTACAGGGACAACTGAGGAGGTAGACCACAAATTTACTATTACACGTTATACATTGCTTAATGCCATAGGACTTCCCGGTTGATGTTGAAGTAAACATTTCAATTTTCCTTTTACGAGTATTATCACACCTGCACATAATACATTTATTACACGGATAAAATCCCTTTAGATCCCCAAAGAAAGAAGTTTTGGCAGGGGGATTCACAATATTTGGTGCAATACGATTTCTCATAGCCGGGGCCCTCCTAAACATAATCTCAGGCTTGTTGGGTAATATTTGTGAAAGGACAGGATCCATCTTCAAAATATCCCAGTTCTTCTTTATCAGTTTTCCTACCTGTTTATATTGTACTGAAAATGTCGTTACAAAGGGACATACTTTCTCATTTATTCTCTTTGGTTTGTATGAGAGCATCTCTTTCCTATCCAGACCCGCAACCTTAGCCAAAGACTCATCAAGCTCAGGTTCCTTATATCCTTTCTCAAGGAATCTGTTCCTAAGGATGTTCGCTTGAGACCAATACGTCCCCAGATCCGTGCAGTTTCGTCTTATCCGAGTGAATTGGCCTTTAGGTATGTTTCTCAGCCAATTCGGATGATGACAACTACTTACAGGGATATAGCTGTTACGGTCGGATCCCTTAAAAAAGGACTTAGTCACTATCCTCCCCTTGTCTTTCATAAGTGTAAGGTCCAAAAAGTCGATCTGGTGTCGACTGTAGGTATAGGTCAGGTGAATATTTAAGGTGTTATTATTCAATGTCGTAAAGAAATTATTAAGCGCACTTTCCTCTCCATTCCAGAGGAGGAGGATGTCATCGATATATCGCTTGTACAAAACCAGTTCAGGCCAATCTCTGGCATAGATGACATCCTCCTCCCATCTGGACATGAAGAGGTTGGCAAGGCTGGGGGCAAACTTTGCCCCCATTGCAACACCCCTTATCTGCAGATAGTAGGATTGATTATACCAAAAGTAATTGTGGTACATGGCAAACTGCAACAGGTCCAGAATAAAGTGCCTTTGTGTTCCTGGCAAGCGACTATGATTTGTTAAATAGAAATCAGTAGCCTCCATGCCGTCCGCATGATTAATGCTGGTATACAGGGAACTGACATCCGCTGTAACTAGAAACATATCAGGTGAAGTATTTATTGCGTCAACTTCATTCAGGACCTGTTTGGTGTCACTAAGAAATGAGGGAGTTGCGGCAACCAATGGTTGCAGGTGGAAATCAATGTATTCCCCGATCCTAGATAGTAACGACCCTATCCCACTAATTATGGGTCGGCCCGGAGGGTGTATCGGGTCTTTGTGTACCTTCGGAAGGATATACAATATAGGAAGTTTTGGGGCCACCGGGCATAGAAAGGCCTTCTCCTTCTTATTTATAATTCCATTAACAAAACCTTCCTTGATAATGGCTAAAAGCGACTTTTTATAACCTGTAAGAGGGTTACTAGGTAGAGGTCTATAGGTGGATTCATCCTTCAGCAATTTGCTGACTTCCCCCATATAGTCAACCTTATTCCAAACCACCACTCCACCACCCTTATCAGCTGGCCTGATCACAAGATCTCTCTTTTCCAAGAGAGTCTTAATGGCCAACCTGTCACTAGGGTTATCATATGCCTGTTTTACAGGCATATTTTCCAAATCTTTTAGAACCTTCTCCTTAAAGACATTTAAGTAGGAATGTGATTGTGGAGGGGGGTTGAAAGTGGATGCATTTTTCAAATTGGAGTGAACCATACTCGAGGGAGGCTGATTCCCTGAGCTAGGTCTATTGAAGAAATATTTTTTGAGGGACAATTGCCTGATGAATTTGTGCACATCCACATAGGTGTTAAATTTATTCATCCGTGTAGCAGGGGTATATTTTAACCCTTTATCAAGAAGGTCAAGCTCTTCTGTAGTCAGTTTAACTCCACTCAGGTTAAAAATACCCTGACCCTTCAGACCCGTCTCTTTTTTGGGGTGTCCTCTCGTTCTCCTTCCTCCTCTCTTTCCCCTTCTATGTCTCTCCTTTTTCGTGGTTGACCTGTCCCTAAAAAAGGCTGTTTGGCTTGATTACTGGAGGTTTGGTACTACCCCGGTTTGTGGCATTGTTAGCCGGTCTATTTGAATCCTGACGCTTAGGGTAATAGGGACGGCTCTGATTATAGTTATTATGATCATTATGATGATAGTTTTGGTTATTATTAAACCCATGCTCCCGAGGGGGGTAAGGAAGAGCTCCCCTATTAGAGTAATAATCCCTAGGGCTCTGCGGTGGATAATAATCGGTATGGTAGTATTGTGAATTCCCCATGTGCCTCTGAGGGGTCCTTGGAGGGAACGGGTGTTGGTAATAGTTATCCCTTGGAGCATTGTTATTCCTATATGTCCCATCCCTGGTTAAATGTGTAGGGATATTAGGGTAATACTCTCTAAACCCTATATTTTCATCCTGAAGGGGGACACCCCGATTGCTTATAGGGCCCCGCCTCCCTGGATTGGGACCATTCTTTTTCTTTTTATTTTGATTGTTGTTTCTATTACCATTTCTACTAAGGTTCGGATCCTGAGCCCGAGGCACAGAACCCTGCTCTGGGGAAAGTGTATCCTTGATTTTCTGCCAATCAAAGACCACCTGATTAGAATAATCATCAAAATCCCTCAAAAACTTCTTCTTTTTCTTACTTTGTTGTTCCTTCTCCACCCCTTCTAGATGTGATTTGAGTTTATCCGATTCAACCTTATATCTATCATTATCTTTAAGGGATACTAGTTTCTCCCTGATAAGGTTAATCTCCCTATCCAGACGTGTTAGTTTCTTTCTCTTCCTAGTTACCAAGAATTTCAGAAGGTCCAATCCTGCGTTATTAAAGAATTGGTACCATTCTAATAGATTCGCTTTATCCTCCGTGTCTGGACGTACATCCCACCTTAAAGATCTTGGAACCATTTGTTCCTTTAAATATTTGTCCAAAAAAGAAATATCCCATAGGGTTTTAATCTCAGCTGTGGTAACATTTTTCAATTGGACGAATAATCCTTTTAGGTCCTCAGTCTCCTGATTCAAAGTATATATATCCTCTGAAATATCTATTCGGGATAGCCTGAAATCAAAAATATCCCCCATTTCCAGGGAATGAATAAGAGCACCTATATATAGAGCACCTATATATAGATGAATATATATTCAATAGGGCAATAGGAAAAATACTTTATATAAAGAAAGAGTCGCTCCAAGCTAAAGTGATAATAACTGTAAATAAATAATGAATATAGCGAGCGCTCAGAAGAACCAGCTGCTGGAACACTTCAAGGGATCACTGGACCTCATAACAGAAACATTATATATATATAGTGCAGCGCTGTAATTAAATAAAATTAAAATTAAAATATTTCGTAAAGTCCTTTCAATAAAATCAAAATATGTGCAGGTCTCCTCCTCATTAGGTGACTGGAATCAAATGGGAAAAATGCGCTCTCACCGACCGCACATTTATAATGCGCCTGTGTGTGATTTTATCCAGAGGACCGGCCTGGCATTCAGCTCCAGATAACACAATGGATCCTCCCTCTCAGACACTGACATCAGCCTTGGGTGCAGCAATACCTCCAGATCCAGAGACCCTCTCGCCCCGAATGATAGGTAGACAGGGATCCCCCTTCCGGTTCCAGGTACCCCAGAAATGGTAGATGTAGATCTGACACCCTCCAACCGGAGAGTCAAAGAAAAGAGGGAACGCCAATAGTGTGGTGGGTTCAAAACTTTATTGGAGCAACAATCATAAAGCCAGGGTCACATGTGCATACAGATACCATTAGCCGATATGCTGACTGGTAAGAGTGAAAATATTGTAAACCATGTACTAACCCGGCTGTAGTAAAGATCAGAGACCACTGGACCTCCTCCTGGTCTCAGTGGTCAGGAAGTCACACTTGCTACTGGCTCCTCCTGAGGCCTTTCGTGCTACGGCACTTCATCAGAGGATGGACGCCACTAGCAGTGTGACAGTAAGACTTATTTTTTTTTCAACAAGGCGATACAATTTTAAACTTTGGTGGAACCTCCACTAATTTATAACCAACAGTTTAAAAAAAAGTTATTTCTTTTATAGTTATTCTCTTTTTTTTTAAGAATCTATTAATACTGCGAGAAACGAGGAGTAGATTTGGATTAGTAATCAATTTCCGAAGGTTTTTTTTTTTTTTTTTAGGAAAACACCAGGAATTTCCCATTGGAAATGTGCACAGAACATCGTTCTCCTTCATGTGAAGTAGTGTAGGCACATTAGTTTAAAATCCGAGCCAAACCTGGCAGGGCATATTTTCTGGGTTCTCTGCTTTTAGAACACCTACACCAACCCTACAGTCAAGCCCTCCCTCTCCTGGCCGAGACCCATAGATCACTAACTTTGGGAGATGAAGATAGATGAGCACAATAGACTTCCATGGGGCTGTAATGCTCTGGAGACCATGGCAGCAGATCTCAGAAAGTATACATATGAGGGGATCAGAAATATTTGGCTGTGCTTAGGGCGTCAGTTTTCACTTAACAGGCCTAGCTTACATTGCTGCATTTACATGGCAAACTAGGGTCAAACACTGCTGAAAAACAGCACAAATTTAAATGTGCTATATATGTGTGTTGCTTACATTTGAAAATGTGACTTTTTTTTCACTCCTGTTGCACAATGCAGGTCAATGGGCAGAGGTGACTTTGTAGGTTTCCTCAAATTATGTAAATTTACCCCGTAATAACACAAAAATTTAAAGAGATCCTGTCATCACAGTACACAATTTAGGCTGAATACATATAGTAAAAGTAAGCAGTCAGTGTGGACTATAGCCCCCTGTTTTGTTACAATCTGTTCACTTTTCAGTAATCATGTTCTCAGTTCTGAGTCACCTCTAACACTTTTGGGAGTATCAGAGGTTCTCTCCCCCTCCACAGTCCCCCCACTATTACATCACCAGAGCTATACCAGCTAAACTAGAAACCTCAAGAAAGACTTCAAAAGCACACTGAAGCTTTCATCTATTCTGCTCAGTGCTTGCCTTGCATTATAGAATTGTAAGCATTGCAATCCAGTCTTTTCCTCTCAACATGCTATAAATGATGAGACCTGCATAGGAAAAACATTGTCTACCAGAACGACAGAAGAAGGGTCATCTGCCTATTCTCTGTAGGCTCAACAACATCTACTGTTTTTCATGCAACTTCCCTGACAAGCAGAACCTGTGCAAGTGAGGTTAACATCCTTTTTTACTCTTCAATTGATGAAAAGGAAAGGGTCAAGCTCAATTTGCAGAAATTTTCCAAAATGGTCAAAAATCTTTTTCACTGGAAGTGTTCTTTATTGCTCCTATGCTAACACTAAACGGCCCACTCCTCACCCAAACATGGCCATGTGCCTATGAATCAGGAACGGATTCAGGTCATTTGTGCCCTTCTGAATGGCAAGTCTTATAATTGATTCGACAACAGTAAATCAGTTTTAAGTCATAAGGACCAGTGCCTCTTGGAAACAAACCTTCTGTTGTCATTTCAAATTACAAAACAGCAGAGAATAACATATAAGACAATGTACTGTAGTGGTGATTAGCTGGACACCTATTAGCTTAAAGCCTGTAATTATTGTACCTGTGGCTTCTATTAGGAAGATGGATAACTGGAAATACTGCAAACCTTCTTCACACTAATTTTATACAACTGTTACATACGTTGTTTGTGTATTTTAGGTTTTAGAATTTTCCGAGCAACACTTCAAAGTGTAATGACAGTAAAACTACGTTCACACCTATCCAGGTTGCGTTTGACCCATTTCTGCATTGCGTCTTGTGATGTGTTTTTGCCACATTTTTGCTGCGTTTTTTTTTTTCATTTTTTTTCTTGTTGCTAGGCAGATTTAAAATGTAAAAGGCATCAAAACATAGCAAAAACTCAGCAAAAAAGCAATACATGCTTTTCTGCAGCATTTCCATTGAATTCTATAGAACCAAAAATGCAACTTTTTGCATTCCAAAAATCCCTGACCCTTTCCAAAAAATGCTCCGGGTGAAAACATGGAGATGTGAACATGTCTCATAGGAAATCATGTTTACTTACCCTCAAAGTTACATCACAATATGGGGGACCATATACCACCCACTGCTGTTCCCAGAAAGGCATTTCATTACATTATACTCAGAAAAGGTCCTGCATGCTGCATATCAGGTGTGTTGACCTGCATTTAGCTATTTAAGTCAATTCAAATGGTGTAAAATGTTCAGCACATTTAAAACATATGCCAACACATTAATGGATGCATCTGGGATGAACAAGCCCTGTTTTAAGGGATTAGTTTTCTGTATACTGTCTATACAGATATAAAACATGAAACAGAGGGATAGAACAATCACAAATCCACAAATGCACTGCTGGTCCTGACAAATATACCTTCTGTCGAAAAAGTAGAACAGTGGGCAGCGCAGCAGTGACACCAACAAATCAAACTAACATTTGTACAAACATTCATACGACAATCCATATGACTATTCTCATAGTAAAGGCAAAATAAAAAGTGACATATACTGTATATTAACCACTTGCCTACTGGGCACTGATAGGCAGCACTGATGGGCACTCATAGGCAGCAATGATGGGCACTGATAGGCAGCACTGAAGGGCACTGACTGGCGGCACTGACTGGCGGCACTGATGGGCACAGATTGGCAACACTGACAGGCACAAATTGGCAGCACTTCTGGGCACTGATTATCAGTGTAAATGTCTCTATCCACAGTTGCCAGCTATCGGAAATACTTTCCTCACACTGTCACAGTGTGAAGAAAGTACTGCCGATAACCAGCCAGTGTGTTTACATGGTGATCAGCTGTGATTGTACACAGCTGATCACGTTATAAAAGGCCACTGTGATTGGCTCCTTACCGTGTCATGTGATCAGTTGCATCCAAAGGACACAGCAATCACAGAAAGCATCAGGTGCATGCCGCTGGGGGTGCGTGGGGGTGCGTTCTGGTAGGGCATCATATGATGCCCTCCCATAACTGGACGATAGTGCTGTCATTCGGCTGTAGGGTTGCCAGGAAGTGGTTAAGGTCTGTCAGTAGCATGTAAAAGAGAAGTTGGGCTTTTTTTCCCCCTCATTTCTACTTACCTAGGTGGATGCAGCATCAGTCCCCGCTGGCTCTAAGTGTGAGAACTCAGCAATCACATGACTGCTGATCGCTGATTTCTCACAGCTGCTCTGAGCAGACAGCGGTGCTCTGCCCCCCTCACGCTCACTGGAGTGCTGGGCTGTGAAGGGGAGCGGCTCGTTGAGAGGCTGAGCCAGATGCCGCTCCATACTCTGGGGAAGATCCCGACTTTAAAGTTGGGATCTTTCCCTAGCCTGGACCGGCTGAGTGACGTTAGCCAACAGCAGCCCGCTGTCAGCTGAAAACATGTCACAGGAGTGCAGTATGAACTGCACTCTTGTGATCAACGGAAAACAACTTTGGCTGTACTTCTCCTTTAAAGCTGGGCATAGATGGGTAGAATTTTGAGGAAAATACTTAGGAAAAGAATGTTCTAAAAAAGTTAATTTTTGTAATCGTTAGTGGGTCAAATCGACATTTATTTTTAACCACAGTGACAAGGAAATTCGAAAGAAGCAGGATGGAAAATTTTTCTTGAGTGAACAAATTTCTTAGAGTGTATACAGTTTTTATTTGGTAAAGTCCATTCATTCCATAGTCAAATGTTAAAAGCAAACAAAATTTTTCAAATTAGGTTTTCCATCCTGCACCTTTGAATTTTGTCACTGCAGTCAAAAACGATGATTGATTTGATCCTGTTAATGATAAATAAATAAACAAAACATTTCTAACTCAATTCTACTACTTTATGGCCAGTAGTGATGAGCTAAGTCATACCTGTGTTTGCCTCGAGCAGGGTTTGGCAAGCATGACTAAAGTTCAGCTGCTGAATCCAAACCCCACTGAAGTCAATAGGAGTCGAATTATAAAAAACAGTTCTGCCCATTTTCTAGACTAATAGGCAGGTAATTGTCATATAAAAGTCACTGTCCAGGGTTGCCAACCCCCCGATTACTTTTTTTCTGACAAACCATAGAAAGTATACTGACGTAGCAAAGTTTTTACTGAAAACCTGAAATATGACATAAACTCCTGTAGCACCCTCCTAGTTAGCTAGGGGGAGCTCTAGTTCTAATTGTTAGTTAAAGGCTGAGTAGCAGCCTGGGTGTGGTAACCAGGTGGGTCAAATTTAGGTCAGGAGCTGAGAGGCTCTGCAGACTGGCTCTCTGAGACTTCCCCCTACTGTGGAACTTTGGAGAAAGATCTAGAAGTAGTGGGCAGAGGTAAGGAGTGTCTGTATTCTTAGACGATCCTGGCCAATCCCCAGCAGGAGGCTTGGCAAGGGGCCAGGAGAGCCTTTAAGGGTAACTGAGCCTGCTCAGTAAGGGGGACGTTTGGATGGAAGATGAGGCTGGAGAGCAGGAGCCTGAGAGGGGGCCCAGATAGAGAAAGGCTCACCTACAGGCAGTGGAGCTTGGAAGAAGGAAATCTCAGGATTTCGCTGGCCTTCAGACCAAGGACCACCTGTGCAGCAGGGAAGGATTGGCCCAGCTAGAAGGCCTGGTAGCAGCCACCAACCCACCAGCAGCACAGGAGAAAGGACTGAGTGAGTAGACCTGCACCCACAGGGCCATTAAGGGGAAAGAGGCACTCTGATGGGAAACTGGATTAGCTTTTTACTCGGGACTGTTCACTCTGCGGTGACAGGCACTAGATTCCCTGTCCAGGAAAACACCCAGTACAGCTGGATGAGGAGGGGATTCATCTGGGGTCTGGAGTGGTACTATAGGGGATGCTGGCTAGCTCTCCAGAAGATTGATTTTTGCTGTAAAGACTTGTACACAAGTTTGTCCTCTGTTGCCATTACCCTTGGGCATTCCATATGCCCCTTACCCCATCGAAGTTCAATCCCCTAAAAAACTTTAAAACAAAGCTAAAGGACTAGTTACTGTCTGCAGATATAAGTCTGAGTGAAGGAAAAACATGTTGCCTGGCTGTGCAGGACTATAGGAGGACCCAAACTTCAGGGGGTAGTGCTACACTCCAATTATAAACTAAGGCTGGCTATACATTAATCATTTTTTAAGCTCAACCAGCGTATTGAATGAAAATAAATGACCCAATTCCTACATCCAAACATTCAAAGTGGTTTGGGTAATCACCCCCCCCCCTTTTGCTATTGCATTCTGGGAAGCATTCTTCTCCATCAGAGCACACTGATCAGTGTTGTTGGCTAGAGCCAGTGGATCATTTGGGAAAAACCTGACAGGCTGGTTGTATAGAAGTCATTTGGTAGATCAACTTCTGTACAACTAGCCTTTCCATACATGAATCAAAATTCATCCTTGCTGAACCAGTCCCTGCTGAATCTTGAGCTATGTATGGCCGCCTTTAGACAATCGATGTTTAACCACCTCAATACAGGGCACTTTTATCCCCTTCCTGCCCAGACCAATTTTCAGCTTTCAGCGCTCTCACACTTTGAATGATAATTACTCAGTCATGCAACACTGTACCCAAATTAAAATGTTGTCCTTTTTTTCACACAAATAGAGCTTTCTTTTGGTGGTATTTATTTATTTTTATTTTTTTTTGTAACTTTTTATTTCATACTTATACAAACAACATTAAAACATTCCATCTTCCAAAATATACTTTTTTCTTTTCTCCCCTAAATGAATAAATACATTCTATAACCCCTCCATCTACCACCCCCACCCATCCCCCCATCATTGTCTTATCTTTCTCCATCTGTATCCATTTCTCCATAACTTCTTATTCTGACCAATCTCATCGTGATTTCTTAGGCTACCTCCTTTACTTTAATTAGTTCTGTATAAGATTCTGCGGTTTTAAAATTTAACCAAACACTCCATAATCTTTTAAATATTCCCATCTTATCCTCTTCTAAACTTCTCAGTTCTTCCATTCTGAAAATGCCTTCCACTCTATCTATACAATCGACCACCCTCGGAACCTCTGCCACTAACCAAAATTTTGGTATCAAACCCTTTGCTGCACTGATTAAATGGTACAATACTTTATTCCTATTTACTTCCGCCATGGGGTCAGAATAGTAGAATAAGCATTTCAGTGGGTCCCCTTGAATATCTACCTCACATATTTCCTTGATATAATATGCTATTTCCCTCCAATAAACCTGTATCCTCGGGCAACTCCACCAGATGTGCTCCATATTGCTCTTTTCTCCACATCCTCTCCAGCACCATGGGGAGGTTTCCCCTTGCTGCTTATGGGTTATACTGGGTGTAAAATACCATCTCGCCAAGCATTTGTAGTTCATCTCTACTGTGCGCATGTTTATTACCTTATGTGTTAGGTTAAAAATACCTTCCCTTTGCTGAGGGTTGATTTTATTCTTAGTTTCCTTTCCCATTTACTTAAATATCCAGGGCTCTACATCATCTAAGTCCACAAGGATTTTATATTCCTAGAGGTGATGTGTTTTGGGCTTAATTCAGCATTCATTCGTTTTTCAAACGGGTTCATTTCTCCTACATCCCTAAATGGTTGTGGTAAATTTGCAACAAAATGAGACAACTGTATACTTCCATTCATCTATTCTACCAAACAAATCCTTATTCTTTTTTAAATTCTGAAACGTGCATAATCTCTCCCATTTTAAGCGTGCGTTTTTATCCTTTATCCATCTTCCACTTATTTTAACATTTCCTGGTGCAAAAAAATCAGTTTCTACTAGTGGTATCAATAGTGAATTAAATTCCCATTTTTCCTTATTGTGTAATCTGTCCCATGTATCCAACACTATCCTAGTCAATTTACTCGTTTCTACATCTAATGTACGAAACCCGTGAGGTATCTAAATCATTTTATCTAATTGTGATTTACCTAATTCCCCTTCTATCTTTACCCAACTTTTCCCTTGTGAATTAAAAAACCAATCTATTACCCGTGATATAATACTTCTTTATATTTGGTAACCCCAGTCCTCCATTTGATTTTACTCTGCATAACACTTTATAACTAATCCTAGGCCTCTTATTTGCCTATATGAACTTAGTAATCATCTTTCTAATTATTATAAAGAAAGTTCCTGGTAAAGATATCGGGAGCATCTGAAACTTATACAGAATTTTTGGGAGTATCACCATCTTGACTAAATTAATTCTTCCAATCCATGGGGCCCCTCTTTTTACTAGTCTTTTCAGCTCATCTTTTATTTCATTTATCAGGGGAATATAGTTTATTTGGTATATGCTTTTTACCGAAGTCGTTAATTTTATTCCAAGATATCCTATTTCGTTTTTCCTCCAGGAAAAAGGGAACACATTTTGTAATCTTTGCTTTTCTGTGACTGCAAGATTGATATTTAGGATTTCTGATTTAACCAGGTTTATCTTCAAGTTTGATACTCTTCCATATTGTTTTAGTTCTTTCATTAAGTTGGGCAAAGTTGTCCTAGGGTTAGCCACGTAGAACAGCATGTCGTCTGCATAAGCAGCGACTTTGTGTTCCCTATCTCCTATTTTTAACCCTTTTATGTCGTTACTTTTCCTGATCTTCTCCAACAGTGGTTCTAATGACAACACAAACAACATGGGGGAGAGGGGGCAACCCTGCCTAGTTCCATTATTCATCCTGAAAAACTGGGATAAGGTTCCATTTACCTTTACCGCCCCTGATGGGTTCTTATATAATCCTTTTATCCAATTCATCATTTTAGGTCCCAGCCCCAGTTTTTCAAGCGTGTCAAACATAAACCTCCAGTTGACCCTGTCAAATGCCTTTTCAGCATTGATCGACAATAATATCGCAGATTTTTTTTCCTTTTTAGCTTTTTGTACCAACATCAAAGATCTCAGACCGTTGTCCCTCCCCTCTCTCCCTGGTATAAAACCCACCTGATCTAAATGCACCCACTCAGACATCAGATCCTTCAACCTTGCACCCAGTAATTTTGCGTATAATTTGGTATCAGCGTTTAGCAATTAAATCGGCCTATAGATTGCACACTGAGAACTATCCTTCCCCTCCTTCAAAATGAGGGTGATATAAGCCTTGAGGGATTCTTTCCTCATTTCTACTCTTTCTCCCATCACATTCATATATTTACATATTTTGGGAACCAATATCTCTTTAAATTTTTTCAGGTATCTTACTGTATACCCATCTGGCCCGGGACTCTTACCCACTTTTGTATTTTTTAAAGCAACATTAATTTCCTTGGGGGTGATCGGGCTTTCGAGATTTTCTAGTTTTTCCTTTGCTATATTTGGGAGCTCCACCTCACTTAAATAGTTCTGTATTCTTTTCTCCTCCTCCTCTTCGCTTCCCCCATACTTATCCTTTCTTACATTATAAAGTTCACTATAGTAATTATGAAACCTCCTAGCAATGTCAGATGTTTTAAACAAATTCTCTCCCTTCCCGACACTAATTTTTTCAATAAAATTCCTCGCTGTTATTCCTGAGTCTTCTCATTAAATATTTTCCTGGTTTATTCCCCCATTGATATCTTTCTTTAGCCATTCTATTAAATATCCTCCTAGAATCCTGTTCCATCAGTTCTTTCAACTCATCCCTTTTTTGTATTATCTTCTGATATTTATCCATCCCCTTTTCCTTTTTGTGAGTTTGTTCCAGTTTTTGGAAGTTCTTCTATGGCCTGTTTTATTTTTTTTCCCCTTTCCTTCTTCTTCTCTATGCCTATGGAAATCAATATTCCTCTGATGTAAGCTTTATGTGACTCCCACACTATTGCCTCTGACATTCCCTCGGTCTCATTTATCTGAAAACATTGTTCAATTTTCCTTTTTATCCTCTTCTCCACTTCAGGAACCTGTAAAAGCGAATCATTCAATTTCCAAGATAATTTTATCTTCTCCACTCCCCATTTGAAACCTCATCGTGACTGGGGCATGATCTCATAATGACATAACTTCAATCTTAGATCCTTTACTATCTCCAACTGTCTATGCTCCACCATTATATAATCCAATCTTGAATATGTACCATGGGCATTTGAGAAGAAGATGTAATCTTTTTCCATCGGATGGTTTATCCTCCACACATCAACCAACTGATATCTATACAATACCCTCTTCAAAGATTTAAGACTCCTCTCTCCTTCTCTCCTCCCCGCAAATGACACATCCCATCTGGGATCCAAACACAGATTAAAATCCCCCGCCACGACCAGGTTCCCCTTTTTAAACTCCATGAGTTTCCTTAATTTCCCTTCCAAAAATCCCGCTGGGTTTTTATTTGGGCAATATATGTTAGTGAGTGTATATTCCTTTCCTAATAATTTCCCCCTGATAAACAAGAATCGACCTTCCAAATCTTCCATTCTGTCCTCCAATTGGAAATCAACTTTTACTGAAAAACCAATTCCTTTTGCCCCCTTTACAGGTGAATCCGCATATATCCATGTTTGATAATGCTTTGAATATAATTTCACATTTATATTTCTAGTTAGGTGAGTCTCTTGGAAGAATATTATATCTATTGAGTATTGTTGGACCTCCCTCAATATCTTATGTCTTTTGCTGGGTGAGTTTAGCCCTTTCACATTATAGGTCATAAACTTAATCTCATTCATACCCTCTGTTCTTTTTTTGATCTGTTCCCTTTGATTCCTTTCCACTTGAATACAGATAATTACTACTAAACCCCATCTCCTCCCACCCCCATCCCCCCCAACCCCCCTCCCCCTCTGGGTCTTTCTGCTGATATACCCTGTGGCCTTCTGACCCTATATACTCTGTCCATTTTTATACAATCTGTCTCTGGTCTTCCCATAATTGGATTGCAAATTCTTTTCATTTTCCCCAGCAAGTCTTCCTCTTGTCCTTTTTCTTCCGGAATACCTCTAAACCTCAAATGAGTCCTTCTACTGTGGTTCTCTTGATCTTCCATTTTAAATAATACTTCTCTCATTTCTAATTGCCTCTCTTCTATTTGCATTTCTAATCTCTCAATTTTTAGTGTATGTTCCTCTACTCTTTTCTCCGACTCCTCCAAACGGGACAGTACATGACCCATATCGCTTTGGAGGTTCCTGATCTCCTTCTTGACAACCATCTCCAATTTCGTGAACATTTCTCTCAAATCCTTTTTTGAAAGGGTATGTACTGAGGACCCTTTCTGTTCCACTTTTCTTTGTTCCCTTCTCCTCTCTGAAATTGGGCTTCCTTTATCTTGGACCTCCTCTATATTACCAAGTGACAGTCTTGATTGATCACCTCTCATGTTTATAGAGCACTCACCCTGGTTCTCTTGATTTTGCGATTCTGGACTTTTTTTCCCCTGTGTCGGCATATATTTTTTTATCATAAGGGAGTTTGCACTTGCCTGGGGTGTTTTAGGGCCACCCTCTTT
Source organism: Staurois parvus (assembly GCF_062004578.1). Lineage (NCBI taxonomy): Eukaryota > Metazoa > Chordata > Amphibia > Anura > Ranidae > Staurois > Staurois parvus. Next base: position 8,223,507 of record NW_028317876.1, on the reverse strand, counting down.
AGTTGATTTACTTCTCATTTTCTTTGGAGGATTACCGTTTAATGACTTATTTGTTATTTCGGACTGGGGTAGGCCTTCTATATATATATACAGTCATGGCCGAAATTGTTGGCACCCTTGATATTTTTCCTGAAAATCAAGTATTTCACACAAAAAAGGTATTGCATTAACACATGTTTTGCTATACACATGTTTATTCCCTTTGTATGTATTGGAACAAATATAAAACAGAGGCAGAAAAGCAAATATGACATAATGTCACACAAAACCCCAAAAATGGGCTGGACAAAAGTATTGGCACCCTTAACTTAATATTTGGTTGCACACCCTTTGGAAAACATAACTGAAATCAGTCGCTTCCTATAACCATCAATAAGCTTCTGACACCTCTCACCCGGAATTTTGGACCACTCTTCCTTTGCAAACAGCTCCAGGTCTCTCTTATTGGAAGGACACCTTTTCCCAACAGCAATTTTAAGATCTCTCCACAGGTGTTCAATGGGATTTAGATCTGGGCTCATTGCTGGCCACTTCAGAACTCTCCAGCGCTTCTTTGCCATCCATTTCTGAGTGCTTTTTGACGTATGTTTGGGGTCATTGTCCTGCTGGAAGACCCAGGATCTTGGACGCAAACCCAGCTTTCTGACACTGGGCCCTACAGTGCGACCCAAAATCCTTTGGTAATCCTCAGATTTCATGATGCCTTGCACACAGTCAAGGCACCCAGTGCCAGAGGCAGCAAAACAACCCCAAAACATCATTGAACCTCCACCATATTTTACCGTAGGTACTGTGTTTTGTTCTTTGTAGGCCTCATTCCGTTTTCGGTAAACAGTAGAATGATGTGCTTTACCGAAAAGCTCTATCTTGGTCTCATCTGTCCACAAGACGTTTTCCCAGAAGGCTTTTGGCTTACTCAAGTACATTTTGGCAAACTGTAGTCTTGCTTTTTTATGTCTCTGTGTCAGCAGTGGGGTCCTCCTGGGTCTCCTGCCATAGCGTTTCATTTCATTTAAATGTCGACGGATAGTTCGCGCTGACACTGATGCTCCCTGAGCCTGCAGGACAGCTTGAATGTCTTTGGAACATGTTTGGGGCTGCTTATCCACCATCCGGACTATTCTGCGTTGCAATCTTTCATCAATTTTCCTCATCCGTCCACGACCAGGGAGATTAGCTACAGTGCCATGGGTTGCAAACTTCTTGATAATGTTGCGCACTGTGGACAAAGGCAAATCTAGTTCTCTGGAGATGGACTTGTAACCTTGAGATTGTTGATATTTTGCCACAATTTTGGTTCTCAGGTCCTCAGACAGTTCTCGTCTCCTCTTTCTGTTGTCCATGCTTAGTGTGGCACAGACAGACACACAATGCAAAGGTTAAGTGAACGTCTCTCCTTTTTATCTGCTTTCAGGTGTGATTTCTATATTGCCCACACCTGTTACTTGCCCCAGGTGAGTTTACAGGAGCATCACATGCTTGTAACATTCTTATTTATCCGCAGTTGTGAAAGGGTGCCAATACTTTTGTCCAGCCCATTTTTGGAGGTTTGTGTGACATTATGTCGAATTTGCTTTCTTTCCTCCCTTTTTTTGTTTTGTCCCAATACACACAAAGGGAATAAACATGTGTATAGCAAAACATGTGTTAATGCAATACGTTTCGTGAGAAATACATGATTTCCTGGAGAAATATCAAGGGTGCCAACAATTTCGGCCATGACTGTATATATAATATAGGTCTACTATATAAGACTAACTTGGATCTTCTGTATTGAATTTGCGTTAATCTGCTATATACAGCTAATACGTGTCTGCTGTATAGTACTTGAATTAAGTCAGCAATATATAACTTGATGCAGATCAGCTGTATACAATTTGATGTGCGTCTACTATTTGAAGTTTTGTGCAGATTTACTATGTAACACTAGATGGAGTTCCACTGTATAGACCTTGGTGCAGGTCACTTGTTTGGACTTCCATATGAATCTGTTGTTTGGGGCTTAGTGCAGGTCTGCTCCGTTGTATTTAACAAGAGAATGCTATTTATGGCTTAGTACTGGTCTGCTGTATAAAATTTAGTGTGAGTCTGCTGTTTGGAGCTATGTGCGGGTCCGCTGTATAACGTTTGGCATCAATCAGCTGTATAGAGCTTGTACGCTGTATATGCTTTGGTATAAATATGCATTAAGAGCTTGATGTGGATCTGCTGTATGATGCTTGACGAGAATCAGCTGTAACTGAATATCAGTCTTTAGACTTCCACCAACACCGACAGACATTGGTAATACAGTTCTCAAACAAATGTACCCAGTGTGCTGGGAAATGTCTACAGCAACCCTTAATCGCCCTGCACCAGGAAATCTGCACCACCTTGGTGCAGGTCACTTGTTAAGACTTCCATATGAGTCTATTGTTTGGAGCTTAGTGTGGGTCTGCTGCGTTGTATTTAACAAAAGCCTGCTATATATAGCTTAGTACAGGTCTGTTATATAAGATTTGGTGTGAGTTTTCTGTTTGGAGCAAGGTGCGAGATGAATTTGGGAACTGACCATATGTCCCCAGGCTCCGGTCCCACTGCTGCTGCTCCCTTCCCCTTCTAACCTGTGACCGCCAGTCCTCCGGTCCTCAGGCAGTATCTGGGACATCTGTCAGAGTACCACTGATTCACATCGGTCACATTGCCAGTGATCCACATCTGTCACAGTACCAGTGATCCACATCTGTCACAGTACCAGTGATCCACATCTGTCACAGTGCCAGTGATCCACATCTGTCACAGTGCCAGTGATCCACATCTGTCACAGTACCAGTGATCCACATCTTTCACAGTGCCAGTGATCCACATCTGTCACAGTACCACTGATCCACATCTGTCACAGTTCCACTGATCCACATCTGTCACAGTACCAGTGATCCACATCTGTCACAGTACCAGTGACAGATACTGGTACTGTGACAGGGTGATATGTGGGCGATGTGCGAGCAGTGCTGCGCTGTGTCCGAGGGACACAGGAACACTGAGAGTGTGCAGCTGTGCGGCCATGAGGCCGCGCTTGTGCACATGTTCTGAAGGACATTGCTGAACGTCCACTCAGAACGTGCAGTGGACGGTTGGGAAGCAGTTTATGTGCAGTGGCCGGGTGGGAAGCAGTTTATGTGCAGTGGCCGGGTGGGAAGCAGTTAAAGGTCAAATTCATCTTTAAAAAAATATTATAAGTGCACATATTTCTGAAGGAAAAAACATGCACCTATTATTTTTTCCCACAGGAGCTTGCAAATCAATGCACCCGCGATCAGTGTGAAGCCGCTGACAGCTGAAACATGAATGAATGTTTCACTAATAGAATACCACATGACTTAATAATATAACTCATGCTGTATTGTAGTAACTGAGCGGTATCTTACAGCATACTCAGATGCGGTAAGATACCGCTAAGTAAATTGTCCCTGTTCAGAGTTCTCAGTGAAACTTTCGGTAGGTTTGAATGTTCGACCGCGAACCGAACAGGGGGGTGTTCAGCCCATCACTACTTATAACAAGTAATCTGCAAGGCTCTACAATTAAAAAGTCAAAACAGCATTACAAAATGTGAGCAAGACTAGCATTATAAGTGTGTCATTACAAGGCGTGGAGCACCCTGGGACAGAACAGAAAATTAGGTTCTGCTGTGCACTACGTACACCGCGGCTATCAATTAGCATAACCAGTGGGAGGGTCTTAAAGGGGGATGTAACAGAATCTGTGCCTAGTTGCTGTATACACTGCACACATACTGCATACTACAGTCCTTGTACCCACAAAATACTAATTACTGACAGTCTGATAGACACAAATAAACCTCAGGACATAGGAATCCTCAGAGTGCCACCTGACATCACTGTCCCCTGAGAGCCACCTTATGTCAGTGTCCCCAGAGATCCATCTTTCATTAGAGCCCCCCCCCCCCCGAGTGCCACATTACAGTAGTACAGCCAGATTGCCACCTGAAATCACTTTACAGCAGTGTCCCCAGAGTGCCACCTTACATCAGTGTCCCCAGAGTGAAACCTTACATTAGTGTCCCAAGACAACCATATTACATTAGAGCCCCCAGATTGCAACCTTACATCAGTGCCCTCAGAGTGCCACAATACATCATAGCCCCAAGAGTGCTATCTTACATCAGTCTCCCCAGAGTGCCACCTTACATCAGTGCCCCCAGAGAACCACCTTACATCAGTGTCCTCAGAGTGCCACCTTACATCAGTGTTTCCAGAGTGCTACCTTACATCAGTGCCCCCAGAGAACCACCTTATATCAGAGCCCCAGAGTGCCACCTTACATCACTGTGCCCAGAGAGCAACCTTACATCAGAGCCCCCAGATTGCCACCTTACATCAGAGCCCCCAGATTGCCACCTTACATCAGAGCACCCAGATTGTCACCTTACATCAGAGCACCCAGAATGTCACCTTACATCACTATCCCCAGAGAGCCACCTTATATTAAAGCCCCCTGAGTGCCACCTTACATCAGTGCCCTCGGATTGCCACCCTACATTAGAGCCCCCTGAGTGCTACCTTACATCAGAGCCCCCAGAATGCTATCTTACATTAGTATCTTCAGAGTGCCACCTTACATCAGTGCCATCTTATATTAGTGTCCCCAGAGTGCCACCTTACATCAGAGCCCCCAGAGTGCTATCTTACATTAGTGTCCTGGAGTGTCACCTTACATCACTGCCATCTTATTTCAGTGTCCCCAGAGTGCCACCTTACATTAGAGCCCCCTGATTGCCACCTCACATCAGAGCCCACAGACTGCCACCTTACATCAGAGCCTCCAGAACACTACTTACATCAGTATCCCCAGAGTTCCACCTTACATCAGTGCCCCCAGGGTTCCACCTTACATCAGTCCCCCCAGAGTTCCACCTTACATCAGTGCCCCCAGAGTTCCACCTTACATCAGTGCCCCCAGGGTTCCACCTTACATCAGTGCCCCCAGAGTTCCACCTTACATCAGTGCCCCCAGAGTTCCACCTTACATCAGTGTCCCCAGGATTCCACCTTACATCAGTGCCCCCAGAGTTCCACCTTACATCAGTGCCCCCAGAGTTCCACCTTACATCAGAGCCCCTCGAGTGCCACCTTATATCAGAACCCCTCGAGTGCCACCTTACATCAGAGCCACCTGAGTGCCACCTTACATCAGTGTCCTTCACGTGCCACCTTACATTAATGTCCCCAGAGTGCCACCTTACATTAATGCCCCCAGAGTGCCACCTTACACCAGTGTCCCCAGAGTGCCACCTTACATTAATGCCCCCAGAGTGCCACCTTACATTAATGCCCCCAGAGTGCCACCTTACACCAGTGTCCCCAGAGTGCCACCTTACATTAATGCCCCCAGAGTGCCACCTTACATTAATGCCCCCAGAGTGCCACCTTACACCAGTGTCCCCAGAGTGCCACCTTACATTAATGCCCCCAGAATGCCACCTTACATTAATGCCCCCAGAGTGCCACCTTACACCAGTGTCCCCAGAGTGCCACCTTACATTAATGCCCCCAGAGTGCCACCATACACCAGTGTCCCCAGAGTGCCACCTTACACCAGTGTGCCTAGAGTGCCACCTTACACCAGTGTCCCCAGAGTGCCACCTTACATTAATGCCCCCAGAGTTCCACCTTACATCAGTGCCCCCAGAGTTCCACCTTACATCAGTGTCCCCAGGATTCCACCTTACATCAGTGCCCCCAGAGTTCCACCTTACATCAGTGCCCCCAGAGTTCCACCTTACATCAGAGCCCCTCGAGTGCCACCTTATATCAGAACCCCTCGAGTGCCACCTTACATCAGAGCCACCTGAGTGCCACCTTACATCAGTGTCCTTCACGTGCCACCTTACATTAATGTCCCCAGAGTGCCACCTTACATTAATGCCCCCAGAGTGCCACCTTACACCAGTGTCCCCAGAGTGCCACCTTACATTAATGCCCCCAGAGTGCCACCTTACATTAATGCCCCCAGAGTGCCACCTTACACCAGTGTCCCCAGAGTGCCACCTTACATTAATGCCCCCAGAGTGCCACCTTACATTAATGCCCCCAGAGTGCCACCTTACACCAGTGTCCCCAGAGTGCCACCTTACATTAATGCCCCCAGAGTGCCACCATACACCAGTGTCCCCAGAGTGCCACCTTACACCAGTGTGCCTAGAGTGCCACCTTACACCAGTGTCCCCAGAGTGCCACCTTACATTAATGCCCCCAGAGTGCCACCTTACACCAGTGTCCCTAGAGTGCCACCTTACATTAATGCCCCCAGAGTGCCACCATACACCAGTGTCCCCAGAGTGCCACCTTACACCAGTGTGCCTAGAGTGCCACCTTACACCAGTGTCCCCAGAGTGCCACCTTACATTAATGCCCCCAGAGTGCCACCTTACACCAGTGTCCCCAGAGTGCCACCTTACATTAATGCCCCCAGTGTGCCACCTTACACCAGTGTCCCTAGAGTGCCACCTTACACCAGTGTCCCCAGAGTGCCACCTTACATTAATGCCCCCAGAGTGCCACCTTACACCAGTGTTCCTAGAGTGCCACCTTACACCAGTGTCCCCAGAGTGCCACCTTATATCAGTGTCTCCAAAGTGCTATCTTACATCAGAGCCCTCAGAGTGCCACCATACATGAGTGTCCCCAGAGTGACAGCTTACGCACACCTTCACCTTGGTGTGGTCACTTGTGGGAGATGGCTGTAAAAAAAATCCACTTGTTGCCAGCTCTACACTGCGCATGTGCAGTTTTGGAACCAGCTAATAAATGACAGTCACCAGTGCTGGAAACTAATAAATGGCTATTTTGCTAAAAAATAACTAAAAAAAATTAAAGGGGATATAGGTCCAAAAATGTATGAGATGGAGTATAATTTTCAATAAACATCTGTATAAAAAAAACAAATGTCAATCCTGGGTTTTTTCTATATACTAGTGAAGGAAGAGACATTGCCAGAAAGCACCAGTAGGGGGAGTAAGAGTAACAACAGTATAAATGCTGTGTGTTGCAACAAGCCTAGGAAACAACTACAGTGGCAATATTTTGTAACAATGAGTGCAACAAAAAGAAAAATAAGCTCAATGTGTTTTTTAAGTCAAGAAGAAGAGGATTTACATCAATAAAATGGTAACAATTCTGAGAATTAATAAAGAATTGCAAATATCTGAATCAAAAGTGTAAGGAAAGAAAAACAAAAAATAAAGTAAATAAATGAATACACAAAGCAATAATAATAGGAAAATCATTAAACAGAAAAATATGTAAAAATATATGAAGAATATTTATAAAAATAAGTGGGCTAACTAATTACATATATCCTATGGCATTGGAAATGACACTCATTAAAAATTCCAGATAAAAAAGGAAGGCTGATGGGTTAACAATGGTTTGCAGTGGTAAAAAAAAGTATTATTATTCACAGTGCAGTATGAAGTTCAAAGATTTCATTAAGGCCATGGGGAGAAAATGTGTTGAGTTTGTAAATTCAAAACATTTCCCTCTCTGGGAAAAACTGTTAGGTATGGCCTCTAAGACCCATACTTTAAGACCTGTGGTAGAGCATTTGTGGGTTTCCAAAAATATGTCTGGGGACACTATGGTTATCCTTCCCTTGTTGGATGAAGCGTCTGTGCTCACTGAATCAACTGTGCAGTGCCCTAATGGTTTATCCCACATATATCAGACCACTAAAGCACATAATTCAATAAACAATGAACCCCTTTGTGGGAACAAGCCTTCTGCTCATGGGCGACAAACTGGCAGGTGAGACTTTTTTTTTTCTACGGTTTTAGTACATCCCAACAATAGAGCTGAACAGGATGCTACTGGTACCAGAAAGGTGTTTTTGTGTTTTTAGTTTACCTGGTGCAATCTTCCCTTTTATGTTAGTGACCTTATGGTCTACCACTCTTGGTTTTAGTGTGGCCAGAGAACCTAATAGAGGTCTGCCCAACAGACAATGGACCTATGTTTGTGGATAATGTTTTTTCATTTCTTTATGCTGATAATGGAATTGGTTGATGAACTTAACCCCTTTGAAACCTTCATTAGAAAGGGCATTTGGGGAGGTATGGCGTTGCAAATAGTAGCAAAAGGCTTCATCCTCATCCGCTATCTCCTTCCTATACCCCTTAACCAGAAATTTTTTAGTTAGTACTTCACTTTGTGAGATATAGTCCTCCAAAAGGGTACAGTTTTTTTTCGCAAACAGCAATATTGGCTCTTAGTGATATTTTCCATTTAGTTTTCCATTTAGTGTGATGGCAGCTCTCTGTGTGTAGATAAGAATTACCAGGGAAGTCTGATCACACACATACGTAAATTTGAGGCCCATGGGGTTATCATTATAGTAGGTCACAAAATATGTAACTGAGGATGGATCACAGACACTATTATTGATGTAATGACTGAAAAAAACAAACCAAAATGAGAAGGAATTGCTATTCCAGATGGTGTTCTTCTCACACAGACCCATGGTTAAGTTTGCGTAATTGGGTGCAAAAGTTGGCACTCATAACAGTGCCATTGGTCTGTAGGTAATAGGCCCAATCAAAAATAAAGTATTTGTACTCTAAACGGTATTTAGTGCTGTTAGCTATAAACTGGACCTGCTTATAATGCAATTGGGAAGCAGTGTTGAGTAAATGATTAACCGCACTGTATGAGGGTGCCCATTTATAATGTTTTAGGTTGTCAAGAAGGTCCAAAAAAATCTCTAAAGTAAGAAGGAAGTTTGATAACTAGAGGTTGCATACTGATCAATGTACATAGATAGAGCACAGGGGCGGACTGACCATTTGGAAACTCGGGCACTGCCCGAGGGCCCGGGGTCAGTAGGGGGCCCCATGAGATGCCCCTGGTACCTTTTTAATAGGCTTTTTTGAGTTTGGGCAAGGACACAGGGGCCCCATGATTCCTTATTGCCCGGGGCCCCATGAGTTGTCAGTCTGCCCCTGATAGAGCATTAATAATTTTATCCATGGTGGCAATGATGGGCCTACCAAGGGGACTGACTGGATCTTTATAAATCTTAGGCAGATGATGAAAATATGGCATGCTGTAAAATTCTCAAAACTAAAATGTGAATTCCTGTTTGGAATTGAACTTGTCCCCAAGTGCCTTGTCTATCAAGAGCTTCAGTTCAGCTTTAAATTGATTTAGAGGGGCTTTGCGAGCTTCCTAAAGGTGCGAGTATCAGCGAGAGGTCTCTGGGTTTCTTTTACATATTCTACTCTAAATGTACCACAATGCCCCCACCCTTGCTGGTCTGCTTAACCGCTTCCCATCTGCCCTATAGCAAAAGTACTGCTACAGGGCAGCACAGGTGCGCAAAATCATATACAGTATATATACGTGATTTTGCATTTCTGGGTAGGGGGCGGTACGTCATTCGCAGCCACGGCTGTCAATCACCGATTACTCGCCGGCGCCCGGTGAGCATCTCCAACGGGGGGGAGAACTGTTTGTAAACAGTTCTCTCCTCTGTCAGCTCCTGCAGACTGCTTTGCATGGCTGTGCACTGCACAGCCATACAAGGAGTGTACATACAATGAAGCACAAACACACAGCCCCACAGTAAAACACACACAGCACACAGTTAACCCTTTGATCGCCCCACATGTTGAACCTCTTCTTGCCCAGTGCCATTAGTACAGTGTCAGTGCTTTTTATTAACACTGATCACTGTATTGGTGTCACTGGGGATGTCACTGGGGAGGTCAGTGACACCAAGGCAGTTCCCCCCAGTGTCAGAATGCCTGCCTCAGCCCCACAGTCCCGCTGTCACTGATCACCGCCATTACTAGTAAATATAAAAAAAAAAAAAAATTAAAAATCCCAGTATATATACTGCTATTTGTATACTCTATAAATTTCACATAAATCAATTAATTTACACGTATGTGAATTGTTTTAGAAATGACATGTAGCAGAATATATTTTGGCCTAAATTTATGGTGAAATTAGATTTTTTAAATTTTTTTACTGGACACGTTTAATAGCAAAAAGTCCAAAATATTGTGTTTCTCAAAATTGTCGGTCTTTTTTTTTAAAGAGCAAAAAATTAAAAATACACAGGCGATCACATACCACCGAAAGAAAGCTCTATTCATGGGGAAAAAAAAGGATGTAAATTTCATTTGGGTGCAGCCTTGCATGACTGCGGTATTGTCAGTTAAAGTAACACAGCACCTTAACGCAAAAAATGGCCTGGTCAGGAAAGGGGGTAAATCCTCTGGAGGACAAGTGGTTAATGATCACATCATGGTACTCTCTGAGTGCTTGAAGGTAGTTTGGATTCAAAATGATCAAAAATGGATTTAGTTTTTACCCTTTTTAAAGTGACATATTTTCAATAGACCCACATAGGCCATGTGATAGAAAGTGTCAAAGAATGACCCCTTAGAATGTGTAGGGTAGAAATTGGACTTGAGTTTAAGGTCGGTATGTTGAATAAGCAAAATATCCCCAAATGGCCAGTCTGCTTCTATGTCATCATAGTTGTCGAATAGTTCCTCAAGAGTATTGAGTGCTATGAGGTCATTATTATCCCAAGAAAAAGTTTAATTCAGGGACCGTATGCTCAAAAGAAAAATCCCATGACTAGAAAGGACATGACTAGATAGAATAAATATTTTTACAGTGTCACAAGAGGTGGAATTATCCTTCCTCCTGTCTTTCCTCGCTTTCTTTTTGTGAGACAGGAGAAGGGAAGTTCTAAAAAAGTAGGAGAGGCTTCTGTATCGTGTTTTGTGATACATGGATTTCTAATCGGTCTAGTGATATTGTCAGAAGGTGGAGAAATACAGGAGAAAGAAGCCACTGAAGGTGAATCTTCCTGTGATAAAACCTTAAATGACAAGTATGTCATAAACCAGCTAATGCAGGCCATAGAGGGGTCGTTTATCGGCCAAATGTTCATCCGAAAGAATAATCGGCTGATATTCGCACCATTAGTGGGGCAACGCCGATTTTCGCGGTTCCTTCTCGTTTCTTTTATCAATCATGCTGGAAAATCTACGAAAAATGGTCGATTTTCGTAAGCATTGGTGGCAACAGAACGACCGATTTTTCGTTTTTCGGCTGACAATTCGGCCCGATAAACGATCCGTCTATGGCCTGCATAAGGATGACAAATGGGGGTTGGCCTGTTTGCTTCAAAGGCCTGACTAGCTTGAACATGGGTACTAGGTGTGACCCGAGGGTGGACCATTGTTAACAGTATTGTCCTTTGTGGCAGGGGCTAAATCAATTAGCCCATCCTTATTACCACGGGTGGTATCGCTAGAGGGAAAATTTCCTGTACTCCTGGTAAGAAGTTCACTATGTTTACTTTTCTTTCTTGATGTGATTATATTTCCACATATACCCAGTAGTGTACTTAGGTTTTGTGCTGCCCCAGGCAACACAAAAATCAGCACCCCCCCCCCCTGCAGAGAGAGCCCGACATTGACCAAGAACACCCCTGCCCCCACCCGAGACAGCCTTCCACTACCACTGCCCTCCATACACCAGCCACCATCCCCCATGGCGAGAGGGAGAAAGACACTCACCTTCACAGTTCCAGACATCCCGGGGAACGAGAATCGGGCTGTGCATACACCGTCATAAAACCCGCAGCCTATTTGGAACCCACCAGGTCCCCATGCCGCATGTGTCCTTTCTTCCATCCCTTCTTCCAAGGGGCAGTGCTGCCCCCCCCCCCTGAAAAATGCTGCCCTAGGCAAATGCCTTGTTTACCTTGTGGTAAATACACCCCTGCATGTGCCTGGTATTGAAGGTGGGATTAGGTTAGGACTCATTAATGGAGTATTGTTCCAAAAGATTAATCGGGATCATCTGTAATCTTCAAGGTCCCGGTTGCCATAGGATAAACATTGAACGTGTATGGGCCTATAATGTGTGTCTGTAACCTCTGGTAGTTAACTTGTGTGCTCACTGATCTAGTAGATGTGCATTGAAGTAGCTGGAAACAGAAAATGGTGATTTTCATCAGCTATGTTATCCAGATGAACTGTTTATTATTTATAGCACCAATTTCTTCACGCTGGTGGTGGTCTCTTGAACTAGTGATAAAAGGTGGAGGGTGATCTGTTCTCGTTTGCATATTTATAAAATTCTGTAATCGTATTTATTTATGCATTGAAGCATAATTGTAAGTTGGGTTAACCTAACATGGCAATTTATAAGGGATAGCACATCTGTTTAACCTTTTAAATATAATAAAGGTTTTGTTTTGGATTTAAAACCATCAAGTTCTTCCCACTTTTCTTCATTTTTGCAGCAGTTGTTTTCTTATTCCGGGCCACAATCATGCGCAATGTCCTTTTGTCTCTTTGACCATGACAACCATGCTTATGTTTATCAGAAGACATTTTCCTGGAAACTGTATATGCCTTCATAACCTTTGATACTGTACCTCACAACACGACAAATAAATTGGCAACTTCAGTCACAGAAGCACCGGCTAAGAGGTCACCAACTATTTGCCCTCTTTGAAGTTCAGTAAGCTTTGACATGACTCCTTATTACTAGCAGTGAATGACGAAAGTGAGGCTTCCCATCTGTTAGCTAGGTGTCTCATCACACAGCTGGAGCAAAAGAATGTTACATCACTTCTGCTTTCACCGCAAAACATGTCGTCACTTTCACAACTGAAACTCATGTAGTGCTTCCATTATTTTTGTCTAAAACCTGTATACAATGTTTTGTAATTATATATAGATGACGTATGTTAAATTTATATATAGTTTAGTGCTTAAATGTGTCTATATGTGTCTTACACTGTTTAGTGCTTTAATCTATCTAATCTACTTGCATAATGCACATTTAAAATGTGTATTGTACTTTCCTGGTTTAAACAAATGCGCTTACAACTGGGGTCAACATAATTCTTATTGAGTAGAATGTAATTATCATTTTTTTAACATAACTAATCCTTCCTACCAGCTAATGTAACTCTTTGGAACTTTAGCTATACCATCAGAAGCATATAAAAAATCTGAGGAAGATCATCTGTAACTTAAAAGTAGAACTATAGGCAAAACATTTTTTCTCATTTTGGATAGAGCAAGGGAGAGTTATAACCCATCAATTTTTTTTCACCATCTGTGTCCCATTGGGGATATAGCCAAACAGGAAGTGATAGGAAAGTGATAGGAAATCCCTGCAAATTAAGAGAATTCCTTGGAGACCCCCAGGTCACTAGAACTAGCGTCCCCATTGGAAGATTACATTTCTGGGGACAACCCAAAAGATGTGATTTTCTTTTACTCTCGTTTTCAATGATAATGGTAAGCAGGACAAATAGAGAAGGTGAATCTCCTTAATGGGAGTCCAGACAGCAATACAAACTGCCAGATGTTCTAATCCTTCTCCACTCTATCCAAAACTTAAAAAAAAAAAAAAAAAGGTTTTGCCTTTAGTTACTATTTAAGGACATCAGAATGGTGTGCACTATATACAACAAATCATTATTTTAGATTTTATTGAAATACCTGAATGTTGGCAGCATCCACCAAGGGAAAAATATTCCAGGTAGCTCTGTCAGACAAGAAAGTTTTGTTGAGCCTTTTCAGTTGTTGTGTTTTTGTTGTTGAGCTCTTTATACATTAGATTTGTGTTTCTATTACTGTACACCACTGTAATTATCATCTTAACAAAACCTATGACATAAGTAGTGTTTGCCTGGTGAAGAACATTCCATTTCAGTGTCACTCTGTTTGCTTCAAGTTAAAACATACTTCCTAACAATGGTTGTCAGTGTAATCTGCTATAAGCTTTATATTGCTCCATTTAAATAAGACCACAAGTTTGGATTCTGCATACTTGCTGGTAATATGCTTTATATCAGTGCTGTCCATCTCAAAAGGGCCCAAGTTGAGTGGAAGGCCGCATCTAAATAAATATTTTTTTTTACAATTCAAATAAAATTTGGTGACAACTATACATACAGCAGGTAAAATAAGGTATTGAACACGTCACCATTTTTCTAGGTAAATATATTTCTCAAGGAGCTATTGACAAATAAGTAAAAAAATTAGGTTACATATATAGTAAAATGGAATGACACAGTGAAAAAGTATTGAACACGCTAACTGAAATTTATTTAATACTTCGTACAAAAGTTTTTGTTGGTATTGACAGCTTCAAGACGGCTCCTGTATGGAAAAACTAGTCGCATGCCTTGCTCATGTGTGATTTTGGCCCATTCTTCCACACAGTCTTCAAATCTTGAAGGTTCTGTGGGCCTCTTCTGTGAACTCTGATCTTTAGCTTTTTCCATATATTTTCTATTGGATTCAAGTCAGGTGATTGGCTGGGCCATTCAAGCAGTGGTTTTTCATAAGCACAATTTTGAAAAAATAAACTTGAATGAATTTTAGTGAACACAAACACAATACCCAATTTTTTTGGTAAAATTCTAAAGATGATGTTATGCTGAGGAAATAGATACCAAAACGTCACACTTTATAATTGCACATACCCGTGGGAAAAAAAAAAAAAAAAAAGACAACAGTACATGAAATTATCCATAGGCAACAGTTTAAGTCTTTACAGGTTATCAGTTTAGAGCTGCACAAGAAGCCTGGCAATAGAATTATTGCTCTAGCTCTGACATTTATGGTGATACCTCACGTGTGGTGCAATTTCCATTTACTTATGCGTGTGTACTTCACTAGCATGGTGAGATGGATTCTGTAAAGGGACTACAGACCGTGACCGAGTTTCATGTTACACCCTTGCTTCCAGACCACGATCCCGCTCATTACCCATTACCTTAGCTTGCTTCCTGACCACACCTCTGCCTTCCATTCTGCCTAATACCTGCCCTCTTAGTTTTCAGCCTCTGTCCACATCAGACCCTGTCTCCAGGCTTTTGTGAGTTCTGGTGTTTCTTTGTCAGCTCTTGTTACATTCTGCCCCTCTATTATATCTTTACCTGGTTCTCCAATGATCTCCTCAGCAGTCATCTACCAGAAGTGATCAACTGTGGACCAGACTCTTGGGACACATACCCCATTGTACCTTTTCACTTCCTCTCACCATTCATGACGTGTTTGGCCCAGACCTGTAAGGAATACCCTTTCATCACTCTTAAAGGATAAGTTTACCTTTTGCAGGGGAAAAAAAAATGTGCATTTATTATTATTTTTGTTTGCAGGAGCCTGTAAAGCATTGTACCAGCAGATAGCTGGTGCCATGCAGGTCTCCTGCAGACTTGTCAGTATATTGACTTGCCTGTACGGGATGTAAGCGCATGCAAATATAATGACAGGAAGAATCAATGAACTACCACAGCACTCACAATCATTTAATAAACATACACCTTGTGTTTCAATTGGAATAATACATTTTGGCTGCCGCTGTTCTCTCTAGCTCTGATATCTTGTAATGTTTCCACCATTTTTCAGGAAAGCTGAGATGCCTTCTGTGTAGATGGCCTTGTACCTACATGTGATGGAAATTCCCAAGTACTAGAAGCATTTAGCTTCCTTTTGGAAATGGAAAGAAGTGAAGACACCATTTCTTTTGGTTGATATTGAGGGCTTTCTTTTTTGTAGTGATTAATGTGTAACAGTGTACTGTTCAGTAGGCAGATCAAACTGGGCAATGGTCTTATTGGATTTGTAGAGAAGAGAATGGTCAGCTTGGACATTTTATAGTTGCATCCCAAGACTACTAGAGCCCTTAACATTTAGATTTTGACAAATTGCTATTTTCAAAGGTTAAACAGCAAGTGCAAAAAGGAGAGGTAACATTAGGCAAACTTGGCACATTCTGCTTGTGATGGAAAACCTTTAAAGACTGGAAAACTGCATTGATGGTTAGAGGCTTTGGAAGTAGAGTGCCAACATTCTCAGGACCAGAACCACATTTTTCTAGGATAAATAATTGTAAGGCCACCTAAGGCTATGGAAGCCTTTTGTCCAGGGATAGCAAAAGGTTTGATATCTTCTAGCGAAATGGATGAGATGGAGTCGTGGACGTATATTGGCCACAGATAGTTTGTTGGGCATTACAAACCTACCAAGTCTTTTCTAATGATTACACGTGTATCTTTAAGAGGATCTGTTATGTGAAAAGAATCGGAGCTGCGATTGCAGGCCTCTCTTTGAAACTGCTAAATGCATGTGTTTGACTTTAGTTAGTAGGTTTTAGTCACAGTACAGGCAAGCTGTAAATGAGTGATAATTGTAAGAAGAACTTATCTCTATAACTGTTCAGGGACAGTAACTTAGACAACACCAAGGTTAAACATCAGCATGACAGCCAGGGAACTAGCATTCTCAAGAGTTCAGTAATGGTAACCTCCATTAATATCTCATGACAGTGTTCCTTTTAGTCTGGGGGCTAAAATGTTGGCAGCGTTTGAAATCCAGATTGAACAAAAGATATTGGAAGAAAGTTAGAGGAATTAGCCATGTTCGTAAGGGGTGGCAGTAGCATATATACTGAAGCAAATATTTTCTACATTTCATGTCTTCCAACTTCCCAAATTACTTCTCTAGTGCTGCAGAACTTGATTACGTTATTAATTTTATATCATATAGTTGAGCTTTAAAGATACCATGTCACCAATTTACAACATTGCAGGTAAAAGCAAAGAAAATAGAAGAAAAGCAAAAGAAAAAAAAACAAAATCAAAGATTTAAAATGCTTGCTTGAAGCGATTTCCTATCCATATTTTTTTGTTTTGTTTAATCACATGGAATGTGCACTTAAACTTGATAGCAAATTTGACTTCTTCAGTAAGAATCAATTCAGTATCATAATGTCCACACTCCTGGCACATTATAGTCTTCTCCTTTTCTGGGAGTGTTTCAATACTGTGTGGTAACCCAGTATCTCTGGCCCTCCCATCACCTCTCTACATAATCTTTTACTGTATTTAGCAGCTGAGGAGCATAGGGGAATACTATAGAGTGTCACTTGAGGGTTAGCTTTCAAGATAGTGGCACCCAGCAGCATTCTCAGGGTGTTGGGATGTCTACCCATGGGAGGCTTTTACAGAAAAAGAACATGCATAAAATATGTTAAATGTACATATAACAACTTATGGGAAGAACTATAATGGTGTTGGGTAAATTGTAGTTTATAGACACAGTTTTTGAGACATAAACATTTTACACAGGATGTACCCATGACACAGAACTCACAGGACATTTTCTAGAGAGAAGCTTTTTGCTTTTAAACAATTGTCCCCATGAAATTGTGTGAGCTTCATCTAATGAGATTTTTTAAAACAATAGCATTTTTCATCTGGAAGTAAGAGGAAATCAGAAAACACATAAAAAGTAGTTGAGCTCTCCACCTCCTCGTTAGACATAACAATACGAAATATTCATGCATTATGTCATATTTACCTAACTAGGAGGAAGAAAAAATGAGTCAAGTACAAAATTACTTCTTTAACTTTTTACTAAAGTACTCCTCAACTGCCTACTTTTTCTTGTTCAGTGATTCAGAGCATATTAAAGTCACTGGATCAGAAGGGCATCTGTAAAGTAGAGGACACCAATGGCAGTCTAGATATTTCTGTTGTTGTAGGTCTTTTTTTAAAGGATACGTTCACCCATACTCGGGGTGCAACATGTTACATTTGACCCCCCGATCCCCCATTGTGATAGCTAGTGGGGATCTTCTCTCCCACACTCGCTGTCGAGATCTGCCCAGCCGCATCATCCATTCATGGTGTTCTATGAATGAGAAGTTCCCTATACTAGCTGTCAGTATTTGAAGACAGCCCGGCTGTGCGGGGCTTCGCCCGCACAGAAGCGTCATTCATTCACAGAGTTCTGTGAATGAATGAACTACAAGTCCCAAAAGCCTTTGCAGCTTGTAGTTCTCAATGAACTACCTTGGTGCTGTTGAGTACTTATCCCTTAAGAGATCATTAGTAAAAAGCAGCACACTTAACCCATAACACATATTGTTAGGCACGCATTTAACCCCCTGAACGCCCTAGATCAGGAGCTCCAAGCTGTGGCCCGAGGGCTGGATGTAGCCCTTTGCTAGTCTTTATCCGGCACTTGGGGCACTATTCCTCCCACTGACACCACTCCCACTGATATGAAGTAGTATTCCTCCCACTGACACCAATCATGGGGCACTATTGATAATACTTATGTGGTACTATTCCTCCCATTAATACCAATGATGGGGTCTCCTCTTCATCCTACTGACCACCATCCCTGAGGCCATATTTATTCTCAATGATGCTGGTCCCAAAACATTTTCTACCCCCACTGGCCACACTTTGGCCCTCTTAAAGTCTGAAGGACCTTTGTTTGAAACGTTTGGAGACCCCTGTCCTAGATGTTAAACCCTTCTCAGTCAGTGCCATTAGTACAGTGGCAGTGTATAATATCACTGTATTATTGTCACTAGTGATGCCAGTGGCAGTTAGTCAGTTCCCCCCAGTGCCAGTTAGTGTCAGATTGCCTGCAGTACTATCGCTGTCCCATTATATGCCACTGATCACCACAATTAGTATTATAAAAAAAATTCCAGAAAACCAATCAATATACACTTATTGGGATTTTTTTTTTTTATCAAAGACATGTCGCAGAATACATTTTGGCCAAAATTTATGAAGAAATTAGAATTTTTTTTTATTAAATATGTTTTATAGCAGAAATTAAAAAAATATTTTTTTCTTAAAAATTTTCGGTCTTTTTTTGTTTATATTGCAAAAAATAAAAACCCAGTGGTGATCAAAAACCAGTAAAAGAAAGCTGTGTGTGTGAATAAAATTATATAAATTTAATTTGGGTACAGCGCTGCACAATTACCAGTTAAGTAGCGCAGCGTAGTAAAGCAAAAGATGGCCTAGTCATGAAGGCGGTAAAACCTTCCAGAACTCATGAGGTTAAATAAACCTCAGTGTAACCGAAATGTTCCAGTTCTGCATTTTATAAAAGCAAAGGTTTCAAAAGTAGAGAGAGACCTTAGAGAGTCCTTCAAAAAAAGTAATCTGCGTTTTCTAAAAAGATGCTTAAATCCATAATCAAAGCAATATAATAACGCAAAAAAAAAAGTTCTTCACCAAGTGAATGTACAACAAACACAGCACCCTTTATTAAGGAAGCCTACAAAAAGGGACTTCACTTATAAAATGTGGCCTCTTTAATAAATTACTTCAGTAAATAAAAAATATATAGAAGATGAACAGTAACCATGTTGTGAAGCATTAAAATGTTCTTCTTGTTTTTTTATTCATCTTCATTGGAGCCAGTCTTAGCAAGCTGAAAATAGAAAAATACCTCTAGTTAGGAAAGGCTGAACACTTATCACCACTGTTGACCACTGTAAATATAACTAAAAACGGAAATACTTTTTTTAGGTTTTGAAAAAGTGGAGTGGGATTAGATCTGTTGGGTTCATACAGCTGTCAGTGTCTCTGGGTGTTATTGAGATTCACCTCATCTATTTATGTTTAGCGCTATCATTGAGAGTGAAAGTGAAAGATGATCACAAATTTTGAGTTGTCACCAGAGTAGAAATAGAGAACAAATCTTCCAATGATATACAACTAGGGATTCCCTCTTTGGAGGGGCTTCCTCTCATTTCCTGCTTCAACTATGGCACAGGAAGTAAAGGAAAATCAATGGGACACAGCAAACAAAAAAAAAAAAACCCCTGACAGCGGTTACGCTATCCAAGATGAAAACAGATGTTTTGCCTTAAGTTCTACTTTAAGAGAAACCAATATTTTGTTTTCATTTTTCACACAAACGTGCTAAAAACTAATAAAAAGGTGCAAAAATCTGCTGCAAAAAAATGTTTGTTTTTTTTTAGTTTAGGTTAAAGTGGAGGGATTTCCACTCACTTCCTGTTGTGGCTATGAGACAGCAAGTGCATGGAAATCTCCCCAATTGAGAACAGATGGCAGAAACAAACCTGCAAAAGGTTATAACCTTACTCCCTTAGGCTGGCCATACATTATACAATCTTGAGGATTTTGCTTTAGATTTACCAAAAACCATGTAATATGAGGTCAAACCTATACAACACTTTCAGTTGTATCCAATTAGGCAGGCCCTTGCACTATATAGTTGAAGGTAAATCTAAAGGAAATTGGACAGAAAATTTTATAGTGTATGGCCAGCCTTACTCTATCAAAAATGAAGAAAAAAAAAAAAAAAATGTTGGCGTTACTTCCTTAAATCCCCAATACAATATATACCTTCTGAATGCAGAGAACCCCTTGGTAGTCGCAATTATTTATGTTGCACAATAAGTAAGCACCTTTGGGGTTCTGTACAACTATCCTGATTAGGAAAAAACCTCCCACGCTGCCAATAAACACCAATAATAAAATCTAGGGAAGCAGCAAGCACCCAGCTATATAACCAAATAGAAACAGAAAAAAAGGGGCAGTGGGGGTAGAGGGTGCTGCACTACCAAACCTGGAGGGTTCTAAACTAAAAATAATGGAGAGGGTGAAAACCCACAGAGACCATAACGCATGTATAAAGCTACATCAACAACGTAAATGCCACTTGGTGTATCAACAAATGTGACAAAACACAATTATGCACATACTTGGCTATAAACATGTACTCGCTATAAACATGTGCCAAGAGACTCACGGGAGAAAAACAAGTGATCTATGGGTAAATAAATAAATCGGTGTAACAAAAAACAATATCAGGAAAACAAAAAGTGATATATATCAGTGCAAAATGAAAAGTGAATGACAAAAATGTCAAAGGAAACTAATAATGAGTGAACATAGACACAAAAAGATAGATAAACATATGTGGCATGAATAATGACATTGATTGGACTCACTCCACATACACAGCACTAAGAGCAAAAAGGGCGCCATTCTCCTCACACAAGACTACCTTCACATTAGTTGGCTGTGCGGTGCACGCTTTCCGTGAGGGGGATACCACCACTGTTGCTGACGGTCGATGCTTCAGGATTAGTGTGTAAGGCCCCAATGCTGATTTGTTTGGTTTTGAGTGCCCTGAAAGTGCGTTGGCCCCTAGGGGCCGCAATGTGGAGGTGAGGAGGCAATTTAGCTGGTGATGGATTGTTTACCATACAGATCACTCTCACTATCACTGATCCAAGTCTGCCGTGGAGTCTTATTTTTTGGACTTTTCACATATTAATGCTCTGTGGACTATTACACCATTGTTTGGATTTATTCACTATTTGTGGCGTCCTATATGCCATTATAATACGTGGTTTCTGTGTTCATTTAATATTAATTTTTTACTTCCACTATTGTATTATTTGTGGTATTCACAGGTAGTCCCACACTGGGATTTATTCACCCTGCGTTTATCATATATTGATTACTGGTACAGCTTTTCTTCATTATATATCTCACAATTTTTTACTTGCTGCACTTATATACAGTAGTGCACTTATAGAATCGAGGACTGTTTCGTTTCACATATGGCAGTGCACTTGTGACACCCACCGTATTCATAATTTGTGATACCAATTTCTGCCATTATTCATGCCATATATGTTTATCTTTTTGTGTCTATGTTCACTCAGCATTAGTTTTCTTTGACATTTTTGTCATTCACTTTTCATTTTGCACTGATATATACACCACTTTTGGTTTTCCTGATATTGTTTTTCTGTTACACCAGTTTATTTATTTACCCATATATCACTTGTTTTTCTCCCCGATAGTTTCTTGGCCCTTGTTTATAGCGGAGTACGTGCATAATTGTGTTTGTCACATTTGTTGATACACCAAGTGGCATTTACGTTGTTGATGTAGCTTTATACATGCGTTATGGTCTCTGTGGGTTTTCACCCTCTCCATTATTTTTAGTTTAGCTCCCTCCAGGTTTGGTAGCGCAGCACCATCACTTTTTTCTATCCTGATTACTTCTAAATGTAAGCTGGGAACCTTCTCAGTTTTAAAACAAGCTTAAAGCCACTATAATTATATGATAAATACCAAGAGCAAGATTTGCCTAATAAATAAAGCATAAACTTAGAGGCAGAGTCATCGCTCTGTGTAGCTAGCATGAACGGGTGAGCGCTGGTGCACTGACTGCAGGCTGGCAAGGACAAGACATGAACAGCTGGGGTGTGAAATTTAGTGACGTTGCAATTCACAATGTGACATGTTGCGGCTCTGACAGCAAGGCCCCTGCCAATCAAAGGAAGCAAGACCGGAGTAGGGGGCGTGTCAGCCAGGTCTACAGGAACTCCTGACATCCTGTAGCTCCAAACAAAAAGCTGAGGAAGGCAAAGTGACCACACCAGCAAGGATCTGCTTCTGTGGCGTGGTCAGAAAGCAGAAGGAAGAGAACAAGACTCGCAGAATCATTAGATATCTGATGCTTATTCTCAGATTTCCAGAGAAAAAAAAAAAGAAAGTCACGTGAATACTGGTTATTATGGGCAGAGGAAAGCATTTACATAATTTTATTAAGGTTTACATTCACTTTGTTAAAAAAAAAAAACCAGTCCCTGAGCTCCAGTGAAATGACTATCTTGTAAGGTTTTGCTGTGTATCTTAGGAATGATGTACCCTGTTTGGGAAGGATATTTTTAGTCTTCCCTCCCACTATGTGATGAGTTTAGTGTTCGGACAAGTAGAGGATGGAGACTACTATGACAAATTTTTACACTGGCAGGTCAATAGGCAAGATGAGGTAATGGGAACTGAGCTATGTAAGTATATTGGGTTTTTATGTTTGCTGGTCATATTTCAATGAAACAATTGCTGAGTGGTGTGATACAGACAGCCAAAAATATAAGGCGACTGACTGTTTTAATACTAGTCAGGTGTCTTAGCACAGGAAGTATATGCTGACCCTGGATGATGCCTTGACAAAAACTGCACTGGTCTTCTGGCTAGAAAGGAAAATGAAGGCATTTTCTGGAGGAGATCTGTGATCTCTCTGGAAAGTTACAAATAGTTGTGTTACACAATACTTAACATGGAAAATATATCTGCTGTTAAGTTACACCCTGACTTTAAACATGTTAATGACACTCAAAATGTACAAATAATAGGTTTTCTACTTACATGCTGGATTTATATGAATCACGGAACCCATCAATTTGATGGTGAAGACATAAAGAAGGAATGAAAAAAAAAAAAAAAAAAGACTCAGATAAGTACTCAGATACATAAAAGGAAAGCCTCACTTCTCACAGCACCACAAAACCTTAACTTATTACCTTAATAACATCAACCCAGTTCCATCCCCGTGGTAGTTCACCTCTATGATCTAGAAATGCAAAACACACCAGTTATTTTATCACTCGTCAGCAGTCCTACAGACTCTTATAACATTATCACAGCAATATCACATTACATTTATATTCAGTGGGCAGTAGTGTTAAAGGTTATAGTATGAATGCTGCAGAAAGAAAAAAGAATCTGCAGTGCCCATAGCAATGCAGTTTTAATATTTACAATTTGCACACAAAAAAAAAAATTGTGCCAGGCATCTCTAAACTACAGAAAACCAGCTACTTTTCCCCTTGTTTTATTAATTGTCCTCACTGTCAGAACCAAGTCAGGATTGTATATAATTTATATATTTTTATATAGATTTTATATAATGTGAGCTACAACTTTCATTCTGTGGTTGGCTCTGACAGCACAAGTGGCTCAACAGAAGTTGATTTTTCAATAGACATTTGTCAAAGGAGTCAGGTGGAAAATTCTTTACCAAACAATGTCTGGATCTAATTAGATATAATCAAAGTTCGGGTTTTCTGACATCGGCAACTGCAGCTACAGTAAAATGGCCACCACTGCAATTGCTCCCCAGTACAGAGGCCATTGAGGGTGTATTTTAAATCTTTGTGACTACTTAAGAATATATAATCGCTACACACACACACACACACACACACACACACACACACACACACACACACACACACACACACACACACACACACACACACACACACACACACACACACACACACACACACACACACACACACACACACCTAAAATATAAACACATTTTCCTAGAAGATTGGGGATAGTGGAAATATATTAGTGATGGGAAAGAAACCTGTACTTTGCCAGCAGTGAGGCTGTCTAACCATGGCTATACACTGCTCTGTTTAGGTCAAAGCCTAGAAAAATGGGAATGATAAGAAAGGAAATTCCCTGTTAGGCATAATGCATGGATTTTCTATCTGATCATTATTTGTTAAAGCAGAGCTCCACCCAAAAGGGGAAGTACCGCTTTAAGGACTGCTCCCCGCTCCCCATTAAGGATTGGCACCTTTGGGAGGTGGGGAGCGGGTACCCGAATTTGACTGGTACCCGCTCCCACTTCCGATCTGATCGCCTAGGCGATTGGAAGCGGAAGGTGTCCTCCCTCCCTGTAGTCTTTTGGGACACGTGACAGGTCCCAGAAGACTATAGGGCCATTTAAGAAGCACAGCTCTACTCACACATGCACAGGGAGTACCGGCTATAAAGGCACAAGCTGCAAAGCTGGGTGCCCATCACTGAAGATGCTGGCCTCCTGGAATACAGGACGGCCGGTGAAACAGGCTGCGGGGGACACACCGTGGGACAGGTAAGTGGCTGTTTTTTAAAAGTCAGCAGCTACAGTTTTTGTAGCTGCTGACTTTTATTTTTTGAAAGGGTGAGTAGAACTCCGCTTTAAGATATCATCCAGGTGGCATGGGAAAAAAAAAAGTTGTACAGTGACCAGATTACAGCATTTAAGTGGCCATTGTGAGATTTCCCCGCATGATCACATCCAAAAGGTACATACCCGTTTTGTCTGCTAGTTTGCGTTTTTGTGCTTTTGTCAACTGCTCCTTTTTGTCTTTTTTCTTACTAGAAGGAGTTATGTTTGTTGGTTCTAGGGTGCCGTCACTTCCTGCTAATGTCTGGAAAAGAAAATAGGTCATACAAAATGCAACATTATTTCAATCCATTAACAGATTTCAATTAAAAGGAGTCTGGAGGACAGAATTATGCATGATGCCATGACAGATTTGTTCCTAAAGGGTTTTGGGGTCATCACTCTGATTATGGCTTTGCTATAAAGCAAGTATGAACCCCTGTTATGAATACTTGTTCCAGGACAGTGACTCAATTGACAGTGAAGCCAGAATAACAATGAAGGCTCCAATACCTGCACCTAGCATTGTACAAGACATCACACCAGCGTTGTGGTCAAGAAAGCTGAATTCTAATTAATGCACTGTGCATACCATCTTGTTTCATTTTACTACCTTCTTTAAAAGCCTGTGTATTCACAAGGATACATGTTAGTTTGGCCATTTCAGGGAAAGAAATACTCAATGTATGCATCTGGTAGAGAAGGTATAAAATACAAATCTGCTTTTTTAATAGCTGATGACCTCTTGTGGTCAATAACAAAACTAACATTGTAAAAAGGTTTAGAAGGTGATGGTATGTACTTATATATGGATTCAGTCTGAAAAAAAATAAATTCAGTCCATGAACTGATATTCAGGAAAGATGTCAACTATGGCAAGATCACAAAGTATTGTATATCTGATTTTTTTGGTTTACATAAGCTACCACAAGCTGTTCCAGCAAGATTTTCACAATGATTATGGGTAGCTGATTTTCACATCACTACACATTAAAGTGGTGACATAGGGGTCAGCAGTAGGAAACTGTGAGCGCTGGAGGGCTCCTGAAGGATAAAGTAAAGTATATGTAAATCCAACATTTTTTGGGAGAGAGGGAAGATTTATAGACTCAGATTTACAATCTGTTAAATCCAAAATGTACAGTTGTCATTGAAAAGGAAAGTGTCATTGTTCCAGTGACAATATTTCCCCTGAATTCAGAGAGAATTCTTCTTACGTCCTTTAGTGTTTCCAAGACAGGAAAGTAAGAAATAATTTCACCAACTGGACACAGTCAGTGGAAAAACAATTGATGTTTTAACCTTCACCTTCACTATCCAAAACTAAAAGAAAGGCATTTTGGCTTTAGATATACTTTACAAACCATGATACACATACAGGATCCAGTGTCTGGCAATCATTTTGAGCAAAACGTTTTATGCATAGAACACTGTATGAAAACTCTGGGAATCAACATATAGTTATCTCATACTTTTCTTCTTCACCACCAAAACATCATACGTGTGCCAAATACTCACTAAAGAGTTGTTGAATGGCTGGTGACGTTCCATTAATTCCTCCTTATTGTCTTTGGCATACTCAAATAAGGTATAACTCATGGCTGTACCAAGGTTGGCTTCCACCTGTTCTTGTAACTTGTTTGCGATACTCTGTTTGACCAGTGGGGAACTGGAACAGAAACCCCAAAACATTATTAATATTACATAAAATGAGAAAACACAACATATCAAAGGGCTGCAAAAATATACACTTACATCTGATTGTTAAAAAAAGCATTCATGGATATATTTGGTGCAGTTTCTGGATAGGTTTCTGGCCAGGATATTTCAATCAGAAAGGCCTTAGTGTCTCCCACGTCACCAACCTATATGTTACAAAATGGAAAATGATCAGCTGTTTTATACGCACGGTATACAGTATGTGTGCTGGAGCTAATGCAAGTAGTCAAATTAGTGCGTGAATCGCCGTGTCTGTGCTGTGACAGCATGGGGTTTATTTACTAAAGCTGA
Source organism: Staurois parvus (assembly GCF_062004578.1). Lineage (NCBI taxonomy): Eukaryota > Metazoa > Chordata > Amphibia > Anura > Ranidae > Staurois > Staurois parvus. The sequence goes on along the minus strand of NW_028317876.1, from coordinate 8,196,863 downwards.
AGAGTCCAAAATCAGACTCCCTTCTGCATAGAAACCAATCAGCTTCTAACCTCAGCTTGTTCAATGAAGCTTTGGCAATGAAACCTGGAAGCTGATTGGTTTCTATGCAGAAGTGCGTCTGATTTTGCACTCTCCAGCTTTAGTAAATAAACCCCCATGGGTCTGGTGCAGAGGCACTTCCTTTCGGTTCACGAGATCCAGCCGTCTGACATGCAGGGCCGCAATGATGTCACTACTGCGCATCCACGCAGGGGTCCCAGGCCACGGCACAGTACTGTGAAGGAATGTTCCTTCAGAGCGCATGCGCCGGCTCTAAAAAAAAAAAAAAAAAAAAAAAAAAAAGAGACAATATCTTCTAAACGTTTAGGAGATACTCATTTTACCTACAGGTAAGCTTTATTATAAGATTACCTGTAGATAAAAGTTAAAAAAAGGAGTTTATTACCACTTTAATATACAGTATGTATTGTCTGTACACACTGTATTAAACAAAACAAACAAAAAAACCCCAAAAAAAACAACAAAAAAAAACCAAAAAAACAAAAAAAAAACCACAGAAAATCTAGTTTTACCCGATACTGGAAGGCGGTGGGCCCAAGCTCCTTAAAACTTTCATCACCTTCATAGATAGACCTTAGAGCTTCCAACTCCATCTAAAGAAAAGCAAATAGTGACAAGATGGTTATGGGAATTTCAGTGCATTGTCAGAAAACTGTAGATTATAGGCAGAACATTAGCAAAGGGCAGCAATTATGTCACTGGCTATCTACAAACCAGATAAGCATTTAAAGTGGTTGTAAACCTCAGACATGAAATATGAGCAAAGCATATCCCGCTATAGTGTGTACTTCTCAATTAAAAGCATTAGGTGTGATATCTGTTTGCTGCTTCATTCCTCTGCTATCATCATGAATCACTTCTGACAAGTTTTCCTGACACCAAGAGAAAAAAGGTGACAGGGCAGGGAGCTACAGCACGCAGCCTGTGACTGTCAGTGGTGTGTCCCTTCCCTCCAATCAGGTCTTCTCACTGAGTGTAATTTCAGCTCCCCACTTCCTGCTATCTGAAACCACTTTACGGAGGAGAGGCAGCACAGCACTGTGAACATCTAAAGAGGGTGAACCTCATTTTCAGGAATATACAGGAATAAAATGAGCTTTTAAAGAAGAATTCCAGGTATGGCATGTTTTACATAGTTATATTGGTCCAGCTTGGACCAATGGAACTATGCATATACCATACCTGTGAGATCTCTCTAGAAGCTGGAAATCACTGAAGTAGACACGGCTACTCTAGTGACCTCCATTTGCATCCAGGTCTGGTGCTGAGCAGCTGCCCTGCTGTATTCTAAACTCAGGAAATTGGACACTTGGCACGGTCGCCATTCAGAGATCACTTGCATTTTCGCAATTGATAGATGCGATGAGGAGGAAGGGGGGCGATGTCATGCTCTCCAAATTGTCCAATTGGAGAATGCTTTGGACACACTAAGACAGGGCTCTGAATCTAGGAACCAGCTAAAAAAGTTAGGAGCCAGTTTTGTTAGCATAGCGTGGGTTGTCAGCTCCCGGGCAAGCAACTTTTGGGCAACAAGCTTCATTCAATGCGATTTGCCGCAAGACAATCACACCAAATCCACACTATGTTTTAGGAACTATTGAAAATAATGGCACCTGAACTTGCCTTTACAGTGATTCTGCCGTGATCCCAAAATGCCCAAGTGTAAATGCAGCCACCCTGGTTCACACATATGCGATTCTGGGTAAGTTTTCAAACTCACAGATTTGCATGACAGGCTAGATATGACGTGTTTCTATTGAGGTGGTTCATACAGATGCTATCCACAAGCATTTGAGTGCCATTATGAAAAGGGTCCTATGCGAGTTTGTAACGGCGCGTTCCAGACTCATACGTGATATAGTAGAGTGGCATGTGGAGATAAGTGTTCACATGGGATTGCTATTGACAAGAGTTTTTGCACTGAAGTCAATAGGGGACGCAGTTTGGCACTGAAGTCAATAGGGGATGCAGTTTGGCACTGAAGTCAGTGGGACGCAGTTTGGCACTGAAGTCAGTGGGACGCAGTTTGGCACTGAAGTCAGTGGGACGCAGTTTGGCACTGAAGTCAGTGGGACGCAGTTTGGCACTGAAGTCAGTGGGACGCAGTTTGGCACTGAAGTCAGTGGGACGCAGTTTGGCACTGAAGTCAGTGGGATGCATTTCTGCATTGAACTCAATGGGATATAGTAGAGTGGCATGTGGAGATAAGAAGTCAATAGGGGGCGATTTTGCACTGAAGTCAATGGAAGGCAATGTGTGAACCCAGGCACCAGTACTCAATTTCTTGTCACCATGGCAACATGGTGCCTGGGAGTTGTCAAGAAAATGCAAAGTGATCTCTAAATGGCACCTGTGCCCAGAGGCCGACCTCCTGTGCTCAGAATACAGCAGGGCAGCTGCTTGGCAAAGGAACCAGAAGCTAGTGGAGGTCACTGAAGTAGCCAGGTCTACTTTAGTGATTTTCAGATTCTAGAGGGATCCCACAGATATGATATACAGTATGCATAGCTACATTGGTTCAAGTTGGAATCCATTTTTTAAGAAGCATTTCTTACTAAGGAAGTTCATTCTATTCTGTGACTGTCAGTTCAATAAACTGAGATTCACCCTTCTCTAACGCAAAAAGTGCTCTGTCTTCAGTCTTTACTTCTAACACAATGTCAATGCACTTCAAACCACTTTCAGAGGTGTCTACTGCCAACATGTCCAAGAAATGGCTCCTAATAGGGAACTACAGAGAGCCTGGGATAGTCTCAAGCTGACCATACACAATGACATTTTAAGGCAATTTCAAACATGTTTAATCAGCTTTAAAAGTAAAAAAAAAGAAAAAAGAAATTGAAACAGATGACGGTGATAGTATTGATTGTTTCGTGGATCTGATTAATCCTACTGGTAGCGGATTACGTTTTTGACATTTGCAACTGATGCTGACTGTAAATGCCAAGTGCTTGTCACAAAATAAAACTGGCCACAGTGACCCAGGAGGTTGTAGGTAGAGCTTATAGGAGGCGAAATTCAAAAGACATATTTTCCGTCAATGTGCAGAAAATCTAATGCACGTCCTATTGAAAGCAAGTAATCAGGCTTTCTTGATAAGGCACCCCCACCCACTGAGCTGTGGGTCCAAGCCCTGGGTAAGCTTTTTGTCAGTGGTGATTTGTTACTCTGGCCTGAGCACTGCATCCTCAGAGGTCACATGCTCCCCAGATACCTGGAAGTTCTGGCTGAATAGGGTTGGGCAGCATAGTTAGCACTTCCACATGGCAGTACTAGGATCATTGGTTTGAATCCCAAACAAGGCACCACTTGCCTGGAGTTTGCATGTTCTCCCTGTGCCTACGTGGGTTTCCTTCGGGTACTCCTGTTTCCTCCCACACTCCAAAGACATGCTGGTAGGTTAAAGTGGAGCTCCACCCAAAAGGGGAAGTTCTGCTTTAAGGGCTGGTCCCCTGCTGACAGGTACCTGCTCCCACTTCCACTGTGAATGCTTAGGTGATCGGAAACAGAAGTTGTCTTCCCTGTAGTCTTCTGGGACATGTGACAGGTCCCAGAAGACTACGGGACCATTCACAAAGCACAGTACTACTCGCGCATGCGCAGTGGGCACCCAGCTGTGAAGCCACAAGCTGTCCTGTCAGAGCCGGGTGCCCACAATGAAGGTGCTGGTGCCGGGAACACAGGGTGGCGGTGAAACTGGCTGCGGGGGGGGCGGCAAACTGCAGAACTGAAGCACAGGTAAGTGTCCATTTTGTAAAAGTCAGCAGCTACAAAAACTATTTTTTCACTGGAACTCCACTTTCTAAATTGATCCTTTCTAAATTGACCCTAGTATGTGTATGTATGAATATGAGTTAGGGACCTTAGATTGTACACCCCTTGAGGGTTATGGAATGATGGGAATGTACAATATAGATATCTGTGTAAAGCACTGCATAAAATTCATGGCGTTATACAAGTATCTGAAATAAATAAATATCAAGGTGTGTAGGTTGATGGCAGAGATCCTGTCACTGACCTAAATGAGAAATGTAACATTTTCTAGGTAACTATACACGATTGCATGAAGAAAAAAAAAAACAAAAACCGCTGCAACGCATTGTGTCAATTAGGACTCACGCTCACTGCCGCTCTTAAACTCACGCTTTTGGCGTTTTTGCTAAAGCCCCTGAACTCAACTCAAATGCCTACGTGCCCATGTACACACAGACTTTTACCAGAGTTCAGGAGCAGCAGAGTTTAGAGACAGTAAAACGCTCCTCTCCTGAACACAGAAGAATTGCACTTAGGAGGAGTGTTTTGGAAAAAAAAAGCCAACACATCAAAACGTGTGTTAAAGCTTGGCGCATTTAGTGCTTGGGTGTTTTTTCATTTCAAAGGCCAGGATACATTTAACAGCAACAATCTTTTCTTTTTTTTTTTGCTGCCAGAAGAAATATGTCAAGGGCAGTTATCAGCATCTAGTGTGCACATACCCCTTAACAAGAACAGCTGGAGACACAAGACTGCTGAAGTAAGAAGAAGGTAACAGCATATATGCAGCAGTACCAGAAGCATAGTACCAGAAGCAGGTGCAGGCTTTGCCAGGCGGCGGTAGCCAAAGACACGGCCAGCTGCCACCACCGGATGTGGCCACCTGCTGCCGCACGTAGCCACCTGCCACCGCACGTAGCCACCTGCCACAGCTGCCGCCACTGGACAAAGCCAACTGCCACAGCTTCCACCGCTGGACGTGGCCACCTGCCACAGCTGCTGCCACTGGACGTAGCCACCTGCCACCGCACGTAGCCACCTGCCACAGCTGCCGCCGCTGGACGTAGCCACCTGCCACAGCTGCCGCCACTGGACAAAGCCAACTGCCACAGCTTCCGCCGCTGGACGAAGCCAACTGCCACAGCTTCCGCCGCTGGACGTAGCCACCTGCCACAGCTGCCGCCGCTGGACGTGGCCACCTGCCACAGCTGCCGCCGCTGGACGTGGCCACCTGCCACAGCTGCCGCCGCTGGACGTGGCCACCTGCCACAGCTGCCGCCGCTGGACGTGGCCACCTGCCACCGCTGGACGTAGGCAGCTGCCACTTACTGCATACATGCAGCTGTAGTAGCAGAAGCATTTGGACAATTGTCAGCATCAGGCTACGTCCAGCAATGGCAGCAGCAGGTTATGTGGAGTATGGGAGGTTTGGGGAGTTTATTACTAGTAACACTGCAGTCTATTGAAGTTGTAAGGACACAATGTGGGACTCACCTCTTGGTCCTCATTAGCAGTCATGGTGTAAGCAGAGCGGCTGCTACTATTCCCAGATAACAGCGCTGATCCCCTAGCTCATGGGTGACAGCTCACGGACTTCTACCATACACAACGCCAGCCATTGCTCCCACTCCACACTTCTCTACACTGCGCATGCCCGTTGCCGCACGTCTTGTGTCATGGCGTCTCTCGTCAAAACCCTACGTTCTGTAGGGCAGCCATTTTTATTAGGGGAAAAATGCTTTAAAACATGTATGCATAGTATATATATACTACTTATAAGAGTGACTTTCTTCTTAACTTCCATTCGCTTAAATACAAATATATGATCACAGTGTAGGCATGTTATAAATTCAGAAGGGGGGGACGGACACTGTGAAGTTTATTGTAGTTGAGGGATGTATGGATGGAATGGCGAGTTGCCCAAAGTGAACATGGAGGCGGCAACGGCGGATGTCCCGGCGGGCAGTGCGGTGTGTCAGCTGACTGCCGGTGTGAGGTGGAGGAGGAGAAGGGTGCACAGGCCGAATGAGAGGAGCTGTGTATGGGGGAGTTGTGTGGTGACAGGCCGCACACTGGAGTCATGTACAGAGGAGAGGACACTGCCCTCTGACCAGGTAATAGAGACGAGCCATCACGGTGCTGCCATCATGTCTACACGCCATTATTCATCGTGAACTCCAGAAGCCACAACCCACACCAATGCAGCGGTGTGCTCCTATATAGACACTGACGAGTGTTTTCTATAGAACTGTCGTAGGTTCTGGAGTCAGCCATGATCCCCCCTTGTCCTCTTCCACAGGGAGAGGGGTCACTGGAAGCCAATCAGATTCTGCCTCATACACATGTGCTAACAGAGCAGCATGGATGATATCAGAGGGGGGCACAAGTCTATTCCTGGTTTTTTTTTCTGGTACAATAATTTGTACTGTTGCAGCAACAACCTATCATACAGGAGATGACCCTTGTAGGGGAAATGCAACAAAGAAACGCGTCACGTAGGCATGAGTGAAATGTGCGCAACAGTTATTTTAGCATTCAATATACTAATTGGCAACCGCATGGAGGGAGCCGGCGATCTACATGTGTTCCCTGAGTCTTCTGGTCCAGGGACATGCCAGGAAAACAAAATGTGATGAGAAGGGGGAGGGTAGTGAACTGATTTGCTGGTCCTAGAAGGGAGGAGAGTAAAAGAGGGGGGGGGGCTTCCTACAGGCTTTGGTGGTGGTAGTATGAGCAGTCAAAGGTTGCCCAGGCTGGTCGGATGCAGAGTGGGAAGGGCATACGACCAACAGAAATTCTATTCTGTAATGCAGTGCTTTTCACCTGGAAGATAATAGAGGGCCTCAAGTGCCACTTCCAGAGAGCCACACAGGAGCAGCACATTTCTGCACCTCAACCCCCAAAAACTCTGGTCCAGCTGCATGTTTTATTAGTGTATTGCAATGCACATTGAAGAAACTGAAATACAGTAACCAACAGCATTGGTGTCATTGGATGAAATAACTCCCAGCATTGCTGTCAGTAGATGTAATAATAACCCCCAGCATTGCCGTCAGTGGACGCAATAATAACCCCCAGCATTGCCGTCAGTGGACGTAATAATGACCCCCAGCATTGCTGTCAGTAGACGTAATAATGACCCCCATCATTGCTGTCAGTAAATGTAATAATACCCCCCAGCATTGCTGTCAGTAGATGTAATAATACCCCCCAGCATTGCTGTCAGTAGATGTAATAATGACCCCCAGCATTGCTGTCAGTAGATGTAATAATGACCCCCAGCATTGCTGTCAGTAGATGTAATAATGACCCCCAGCATTGCTGTCAGTAGATGTAATAATGACCCCCAGCATTGCTGTCAGTAGACGTAATAATGACCCCCAGCATTGCTGTCAGTAGACGTAATAATGACCCCCAGCATTGCTGTCAGTAGACGTAAAAATAACCCCCAGAATTGCTGTCAGTAGATGTAAAAATAACCCCCAGCATTGCTGTCAGTAGACGCAATAATGACCCCCAGCATTGCTGTCAGTGGACGCAATAATGACCCCCAGCATTGCTGTCAGTGGACGCAATAATGACCCCCAGCATTGCTGTCAGTGGACGCAATAATGACCCCCAGCATTGCTGTCAGTGGACGCAATAATGACCCCCAGCATTGCTGTCAGTGGACGCAATAATGACCCCCAGCATTGCTGTCAATGGACGCAATAATGACCCCCAGCATTGCTGTCAGTGGACGCAATAATGACCCCCAGCATTGCTGTCAGTGGACGCAATAATGACCCCCAGCATTGCTGTCAGTGGACGCAATAATGACCCCCAGCATTGCGGTCAGTGGACGCAATAATGACCCCCAGCATTGGGGTCAGTGGACGCCATATTGACCCCCAGCATTGGTGTCAGTGGACGCCATATTGACCCCCAGCATTGGGGTCAGTGGACGCCATATTGACCCCCAGCATTGGGGTCAGTGGACGCCATATTGACCCCCAGCATTGGGGTCAGTGGACGCCATATTGACCCCCAGCATTGGGGTCAGTGGACGCCATATTGACCCCCAGCATTGGGGTCAGTGGACGCCATATTGACCCCCAGCATTGGGGTCAGTGGACGCCATATTGACCCCCAGCATTGGGGTCAGTGGACGCCATATTGACCCCCAGCATTGGGGTCAGTGGACGCCATATTGACCCCCAGCATTGGGGTCAGTGGACGCCATATTGACCCCCAGCATTGGGGTCAGTGGACGCCATATTGACCCCCAGCATTGGGGTCAGTGGACGCCATATTGACCCCCAGCATTGGGGTCAGTGGACGCCATATTGACCCCCAGCATTGGGGTCAGTGGACGCCATATTGACCCCCAGCATTGGGGTCAGTGGACGCCATATTGACCCCCAGCATTGGGGTCAGTGGACGCCATATTGACCCCCAGCATTGGGGTCAGTGGACGCCATATTGACCCCCAGCATTGGGGTCAGTGGACGCCATATTGACCCCCAGCATTGGGGTCAGTGGACGCCATATTGACCCCAGCATTGCTGTCAGTGGACGCAATAATGACCCCCAGCATTGCGGTCAGTGGACGCCATATTGACCCCCAGCATTGGGGTCAGTGGACGCCATATTGACCCCCAGCATTGGGGTCAGTGGACGCCATATTGACCCCCAGCATTGGGGTCAGTGGACGCCATATTGACCCCCAGCATTGGGGTCAGTGGACGCCATATTGACCCCCAGCATTGGGGTCAGTGGACGCCATATTGACCCCCAGCATTGGGGTCAGTGGACGCCATATTGACCCCCAGCATTGGGGTCAGTGGACGCCATATTGACCCCCAGCATTGGGGTCAGTGGACGCCATATTGACCCCCAGCATTGGGGTCAGTGGACGCCATATTGACCCCCAGCATTGGGGTCAGTGGACGCCATATTGACCCCCAGCATTGGGGTCAGTGGACGCCATATTGACCCCCAGCATTGGGGTCAGTGGACGCCATATTGACCCCCAGCATTGGGGTCAGTGGACGCCATATTGACCCCCAGCATTGGGGTCAGTGGACGCCATATTGACCCCCAGCATTGGGGTCAGTGGACGCCATATTGACCCTCAGCATTGGGGTCAGTGGACGCCATATTAGCCCCCAGCATTGGGGTCAGTGGGCGCCATATTAACCCCCAGCATTGGTGTCAGTGGACGCCATATTAGCCCCCAGCATTGGTGTCAGTGGACGCCATATTAGCCCCCAGCATTGGGGTCAGTGGGCGCCATAATAACCCCCAGCATTGGGGTCAGTGGATGCAATAATATTAACTCCCAGCATTGGTATCAGTACTATTAACATTAATACACATTGGTGGTCAGTGGCAGTGAAATTTACCCCACCCACCCTGCATTGATAGTGGCAGTGAAATGTTAGCCTCCCTCACATTGCCCCTGTATTGGTGCTCAATGTAGTAATAGTTTACCCCCTCCTCATTTGTAATGGCTGTGAAAATGTTAACCTCCCTTCCATCCTCCTGTATTGTGGTCATGCCAGTGAGATTGTTAAACCTCTCATTCTTCCCCCCTGCACTGGCAGTGAAAGTGTTAACCAACCTCGGTGATCACGTACCCATCATACATTCCCATGCTGCTGTTTCCTTAGGCTGGGAATGTACTGGTACTGTGGATGGAGATAACTCTGCCCACAGTACACACTCTCTTTCAGTTGCAGGTGTTGAAACAAACAGAGTGTTCTTGTACCTGGCACCTCGCTACTACTCTGCAATATGATTGGTGCCCAAGAGCCCCCAGGCTGCATGCAGAGGGTTGGTGGGCCGCATGTTAGCCACCAAGGCTTTAAAGACTCATTCACACTTTGCGCATGCTAAAAGACTGTATTTTAGTATGCAGATTGCTGTTCCTTTGGAGTCCAGTGAGGGGCGTTGTGATGCTCTCTTTCAGCTTATTGCACTATCTACATTTTTTTTTCAACTTTTTTGAAGCGTCTTAAATAACAACTCACTCAGATCTGTACACCGCAGTGTGTGATAAGCGGTGCAATGCAATCTGCTGTGGGAAAATGTTACATGTCTGCATTTTTTTCACAGGGCACCGCACATCACCACTCGTGGTGTGGATGGGGCACTTAGGAAGCCGTTGTTTTCTATGTATCCTTTCTCAAGTGTGAACTTAGCTTTACTGTGAGATGAATTTCAGTTTCCCCTCTCTGGAGAGCTGTTATGTGACAAAATGAGGTTTCCATTGTTCCAGGACGTTGTTAAGACACTCCCAGCCGATGTTAAAAATAAATAAAGGCTGGCTGAAGGTGTCTTAGCAACGTCCTAGCAACAAGGTAGGATGGGATAATGTAATCTCTAGGAGCTTTCAGTCAAGCTTTGGGAGGTACATAAAAGGCCTACACCTATAGCAGGGGCATTATCCAACTTTAGTCACAGCCACACAGTTTTTTTTTTTTTATCTACAAGCGCCCCCTACCTGCATAAGGTGTTTTGGTAAAGGTGAACTAACCCTCTAAGTTTAACCAGTTGCCGACTGCAGATAGCCGAATGACGGCTTCACTGCGGCTGGCCAGTTCTGGGAGGGTGTTGTATGACTCTCCTGCGCACCCCCTGATTGTTGTCCTATGGACACAGTTGATCATGTGACATGGTAAAAGGCCAATCACCAAAGGCCTTTTACCACGTGATCAGCCGTGTCCAATGACACACTGTTTACCGGGAAATGCAATTGCTGGTTATCGGCTGCACTTTCCTCACGCTATCACAGCAGTTGTCAGAGGAGGGATCGGCACCGATCATCAGGGCACTGATGATCAGTGCCACCCACCAGTGCTGCCCGCAAGTGCCCAGCAGTGCCACCCACCGGTGCAGCCCAGCAGTGTCACCTGTCAGTGCCGACTATCCATGCCCATCAGTGCTGCCTATCAGTGCAGCCTCATCAACGCACATCAGTGAAGGAGAAAAATTATCTGTTTGAAAAAAAAAGTTTTTCTTTGTTTCTATTATAACATTTTGCAAATTTTTTGCTCTTTTTTTTTTTGTCTACAGCGCAAAAAAATAAAACATCCAGCGGCGATTAAATATCACCAAAAGAAAGCTCTATTTGTGTGAAAATAATAACAATTTTATATGGGTACAATGTTGCATGACCGCGCAATTGTCATTCAAAATGCGACAGCACTGAAAATTGGCCTGAGCAGGAAGGGGGTATAAGTGCCCTGTAGGCAAGCGGTTAATTAAATGGATTCATGTAAGCTCCAAGGAGCAGGGCCCTCCTTTCCCTCTTGTATTGAACTATATTGTTGCTGTATTGTAAAGCGCTGAGCAAACTTGGCGCCATATAAATCCTGTATAATAATAATGTACACTGAGCTGTGAACTGTTCGGAGTGTAGTACTAATGTGTGTGAAATTGGGTTACATTTGTGAGAATGTTCGGGGTGTAGTGAATAAAGTACAAATGCACCAACAGCAAAATTGTAGAAGCATTATTTCCTATTGTACTTATTGGTTTTACAATATTTTTTTTATATTGAGCTGATGTGTAATTTACAATGATAGGGGGGAAAAAACTGAAGTGGACCGTAGGTGAGTTGTACTTCTACATTTAGAGTTCTTAACTTGTATTTGTTTTTTCTTTTTTAAGGTTTGCACCCCTATTTTAAAAATGGGTCCCACGCAGTGGGATTTCCCTGTGGAGCTATGCTGTCGTCCAATGGCCTTCGTGACCCTCACTGGGCTAGATGTGACATACAATGCTGTCCACAGAGCGATTTGGGATGCATTTTGCGCCAACAGAAGAGCAGACCGGGTGCCCATCTCATTTAAGGTCCTTCCTGGTGATCACGAGTATCCAAAATGTAGGACAAAGGTAAGCATATTCTGTGACTTTACACAACTCTTTAAATCTTGTGGATAAATAGTAATTGTATTACTTCTTCAGAGAACATCATATGAATGGTACATTCCTAAAGGCATCCTCAAGACCGGATGGATGAATAAACATTTGAACCTGGTACCTGCTCTGGTTGTTGTGTTTTATGAGCTGGATTGGGACGAGGCCCAGTGGAAAGAGAAGCAGTCGGAATGTGCAACTAGGGTGGAAATTGTAAGGTACAGAACCCAGACTATTTCTGTCTACAAACGTTTTAGGGTCTATAATCTTAATGTTGCATATATTTGGTAATGGTACATTCCACTCAAAAAGGCAATATTAAATTCTTCGTGACCAGAGGTTACAGTGGTAAAAGCCCCAAAACAAAAAATTATTAAATTGCTGCTCACCAATTGTTAAATGTGGTGACTGCATTAGCTTTGTTATTTAGGCTTTTTTTTCTTTATTTTCACCTGTGTTTCAGCCAGTAAAGCTGGGTACACATAGCCAGCTTTTTTTTTTTTTGTTTAACCAGGCTGCTGAACAGAAAAAACTGACCGCTCCCCTCATCAACCTAAGCTCCCCTTCCCCACCAGAATACAGTGATCATTGCTCAGAGCCATTGGCTACAATCTCTGATCAAATGCTGGTTTTCCAGCATGCCCGTTTGACAGAAGCTGTTCATTAGGTCTGGCAGCTGTGCACACTGACAGAAAGTCGTCTAGTTCCTGCTAAACCAGCCTATTTTCGGCCCGTATGTTTTGGACTTTAGTCTGTTATTTATGAAATTATTTTAACAGACCAAGCTGTCCAGGCAAAATGGCAGTTAGAGGGTTGAGACAAAAGGGTTTAACACTGAGCCTGGGTTCACACTGATGCGGTGCGGCACGTCACATGTGATTCGCACAGGAACTGCACTGCATTCCTGTGCGAATCACATGGGATTTCTTTGCGTTGCAATTTCAAATTGCATTGCATGTGCACCAAAAAAGTCTGCACCAGAATCGGATCGCATGGGTTTTCAAACCCAGTGTGATCCGATTCTGCATATTGCACCGCGTTTTGCAAAATTATTTTGGGGTGTCGTTAACCTAAAATACACACCCAGAGGGTTCATATGAACGGGGTGCGATTATGATGCGGTGCGGAAATCGCACAGAAACCGGTGCGAATTCTGCACTGCATCGGTGTGAACCCAGGCTGAAGGGTGCTTACAATGGTCTGCTTTTCTTTATGTACATCCTTTATTCCAAAAGGGGGAAAAAGCTACTGCTGTAACTGCTCATAAAGATTTAGCTGGAGCCCAGCTTCAATTTTAGTGAAGTCTATCTAAATCTGCTAGTCTAACACTACCCCCACTTCTGGAAAATGCTGCTGTCAAAAGGTGTCTGCTTTACTACACCCAGAATGGAGAGACCCTTAGATGGGAAGTGTGTTACTGGCTGGATTACAAGGTGAAAAGCCGAAAACGAATGCAGTCACATCATCTACAGATTAGTAAACTGCAATATATTACATTTTTGTTTTGGGGTTTATTACAGCTTTAATGAAGCCTAAGTGCCTAGGGAAAATTTAGTAGCGTCAGTTTAGTGAAAAATGCTAAAGGGGTGCTTATAGCTAGGGGGGGGAACTTTAGCCACAGCTGTATAAAACTACAGACTACTATCAGATTTGCATGGATTATGCATTACAAAAGTGGTCAGGAGGCCTGCTTATGAAACCCTGGAAGCTGCCATTGCCAAGTTCTTGAAAGCAGTGTCAGATCCAGGGTGGACGTACAATAGTGTGATGCTGCCGAAGCCTGCACTACCCTAGGGCTGTCTCCATTTTCAGGTAAGGCAATGGGATCCTTACCTGTAAACGCCTTCTTAACAGGTTCAGAAGAAAGATTTATAATCTGCAATGTATGTCTCATACATATAATAGCCTTGTATTAGCACCATGGGTGATTGAAGGTGAATGTGCCATGCATTATAACACCCTTTTCCTCCTTTAGGCAAAGCTTGCAAGGAAGGAATACAAAGGTTGCTGTGGTTTTAATTCAGAAGAAAACACCATTACCACCAGGTACCTTTATGTGTTGTATAGTAATATTGGACTGAAACAATATTTATATGCCTCACTTACACCTCCTGTAATGTAAGGACACGTACTGTATATTTCAGTAGTTGTATACTTAGCTAATGTTCCACTGATACATACCTTATTGGACAACTGAGGAAAAGTAATTTTATTGAGTATTAGTTTTCCTTATTCCTTCCTCTGTAAATTAAATCTGTAAGATCTGTAGGTAATATGGTAAACATCGCAGCTGAATGTAAAAGAAAGAATTGCTGGCAATTAAAAAATAAAAAAACGGTGTGTGGTCCCCCCCTTTGGGTCTGGTATGGATTTTGAGGGGAACCCCCACGCCGTTTAGCAAGATTCTGCCCCCCCCCCCCTCCTCCTATGTGAATGAGTATGGGATACATGGTACCACTACCCATTCACAAAAAAAACTGTAGTGTGAAAAAAGACAGGAGACAACGTCAATCACGATGCCCGCCGCCAACCCAAAAAAAGAATGCTCTGCTCCCAACGCTGGCTCCCGGCCGTTTGATTTCTCCGCTGGCTTGACAGTTCTTAAATATGTAAGGGACAGGGTCACCTGGTACATCACCTGCGTAACCCCACCCCCGTGTGACATCGACTGGGGCATGCTGGTTCAATGATGTCACACGGGGCAGGGGTCACATATGTGATGGTCCCGCCCTTTACATGCTAAACGGGGCTTCCAGATTCCGATAAGCTCCCCGCCTGCAGACCCCCACAACCACAGCCCAGGGTTTTGGGGAAGAGGCCCTTGTCCCCATCAACATAGGGACAAGGTACTTTCGGGGGGGGAAGGCTCGCCAGGCTGCATGCTCTGAAAAGGATGTGGTATGTATTTTTGGGGGGGGGGGACCCCACGCCATTTTTATTTATTTTTTTTGGCATGGGAGGGAACCCCACCCCATTTTTTTAATTGCTGGAAATTCTTTTTTTAAATTCAGCTGTTAGTGGGGAACTCCGCTGACAGCTGAAACAGCCTTACAGACCTTCCTGCATGTGCGGTGCGTTTTTGGAGCGTTTTTGAGTTGGTAACCATTCATTTAATTGGGAAGAGGTATTTTTTTTTAACTCCCCAAACATGCCTCAAAGATGCTGCAAGCAGGAGTTTTTATACTGCACCGCAAGCGCAACGCCTCAGTGTGAAAACATACATAGATACACATTCACATACACAGGGAAGCAGTTTTCTTGAACTTTTCAGGCATTTTTTTTTAACGCAAAAACGCTTCAAATGATCCTCAGTGGGAAAGCAGCCTTAAGCATTTTTTCTTCTGCCTGTGTTGTTGGTGGATAGGTTCCTTCACTTCTTATTTAGGGAAAAGTTGCCCCCAGCACAGTTAATGGGGGAAGATCTCTTTAAAGCTGACCATACACTGATTGAATTTAGATCAGTTTGTATGGTGTCCACACTCAACAAAACTCGATCAATTGTTTGATTTCTATTGAAGGGATATTCTGGAAAATTTTGCTTGATCAGCAGTTGCAACCAGTCAGCCGCAGCAACCGATCAGGATGTTTTGATAGTGGCAGGTGCTGCTGTCAGAATATAATATCCTGGTGGGGGATTTGGTCAGCTATCTCCATCATTCCACTGGCTGAAGGAAAAGAAACTAAATTGGGTATGGCCAGCTTAACAAAGCCCCAGATAACAGCAAAACATGATTTTGTTCTGATCTTTTCCCTCTCTATCTGAACCAGAAAAAAATAGCCAATATGTTTTTTTTATTTTTTTTTATTTTAAACTTTTGAATAGAGAATAAAATGGTTAGAACCTCTGACAGATTTCTTTTTTTGTTGTGGTTTGTGTCCCATCAGGGTGATTTCCCTTCATTCCCTGTTTCAAAGACACTGCAAGAAGTAAGGGGAGATCTCTCCAAAGTCAGGGGATATCCCTTGTTAGACAGCTGCCACCAGGTTTCTCTATTAGAAGCATCCCCTTCACCTCCTGTTACCATGAGAACTCAGATCTTTTACTTTCTGCCTCGAAGACAGTGGTCACCAGGACTAATAGTGAGGGGGACACAAAAAGCAATAAAGACCTGACAGAGGTTCTAACCCTTCCACATTCTATCCAAAACTGTGATGGAGTCCCCTGTTCATTGTGTGTGGATGTGTGTTATTCTACCAGTTCTCATTTCTGTTATTCTGCCTTTCATTCAGGTGAAGATCTGATTGCTTCAGAAAGAGCTGCCGCTCTTTGCAATGCCTGTGATCTTTCAGGAAAATCTCTATTTGTGCTCCCACACACTGATCACTTGGTGGGCTACATTATTAGGTATGCCGTTTTCTGTTCACATCAGAAATTTATAAAAATCTGAGGGAATCTTGGAGCCAATTGGATCTCAAGTACCATGTTCTATTACAGGCTACAACAAAAAATGACTTAACATTTTGCTGCTGTCACTTTTAATCGAGTTCATTGTATAAACCTGAGCATGCATATCTATTTTACACGGATGTAATTGAGTTTAGCACATTCTTTTATGATCAGATTCTGTACACTCATTATTATTATTATCTCCCTCTAGGTTAGAGAATGCATTTTATGAGCATGCGCAGACCTATTACTACACTGAAATCAGAAGGATAAAGTCCCACAAGGAGTTCTTAAATAAAACCACTCATCAGGTACAGTGATGACTGGTGATGTAAATAATGTACATATAGTAGATGAGTTTGCTGATTTAGTTAAAATTCTGTCATTTTATATTTTATCTTTTTTTTTTTTTTTTTTTTTTATTTAATATACTGTACATAGAATGATTTAAATTGAGGAACCCATATACCTGACCAGTTTAGCTATTTTCAGTTGGATTGGGTGATCCAGTCATGTTTGTAGGTCCTGGCTGACATCTCCTGGGGGCACAATTAAATGGACAGGTTAGAAATCCTGTTCTGTTTACTATTGTTTGCCTGGGAGATAAGCAGTGTCAACAAAATCTAGCCTGTTTGTACTTCTCCTATCTGCTTCATTGACACTTGGCTGAGAGGCATATTTATATAGCACTCTGCAGACAAGTTAGGTTGAGGAAAGTCCTCAAACATTGGATGAGACTATGGGACCAAAAAAACGCATTTGGAGCGATCATCAGATAATCTGATCGTTAGTACACAGCTTTTGAGAGCCGATCATGACAGTTCATCCGTAGGGACAATTATTACTTGTATAGCGCCGTCAATATATGCAGCACTTTACAAATGTATTATACATTCACATCAGTCACTGCCTTCAAGGAGCTTACAATCTAAGGTCCCTAACTCACATTATTACACATACTAGGGCCAATTTATACAGGAGCCAAGAACCTACCAGCAGTGTGAGAGGAAACCGAATTACCTGGAGGAAACCCACACGGGCACATGAAAAACTCCAGGCAGGTAGTGCCAGGGTTGGGATTCGAACCGATGACCCTAGTGCTGCCAGGCAGAAGTGCTAACCACTTAGCCACTGTGCTGCCATGTAATTGGTATAGTATTTATACATAAATAAATTGAGTGGCCAAGAGCACGCATGCTCATAAACTAAAGAATACAATACAGTAGAATACATCACATCACTCTTGATGTTGTATTCTCTCTAAGACTTTTCGTAACCTATTTCTTTTTTATTTAAGACTAGCATGCCAATAAAATGGTTGATCATTCATCTGATTTTCTCATCATGTTTACTAGGCTTAAGAGTGATATCTATTTGGGTAAGCCAGCCATACACTGATGAAATTTGCCTGGTCTAGCAGGGACAAACTGAAGACCAAATTTCGATCAGTATGTAGGCTCCGCTGTTTTGTTTAATTTACTTCTGTTGAATAGACACATTGGAAAATTTTCCATTGATGAGAGGCTGCAGTCAGTTAGCTGCAACTGCTGATCTGTGAACTTTGACAGTAGTGGGTAAATGTCCTGACAGGGGAGATTCCTCCATTCACCTTGTTTGGGTGGATGGAAGAATCCGTTCGTTTTTCAGCTAGCTGTACAAGAAAAAACATTTTATGGCTAGCTTAAGCCTTTGTTCACACTAGTGCAGTGGCAGCATGATGCATTTTTCAGTGCAGTGAAGCCTGGCTTAGAGGCTAGTGGTCACCTGCTTTTTATTGTGCTAATGTTTAACTGCTTCAGCTCCACTCCATAGCAGAAATACTGCTACAGGGCTGCAGCTGTGTGCAAAATCGAGCGTGTGTGTGTGATAGATATATGTGTGTATATATATATATATGTGTGTGTGTGTGTGTATATGTATATATATATATATGTGTGTATATATATATATATATATATAATTTTGCATTTCCAGGTTGGGGTGCCGCCATTCACGGCCGCGGCTTTCAATCACCGGGTTCCGGCCGGTGATTACTCGTCGGCACCTGGTGCTTGCCAAGGATCTCCAACGTAGGGGGAGAACTGTAAATTAAACAGTTCTCCTCCCTGTCAGCTCGTGCACACTGCTTTGCATGACTGTGCACAGCTATGCAAAGCAGTGTGCTTACAGTGAAGCAGAAACACAGAACATTGTGTAAAACAGCACACAGTTAACCCTTTGATCGTCCCAGATGTTAACCCCTTTATGCCCAGTGGCATTCGTACAGTGACCGTGCTTTTCATTAGCATTGATCACTGTATTGGTGTCACTGGGAATGTCAGTGACACCAAGTCAGTTCCCCCCAGTGTGAGAATGCCCGCTGCAGTCCCGCTATAAGTCGCTGATCGCCATCATTACTAGTAGAATTTAAAAAAAAAAAAAAGCACCCAGTATATACACTGCCATTTGTAAACACTATAACTTTCCTGTAAACCAATTCATTTACATGTATTGGTATTTTTTTTTAACAAAGACATGTAGCAGAATACATTTTGGCCTAAATCTATGAGGAAATTAGATTTTTTTTTTTTTAATTTGTTTTACTGGAATTTTATAGCAAAAAGTAAAAAAAAATTGTTTTTTCCTCAAAATTGTTGGTCCTTTTTTTTTTTTCTTTTTTTTTTTATAGCACAAAAAATAAAAACTGCACAGGCGATAAAATACTACCAAAAGAAAGCTCTATTCATAGGAAAAAAAGGATGTAAATTTCATTTGGGTGCAGCGTTGCATGACCGTGCAATTGTCAATTAAAGTAACGCAGCGCCTTAACATAAAAATTGGCCTGGTCAGGAAGGGGGCTAAATCCTCTGGAGGGCAAGTGGTTAAAGATTGAAAACTGAAAGTTACTGCAAATTATATTCAGTGTTATTAAAGTGTACTTATGAAACTTTTTTTTCTTTATCATAGCTGCTGTTTGTAAGGCATCAGTTTAAGATTGCTTTCTTCAGTGAACTGAAACAGGATACACAGAATGCCTTGAAGTGAGTACTACATGTTTTATATACAGCATTATAGAGTTATCATGGGATGTGGTGGCGTTAATTTCAGGTGGCTTTTTGGTTGTAAAAAAGATATAAACGACATGCCGATAAATATCTTCAGCATGGTCTTATTGCCTGAGACCCTCCAATAGTGACATTTGCTACACCCAGAGGAGGAAATGGAGAAAGTCACAATCTTCTCATATCTGAATGTAACCCAGACATTATGAAATTTTCAAAGTACATGTATTTGTTCTAGTGTTGTGTTTTTTTTGTAAGCCCCTAGTATTTAGCTTGTTATTGTTTATTACTACAATGCTTCCTGACACCTGCAGCCTATCTACTTTGTCATAGTGTGCTCATCCCAGTGCCTGCTGCCCACCCACCTTACAGAAATCCCATGGTCTTGCCCCCTTATATCAGTATGACATGATGGACATCTTCCAAACTGTCAGCTGCAGCATCAGTATTAGCACCATTGGAGCTGGGAATATGGTTTGCTCATTTAGAAGACATTTCAAGCAATGAAAAATATTTTTAAAAGAAAACATAAATAGAGAATTAATGAGTAGTATAATGTAAATGGCACATGTGAAATGAATTTCTCATATTTATTACTTTCTTTAAATGATGTGTCGTTTTTCGTACGTTAGGAATTACCGGACAGCTTATAACCTGGTACATGAACTGAGGGCTCATGAAACAAACATGCTGGAGATAAAAACTATGGCTGGCTTTATAAACTATAAGGTGAGATAGCACAGTTCGGATTTTAGGTAGTGTTTTATTTAACACTCTATTACTTCTAATTTTTTTTTTTTTTTTTTTTTTTTAATTGCAGATCTGTCGCCTATGTTTCCAACACAACACTCCTCTAGATGCCATTGCTCAGTTCAGAAAGCACATCGATTTGTGCAAGAAGAAAATAGGCAGTGCTGAGCTGTCCTTTGAGCATGCTGCCTGGATGTCTAAACAGTATGAAAAACTCTACTATGGGGGAAAGGGGGTCAATAAAGCAAAAATACTTTTATGTTGGTATGGCTCCTTTAACATGGCCTGCACCTAATTCATGAAAGTTGTGTTTCAGTACCAATACCAACATGTACATCCGGTTCAGGCACCTCTTACTACAGCAATGACTGGGACAGATGCTAAAAGAATTATTTCCAACTTGCAGTGTCTACCACACTCCTTATCAATTTCCCTGTATATGTCTGTGCGCTAGTTACACTTGTGGGCTGCATCTGCTTAGCATTTTACATTCTTACCTTATCTTTCTGAAAGAAGTATCCATCTTCTATATTGTAGATGAAGTTACTGGTAGACTGTCCATGAACTGGCATAAAGTATGGCCACGCAGCTGTTGTGTACCTTTCTGACAAGCAATTTCTTGTCATGGAGTAGAATTTTTGATTGGTCCTGAGAGGTCACAAGGTTTTGTCATCCGCAGATAATTACGTTGAGATAGCAGAAGGATAAACTAACATATATTGGTATATATCACAATGGGTTACTTTTAAATTCTGGCAGTATTATAAATGGGATTTTTATTTTAGTCCTACATTTATGACTCCCTAAACCGAACATAGCATCAAATTTATCATTTTTGAATGCTTGATAGTAACATGTTTTTGTAACACTTACAAGTATTATGAAATGTAATTATTTAGACAGGTTACCGTGCAATGCCTGTATATAGCTTTCATCACGGTAGTCTAGAAATGAACCAATTCTGTTTCCAAGCCTAGTTTACTCGTGTATTTCTTGCCTCATGCAGTGTGGTCTTGACCACAAAAAACATCTACCATATAGCTCGCCATAAAAAAAAAACCATTTAATACATTTTGGTTCTGGCTGTTTCTTTAATCATTTTTCCCATTAAAGGTTCCAGGCTTTTGGGGATTTGTTTGATGAAGCTATTAAGTTGGGGTTGACTGCCATTCAGACCCAAAATCCCGGCTTCTACTACCAGCAGGCTGCATATTACGCACAGGAGCGCAAGCATCAAGCAGCTCTTCTATGTAATCACAACGTAAGTTGGTTTCCAGTTGCAGCATAGTGTCAGTCTTTTTTTTAACTCTTATCCTTATCTGCTTTTAAATTTGTTTTCAAACCCATTTGATAATTCATGTGTGTGTATGTACGTTTTTATATATAAGATTTTTTCCTCTTTCTGACCAAATGACAAATTAGAATTTTTAGATTTTTTTTTTTCAGTACAGATATAGAGTGTGGATCTCCCTAGTTGGGAAAACAAAAAAAAAAAAAGATCTTTCCCCACTCTATCCATAATGGAAAAATGAATAACATATTAAAGCCGAACTCTACTCTACCTTTCCTTTAACTTTAAATAGTTAGTTTGGGCCAAGCTGGCCCAAATAAACTATTACATCTAATTATTGCTGTGGCAACTGTCGGTGCTATATAAACTGTACAGTATGTAGCATCAGCATGGAGCACTATATTACAGCAGTGGTAAAGGGACTTCCCATCTACTGTGAGAATGCTGAGCCATTTGCAGGCAGCCTTGTGTTTTTTTTGTTTTAATCAGTGAATACAAGGCTTCATCTGATTGGCTGAGAGGGAGATTGTGATGTTTTTCACTTGCCTCTCCACCCCAGCTTGACTTGATGCTACATACAGTTTTTACAGCACTGACAGCAACTGCAGCAATTAGTAAAGGAAATAGGTTATTTGGGCCAGCTTTGCCTAAACAAACTACATTTAGAGTGAAAGCAAAGATGGAGGTAGGCTGGCCATAGCTGGGTAGAATTTTGAATGAAAATTCTTAGGAAAAGAATGAGAATAAGAAAGTTAATTCATCAAAAATGTTGGACATCTTAAGTCCCGTGAACCTCTTCATAAATCATCGTACATCTTATAATTAGGCTTATTATGTGAACCCTCTTTAAATTTGTCTGATTAAACTGATAAACGTACCACTTTATGTACATTTGTGATATTTCTATTTCTATTTTTATCTAGCCCTCTGTGGTATATCCTAACCCAGACCCTCTGGAGACACCTAATGGAGCTCTGGATTTCTATGGACAGAGGGCGTGGAGGCAGGGAATACTAAGTAAGTAACTTGTCCATCATTTAATGTTGTGTTAAAGGATAAATTCACCTTTGAAACTTGATACATGCTCCACCTGTTTTTAGGGTGGAACATGTAACATATTCCAACATCTGCACCCTAACACCCCCCACCCCCCCCCCCCCCCCCCGATTTTCCCCCCCTCCCTGTGACAGCAGGTGGGGGATCCTGTCCTCACACCCACTGTCACAATTTTAAAACCGCGTGACCATGCGGGGCTCTGCCCAAACGGCTGTGTCATTAATTCACAGTTTCCTGTCAATGGATAGACTACAAGTACTGTCAGCCATTGCGACTGATGACTTGAAGTTTCCAATGAACTACAAGAACACTAGTGAGCTCTCTGCTTGATCTTCCTGCTCTCAGGTAACTACCTGCCTGTATAAGGTACGAACAGACAGCTATCCTGAGAGTCTGCATGAGCCTGAGATTGCACCCGTGATTTGCTGATCGTGAGTGCAGTGCTCTGCAGATCCTTAGAGAAAAAAAATAAATGCGCGTTTTGTTTACCTGCAAAAAATGTGCATTTATGTATTTTTCAAAAGTTGAACCTAAAACATGATTGAGTTCCAGGCAGGAATACGTAGAAGAGATCAGTAGTTTTGCATTTCTAGGTTTGACTATGTAATACCTCCATTACCAGGAGGGTCTAACTTTGCCTGTTGTATTTGTAATTCATCTTGGAGGTTTTCTGCTTAAAGCAAAGGGACTGTTGTGCTGGGTCATTGAAGAGCACTTTACTCTAAAGTGGATTCATACTTTCTGTAGTCAGGCTTGCACTTTCTGAATCCTTAATCCAACTCTTCACTCATGTAGTTTCCTCTGCATTATTTTGGCAGCAACTTAATTCCATAATGATGCCAAAAGGAATTGGAAAGACCAGTTTGATACTTTATTTTATACGTTTTAATTATTCAGAAAAAGAATACAAAAATATACGTGGTTTTGGTCTGTGTGTGATTTTGTAGCATTCTGTACTTGCATTGTTACCATGGTGATGCAATTGCCATGTAACTGGATGTAGTTAGATAGTTAAGATCCTTTACATATAGATGACTGATGTTTTTGCTTATTGCCGAGCTATGTATTTTTTACAATTCTGCTGGTCAGCTGTGATTCTTCATTAGCTGCATTTATATTTCTGTCCAACATTGTCACAGCACAATAATGAATCTGTGGGCTTGTATTTGGTGAGGGGCACCTCTCACAGACGCTCTGTGTGCAATCCTGATATTTGATATGCTTATAGTGGCAGTAATGGACAAGGAAAATACTGTTTTCATGGGAGCAGTAAATACAGTGATTTTTCACTGAATAAAAAAATGTGATAGTTTTTACTTCTGGTTGTCCAGTATTAGCTTATGCAGATGAATGACAGGAGAGCTGCACATCCCACTTTCACCCTCAGTACCAGAATAAAAATGGCTGCTATTGAATTGAGTGAGCTGTTAAAACCTTTTAGAACGTTATTGCTGTTTTGTTCCAGAGTAACTGAAAAGGTCATTTGATCACACCAGTTACAGCAGTCTTCCCTATTAGCATAATGCACCTTGTTAATAAACTGATTTTATGTATTATTTACAGGCTTTGATCTCTCTGATCCAGAGAAGGAGAAAGCAGGGATTCTTGCTCTGCAGCTTAAAGAAAGAGATGTCATTCACTCAGTAAGCAGCTTTTTAGTTTTGCCTTCTTCATGCCAATAAATGTATCTTGCATATCATTGTGTATGCATCTGGTGAATGCACATTCTTCAAATATGTTGTGGTAGATGTTGCTCTGAAGAATCAAGCCTTTAGACTAGGGATGCACCGAAATTACGGCCAAAAACACCCCTTTTGGCCGTTGGCCAAAATAAAAAAAAAAAAGCATCGATACAGGTGCCGAAAAAACCCCACCACTGCTGCCACCGCTCGGTAGTTCTCAGCCTTACCTGAGAAACCATCAATCCCGGCTCTGGGCATAGAGATGAGTGAAGGAAAGATGGCCACCACTCATCTCTATGCCCTTGGAGGACCAGAGCGATGTCACGTCCCGTTCCAGCCATTTTTTTTTTTATTTTTTTTTTTTAAAGCACTAGATCAATGCTTTTTTTTTTTTTTTTTTTTTATCCAAAGCTTTACATTGTAGAGGAGAAGTGTGGGGTCTTATTGACCCCATATCTCTCCATAAAGAGGACCTGTCACTAATTATTTCTATCACAAGGAATGCATGCATTTCTTGTGATAAGAATAAAAGTGATTAAAATTTTTTTTAAAGGGACAGTGCAAAAAAAATAACATAAAAAATTTAAATTAAAAAAAAAAGGTTAAAGTGCCCCTGTTCTCCCCCCCCCGTGCTCACACGTAGTGGTGAACGCATACATATGCCATGCCCACATATGTAAATGGTGTTCAATCGCCATGAACGTCCGAGCAAGAGCAATAATTCTAGTACTAGACCTCCTCTGTAACTTTACACTGCTAACCTGTAGAAATTTTTAAAACATCACCCATGGAGATTTTTAAGTACCGCAGTTTCACGCCATTCCATGATTGTGCACAATTTTAAAGCATGACATGTTGGATATCTATTTACTCGCTGTTCCATCCTATTTTATATTTTACAAAAAAATTGGGGTATATATTTTGTTTTTGTTTTTTTTTAATCAGTGTATTTTTAAATATATATTCATTTTTAAAAACTGCATTTCGTTTTTCGGCCAAGTGCATTTTGAATTTTCAGTTTTGGCACCAGAATATTCATTTCGGTGCACCACTACTTTAGACTGCAATGCTCAGCCCACAGAGTTTCCCATTTCTTTCTTTTGTTGACTTATTGCTTTGTGTTCTGCTTGTTGTGCTTGTATTTCCTGTATTAGGAGCTCATTATCAGCCTTCTGAGCAGTGCTGTAGCTCAGTTCAAGAAATACAAGTGTCCCCGAATGAAAAGCCACTTAAGTAAGTACTTTTAATTTAATTAATTAGTGAAAAGTAAATTGAGATTTAAAATTAATCATTAAATCAAGCTTTCCGGCTGACAAACAGCAATGTAAGAAACCTCCCATTGTAACAACTCGTTATTCATTTTTTAAAGGCCAAGGTCACCTTTTCCAGAAGATAGCCAATACAGTCAAGAGGCCTCAGTAGATACAAAACTGCAGCTTTTTAAAATGCTCATTAGTTTTATTGTCATACAAGTAGTCCCTTTGAGCTCCTCTCCCCCTCCAGAAGCCTGTCTGGGAAAAACTCCATGTTGGCAATTCCCACATCCTGTTTTTTAATATCCTTCTTTTAACTATTTTCCTGCTGATTTTTTTTTTCTGTTATTTTAACCAATAATCTGTATTTATCTTTTTTTACCCAAGTTGTTGGTTAACCACTTTCCGTCTGCCCTATAGCAGATTTACTGCTACAGGGAGGATGTTCTGTGCAAAATCACGTATAGAAACGGTATTTAGCACTTCCGCTGTAGGCGGCGCATGTGCGCCACTTCTGTTGTGATTGGAAACAGCAGAAGCTGATCAATAGGTGCTGGCCAATGGATATGCTTCGGCACCCATAGAGGAGAGTGACAGGACGCATCTCTAGCTATATAAACAATGCAGAGCTGTGTTCTGTCTGCAGCGATCTGCTAGATTTTCTTTCCCTACAAAGTGGGCAATACAACCTAGCAGATTGCCTAGTGAAAACAGCACTCTGTGTACACAAAACATACCTAGCCACACCGTTAACCCTTTGATTGCCCTAGATGTTTAACCCCTTCCCTGTCAGTGTCATAAATACAGTGATAGTGTATATTTTTAGCACTGATCACTGTATTGGTTTCACTGGTTCTCACAAAGTGTCAGTTAGTGTCAGACTGTCCACCACAATATCGCAGTCCTGCTATAAGTCGCTGATCGCCGCCCTTACTAGCATTAAAAAAAAATGCCAGTATATATACCATAGTTTGTAGACTCTATAACTTTTGCGCAAGCCAACCAATATACGCTTATTGGGATTTTTTTTTTTTACAAAAATATGCTCTATGGGAAAAAAATTCTACAAATTTTAATTTATGTACAGCGTTGCATGACTTATATAGTCAGTTAAATTAATGCAGCACTGTATAACAAAAAATAGCCTGGTCATGAAGGGGCGTAAATCTTCTGGAGCTGAAGTGGTTAATGTTTTTAGTATAGCATTAAAAAAAGCAAAAAGTTGAAAAAATATTTCTAGATAACTTTGCAATTCCTTGTACCAAAATCATAATAGTGTCATTTTAAACAGGACAAGTTATAGAATATGATGTATACTTTTCTTTACAAGATAATACCAGTGGTCAAAAAAAATTTTTTTGTCTATGGATTGCATATAAATACAATTTTTTGCAAGACCATATTGCTGAATTAATTATTTATGCATTACTTTGTTACCATAAAGCGGAACTTTACCCATAACAACTTGATAAAAAAATAATGCTCTTTAGCAAGCAACATATATACCACATTAATATTTGTTCTACTAAAATAAATGTTTGCTGCAAATTGCCTCCAGCATTGCTCCTGTTTCTTCTTGCTGGAGGCTGTCATTTTGCTTAAACCCAGAGCCCCTGAACAGCAGTAAATCATAAAGCAGATCTAAACCCATCTGTTTAACAATTTCAAAAAACAATTACATTCCTGGAATGCCAGGATAGCTAACTGTCACATTTGCTTATGTCCTGAACCAAACTGTCAAACCATCAAATGGCTGGTGTCATAAATAATCACTTGTGCAGCACCATGGCAGTTCAAACAGAAGCAGCTTCCTTGGCTGTAGAGCATTGGAGGGTTTAATTCTGCTTTAAGACTGTCAGCAGACCGGCCTCTACAAATTCAGCAGTGCCTAAAATGGAGAGCAACTGAGCATGTGCAGAGCAGGGTGAGACTGTGTATTACTGGATTGTAAACAGTATAGACACTTATTTTAACGTTTTACATAGCTATACCTGCAAAATGGGCCAGCCTGAAGAGACCTAGCAGGACTTGATTTTCTGACTAAAGTTTCACTTTAAGTAATGACAGTTATTTTTGAATAAACAAGCCCATAGCGGAAATGTAAAAGTCACTCTAGTCCATGGAGGAGGGGAAGGGGGTTAAATCTAGGAGTCTTGCTCTTCTTGTATGGTTGTTTTGAAGCTCCTCCCATCATCCTCCTCCATTAGCTGTTGCTGCTTTTCCCATCTTCCAGAATAATGCCTATTGGGTTCTTCCTTAAAACCGAGATACATGGAAAGTAAAGCAATGGAGAAGGTCTATAGCACTGAATATAAAATAATTCCACTGCAAACTATACAGTCGGCTTCCATTGCTCTCAACCCATAGGTCAATCATCTTTGAGAGCAGTATCTTGGTCTTTTTACATATAATTATTTTCTTCTTCAACAGTGGTGCAGATGGGAGAAGAGTATTACTTCTCAAAAGACTACACTAAGGCCTTGAAGTAAGTGTTAATTTGGAAATTATCTGTTTTTAATTACCTGCTATGGCATACAGAACACAATATTATTGTACTCTCACTTTCACAAATAAGAAAAACATTGATCTTATCTGCATATTATGTTCCCAAAGCATATTGGGAAATGTAGGTCTATACATCATAGATTGTTAGCATTTGTGTTCAAATAATTTAAACTTACTTTTGTATACTTTGTTGTGCAAGCTCTATCCTCTGCTGTCTTGTTTTCACAGGTTGCTGGATTATGTCATGTGTGACTATCGCAGTGAGAGGTGGTGGACTCTCCTGACTTCTATATTAACCACAGCACTGAAATGTGCTTATCTCATGGCGCAACTAAAAGACTATATCACCTATTCACTGGAGCTGCTTGGAAGAGGTACTTTGTCTTACCTTTCTTCAGTCGGAATCAACAGGGGTCATCTGTTCAGTTGAAATAAAATACAGAATTCATAATGGACATGCTGCCTATCAGTGCCCATTAGTGCTGCCCATTAGTGCTGCCTATCAGTGCAGCCTTAACGCACATCAGTGAAAGAGAAAAATTACCTGTTTGCAAAATTTTATAATAGAAACAAAGAAAAACGTTTTTTTTTTTTTCCTTTTTTGTTTATATCGCAAAAAATAAACTCCCTGTGGCAATTAAATACCACCAAAAGAAAGCTCTATTTGTGTGAAAAAAATGATACATATTTCAGATGGGTACAGTGTTGCATGACTGTGCAATTGTCATTCAAATTGCGACAGGTCTGAAAGCTGAAAATTGGCCTGGGCAGGAAGGGGGTTTAAGTGCCCGGTAGGCAAGTGGTTAATTTATCTTGCAAATTACAGATTTAACACAGGTGGACATCATTTACTATGATTCCCTTTAAGTAAACCATTTCTATTCCTTCAATAAATCAACCTTCATATCCTAATATGTCTTTTACTCCAGGCCACTATAGATGTTAACATGATATTGCATAACTGAGAATTAAAATGGCTGTATATACAAGTGCAATTTACCAGATTGTATGATTGAATCTCAATTCTGCAAACAGCTTCAACACTGAAAGATGATCAGAAGTCTAGGATTGAGAAGAACTTGATTAATGTGCTAATGGTGAGTTCATCACAGGAGATAAGTGAAGAATGTTTTTGATATAGACATGTTTGTGGCTTACTGTGTCATCTCCTTTCTTTGCAGAATGAAAATCCTGAGCCAGAGCCAGATTGTGATGCCTCCATGGTAAAAACAGCACAACGACTGTGGGTAGACAGAGTTTCTCTGGCAGGTAGCAATGTGTTTACCATTGAGGTTCAGGACTTTGTACCATTTGGTATGTATCACCTGAAGTTAAAACATATTGCTACCCAGTATACTATACTTAGTTGTTAGTTTTACACAATCTTTTAAAGTTTTAAACCTTTTATTTATCACTTAGGGGTTTATTTACTAAAGCTGGAGATTACAAAATCAGGCTCACCTCTGCATAGAAACCAATCCGCTTCCAGGTTTTATTGCCAAAGCTTAATTGAACAAGCTGAGGTTAGAAGTTGATTGGTTTCTTTGCAGAAGTGAGCCTGATTTTGCACTTTCCAGATTTAGTAGATAAACCCCTTAGTGTCAGGCATCTCCAATAAAAAGTAAATTGTGTTGATACAATAGTTTTGGGGAATGACACATTATTGAGAGTGTTTTTGTAGAGTGCATAAGTGTAAATCTAAAGCTTTCCTCCATCTTGAGTGTTTTAGTAGAAAACCAAATTATGCCTGAGATAGCAAAATTGATTGTAGCAACTATGTTGTTCTAGTGTACTATGCCTGCCTGGTAGTTGGGCAATGGTCTGGCATATGACCATTGACCATATGACATTCTCCCAATCCTCTTCTGGATCATCCAAATGCTCTCTAGCAAACTTTAGACGGGCCCGGACATGTACGGGATTAAGCAGGGGGACGCGTCTGGCACTGCAGGATCTGAGTCCCTGGCGGCGTAGTGTGTTACTGATGGTAGCCTTTGTTACGTTGGTCCCAGCTCTCTGCAGGTCATTCACTAGGTCCCCCCCCGTGTGGTCCTGGGATTTTTGCTCACCGTTCTTGTGATCAATTTGACCCCACGGGGTGAGATCTTGCGTGGAGCCCCAGATCGAGGGAGATTATCAGTGGCCTTTTATGTCTTCCATTTTCTAATTATTTCTCCCACAGTTGATTTGTTCACACCAAGCTGCTTGCCTATTGCAGATTCAGTCTTCCCAGCCTGGTGCAGGTCTACAATTTTGTTTCTGGTGTCCTTCGACAGCTCTTTGGTCTTCACCATAGTGGAGTTTGGAGTGTGACTGTTTGAGGTTGTGGACAGGTGTCTTTTATACTGATAACAAGTTCAAACAGGTGCCATTGATACAGGTAATGAGTGCAGGACAGAGGAGCCTCTTAAAGAAGAAGGTACAGGTCTGTGAGAGCCAGTAATCTTGCTTGTTTGTAGGTGACCAAATACTTATTTTCCACCATAATTTGCAAATAAATTCTTTCCAAATCAGCCAATGTGATTGTCTGGATTTTTTTTCTCATTTTGTCTCTCATAGTTGAGGTCTACCTATGATGCCAATTACAGGCCTCTCTCATTTTTTTAAGTGGGAGAACTTGCACAATTGGTGGCTGACTAAATACTTTTTTGCGCCACTGTATCTCACTGCCTGTTGTTTTCAGTGAGGTGCCTGCTTGCTGTTTGGCTAGATTAAGACCTTTAAAGGGTAGTCAGCATTGGTTAAACTAAAAGGAAGGCATTCTATAAAAGAAGCCTATTTATACTTGGCTGTCTGGCAAATGGTGTGTGAATATTTTCCTCATTTGAAGAGCTCACTTCTGGGTGTTACAGATAGTGTCCCCTTCCCAGTTTGTGAGTGGCATGATAGTTGATTTTTACAAATTGGCTTGTAATCCATGATATTTATCAAATTACTTAAAGGTTTGATAGGATTACAGAAAAGAGCTATCATTTAGCTAAACATACCTTACCACATGAAGTCCTAATGTATTGTACATTACAAACTGGTATCCATTTCTGCACTTCTTGCATTCTGTAGATTTTTAATAAACCTGCCATTTGTGGTTCTCTACCATCTTGTGTCTGTTCCTTTTTCAGTACAATGCAAAGCCAAGTTCCTGGCCCCAAGTTTTCATGTTGATACTCCAGTTGAGCTGTATGTATATCTGAAAACAGATTGTCCACATCCAATCCGCTTCTCCAAGCTCTGTGTTGGATTTAGTAACCAGGTAATGTACACCAGAGTTATCCTTCTCATGATTCCTTTGTGCAGTGGGTGCTTTAGAGACAACCATGATGGAATTACTAAACATTGTCAAACCTTGAGAATAAAGTGTGTGTGTGTAAACGTTTTTCTTTTTAGAAATAGCCATCCCTTTAAAGATTTCAAACTAAAAGTCATGAATATGAGCATTTCAAGGTTTCTCCAAACTGCAGGGAACCCAAAGTATAATACTCTCACTAGGGTTTTGACTGAAGCCCAGTCCACTCCTCAACCCACAATAGGAATAGATGACCAGTAACAAAAAATACATTGATTGTGAGGTTTAGCCATAGGGGCACAATGTATCTCTAAAATTGGAGCCACTAATGGCAAGGGCAGCATTTAGTTATTAAGTAAGGCTGGCTATAGATGATTCCTTTTTTTTTTTTTTTTTTTTTTTTTTTTCCCGATCAGCCTTGGCCATAGATAATTCCTTTTTTTTTTTTTTTTGTTTTTTTTTTGTTTTTTTTTTGGATCAGCCCTCTGGCTGAACAGATTCACACATCAACACAAGTGGGGTGCATAGAGGAATCCTCCCTGCTGTGCTATTGTATTCTGACAGTGAAGACTCCTCCTCTATCTGTATACACTGATTAGTGCTGCGGCTGCAGATTGAATGAAAGTTTTCCAACAGTCCATTTGAGAGCAGTCCACGTTTCCATATTCTTCTGTCGAGCGGAAACAGCCATAGATTGATTGAAATTTTGATCCATCTATGGCCAGCTTTAACAAAAGTTGACAATTTGCCTTCAAGCTGGGAGTTTGGTGCAACTTCCTGCATAGTAAATAACAGAGCCTTAGTTGGGTGAAAGGGCTGCAGGTTGGGCACCAGGAGATTGAGGCAAACTTGATGAATATAGACGTTTCCATTATTTTCTTGACTTCAAGTAATTGTAAAGCCAAATTTTTGTTAAAATAACAAACATGATATACTTCCCTTCTCTGTGCAATTGAATTGCACAGAGTGACCCTGATCCTTCTCTTATGGGGTCCCCCCGCTGGCGCTGCTGGCTCCTCCTTTTCTTAGCATGCCACCATAGGAAGCCTCTTCCTATGGTGGCACACCTGTGGGCTCAATCCCAAGCCACACTGCCTGAGTCCAAGGACACATAGTTGCTTGGCCCTGCCCTCTTCTCCCGCCTCACAGGATTTGACTGCAGGGAATGCATTAAAGTAAAGAACGTTTAGGCTTTAGAACCGCTTTCAATACTTTGACTGACAAGCATGCAGATCAGCAATTCTAATTTTTAGAGAGGCACTGCTGATACCTTACTAGATGGTACACTCGTGAAGAATAAGAAATTTCCCTACAACTACAAACTTTGCTGTTATCACACTAATATTATTACAAGCCATAGGACAGCAGGCTAGATGTCTAACACTGTGCCTGTAGGTAGTGGTGATCAAATTAGGAGAAGCCCCAATCTACTATTTTTTTTTTTTTTTTTTAACTACTAAATGTTTGCATGAAGAACTACAGGAAATTGTAGTTTAGAAATCCAGGCAGTCATCATTCCTGCATTATGGCTTTTCACAATAAACAATTGTGCATTCATTAGAATAAAAATGTTTGCATTTGCTGACTTGGCTGGTATTCTGACTGGTTCACTCATCACTACCTGTTCACTCATCACTGCCTTCCAGAATGATTGTTTACTGCCAGAGTAGGACCCAGACTACCTGACTAAAAACTTTGCTTTGTCTCATATATATGATGCATCAGTTCAAACATGTTTTTGATGTTATGTTACAACAGGAATATAACCAGTTCTGTGTGGTAGAAGAGCAGTACCAAGCCAGCGATATACTGGAGCAGTCAGTACAGGGGACAATGTGCCTGGTGCCAGGAAAGACCAGAAAATTCACATTTAAATTTGTGGCCAAAACTGAAGATGTTGGAAAGAAAATTGAGGTCAGTGACAATACTCTATTAAT
This sequence comes from Staurois parvus, assembly GCF_062004578.1. Taxonomy (NCBI): domain Eukaryota; kingdom Metazoa; phylum Chordata; class Amphibia; order Anura; family Ranidae; genus Staurois; species Staurois parvus. Next base: position 8,163,963 of record NW_028317876.1, on the reverse strand, counting down.
TTACATAAAATTGTGAATTGTATGTGGATAGGGGGTTGCATGGATATTAACCGCCTCCAGCCTGCCATATAAGGAAATGACGGGTGCAAGGCGGTTCTCTCGTCCTGGTAGAATGTCATATGACATCCTCCCACTCTAACCCAGAGCGCGGCTCTGGAGGCGCACAGCGCTGCGATCGGTGGTGCGCTGTGTCCCTTAGACACGTGATCAGGTGTGTCCAATCACAGCTGATTGCATGTAAATATGGAAATGCCGGTTATCAGCATTTCTCTCCTCACGAGCAGTCACGCTCGAGCGGAGAGGAGAGCCGATGATCGGCATTCCTCAGATGGGACATGTACAGTGTGCCCTGATGATCAGTGTAACCCCAGCATTACCACCTGTCAGTGCTCATCAGTGCCAGCTGTCAGCGCTCATCAATGCCACCTGCCAGTGCCCATCAATGCCACATATCAGTGCCCATCTGAGCTGCCTTTCAGTGCCGCCAATCATTGCTGCCTAACAGTGCCAGTCAATGCCGCCTATCAGTGCCATATGAGTGCCGCCTTTCAGTGCCCATCAGTGATGCCTGTCAATGCCCATCACTGCCACCTACCAGTGCCTCCTCATCAGTGCCACCTATCATTGCAGCCTATCAGTGCCCATCACTGCAGCCTCATTAGAGCACATCAGTGAAGGAGAAAAATCACTTATTTACAAAATTTTATAACAAAAACTAAGAAAAACATTTTTTTTTTCAAAATTTTCAGTTGTTTTTGGTTTGTTTAGCAAAAAATAAAAAACCCAGAGGTGATTAAATTCCACCAAAAAAAAGCTCTATTTGTCTAAAAAAAAATGATAATTTTATTTGAGTACAGTGTTGCATGACCGCGCAATTGTCATTCAAAGTGTGACAGCGCTGAAAGCTGAAAATTGGCCTGGGGAGGAAGGGGGTATAAGTGCCCTGTAGGCAAGTGGTTAAAGTGAATATTACTATATTCTAATGTGGATGTACATTATTTATTAGAAGATCAAAATTCATTTTATGTAGAGAAAATATGGATTGTTTTTTTTTTTTTATGTCCAATCTCTTTCTCAAGGTCTTTCCACCATCTTATTTTGACCAAAAATGCACTAATAATTTACATGCCCAATCCTGGCATACACATTTATTTCTCGTGCATTGAAGAAGTTATTCTGGGGCCTATAGGTGGATGGAACACTCTCAAACAAAAAAAAAAAGTACATGGCATAACCCCTTCTGCTACCAGCTTGGCTCCGTATTTTTGCAAGTGTCCTAGGAGGATAGACATCTTTTCTTCAGCATTGCTGTTGTAAAAATTAAGTAGTGATTCATCTAGCAATTTTTTCTTTCACTTTTTCTTCAGTCAAGACTCTTTTCTGCATTGTTGACAGAGGTTTCCTCTTTGCCTTACAGCTGTTGGTATGGTCATGCTCATGTTGTCTGGAGCACATTCTGGTGACCCTCATTGCTGAGCATTGGCCCAGGTGGCTTTGTTATGCTTACCTGGTAAGACTTCTAAAAGACGCACCATGGGCTCTGCCAGATTGTCCAAATCTGCTGTCCCAAGGCCCAATTTTCCATTCTGCTGCTTGGTCTCTGGATTTAACTGTATAGCTGTTAAAGCCCTGGTTTAAAGGGGCAAGGGCACCTCCAAGTCTATAATTCCCAAGATGCTTCACGCTAAGAGGTAAATTTCCCACAATTGTGCCAAATCAGAGTTGCAGCAGATTATGTAAAACTCTAATTCAGATAAACAAAGTAGACTTTCCAACTTTATCATATTTTGATTGTGGAATTAGTAATCCATTCATTGCTTTCTCGATCTGGAGTTATTCTTAAACCATTGGATGAATATTTGAGATCTTATTGTTGTCAGGGAGTATGATGATATATTGTTTGATATATTGACATTTTGTCAGATTACATCAGTGGATCTAATCCTGGGTAGTGAAACAGGTCGTTGTGTGATTCTGAACTGGCGAGGGGGTGGAGGAGATGCAGCGTCGGCTCAAGAGGCAGTGCAGGCGTCGCGCTCTTTTAAGCGCAGACCGAAACTACCAGAAGCTGAAGTACATTGGGACAGTATCACAATCCAAGCCAGCACTATGTGAGCAATATTTAAGCATATATCTATCCTAACATTAAATGTTACATCTAGTGGTGACTTGCCATCTGGATTTTTTTTTTCTATTCCTAGGATTATATCTAGAACACCTAAATTGTCTGTCCTGTTGCGTCATGAGCCACCTGCACTAAATAATGAAATTTACTGCCTGATGATATCAATACAATCCCAAGAAGAGACAGTTATCAAGGATGTAAAGCTGACCGCAGGACTTAAACCAGGTGCGTTTATAGTTCTAGCCTCTATGTTTAAAAAAAAAAAAAAAATGGAAAATGAAAAAAACTAAAGCTGAAGTACTTCAAAAGCTGGCCACAGCCGTACTGAAATTTGTGTGGTTGAGCAGGGATTGGTTGAATTTTGATCCATCTATGGCCGTTCCCGTACATAAAAAGTTTGATCTAATGATAGACTTCTGAAGAACAGGTTTGTTGGAAAAGTTTGCTTTGATCAGTACATGCAGCCAATTGGCTGCAGGCATTGATCAGTGTAATCTGATGGCAGGGTAGAACTGCTGTCAGAATACAAAGACACAGTGGGGAGGATTCCCGCATCCCCATCAAATGTGGGCTGAACGAAAACAACTGAACTGTTTCCCCCATGCACACATTTGGTACAGATGTGGGAATCCTCCCCACTGTGCCTTGCATTACCATTCGGCTGAAAGAAAACAACTGCACCTATTTTCCCCATCCAGACATTTGGTGTGGATGCGGTAATCATCCCAATTGTGTCTTGCATTCTAATTTGCTTTTTTGGTCTGTTTTTAATCAGTTTGTCCCTATTCTGTGACTATAAAGACAGTAGGAGTGGTTAAAGTAGTTTAGCAAAAGACACAGTGGGAAGGACTGACACCACTCTTGTCAGCCCACAATTGAGATCTGAGGGTATTAGGCAGATCAGCAGGTATTTTTCTGTACTTGCAGGGTCTCTAAAGGAATAAAACATTGGCGAATGTCATGTATTGAATATATGCATGCTTAAATTTTCCTTGGGATGTGCTTAACCTGTTAATTACCAGAGGCATGAAACCCTAGTTGCCTAGACCGAATTTAGCTGTATCAGTATGTGTTCGTTACTGTGACATAACCTCTACAACTAATTTGACTACATAAACCATTTTACAGTATTTAAAGACCTGTTGGGCTTTTATTTGATGCACTCTTTAATGAAATACTTTGCTCAAGTACTTTTATTGAAACCTGACAAAACAAACTTAAAATAGTGTTTTAGGGTACTTGCACATTGTACTGATGTTTACACAACAGTATTCCTGGCTGAAATTTCAGGTGTTTATTTTGCACGTATGTGAACATATGAGTAAAATTCTAACTTCCTCAAATTAACAATGTTTACTTTCAATAAAACTTAAAATACTGATTGTCAGCTCATATTTCTGCATTTTGTCTCCCTCATTTATATGTAGCGCATGATTACACGCATGAGTGTACAGGCATATTGAAAACAATGGCTGCATTTAGGTCAATAAAAACAAAACCTGTATGCCTGAAAATGCTCAGTATTTTGGCAGCAGTATGCAAGAGGCCTTAAGTTATTTTAAGTATAATTTCTATCAGACTATTTAACTTGATGACTTGCTGGTTTGTTTGTAAACCAACTCCATGGTATTACCATGATTGGCTGTCATGGGAAACCACACTGGTGGAAGACCTAAGGACTGGTTTACACCTAATTTTTATGTGCATTTTGGCACACACAAAGGCATGTACCAATAAAAATACATTGAATCTAAAGAAGTTGTTCACCTCTGTGCAGTGCGTTTCACTGGTTTGGTAAAAATGAGGGATGTCTGACTTCTGTGCATTGTCATGTGATGCGATTCCTAACAGAACAATGAAAACATTCATACAACGCACATAAAAAAAACAAATTAATCACACAAAAGGCCTGTGGCTGTCGAGGACAGTGTAGTGGTATTTGTCAGGTGTGACAGAATAGGTAAATCAACCCCCCCATCCCAAGATGCAGGTAAGTAAGGTATTAATAAAAATACATTTTCTATAGGTGTGAGGAAGTGGGTTGTTTTTTCCTTTTTTTTATCCTTTTTTTCTTTTTTTTTTTTTTTTATTATTGCTGTCTTTATTTTCCCTCACTTCCTATCCAGGTGACAGGTGTGAGAGAAAATAGGAAGATTTGATTTCAGACTTTATTTAAAATCAGACAACAGACTTTCTTCATTAAGGTTATCGACCTCATTTAAAACATGACAGGGTTTTAACCTTTTCCCTCTCTATCCACAATCGCAAATAGGGTGTTCTGGCTGGAGTTGGTTATTAAATATTGCCAATATAAGCAACAATAACTATATGTGGTATGTTAAAGGATAGGTACATATTCCAAAATGGAATACAAATCTGTTTAGAGTTCTTCCACCATATCCAATACATTTCTGCAGTTCCACATTAAATTATACATTAACAGCTGTATTAATCAAAAATGTTATGTGTTGCAGCTTACCAATAATTAGATACGGTGACTGCATTAGTTTCTTTTTTAGGTTTTTTTTTTTCCCCTTGTTTTTACCTGGTGATCTGGACAGTAACACACCTCCTGTATTAAAGAGACCCCACTCTGGATGAAGACGCACAAGGGGCACATTTAGAAAGCAAAATTTTCAGTCTGGGGGGGAGGGGGTGTTAAATATACTAGGAGATTTAGATACTATAACAATTTGAAGACAAACTCCAGCTAATACTTTATAATCCGTTACAGCAAACCATTTTTTCCTTTTTGGGATAAAGGTTTTACATAAATAAAATTTGAATATTTTAAACACCCCTGTCAGTGTTAAATGCTTTGTCTCATCCCTGCAAATGCAAGAAGGCTTGTTCTGTTGAAAAACAACAGATTTACTGGCTAGATCACCAGATGAAAATAGAAGAAAGAGCGTTAAAAATGAAACTAATACAGTCATCACATCTAAGAATTGGTAAGCTGCAATATGGTAAGCAACAATAAATGTTTTGCTTTTGGGTTTAATACTGTTTTAGAGGTTTACTAATAAATTTGTATACCTGTGTTGATTAACTGTAGTGATTATATTCAGTTTATGGTAAAAGCAACACTGTTGTAGCCATAGTGTTAAATAGTGCTTGGATCACCTGAGCTGACCCTCAGCAAAGTATGTATTGTGTCATAACCCAGGAAAACAATGTCTCTCACAGGGCAGGATGCCAATCTGACACAGAAGACTCTGGTTACGCTTCAGGGAGCAGAAATGTGCGATGACTCAAGCCCAGCTTTGCTCACTGACGTCCCCATAGGAAACCTGCAGCCTGGAGAAAAGGTGCTACTCTGACCTTACTAGCATCAATTAGTTTACGCCTGTGTGCATTCTGTGTGTGCGGGCAGCTGTACTAAAGGAAGACAAACAACATTTTCCTTTTTTTTTTTTAAAGGATATGTTCATCTTTTTGGGAAAAAATGATAAATGCACATATTTTTGCAGGAAAAATATACAGGCTAAAGAGCCTGGAAATGTACAGGCTAAAGACAGCGCTGAGCAAACTATTGGCGCTATATAAATCCTGTATAATAATAAAAAAGAGCCTGGAAAGCATTGCACCCATGATCAGTTGATCAGGGGTGCAATGCCAGACTCCTGCAAACAAGCCCTGCAGCTTTCCGCCCATACCTTCATACGGTCTGACTATTTACAAGCTGTAGGGCTTGTGAATGAACGAATAGGCCGCTCATCAGCAACATCACAGTTCATTCAGGTCTACAAGTTATCAGCCGCAATGGCTTACTGTAGTTGTAGTTCATGCATTCACAGAAAATTGTAAATGAATGGTGCGGATGTGTGGGCGGAGATCCCCAGCCCGCTGTCACAATGAGGGGAAGATCGGGGGAATCGGCTGTCGAAGCTAGAACACGTTACATGTTCCAGAAGGTGAACTTATCCTTTACTATTATTAAACAGGATTTATATAGTGCCAGTTTATTGCAGGTAAACATACTGTGGGCTACTAGCTATGTTAACACTATAATTTAATTGTGAAATTGTATGGCATCCCCTCTGTGTGCTGTGCATACAAAGGATTCAGAGTGGATCATACAAAAATATAGCAATTATCTACACCTTTTCTAGTAGAAAAATTAATAGTTTTCTGTTTGTATTGCTTTCATAACTGACTTCAACTTCTGAGATGTCCCTTATTTAGCCAAGTCCTTCTGACCGTTTTTCCCCTCATCTGTTGGCCCTTATATTGGTATGATGTGTAAAATATGATTTCATTATCAAAAGTGTTATTTTGCTCTACAGATTGAAACACACCTTAGCGGTCAGATACACTGAGACAACTCATGTATTACTGCAACACATGTTAACACACATTATGTGCATTAGTGTGTTTGCTGTGCCACTCCAGGCAGTGAAGCTATGATACACATGCATTGCACCACAACACCTAGTAACTCACTACTATGTGTTTTTACACTCTGTCAGTGTGTGTACATAGAAAGTAAATTCCTTATAAGCCCCCCCACACCCACAATTCATCAGAGTATATATGTCTTTATTAAAGGATTTCTATGATCACAGCTTACATTTTCATTTTATAACATCACTATTCTTTTTTTTTTTTTTTTAATATTTTATTGTTTTCAAATCACCATATTAAATGTACAAAAGCTAATAAAACAGACAGTATACATTACACATTTCTGTCATAACACTCCCCAGAAATAACCTTAATCTCTGTGACCTTTTACCCCTCCCCTTACCTATTCCCCCCCCCACCACCCTTTGACTGTGCATAACATCACTATTCTAATAGCAATACAAAAGCTAGTTATTTTTGACAATTTAGTATAAGCTTACTTAAAAAATCTTCTTTCATGTTGAGAGTTCTGCTAGTCATTTCTTTCCACAACTTCCTGGATACCCTGCATGCTTTGCTGCTTCTCCACTGCTGTTTACTTTTCATTTACTGTACAATTACCATGGTACCTTGCTGCCTGCCTCCTCTTCTCAGCCCCTCTGTAGGTCAGAAGGTAGGCTCTGTGAAATGTGTGACACAGCATGTCACAGAATTCAAAGGAGTAAGGCCTCATGCACACTGGACGTGTTCTGAAAGTGGTTGTACAGTCTGAAGGTTTTTTTACCTTCATGCATTCAATGCATTAAGGCAAAAAACCTTCAGTGTGCTGCTCCCCCCACAGCCCCCTAATACTCGCCAGAGCCCCCTTCAATCCAGCGATGTGCGTGGAGCCTTGGCTGTCTGGGTATCTTGCTCCTTATTGACACAGCAGTGAGAGCCATTTGCTCCCACTCAAATCTTTTATTCTGACTAGTAAAATGAATTAATACTCAAGTCCTAAATGCACCTAGCGTTAATGCACGTTTACACACGTCAAAAAAAAATTCTGCCAAAACTCTGCTGCTGGATTCCCTGGCAGTGGGGGTTTTTTTTCCTGCCTCTAAACTCTCCTGCCACTAAACACTTCTAAGGCCTAATGCACACTGGACTTTTTACAGCTGATGTTTTTGGTATCAGGCTTTTTTTTTCTACAGCCAGTAAACTCCCCAGCATGTTATCCTATGTGTCCATACACACATAGGCTTTTATCAGCATTTTTTGGCAGGGGTGTTTTCAGGCTGGAAAAAACCCAGAACTATGTAATTTTGAAGAGAAGTTTTTCAGCTGTAAAAACACTCTAATGCTGCAAAACGCATTAAAAATATGGATATCCAGCGTTTATAAGCGTTTTTGAGCCTCACGCTAAAAAATGCAACAAAACTCACATTTTTAACGCAGCATTCTACAGCTGACGCTACTGTCATTTCTCTAATGTCCAGTGTGCATGAGGCCTAAAAGTTTGTGTGCATGGAGACACAGGCTAACATGCAAGGGTGTTTTGAGCCAGAAAAAAAAAAAAAGACTCCCCTAGGAACAGCTGTAAAAACGCCCAGTGTGCATGAGGCCTAAATGTGTGGGAATCTTCACAAAGTAAGTTTGCAAGATCAAGAGTAATAGGAGTAGGCTAGAAATAATCGCAATACAATGTGGCAATAAATATATGAATAAATATATATAGTGTGGCGCTCAAAATAAATAAATAACAATGTGTAATCAATTACTGATTAATATAATAAATATTCCATAAAAATAACAATAATACCTCAAGTGATCACACTCTAAAATATCAAAGTGTCTCAAATAAATAGGTGCATCAATAAATAACTCAAGTGTTCACACTCTAAAAATGTATCAGGTGACTAAAATAAATCACATGCTTGTAATTAATAAAAAGTCAATACCAACTTATTACAAAGTGTAAAAGTGCCAAATAATAGTGCCAAAGAATATATAAATGTCCGTTCCTTCAAAATCAATTTAAAGTAATGTTCTTCACGTGATAAATTAATTCATGCAATAAATGGTGATAATCAATAAGTGATTTGTGCCAAAAATCTTCTCCAAACAATAGCTGAAATGCCTCCTCACCTCCTCCCTGCGACCCCTAAGGGCCAACAGGCTTGTAGGATCAACCTGGATCCTAGAATCAAAGAAAGCCAACAACTTTTTCTTCCTTCTTTGTCTTTCCTGGTGGGCCTCCTATTTCCCTTATGCAGCCCAGGTGCCTTAAAGAACAATAGCTCACCAATCCAGTGAGCCAAAGAAGAAAACACCCTCTAAGTGTAGTATTAACGACTCCTTTTATTTCAAATATGCAAAGTAGCAGAACTCACATATCTCAGCAGTCCTCCCTCCTCACCGATGTGTGGGTACACTGCATGTGAACTGGGACTTCCTGGTGTAGCAAGATGGCGTTACACGCCGGAAGTGCGTCACCGCGCACCGGAGACTGCGTACTCGTAAACCTACGCGTTACGTCACTTACAAGTCGTGACTTCCTCGGGGTAACAGATATCGGACGCAGTTCCTCCCTATATACTGGACCAATCAACCCTCATTGGTCGCGGCCCGCCTCTCACATAATCGGCGGTACCCGCGCCATTTTTCAGAAGACTAGTTTCATTCTGACCGCGGCCATTTTATTGGTGTCATTCTACACAGACATTTATATGGGGACATAATTAAAACGCCTTGTAATTCACATAAAAAAAAAACTACATCGAATGACGTGCTTTTTAAGGAGCCCTAATGGATAATTCATAAAATATTAAAAAATTATTATAAAAAATTATTAAAAAAAGGGGGAAAATGACAACCTTTATTATATAATCATCTAATCCCTTAAAACATATACCAAAAATCTATATAGAAATAAAAATAAAAAGTTATGACAAAAGTCCATACGGAAAAAATGTATAAATCCAGGAATAACCTATGAAATCATTATTCATTAAAAATTGATCATTAAAAATACCTAAATAACATTTAGGCTTAAATGTAGGTGAAAATATCCCTTCTAACATGTAATCTACCCACACATTTACAGAATAAAATCTACCTCCATAATATAATATAGCATAATGTACACTGTCATTGATATCCATCAATGCAGAATAATTCATAAAAATATGAAACATTAAAATATATTTAAAAAATGTAAAAAATTTCGAAATGCCAGCAAATACTATTTCAATATACCAATATACATGCTCATACAAATGTCAAACAACAGTAATATTACTATAACCTCAAAAATCACTTATAAAGCAATTCAAGTCAAATTCGACATTTAACCCTTTAGGGACCTGGGTGTTCATGTAATAAATCCACCTGGACTCGGCCTTGCTTAGGGATTTTATTTTATTGTTCCCTCTCCATTGCCTCTTAAATTTCTCGATCCCCCAAAATTTTAATGTACTGGGGTCCTTGTTATGATAATTGGCAAAATGCCTAGAGACACTATGTTTCGGGAATCCCTTGATGATGTTCTGAACAAGCTCCCTAAGTCTTTTCCACAGGGGCCTCTTAGTTCTGCCTACGTATTGGAGTCCACAATCACACTCCAGGCAATACACAACTCCCTCTGTTTTACATGTTATAAATTCATTAATCTGATAAAATTGACCAGTAGCAGTAGCAGTAAAATTATTCCTTCTTTTATTCCCTCTTTTTGTAGCGACACAGGTAAAACAATTTCTACATGGAAAAAAACCTTTTTCATCGAGGAAAGTGATGTGACTAGTTTTGGGGGGGTCTAATATACTCCTGACCACCTTTGACCTAATATTAGGTGCTTTTCTATATATGAATCTGGGACCATCCGGTAGCAACCCTCCTATGACAGGATCCAATTTGAGAATACTCCAATGCTTCTTGTAAATACTTTCTATTTTTTTGTAATGCGTATCACTTATTGATTATCACCATTTATTGCATGAATTAATTTATCACGTGAAGAACATTACTTTAAATTGATTTTGAAGGAACGGACATTTATATATTCTTTGGCACTATTATTTGGCACTTTTACACTTTGTAATAAGTTGGTATTGACTTTTTATTAATTACAAGCATGTGATTTATTTTAGTCACCTGATACATTTTTAGAGTGTGAACACTTGAGTTATTTATTGATGCACCTATTTATTTGAGACACTTTGATATTTTAGAGTGTGATCACTTGAGGTATTATTGTTATTTTTATGGAATATTTATTATATTAATCAGTAATTGATTACACATTGTTATTTATTTATTTTGAGCGCCACACTATATATATTTATTCATGTTTGTACACTACACTAGGTATTAGTAGGAGAGTGTTGGCAGCTGTATTAGTTGTTCACCATTTGTTAGCGCAAGAGGATTTCCTGCACTATCCTTTAGATTTTAATAAATATATGATTTACATTTTGACCATAGGTACACTTTAATAATTGTTCCTAGAAAGTTAAATATATATTCCTATGTGGGTGATATCCTTTTGTAATTCAGCATGTGCTGAAAAGGCAGTCACTCTGTATGACAAACCGCAGCACGTTTTCCTGTTTGTGCCCATTCAAATTATCTCTCTTCCAGCTCAGTTCAGAAACTGAAAGTACAGGATGTTTTGGCAATGCCTCTGGTTTTCTTTTAGATAATATTTTGTTATGCCTTTGCATTTATATACGACAGTTCAGTAGCTTTGGTGGTTTGTTTGTTTTTTACAGCTGGATATGCCTCTATACATTCGCTGCGGTACAGTTGGCACACGTGTTTTCCTGGTTTATGTTTCATACCTGATAGACACATCTGTAGAGGGCAAGGATATTGTCTGCAGATGTCACCGGGTAAGATGCTCCTCTCATTTAGAACTGTCTACAGTGTGTAACTGCTCAGGGGCCATCTGTAATTACTGACTTCTCTACACTGGTGGTATTTGGTATAGTTAACATATACGTGAACAGTTGTGCCTACGAAAGGATTTCTATTTCTAATCAACAATTTACACACTGCATAACCAGGGAATTAGTTATATATATATATATATATATATATATATATATATATATATATATATATATATATATATATGTCTCTGCATTTAATTCAGCCCCATGTCCTTTCCTTATTGATGAATTAATATACCTAGCACAGGTGATGGAAGGGATATGTCTGTTGAGACTTCAGAAAAGTTTCTTAGGCAGATTCCAGTGCAATCACTTCTTACAAAATTTGCCTTGGGACAGCACATAAACACTTGTGAAAAATAAAAATAATTATATTTGTTTATTTTTTAAACCGTTATAGGATCTTGTGCTAAAAGGGAAAGTACATTGTAGGCCTGGTTCACAGCTATGCGTTTTTTGGGGTGGGGGTTTCCAGAAAAAAACTACAGTCCATTTAACATGGTTTCCTATGAGACACATTCACATCTATGCTTTTTTTTTCAGCTGCTGCGTTTTTGGAAAGGGCCAGGGACTTTTTTAAACGCAAAACAGTGCATTTTTTATTTAATAGAGACGCTACAGAAAAGCATGTAGTGAGGTTTTTTTTTTTTATGCTTTTTTGTCGCAATTTGTGCTTTTTAATCTGCCCAACAACAAATTGGACAAAAAAAGCATAAATAAATGCAAAATGTGTCACAAATGCATGTGAAAAAATGCACTGCAGAAGTAGATCAAAAGGAAACTGCATAGGTGTGAACCAGGTGGTTTATAACCAGTTTTATTTTAGGCTGTGTTCTCAGTGTTTCCACATTATTTTTTTTTTTTTTCTGTAAAGGATGAAACGGTCACCATTGAAACTGTGTATCCATTTGATGTTGCTGTGAAATTTATATCCATAAAGGTCAGTATTGCTTATTTCATTGAAACTGTTTACCCACTTGAGCTCCTGAGGATTTACCCCCCTTAATGACCAGGCCTCTTTTTGCTACTCGGCGCTGCACTAATTCAACTGATAATTGCGCGGTCATGCAATGCTGCACCCAAACGAAATTTACGTCCTTTTTTTCACACAAATAGAGCTTTCTTTCGGTGTAATTTGATCACCTGTGCGCTTTTTATTTTTCACGCTATAAACAATATTTGAAGAAAAACAATATTTTTTACTTTCAGCTATAAAAAATATATAGTAAACTCAAAGTTGGTTATAAATTTAGGCCAAAATGTATTCTGCTACATGTTTTCGGTAAAAATCCCAATAAGTGTATATTGATTGCTTTGTGTGGAAGTTATAGCGTCTAGAAACTATGGTATAAATACTGCAATTTACGCCATTTTTCTGCTATACAGCGCTGCGCTAGTTTAACGGACAATTGCGCGGTCATGCAATACGGTACATAAATGAAACTTACATCCTTTTTTTCCCCACAAATTGAGCTTTCTTTCGGTGGTATTTGATCGTCTGTGCGGTTTTTATTTTTTGCGCTATAAAAAAAAGGCTGACAATTTTGAGGGAAAAAAAATATTTTGGAGTGTTTTACTAGGGGGCAGGGGTGTGTACTGGATGGGACAAGGCTGATCGAGAAAGAGAAACTGTTCTTTCTCGATCAGCTCATCCTCGAGCTGACAGGGAAGTGACAGACAGCACAGCTACTGCAGCTGTGCTGTCTGACACTATTTGCCGCCGATCGCCGGGAAACAGCCGACTCACATCTGCGGCAGTGATGGGCGGGACAGATAGGGCGGCGGCGCGCCCCCTATTTGTTTACAGAACACACGTTTTAAAACGTGGTTTTGCCTGCGAGTGCCGCCCTGCCGCCATATATCTACAGTGGCTGGGCGGCAAATGGTTAAAAAAATAAGGCTTTTTTTTTTTTTGTATTCAAGGTTAATTCATATCACGAACAGGATATGACAGTAATACATAGATATTGAATAGGCTTAAAATCATAGACATGAAGATTTGTAGTTAGATTGATATATTGTTTATGGTATAGTGTTATTAAAGTGATTCTAAAGGATTATTTTTTTTTTAAAGAAAATATAACAAATATACCTATACTTACCTGCTGTGTGCAGTGGTTTGCACACAGCAGCCCAGATCCTCTTCTTCTCAGGTCCCCTGCAGGCTCTCCTGGCCCCTCCTTCCTGTCAGGTGCCCACACAGCAAGCAGCTTGATATGGGGGGCACCCACTGCTCCGTGTGTCCATTCACACACGGAGCCACAACTTGGCCCTGTCCCCTTTCTCTTCTCATTGGCTCACTGGCTGTGATTGACAGCAGTTCAGTTGGGTCTTTTATTAGTACCCCCAGCACCAAAGACAAATCCACCCAGGTCCAGCCATCCCCAGCGAGCTGCTCCCCAGAGCAGATGTACCTCCAAATCAGGTACACAAAGGGGCACAAGTGGAGCATCTGGATTCAGTGCTCACAGCCTAGAGGTGTGAGATCCAGGTAAAGCAAAATGGGTAAAAAAAAAAAAAAAACTCTCATGCTATCTCAAGGCCATACCAACAAGCATGCCAGCATGAGAAAGAAATGGCAGATAACCACAGTCACCCGCACAGCAAAACAACAAACATAGCGATGTGTTCACCTGAAAGGTCAGAAACACAATAACAACTGAGGATGAGGAGGAAGAAGGGACTTTTTAAACTGTTTCTGTAGTGTTTCCAATAGAGGCAGAGCCAGTGTCTCTCTCATGTAGCCATTCTGAAATACTTGTTCTCTATGAGCCCTGTTCACATCACAACACTAGTATCACGTGCAGATTTTTTTCTGCGCAGGAATCTGCAATGTGTATAGAAACCTATTTTGGTGCTCATGTAAACTGATGTCTCTGCAGGTGAAATCTGGACATCCATTTCCATCAAGACCTAAATGATGCCTAAAGTGGTTGAGGGAGTGGGGGTGTATTTTTTACAGACACTAACACTAATTGGGCCAAGAAAAAGTCTCTTTAACCACTTGCTGACCATGCTATTGCTGAATGGCGCATACAGTGCTACAGGGCATAATATGGCGTCCTTCCGGAACTGCGCCCGCTGCAGCGCATACCCGGCGTGCCCTGTGATCACAGATCACGGTACAGGAATCACAGCGGCCCTTTACCATGTGGTCAGCTGTGTCCAATCACAGCTAATAAGGATGTAAACGCAGTTGCTCGTTATCGGCATCACTTTCCTCACACTGTCACAAAGTAAGCAGAGGAGAGCTGGTAATCGGCAACTACAGTCAGGACACAGGCACAATTTTTTGTTTTTGTTTTTCAGGTATTTACCAAAACATAGTTTATATAATGGATATGGACTAAAAGTGCACACTCTAAGGTTTAAATTTGAGGGAAGTACATCCAAATTGGAGGAAGGGTTTAGGAATTCCAGCTCTTAAGAGTAGCCATCCCTCCTTTTTTAGGGACCAAAAGTAATTGGACAATTGAATCAAAAGCTGTTTCATGGCCAGGTGTGGGCTACTCTTTCGGTATTTCTTCATCAGTTAAGCCGGTAAAAGGTCTGGAGTTGATTCTAAGTGTGGTATTTGCATTTGGAATCTATTGCTGTGAACCTACATCATGCGTTCAAATCAGCTGTCCATGCAAGTGAAACAGGCCATTGTAAGGCTTCAAAAAACGAAACAAATCCGTTAGAGAGATAGAAGCAACATTAGGAGTGGCCAAATCAATTCTGAAGAAAGAAGAACGCACTGGTGAGCTCAGCAACATAAAAAACAATGACGTCCACGGAAGACAACAGTGGTGGATGATCGCAGAATCCTCTCTATGGTAAAGAAAAACCCATTCACAACATCCAGACACACAGTGAAAGACACTCTTCAGGATGTGGGCGTATCATTGTCAAAGCCTAAATTCAAGAGAAGACTTCACAAGAGCAAATACAAAGGGTTCACCACAAGGTGCAAACCATTCATAAGCCAGAAGAATAGAAAAGCCAAATTAGACTTTTCCAAAAAGCATCTAAAAAAAATGCCAGACCAGTTCTGGAAAAGCATTCTTTGGATGGATGAAACTAAGATTAATCTGTACCAGAATGATGAGAAGAAAAAAGTGTGGAGAAGGCTTGGAACAGCTCATGATCCAAAGCACACATCATCTGTAAAACATCATGGAGGCAGTGTGATGGCATGGGCATGCATGGCTTCGAGTGGCACTGGGTCATTGGTGTTTGTTGATGATGTGACAGAAGACAGAAGCAGCCGGATGAGTTCTGCAGTGTTTAGAGATATACGGTCAGCCCAGATTCAGCCAAATACAGCAAAGTTGATTGGACGGCGCTTCACAGTACAGATGGACAATGATCCAAAACACACTGCAAAAGCTACCCAGGAGCTTTTGAAGGAAAAGAAGTGGAATATTCTGCAATGGCCGAGTCAATCACCTGATCTCATCCCAAATGAGCATGCATTTCACTTGCTGAAGGCAAAACTAAAGGCAGAAAGACCCACAAACAAAGAACAACTGAAGACAGCAGCAGTTAGAGCCTGGCAAAGCATCAGAAAGGAGGAAACCCAGTCTTTGATCCATGGGTTCCAGACTTAAAACAGTCAGTGCCAGTAAAGGATTCTCAAAAAAATATTAAAAATGAACATTTTATTTATGATTACATTCATTTGTCCAATTTCATTTGAGCCCCTGAAAATGGAGGGACCATGTATAAAAATGGTTGCAGTTCTTAAAATTTGTACTTGATATTTATATTCAGCCCCTTGAATTAAAGCTGAAAGTCTGCACTTCAAATTCATTTGAATTGTTTCATTTTAATTTATTCTGGTGGCATACAGAGCCAAAATTATGAAAATTGTGCCTGTGTCCAAATATATATATATGGACCTAACTGTATGAAAGGGGACATTTACACTGATCAGTATTTTGATTATCAGTGCAGCCCGAACAGTGTCCATCCATACTGCCAGTTAGTTCAGCCTATCAGTGACATTCAGTGCTGCCTCATCAGTGCAGCTTCAACACACATCAGTGAAGGAGAAAAATTACTTGTTTGCAAAATTTTATAACAGAAACTAACAAAAACATTTTTTTTTTTAAAGTTTTGGTCTTTTTTCATTTGTTTAGCAAAAATAAAAAACTCAGCGGTGATTAAATACCACCAAGAAAGCTCTATCTGTCTCAAAAAAATAAAACTTTTATTTGGGTACAGTGTTGGATGAACGCACAATTGTCATTCAAGGTGTGACAGCGCTGAAAGCTGCAAATTAGCCTGGGCAGCAAGGGGGGGTGAAAGTGGCCAGTAGGCAAGTAGTTGAGCTTGATTTAGTAAACTGTGCCTAGGAAGGAATTTATAGCACCAGGACAGAATCCACATCACACCTTTTAATGTATTTTCTATTGGTGTATTTGACATAAGTGTCTGATGGATAGTTTGTGTCTTTGCAGTTTGAACATTTAGATCGTGTCTATGCTGATATACCCTTCTTGCTAATGACGGATATCTTGAGTGCTTCCCCATGGGGCCTCACTATCCTGTCCAGCCAGCTACAGCTCTCATCATCTGTCGCACCTGTGGACCAGCTGGAATCCCACATGGAAAACGGTTAGTATGTAAAAGCAGAATTGTAAAGGAAAGTGAATCTTCTGTCCACAGCAACCACTCAGGGGGCAGGATAGTGCAGGTTAGGGAAAAAAAATATAAATATATGTCCCCTTTGAAGTGATGTCCGAGCATTAGGGGAACCCATTGTTGAGGTGAGCCCCATCTGCCATCATTGTAAGCCCTGCACACCGTCAAATAGCCACTCCCTTTTAGTAGCCTTTTGTCACAAGTTACTTAAAGCAGACCTTTCCGCACACAAAAATAAAAGTTCCCCTTAGAAACCTTCTTCCCATCCTTTAACAAAAATGTATTTTTCGGTAGTACCTGAACCCACATTCGTCACCTCAGAAAGCTTCCCCTCCAACTTTAGTGGACCAATGAAAGGAGCCATCTCATGCGTGTGTGGTAGAAGGCCATGTTTGAATCAAAAGGATGTGATAGTGGGCTCCTGCAGTCAAGATGGTGGTGGGGAAAAGGAGCTGCCCTGTGAATCAATGGTTGCGTGGAATACAGCGCTGAACTGCATGAGCTGGTATTAGTTTCTTAAAAGTCAGCAGCTACAGAACTGGTAGATATTAAAAAGAAAAAGTTACTGAGGTGTAAAATGCAGCCACCTGTAGGTACCAGCACATGTATAGAAATAATAAAAACAAAAATGGGATCCACTGCAAAAAGAATAAATACATGTATATTGTTATGCCGACTCACCCAAGTTGAAGGTGGTGTCCTCAGGACCAAAGTGATAGGTTACAAAAAACAAGCTTGTGAGTAAAGAACCCACAAGGAAAGGAGTCCCCGAGAGAACAAGGCTGCGGATCGAAAACAATTGTATTTATTGAAAAATATGTACCAAATATCAAAAGGCAAAACCCCCCAACCACTCTACACAATAAAACAATATGACAACTTTGCCATGTACAGCGTTGTCATATTGTTTTATTGTGGAGGTGGGTTTGCCTTTGATATTTGGTAAATATTGTTCAATAAATACAATTGTTTTCAAGTCGCAAACTTGTTCTCTTGAGGGGGACGCCTTTCCTTGTGGGTTCTTTACTCACAAGCTCGTTTTTTGTAAGGTACCAGCACATGACCTGCAGCAGCCTCGATAACTTTGTCATTATGAACAAATCCCAGTCAGCTTTGATAGGCAAAGCTCAGACACTTGTGGCAGGGTTAGAGCCTACTAATACCACCTCCCTCCCATGCTTTTCTTTTGGCCCATTGTAGGGATGGCAGCCTTGTTGGCCATAGGAAGTGTGCAGGAGGCAGAAAGCGATGGTCAAATTCCCTGTCAGGAACTGTCAGTGCTCAACCTGTCACAAGTCTCTTTAAACTTTTACTAGAGTGTCTGGCCTAATTCTACTTTTAGGTTTAGCATGGTGTATTGTTAGCGAGTTTGAATCAGTGTTTGGCAGTCTTTTTTTTTTTTTTTTTTTTTTCTTTTTCATTTTATGCAGTACCCTAACTTGTGAAAAAGACAAAAGTATATTAGGATTTACAGCAAACTTTTCAAATGCTGGTATGCATTTTTGTGGTTAATGGCACTATTAGTAATCTGCGATAGGGGTTTCAGGGTCCTTTTCAAATTTCATCGATGGACCTGTTGATTTGGCAATACCCTTTGTAAGAAAGAGACGCATATCTTTTTTTTTTTTTTTTTTTTTTTTAAAGATTTTTTTGGTGGGATTGTCTTTCAAGGTTTTTATTTGAAAGGCAAAAAGTAAAACATTTAGAAAATGCACAGGTTTTCTGGTTTGACCAGTGAGCAGTTTTAAAACCATTTTAAAAACAATTTAAAATAATTGTATACTGTAACACCCAAATTACACTTCTGGCACAATGCATGGCAAACTTAAAAACAAGTGAAATGAAAGCTCTTTAAAAATGTGAACCATTTTAACTGCTTATCTACAAATACAGACAAAGCACATGATCCATTCTTGTATAAACATAAAATATAATTCAAAACTGAAAAAAAGCAGCGATATGAGGAATTGTGCGTGTCTGTCTCTATAGAGAGAGACAGAGAGAGAGACTGACTCACAACCTGTGAGTAAAAAGGCTGTTTGATCCTGTTTTCTCTGATCCTCCCCTTCTACTTTTATTTTTTTGGTGGGGGGGGGGTGCATGTGATCAGTACAGGGCCAATCAGCAGACAGGTCAGGGGTTATGCAGCCTCATAGGACAGTCAGAGCAGAATTAAGACTTTTCCTGCAAGTTTCAACTAGTGCTCACACTGATAGAAGTCACAAGACTTCTGTATACTGCTGGTGAGAAAAGGTATTTAGCAGTTTATATTTACTAACATAATTTTATTTCCAAGTTATGTGTACTGTGGGAGACCAGATATAGTGAATGCAGGGTCATGGGGTTAGTAACTAATACAAACATAGTGGTAAGTACAACATACTTCTAGACACTGGATTCTAATTGCTTTTCTGCTTACAGTTGTCTTACAGACTGGAGAGAGTGCTAGTGAATGTTTCTGCCTCCAATGTCCTCCGGTAGCAAACCCCCAGAATGGTGTGGCCACTGGCAGCTATATTATATCTTGGAAAAGGTAAGTGGGTATAGGATATGAACTTGGAAATGGTCTCTTTTTGTTTAAGACACAAACTGAGAAATATTCTGCATCCCTTTCAGTGACTTGCTGTTAATATTACAGAAAGCTGGTAAACTGACTGAGTACTTTCACTCTTTCCTAATGCATTGACAGACTACTTCTCCCAGTACTAGATCAGACAGAGCAGAGCCCTACAAAGAACATGAGGAACCTTTTGGTTTTAAAAAACTACACAGCCAAAACTGGCATGAAAATGATTGGATAAGGATTATAGGTGTTAGAAAATATTATATGACCAAGTAATGCATTGTTATTCTGCATCTATAAATCCATTGGCTGCACACACTGCATTGATCATTTAGTGGTCTGATTTGATAGAATTTTCTTCCACTAAAGCACACACTGTGGCTTAACCTCCCTGGCGGTATTCCCGAGTGTAGCTCGGGGTAAAGTTTCAGCACCACAAGCTGTAACCCTGAGCTACACTAGGGAATACCTCACAGCGTTGCTCCGGGATCTCTTCTCACTTACCGTGTCCTTTGCTTCCGATATGTCCCTCCTGCAGTGTCCCCTGCAATGTCCTCCGGCCGATGCCGGCATCCGTCTTCTGGGTTCCGTTCCCTGCGACGTCAGGACGTACGGGGACGAAATGGCGGGAAATTTAAAAATGTGAAAGTGACATTCACTAAATACTCTAAAATCACATAGTATAACATTACTGTATCAAAGCATTTCACATACATTTTGTCCCTAGTGCTTTGTCCTGTGCCCTGCCTGCATTTTTACTGTTCTTTCTGCCTGTAAATGTTCATGGTGTCCAAACAGCGTCCCTTTAGGTCAAAAGCTGTTTTAGACCAGCTAGAGAACAGCGATAGTAAATCAGAACTACTTGCAGAATTGAGTGATAATGATTCGTGGGGAAATTCGTCATCAGACACTGAAAACGATTTTACGACTTTGCTCAGTGATGTGCGAACTTGGCGCTATATTTCAAATTTCAGTGTTTTTGGTTTGATTATATTATTGAATTAAATTTTTTATTATTATTATTATATTATAATTTTTTATGATTATTTATTAAAATATAATTTATGATTTCGTGTTTCAAGTTTTATCCTACCCGGGATGTTTACTAGACTCTTGTTCGGACCGATTTCACTGAGTTATTCCTAAAAATTATAGGCCTAAAATAAAAAAAATACATATTTCCATGCAAAAAAAATGTACCGCTTTGAGCACAGAAATACTGACATAATCAGACCGCTAGGGAGGCTACACAGACATCGGTGTTGCTCTTTAAAGTGAAGGTATACCATTTTCCATACATTTCTTTCTGTAATCCGAATTTAAAATGTGTTTTCTTTTAATCATCTAAAAATCTGTACATACCCCTTCTAGCCACTCGATGAGTGACCTATGCATTTTCATTTAGCTGGTTTACTACTGTTCTCAGAATAGAAACCTAGATGGCAGAATCACACACAAATGAATGACTCAGAAATGGGACACGTATACCTTCCCCTTTCAAGGTATAGATGGTGTTGTCTAGACTGCCAGTCTGCAGAAGAAGCCAAAATGCACAAAGAACTGCATACATTGGAAAAAGGAAGCACCTAATAATAAATGTTTATTAGTATAAGACTTTTTTTTTTCTTGATAAAAACTGTTTTCAAATACAATTTTATATACTTGCAAATATTATTTTTTAATCAGGACTGACCAAAAATGTCTATAGTTTTACTTTTAAGGAAACCCATCAAGTAGAAATGATTAATATTATGTAGTTACAAGCTTGATTTCCCAGTAACAAACATCTGCCTTGGCCAGTCTATAAGCCACATGGTTGCCAGACTAGCCTTATGGAAAGTTGATATCTGCCCATATACAGTATGTGGACATGAATGAAATTATTTTTTTTCCTGGCGTGATATGGAATGCAGCTAATGTGAATGAAGCCGAGATCATATGGCCTTGTTTTTTAAAATATCAATTTCCATTCTTTGTCCAGTCCTTGTCAGCCGAGATCCCATAGCACCATTGTTAAGAAGCCGAGTCATTGAGCTTTTGAACCTTTGTTAAGATATTTTTTAAATAATCGTTCTTTGTGTAATGGTTGAATATTTATTTTATAGGAGCTCAGCTGGAGAAAATGTACCAGTTGTCAACACCTTGGTAACACTGCCACATGTGATGGTAGAAAGCATTCCACTCCATATTAAAGCAGGTAACTTGCACAATAACATCTACTGCAGATCATCTCTGTCCTGTCCTCTGTTCTGTGTTTGCATTAGCAACAATTTTAGTCTTTTTTTTTTTTTTTTTCTCTAAAATATTATTGTAGATCAGATGTACAGTAAGATACCTATTATTCCCAATAAACGTGCTATTAATGAAGTATGTAACTAAAACGGAAAAAAAATGTATGTCGTGCAGGTAATAAAAACCTTTAGTAACAAAAAAGTGCCTGGGGTCCTGCCCAGGTGCACAGACAAGGGTTGTGATACACGGCTTTTAGATTAAGGGCTTGATCACACCAGAACGTGGTGCGGGGAAACCTACGTTCTATGCATGTTTCCTGCACCACGCTCAAAACACATTGGATGCGTGATCTGTTGCTGGCGTCAGTGTAATCCTAATGACACCCAAAATGCAGATGGCAAACACGGTGCATTTGCCTTCACCAAATCACATGAAAATGCAGTACCATGCGATCCAGTTACAGTGCATAAAATTTAGTCAGTCATTTTATTTTTTACAACTCTGAACGCATTGCTGCATTACAGATCTGTATGCAGTTGTGTTCACTGTTCCATAGACAACACTGCAAAAAACTTGGGGGTTTCTTCAACCATGTGCAAGAGGCGTTTAGGTGTGCGGAAGGGTGAAAGCTTCCTTTTACATTTTGTGTTTCACCCTGCAAACCTTGCAGCCTATTGCAATGACTGGGTTTCTCAACCAGGGTTCCATGGAACCCTAGGTTTCCTCCAGAGGTTGCCAGGGGTTCCCTGAGAAATGAGAAATTTTTGCCTGTCAGGTAAGTTCCCACTGACACCATTGATCTTTTTAGCAATCTGTAAGTGGGTAATTCTTGCCAATGACCACAATTGTAAGGAGCATTTTTGCCTCTGACCATCACACTAATGTATCATGAATTATAGATAAAGCCATTTTTAGCAGGGGTTCCCTGAGACTGGAAAGTTACGTCAAGGGTTCCTTTGCATTGAAAGGTTGAGAGGCTGATTTAATGTGTGTGACTAAAGGGTGACTTGTTATTCTTGCCTAGATCTCCCTTCTTTTGGAAGAGTAAGAGAGTCTCTGCCAGTAAAGTATCATCTACAGAACAAGACAGGGCTAGTTCAGGATATCGAAATTTCAGTGGAGCCAAGCGACGCCTTCATGTTTTCTGGACTCAAACAAGTAGGTCTTGTCATTTCATGTTTGTTAATGAACATATTCATTCACATTTATTTCAGCTACTAAAAACATTTTTTCAAGTTTATGATATAATAGTTAATTATGCTTTATGGCTAGACGCGGCATATTTGATGTCATGATCATTTGGCTTCCGACTTAGCATAAATCATGTTTTCTAGATTCGACTCCAAATCCTTCCTGGCTCTGAGCAGGAGATGCTGTACAATTTCTACCCACTAATGGCAGGATACCAACCACTGCCATCTCTTAACATCAATCTTCTGAGGTTTTCAAACTATACCAGTCATATGCTGAAGCGTTTCCTACCAACTCATATATTTGTGAAGGTGAGTTCAGCCATGTTAAACTGAATCTTCACTCTCCCAATCAACATTGACTATTTTTAATCCTTATATTGCTAGCATTAATAGATAGGAAAGTATCATATTTACTTGTTTTAAACTTTTTGTTTGTTTGTTTACACTTCTTTAGTTACTTTCTAGTTTCCATGCCTAGGCAAATGATGTCATACATCCCAAAAGTCTTCAGGATGGGAGGAGGCATTTTCTCAGCTAAGCATACCCTCCTGCCTGCATGCCTTAGCTAAGGGCAGATTGGTTCAAGGAAGTAAATGCTGCATGAACCATTTGCCCTTACTCAAGATGGCCATGGCCAGAAATGCTAGGAGGTGTTTTTCTAAGTGATTTCTAAATAAAATAAAACATGGAGACATGAGTGGACGGGTGACTTTGACTTTGCTTTGAATATTAAAGATAAATTAAAAAGCACTTTTAGTTTGTGGTGCTCAGATACAGTGTAGTTTCACTTTAGGATATCCTTCTGTTGCCAATTTGTATACTGTCTTTGCAGAAGTGACAGTAGGCAAAAATTATTATAGCATAAACAGTCTGAACCATACTGAATTTGCCTTTTAATTTTGACCGTTTCTACTAACAGACAAAGTAAGAACCTTTTCTTTTGTTGTGACTAATGATAAATATCAACACACAATACATGCACAGAGACAGATGCTGTTAAAATAATGACATTGGAGATAACAATGTCCCATCATACATATACTGATAACTGACCATGCCATATGTCGGAGGACCCATCCCACATCCTTGCATATGTAGTAGACCGCATGAGACTCATGCTTTAACATCTGACACTCCATGCCTACTGCTAATGTTGATGTTGGTGAACAATTTAGGGATGCAGAAACTACACCTGTGTTTAGAGAGTCAGGTGTGGGTGAAGTACTGTAGGGGTGTATACTTGTGGTGACCACTTTTCAACAACAAATTGTTTAGATAATTATTCTGCACTACAAGATCATGTGTGTATAGCAATCATCCTCAGTGCACTACCTGACTACCCTGAAATAACCTGACTTCTGAGAAATGAAAATAGTTATCATATATCCTCTTCACCATCTCACAATGCAGTGCTCTGTGTCTGAGTATCCTGTCGTCAGGCGAAGCACTGTCATCCAGAGAGCCGAGTGGAGCTCATCTGTGTCTGCACAAATACCAATTTGTAGAAAAGCTGGGCTTCACTGAGCTCCAGCAGTGCCTTTAGTGTGTTTACTGTAAACCCTCTTACATGATATGGCACCTTATTGTGCTTTTTGATAGAGGCTTTATAGTGCTTTTTGATGTAGAGGTGTGCCGTAAAGTGTGCCCGATGTTTTCGAGCATTATTTTCTGCAAAGAAAGGGTGGAGGTTGATCTTGGCTTTTAGAAAGGTGTTGGCAGGGAGACCTGCCATGAGAGAAATTTACAGGCTACCATTATTGATCTCTGCTCCAAATGCTTCTTGCCTGGCCGACCTTTAGTACTTTGAACCATTGATTAAAAACAAATGTGAAAATAAGACATTTGGACTTTTCTCTGACTTTCTTGATCTGCATAATCAGGTCAGTAACTGAGAAACAAATGACTCCACAAAGCAGCCAAGCATCTAGAATGTTCAGATTAGGTCAGCTATGACAATCCCCCATATTTCTCTTTTGATAGGTTTACTTTAAGCCCCACTTTATTTGCCACAGTGCTTTGCCTTTTCTGTTTTACTCCCATCTTTTACACCATGATACACCTGTATTTAGGATGTAACCCGATGACAGGCAGACTTGTAAGTAATTCTCAGTGGATTACTGTACTCTTAGTCCATTGACACATTCCTGCAGCTGGCAGAAGAGTCTCTACAGGAGTCTGGCATTGCACTTGCAATCCACTGATTGATTGAGTGCGCAATTCTTTGCATACTCTAGTGGAAAAAAAGAATAAACTCACATTTTATTTGATGCAAAAATATGTGCATTTATTTTAAGGTGGACTTAGCCTTTAAGTCACTTCCCTCTATCTCCTTTGTGTTACTATTACTAGCTATCAGGAGATTGGGTTTTGAAAACCTTGATGGTAAATAACCTATTTTATGTTTTTTATGAAGTATAACAGTTTTGCAGGTAAAAAAAATGTGCATCTATTATTTTTTGGTTGTGGAGCCTCTGAAGCATTGCATCAGCGATCAGCAGATCACTGGTGCCATGTAGGTCTTCCCCTGACCTGTCAGTATATCTTGAAATAAAAATGTAGTATTGCGCTCACAACCTTCCAATCTATATATATAGACAAATAAAAATGTGTATATGATATACATAAATAACTGAATAAGTGAATCTGTAGAAATCAACTCACATAAGCAAAATATAAAACAGTGAAAAAAAACTAAAAGAAAATAATATAATAATATTGTATAATATTAATGTCCCACAAAAAATATAAGTGACTTTGTGCTAAAAAATCTTCAATATCTTTTAAATGGGTGACTGCTTGTGCCTCCTCCCTCAAGTGAAGATGTGCGCTCACCTCATAGATAGCCTGCAATTAGGCTATTAAAGCTTGCGGTTCACCTCCTTGGAACCTACTTGTTTAGGAATTGATGTTGATAAGATAACCATGAAATGCGACATGTGCTGTAGAAAAGTATCCTCTCACTGGGTGCTACTCCACTGTCTTATTTCCATGCGATCCTCCATATATAAGAAAAATCCTGACATGGTGCTTTATCGTTTTAAAAGCTTTTAATGTGAAGCTGACAGGTGGCACTCACATAAATCGTATAGTGGTAGTACAACTGATTCAAATATCCACTGGCTGTCGGAGCTGTGCGCTCGTGGTCCGATATCCGGACTGACTCCCTCCGAGTGACGTGAACAGTCCCACCCCTACGCGTTACGCCACTAGTCACGTGGCTTCATCAGGGGGATTTGATTCCCCCTGATGAAGCCACGTGACTAGTGGCGTAACGCGTAGGGGTGGGACTGTTCACGTCACTCGGAGGGAGTCAGTCCGGATATCGGACCACGAGCGCACAGCTCCGACAGCCAGTGGATATTTGAATCAGTTGTACTACCACTATACGATTTATGTGAGTGCCACCTGTCAGCTTCACATTAAAAGCTTTTAAAACGATAAAGCACCATG